>NC_091285.1:14894348-15498598 GCF_032444005.1 Ranitomeya imitator | reverse complement strand
GGAGCTCCCCCTAGTGGTGGCTGCAGACAGGATCTTATCATGTATCTCTGTATACAGGGAGCTCCCCCTAGTGGAGGCTGCAGACAGGATCTTATCATGTATCTTTGTATACAGGGAGCTCCCCCTAGTGGTGGCTGCAGACAGGATCTTATCATGTGTCTCTGTATACATGGAGCTCCCCCTAGTGGTGATTGCAGACAGGATCTTATCATGTATCTCTGTATACAGGGAGCTCCCCCTAGTGGTGGCTGCAGACAGGATCTTATCATGTGTCTCTGTATACAGGGAGCTCCCCCTAGTGGTGACTGCAGACAGGATCTTATCATGTGTCTCTGTATACATGGAGCTCCCCCTAGTGGTGATTGCAGACAGGATCTTATCATGTATCTCTGTATACAGGGAGCTCCCCCTAGTGGTGGCTGCAGACAGGATATTATCATGTATCTCTGTATACAGGGAGCTCCCCCTAGTGGTGGCTGCAGACAGGATCTTATCATGTATCTTTGTATACAGGGAGCTCCCCCTAGTGGTGGCTGCAGACAGGATCTTATCATGTGTCTCTGTATACATGGAGCTCCCCCTAGTGGTGATTGCAGACAGGATCTTATCATGTATCTCTGTATACAGGGAACTCCCCCTAGTGGTGGCTGCAGACAGGATCTTATCATGTGTCTCTGTATACAGGAAGCTCCCCCTAGTGGTGATTGCAGACAGGATCTTATCATGTGTCTCTGTGTACAGGGAGCTCCCCCTAGTGGTGACTGCAGAGAGGATCTTATCATGTGTCTCTGTATACAGGGAGCTCCCCCTAGTGGTAGCTGCAGACAGGATCTTATCATGTATCTCTGTATACAGGGAGCTTCCCCTAGTGGTGATTGCAGACAGGATCTTATCATGTGTCTCTGTATACAGGGAGTTCCCCCTAGTGGTGACTGCAGACAGGATCTTATCATGTATCTCTGTATATCGAGAGCTCCCCCTAGTGGTGGCTGCAGACAGGATCTTATCATGTATCTCTGTATACAGGGAGCTCCCCCTAGTGGTAGCTGCAGACAGGATCTTATCATGTATCTCTGTATACAGGGAGCTCCCCCTAGTGGTGACTGCAGGCAGGATCTTATCATGTATCTGTGTATACAGGGAGCTCCCCCTAGTGGTGACTGCAGACAGGATCTTATCATGTATCTCTGTATACAGGGAGCTCCCCCTAGTGGTGACTGCAGGCAGGATCTTATCATGTATCTCTGTATACAGGGAGCTCCCCCTAGTGGTGATTGCAGACAGGATCTTATCATGTATCTCTGTATACAGGGAGCTCCCCCTAGTGGTGGCTGCAGACAGGATCTTATCATGTATCTTTGTATACAGGGAGCTCCCCCTAGTGGTGGCTGCAGACAGGATCTTATCATGTGTCTCTGTATACAGGGAGCTCCCCCTAGTGGTGACTGCAGACAGGATCTTATCATGTGTCTCTGTATACATGGAGCTCCCCCTAGTGGTGATTGCAGACAGGATCTTATCATGTATCTCTGTATACAGGGAGCTCCCCCTAGTGGTGGCTGCAGACAGGATCTTATCATGTGTCTCTGTATACAGGGAGCTCCCCCTAGTGGTGACTGCAGACAGGATCTTATCATGTGTCTCTGTATACATGGAGCTCCCCCTAGTGGTGATTGCAGACAGGATCTTATCATGTATCTCTGTATACAGGGAGCTCCCCCTAGTGGTGGCTGCAGACAGGATATTATCATGTATCTCTGTATACAGGGAGCTCCCCCTAGTGGTGGCTGCAGACAGGATCTTATCATGTATCTTTGTATACAGGGAGCTCCCCCTAGTGGTGGCTGCAGACAGGATCTTATCATGTGTCTCTGTATACAGGGAGCTCCCCCTAGTGGTGACTGCAGACAGGATCTTATCATGTGTCTCTGTATACATGGAGCTCCCCCTAGTGGTGATTGCAGACAGGATCTTATCATGTATCTCTGTATACAGGGAGCTCCCCCTAGTGGTGGCTGCAGACAGGATCTTATCATGTGTCTCTGTATACAGGGAGCTCCCCCTAGTGGTGACTGCAGACAGGATCTTATCATGTGTCTCTGTATACATGGAGCTCCCCCTAGTGGTGATTGCAGACAGGATCTTATCATGTATCTCTGTATACAGGGAGCTCCCCCTAGTGGTGGCTGCAGACAGGATCTTATCATGTGTCTCTGTATACAGGAAGCTCCCCCTAGTGGTGATTGCAGACAGGATCTTATCATGTGTCTCTGTGTACAGGGAGCTCCCCCTAGTGGTGACTGCAGAGAGGATCTTATCATGTGTCTCTGTATACAGGGAGCTCCCCCTAGTGGTAGCTGCAGACAGGATCTTATCATGTATCTCTGTATACAGGGAGCTCCCCCTAGTGGTGATTGCAGACAGGATCTTATCATGTGTCTCTGTATACAGGGAGTTCCCCCTAGTGGTGACTGCAGACAGGATCTTATCATGTATCTCTGTATATCGAGAGCTCCCCCTAGTGGTGGCTGCAGACAGGATCTTATCATGTATCTCTGTATACAGGGAGCTCCCCCTAGTGGTGGCTGCAGACAGGATCTTATCATGTATCTCTGTATACAGGGAGCTCCCCCTAGTGGTGGCTGCAGACAGGATCTTATCATGTATCTCTGTATACAGGGAGCTCCCCCTAGTGGTGGCTGCAGACAGGATCTTATCATGTATCTCTATATACAGGGAGCTCCCCCTAGTGGTGGCTGCAGACAGGATCTTATCATGTATCTCTGTATACAGGGAGCTCCCCCTAGTGGTGACTGCAGACAGGATCTTATCATGTATCTCTGTATACAGGGAGCTCCCCCTAGTGGTGGCTGCAGACAGGATCTTATCATGTATCTCTGTATACAGGGAGCTCCCCCTAGTGGTGGCTGCAGACAGGATCTTGTCAGTATTTCTGTTTGGACCGCGTGCCGATACCATAGTGTTGTGTCTGAGTTATCTGGCGCCTCATCAGGTGGAGGATGGTACTGATAACCAGAGCACTTGTACATTCCCAGAACGCTTGAAGGAATGGTGCTGGAGAACCCCTTTAAGCAGGGGATGGGCGGTGTCGTTTTGATCTCTCTTCCTCTGATCATTGCAGATTTATCTCGCACCAGTGATTATTTGTTTCATGGGGTGTGGACACAGGACAGTATTTCGGTTCGGACCTGCTTTGGTCCCCTTATAGGGCATGAGAGCCAATCCCTAGAAGTTGCCGGATGGACGGATAAATCTGCCAACCACATCTGGAAGGTACGATGCCCCCAGAACTGCCATGGGGAGTGACACCGGCAGCAAGGGGAGAAAACGGGGGGCATTGGCTTGGGGGGCTGTGGCGTCTCCCTTTCGGGTGGGTGACTTGTTATCTCGTGGCAGATTTACAGCAACAACGTGATGGAGTTCTGCATCATCACCACAGACGAGAATGAATGTAACTGGATGATGTTTGTCCGTAAAGCGAGGTACGCGGCCGCCCCGTGTGTGTGTGTGGCCCGCCCCCTGTGTGTGTGTGTGTGTGGCCCGCCCCCCGTCGTGTGTGTGTGTGTGGCCCGCGCCCCGTGTGTGTGTGTGTGGCCCGTGCCCCGTGTGTGTGTGTGGCCCGCGCCCCGTGTGTGTGTGTGGCCCGCCCCCCGTGTGTGTGTGTGGTCCGCCCCCCGTGTGTGTGGCCCGCCCCCCGTGTGTGTGTGGCCCGCCCCCTGCGTGTGTGGCCCGCCCCCTGCGTGTGTGGCCCGCCCCCTGCGTGTGTGGCCCGCCCCCGTGTGTGTGGCCCGCCCCCCGTGTGTGTGTGTGGCCCGCCCCCCGTGTGTGTGTGTGGCCTGCCCCCGTGTGTGTGGCCCGCCCCCGTGTGTGTGGCCCGCCCCCCGTGTGTGTGTGTGGCCTGCCCCCCCCCGTGTGTGTGTGTGGCCCGCCCCCGTGTGTGTGTGTGGCCCGCCCCCCGTGTGTGTGGCCCACCCCCTGCGTGTGTGGCCCGCCCCCTGCATGTGTGGCCCGCCCCCCGTGTGTGTGGCCCGCCCCCCGTGTGTGTGGCCCGCCCCCCGTGTGTGTGTGTGGCCTGCCCCCCGTGTGTGTCTGTGTGGCCCGCCCCCCTGTGTGTGTGTGTGTGTGTGGCCCGCCCCCCTGTGTGTGTGTGTGTGTGGCCCGCCCCCCTGTGTGTGTGTGTGGCCCGCCCCCCTGTGTGTGTGTGTGGCCCACCCCCCTGTGTGTGTGTGTGTGGCCCACCCCCCTGTGTGTGTGTGTGGCCCACCCCCCTGTGTGTGTGTGTGTGGCCCACCCCCCTGTGTGTGCGTGTGTGGCCCACCCCCCTGTGTGTGCGTGTGTGGCCCACCCCCCTGTGTGTGCGTGTGTGGCCCACCCCCCTGTGCGTGTGTGGCCCACCCCCGTGTGTGTGGCCCACCCCCGTGTGTGTGTGTGTGTGGCCCACCCCCCTGTGTGTGTGTGTGTGTGGCCCACCCCCCTGTGCGTGTGTGGCCCACCCCCGTGTGTGTGGCCCGCCCCGTGTGTGTGGCCCACCCCCCTGTGTGTGTGTGGCCCACCCCCTGTGTGTGTGTGTGGCCCACCCCCTGTGTGTGTGTGTGGCCCACCCCCCTGTGTGTGTGTGTGGCCCACCCCCGTGTGTGTGTGTGGCCCACCCCCGTGTGTGTGTGTGGCCCGCCCCCCGTGTGTGTGTGTGGCCCGCCCCCCGTGTGTGTGTGTGGCCCACCCCCCTGTGTGTGTGTGTGGCCCACCCCCCCGTGTGTGTGTGTGGCCCACCCCCCCGTGTGTGTGTGTGGCCCACCCCCCTCTGTGTGTGTGTGGCCCACCCCCCTGTGTGTGTGTGTGGCCCACCCCCGTGTGTGTGTGTGGCCCACCCCCGTGTGTGTGTGTGGCCCGCCCCCCGTGTGTGTGTGTGGCCCGCCCCCCGTGTGTGTGTGTGGCCCACCCCCCTGTGTGTGTGTGTGGCCCACCCCCCTGTGTGTGTGTGTGGCCCACCCCCCCGTGTGTGTGTGTGGCCCGCCCCCTGTGTGTGTGTGTGTGGCCCACCCCCCTGTGTGTGTGTGTGTGGCCCACCCCCCTGTGTGTGTGTGTGGCCCACCCCCCCGTGTGTGTGTGTGGCCCGCCCCCTGTGTGTGTGTGTGTGGCCCACCCCCCTGTGTGTGTGTGTGTGGCCCACCCCCCTGTGTGTGTGTGTGGCCCACCCCCCCGTGTGTGTGTGTGGCCCGCCCCCTGTGTGTGTGTGTGTGGCCCACCCCCCTGTGCCTGTGTGGCCCACCCCCCTGTGTGTGTCGCCTGCCCCCTGGGTGTGTGTGTGGCCCACCCCCCTGTGTGTGTGTGTGGCCCACCCCCTGTGTGTGTGTGTGGCCCGCCCCCTGGGTGTGTGGGTGGCCCGCCCCCTGTGTGTGTGTGTGTGTGGCCCACCCCCTGTGTGTGTGTGTGGCCCGCCCCCTGGGTGTGTGGGTGGCCCGCCCCCCTGTGTGTGTGTGTGGCCCGCCCCGTGTGTGTGTGTGTGGCCCGCCCCCTGGGTGTGTGTGTGGCCCGCCCCCTGGGTGTGTGGGTGGCCCGCCCCCTGGGTGTGTGTGGCCCTGCCCCTTCTCCCACCATTGTCACAACCTTTCTCATTTTCAGGAATACGGATGAGCAGAATCTCGTGGCTTATCCCCATGACGGGAAGATCTACTTCTACACCACGCGGGACATCCCGGCCCAGGAGGAGCTGCTGTTCTATTACAGCCGGGACTACGCTCAGCAGATGGGTAACTACTCTCCCCATCAGGTCACTACTCCCATTGTGCACCCTTGTGGCTGGTAATCGGGGGCTGCTCGCTCCGCCCCGTATATGAATGTGTGCAGCTATAAAGCATTGAGGACTGGTGATGAGCGAGCGCTCCGGATACTGATAGACCCCCCAGGAATACTGACATTAAACCCCTTCACTCCCCCGGACCACCAGGGCTTCTGGCATTAATCATCTTGCTCCTAGACCACCAGGGATACCGTTATACTGCTTGCTGCAGTTTGTGGGCTGGGTCAGCAGCTGGTATACTGGCAGGGATCCGCGGGGGTCCGGCAGCTGTCACTTACCCATCCTCTTCCCGTCAGGTTTACCGGAACAGCCGGAGATGCTGCTGTGTCACTGCGGGAAGGAGTGTCTGTCCTACGCCGAGTTCAAGTCCCACCTGAACAGCCATATCGGGGGCCACCTCCCCGGCGGGGAGTCCCTGAGCAGCGAGGACACGGGCCAAGCGGTGACTACCAGCAAAGAGCGGAAGTGGAAGTGCACGGTGTGCCCCCGATCCTTCTCCTCCTCCACCAAGCTGAACGTGCACTACATGGGCCACATGGGCATGAAGCCCCACAAGTGCGAGTTCTGCAGCAAGGCCTTCAGCGACCCCAGCAACCTGCGCACCCACCTCCGCATCCACACAGGTAAGACCCCCAAATATTCACCTTTTCCCCCCACAAATCACCAGGAACAAACACAGATTGTCTGTTGTGGTCCCCTCAGGACAGAAGAACCATCACTGCGTCCTCTGCGGCAAGTCCTTCACCCAGAAGGCCCACGTGGCCTCTCACATGGTGACCCACACGGGCGAGAAGAACTTCAAGTGCGACTTCTGCGAGAAGCTGTTCATGAGGAGGCAGGACCTGAAGCAGCACATCCTCACGCACACGCGGTGAGTCACCACTAGGGGGCGGCCGCGTAGACACAAGCAGCAGCAGCACAGAGGGTTTCAGGATCAGCCCCAGTGGGGCACCACCTGCGCCATTTGAGAGACGGAACAGGGGTAAAACCGTGTCCCCTTAGGCTTTATAATATTTATGGCTTTTGTCTTGTATATTTTTTACCTCCACATTTTAAATGACAAATTAAAAGTTATATTTTAATTTTTTTTTCAAAGTCCAATAATTGCAGTGACCGGGGGGGATCTTAGCAGTGCAGAGTATTTCAGCAGGAGATTAGGCAGAGCTTGGGCCCGAGTCGGGGATTCACAAGTGTAATCCCAGCCGCAGCACAAGGGCTGTGGAGTCGGTACGCCAAACCTCCGACTCCCTCATACACGGCTCATGTTTAAGTGATAAATTTACTGTAGTAAAATGGGAACATCAGGCTTTCAATCTTTATTACAGTTTATTATACACTCTGCAGTAAGCGGAAAAATACAGTTTTCAACAAAAACGTACTGAATAGCATTTGTGCAGTCTATGAATTTGTTCTGAGAAATAGTATCGACTGAACTCTTCTACGATAGCAAATGAAAAATGTTGCTGAAGTATGGTCACTGTTTTTTATGGGAGTGGAGTCTTTTTCCCTGCGGCATGAGGATGAAGGAACGGCAGCAGCAGCGCTGGCAGGGCCCGAGTCCTCTTCCTCTTGGCCGTCCTGTAGACCACTCATCCTAACTGCTACCTCAATCAGAGCGTCTTTTCCTTTAGTAAGCTGTTGATCATCCAGCAATATACAATGACTCTGGTCCACATAAACAGCTGCCTGAAGAATTTTATTTTCTAATAGTAGTGTTTCTTCCCGCTTCATTGAAGCAGCAATGCCATCTGACATTAAACCTCCTCTTTGGGACAGGCAAAACAACAAGTTCTTGCACTCCTTTATAAAAATGCCAAGAGTTACGGTAAATTCTCAGCTTGTAACTTTTGTAAATGGGTGATGAAGCAATTCCTTCCATTCAGCCACCTGTGTCCATTGACCTTCATGTAGTGTTACCTGAGCCATATTTACAAGGAAGGGTTTCAGCTCAATCATTAAACAGGTGCTGCCCCACCGAGTGGCTTGATCCACAATTGCCCCTTTTCCAGCACGTGTCTTCAAGATGGAATCAATTCTAGGAGTTCTGGCAGCAATAGCCAAATTCCTCACTTAGGGCTCCAGCATGTCCCTCTTGCAGATTGTCTTATTGCCAGCTGCAGCTTGTGTACAACACAGCGCCTGTGATGAATAGGAAAGAGGTGTGAAGCAGCTTCGACAAGATCATCTAATTGTAAAGAATCATTTTGCTGTTCTTCTGTAGTAATATCTGTTTGTTTCTCTGTTATGGGAACAGGACTGTGGCCTTCCATCTCCAACATACTGAATGTGAAATGTTCTTATAGCTGCTGTTCACCTTCATTATTCTCATTCATCGGTTTAATTCTACTTATCATGTTTGCAGCATTATCAGTCTCAATAGCAAGAACCTGTTCTTTTTTGAGTTCATAATCTTGCACAACTTTTTCCACTAAGGTCTGGAGAAACTGGCTGCTGTGATGAGCTTTAGTATCTTTTACTGCCGGCATATTAGTAACAATTTTTTTTGTGGTCACAAACATATCGAACGTTGATGGCAAAATAGTTCACTCTGTGATGTGTGCAGACATCCATTTTAAGAAACAAAATGTTTGAGAGTTCAAGATCTTCTTTTTGGTTAAGGGCTTCTTCAATCACTAATTTTCTAATACTTTCTCTTTTTAGAGAAACACAAAGTTTGCAAGCCATTTCTCCATTAAGAGCTGTAAAAGCTAGTCGTGCAAGTAATAACGGTACACAGTCCTTCACAACAAGCTCGATGAACTGTCTTTTAAACACATCTGCTGTCATTGTTACATTAACTTTGTCACTTACAAAATATCTTGTAACTGATGTTTCAGACGCTCTTTCCTCCTCCTTTGCCTGGCGGGAAGTGCTGGTCTCTGGTTTCTTGGTGCTGCTGTGATCTTTTTCAGTCACAGCTTTGTAAACTTCTGGGTGGCAGCATTGCAAATGTCTTTTTAGATTGGAAGCTCTTGAAGGAGCATTTTTATCTCTGCCTGAGTATGCACTGATTTTGGCATCACGGCATTTGTTTTCATCTGGGTCACTTATACAGTGACACAATGTTTTTTTTTTATCTTGAGTCACTGTGAAATGGTCAAATACAGCTGACTTCATAAGATGCTTCTTAGAAATTTTGTAATTTCAATCTCAAAATAATAAATATGTTCTTAGCTTTACTCTGAACTTTCAATGTCGGGCTTGTCTCAGGGTACAGCTCACTAAATGCTTTACATCGTATTTCTTCACAGTCTATGAAGAGGGGAGGGAGCATGTTTGTGCTGAGTCATATTGCAGAACCCATACACAAATATATATCCTCATCGATCCTGTTATAAGGCGGGGGGGGGGATTGTGTTCTATGTATAGTGTATACAAGTCATTAGAGCAGCTAATTTCTCCAAACAGGATCTAAGAGGAAAAACAAACTAAAATATAAAGCATACAGAGACAACATATACTGGACTATTGATTTATGCACAGTTTATTGAAAGTTTAGCCATGCTTTAAGAAGTATTTACCGTAATCCTGCTTCCTGTTCACTCCAGAAGTTCTGAGATGAATGCAGGCATTCCTTCCCTATGTGTGTTATTTTTCCCCCTTATCTGTAGAGGAGGAGCTTCACTACTTATGAATATAAATATTTTAGGAGTTGGTCCATTTTATATTGACTCCACAGCCCTAAGTAGCACAGAGTATTGGAGGAGATTAGGCAGAGCTTGGTCCAGTGTCACGAGTGCACAAGTGTAATGCCAGTGGCACAGAGTATTTTAGGAGACTGCTGAGCTCATGGTATTGTCATGACTTGATAAGGGGAATCCCAGCAACACAGAGTATGTCAGCAGTAGCTCACACTTTCCCTGCTTTGTCTCCTCCCCCATACAGAGAGCGACCCCTGAAGTGCCCGAAATGCGACAAGCACTTCTGCCGGACGAACCACCTGAAGAAACACCTGAACTCCCACGAGGGAAAGAGGGACTATGTGTGCGAGAAGTGCTCCAAGGCCTTCCTCACCAAGTACCACCTCACCCGCCACCTGAAGATCTGCAAAGGTCCCAGCCCAGCCCCCCTGACCGACCAGGACGAGGAAGAAGACGACTCCGAGGAGGAGGGAGAGTTACTGAGCGCAGACTGCCCCGTGTTCAGTGCAGACGCACATCTCCCGCCGCACACGTGACCCTGCGCTCTATTTATATTATTTATTACATGTCGTTCCCCTCCCTGTGTATAGACCCCTACGTATGAATAAAGCCCATCCAGGCTCTGGAAGTGTATCATTATCAACATCCAAAAAATAAAACACTTTGTTCTGGGTCTGCAGCTGTGCTACGTGCATAGGAGAGACACTCATCCTTGGAATCTACTTGTGCAGGGGCAGAGACCCTGATTCTGGGAATGTCACTCGCTGCAGCTTTGCTCAAGATTCTATTTTCTCTGCACAGAATGCTGGGCACTGTCTAACCCCGCCAACACACCTGATTGGTGGCTTCTGGTGTGCACTGCCAATCCGTGTTGAGTGTGGGGTTACGGATCAGCCTGACCACTGTGCACGTGCCGCCTGGTCCTGCAGTGATAATCTCCTGCTGATAAAGCACGGTTTTGAAACTATAACACAGGCCAGTAACCTATTGCTGGAATCGGGGTCTCTGCCCCTACATCATGCTACTTTCAGATTACATAACTTGTCATAGGATAATTCCTTTAATACATCACCTTCTCCTCTCCACAGGATTGGCAATAATGTATTGATCAGTACAGGTCTGAGTCAGAGATCCGAAAAACAGGGAACTTTAATCCACATTACATTGGCGCTAAAAAGTGACCACTGCCCATTCCTTCCCCCGCTGCTATTTAGATAGAGGTTTCGGTCCCCAATCAAATCCCCAACGATCAGTATTGTATCACTCATCCTACACACGATGGCTTGTGTTTCACTGGACAACCCCTTTAAATATGAAGCTTTAGTAGGTTCAGTACTGCTCATCATGGCGGGGAACGGTTCTAAAAGTAAGTAGGTTTAGGTACCAGAACTCCTGAAACTGACACGCATGGTATAAGAAACCTGCACACAAGGGAACCTGCTCCTGCCAAACTCCGAGCTTACAGACAGTGACTGCACCAGCAGAATAGTGAGTGCAGCTCTGGAGTATAATACAGGATGTAACTCAGGATCAGTAATGTATGTACACAGTGACTGCACCAGCAGAATAGTGAGTGCAGCTCTGGGGTATAATACAGGATGTAACTCAGGATCAGTAATGTATGTACACAGTGACTGCACCAGCAGAATAGTGAGTGCAGCTCTGGGGTATAATACAGGACCAGTAATGTACTGTTAGATGTTATTACAGGCAGGAGACTGGTACATTATACTGGTTTATTGTATACGCTACATTACAGGGGGCTGCAGATACCGGAGTGCAGAACGGGCTCAGATAATCCTATACCATCTGTGCAACAATACTAGAAATAACAAAATACTAGAAAAGGCAACAATGACCGAACACAACCGAAGCTTTCACATTCGAGCGCCCTCAAAACTCCACGTTGAATGGATAGTCCCGGTGTTTCTTGGCTCTGTGAGACAGAAAAGAAAAAAAGAAGTTTGCCATTTCTGAGCACAGACATTTATGCCTTCTACAAGGAGGCCAAATTAAATATATGGTGCTGTCACTTTAAGGGGATCTCTTCTGTTGGCAGAAAGCTGCAGGTGCTGCCTGAGGCAGGGATACTGCCATGTGACTACACCCAGGCTGCCGATTTAGATACATCCAATGCACTGAGCAGCCCAGTGACTGTGATGCCACCATATAAGTGTGTGGTTGCTATGCATTGTGTCCTAGCAACCACAGCTGCATATATGGTGTCATCACACAAGGTCCATAGCAACCAGTCAATTGTTGGTCGTATCCCATCCATTTCTTACAGTGACCAATGGGGTCAGGATGGCGGTTACTCCTCAGAGAATGGGGGGTTGTGGAGGCCGCCGTCCTAGTTACTAGGAAGACCATTGCATAGCAACAGCCTAATACAGAGGTTTCTACTGTCATGTACAGGTTTGCTCAGTTTTAGGTGGACTTACGATGTTAAGGCACAGACCCTCCACCCCCGATCAAAGCTGGAAATGTCCTTCATCTCTTCTGGGGTCAACTGAAAGTCAAACACCTAGAGATACAGAATGACAAGTCAGTGAGATGGACAGCAGAACAGTGAGCGCAGCTCTGGAGTATAAACACAGATTTTTTTTTTCTTATACCTGGAAGTTCTCTTCGATGCGTTTATCGGTCACAGACTTCGGGATGACGACCACGTTCCTCTGGATATGGTAGCGGATCAGGACCTGTGGGAACAAATAACCGTGTCTGATGATATAAAGCTTCTCAGCATTATACGCGAAGGAGTCTTGTTATTACGCCACTACAGTACCTGGGCAGCTGTTTTATTATGCCTGGCAGCAATGTCTTTGATTTTTGGTTCTTCCAGAAGGTGTGGGTCCTCAGGTTTGGCCCTGAAATAAAAAAAAACAAAAAAAAAACCACGATAAACAATAAAATTAGCACTCCCCATCGTCACCACTTGGGGGAGCTCACTGCACTACATTCGCCTCCACTGTAGAGCTGTAATGCAGTGAGCTCCATCTAGTGGCGGCAGATGATACAGCAGCTGTAACAGAATTTTGCTTTATTTCGATCCCCTTTCAGTCCCGATTTACTGACCAGGGGCGGTCTGGTGACCCCAGGGGGCTGTACGCTGTGACAGCGATGCCTTTGGATTGACAATACTCGATGAGTTTATTCTGGGTCAGGTACGGATGACACTCAATCTGGAATACAAGTTACAGGAAAATTCATGAGACCCCCACACTCAAAACAAGTCATTTGCCCCCCTCCCCCCCCCCCCTTAAAGGGATCAAGTTCTTTTGCCTCTTAGGGTTCTAACGCTTCCAAAATTAAAGATCAGGACCTCACCTACCTGGTTCACCGCCGGCTTGTACTTCAGTCCCTGCTTGTTCAGCAGCTGCTCTATTTGGCTGTGGTTAAAGTTAGAGATTCCGATGGCTTTGACCAAGCCGGCGTCCACGAGCTCCTCCATACCCTGAGGCAGAGAGGAATGTAAGGGGGGATGTGTCATTAGTCGGGACCCCCGTACTCGGGAAGACTCCACGAAGTACATAGACCACCAGCCGTCTGACAAGTCACCCTGCAATACTAAATTTCCCCCTGTAGAGGGCGCTGCAGGTAAATTATCTCGCCTTGGCAAAAATTATTTGTTTCAGCTCGGTCATTTACATAAAAAAAAAAAAAAAAAAGGGTGGTCTCATCGTACCCACCGGGGTGTTACCTACCTCCCATGCGGTTAAGAAATGGGTATCACTGGGTATCACCAGCCCCTGCTCGTCAACGGGGAAAAACAAATCTCCAGCCTGAAACAGGAATCACAATTTTGTTTCTGATACATTGCACCAAATTCACAGAATAGTACAGATAGAAGTGTGCTACTGCAGCCACCACTAGGGGGAGCTCACTACATACAGATTTATATATACAGCCACCACTAGAGGGAGCTCACTACATACAGATTTATATATACAGCCACCACTAGAGGGAGTTCACTACATACAGATTTATATATACAGTCACCACTAGAGAGAGCTCACTACATACAGATTTATATATACAGCCACCACTAGAGGGAGCTCACTACATACAGATTTATATATACAGCCACCACTAGAGGGAGCTCACTACATACAGATTTATATATACAGCCACCACTAGAGGGAGCTCACTACATACAGATTTATATATACAGCCACCACTAGAGGGAGTTCACTACATACAGATTTATATATACAGTCACCACTAGAGAGAGTTCACTACATACAGATTTATATATACAGTCACCACTAGAGAGAGCTCACTACATACAGATTTATATATACAGCCACCACTAGAGGGAGCTCACTACATACAGATTTATATATACAGCCACCACTAGAGGGAGCTCACTACATACAGATTTATATATACAGCCACCACTAGAGGGAGCTCACTACATACAGATTTATATATACAGCCACCACTAGAGGGAGCTCACTACATACAGATTTATATATACAGCCACCACTAGAGGGAGCTCACTACATACAGATTTATATATACAGCCACCACTAGAGGGAGCTCACTACATACAGATTTATATATACAGCCACCACTAGAGGGAGCTCAGTCCATACAGATTTATATATACAGCCACCACTAGAGGGAGCTCACTACATACAGATTTATATATACAGCCACCACTAGAGGGAGCTCACTACATACAGATTTATATATACAGTCACCACTAGAGGGAGCTCACTACATACAGATTTATATATACAGCCACCACTAGAGGGAGCTCACTACATACAGATTTATATATACAGCCACCACTAGAGGGAGCTCACTACATACAGATTTATATATACAGCCACCACTAGAGGGAGCTCACTACATACAGATTTATATATATACAGTCACCACTAGAGGGAGCTCACTACATACAGATTTATATATACAGCCACCACTAGAGGGAGCTCACTACATACAGATTTATATATATACAGTCACCACTAGAGGGAGCTCACTACATACAGATTTATATATACAGCCACCACTAGAGGGAGCTCACTACATACAGATTTATATATACAGCCACCGCTAGAGGGAGCTCACTACATACAGACCGTACAGTCACCATTAGGGGGACCTCACTATATACATATATCTTAGTGGAGTTGGTGGCTGCAGGTAGTTTGTTTCATCACTGATCTCCACATAGAAGGAGTAGAGAAAAAGGAGCTTCTGCACCTATGAAGATATAAGCACCACAACGTCCTGGGCTAGAGTTGAAACATTGGAAGTCACATGTTTCCTTAAAGGGGTTGTCCGGCCTTAGGGTACAAGTTTGCAGTTACTCTTTAAGGTTCTTATTCCATAACTGAGTGTATTCTATGACAACCGAAGTCTGGATTAGAGGGAGATCCTTGAGACCGTACCTTAAATCCTGTTGGCCAATGCATGAGGTAGAGGTCCAGGTAATCAAGTTTCAGAGAAGCGAGGGTTTTTTCACAGGCTCCACGGACCAAGGACTTTTCATGAAATGTTGACCACAACTTAAAAAACAAAACAAAAAAAAAGTTTACAATTTTTGTAGTAACAGCGCCACCATTTTATAGGTGGCCATGTTTGGTACTGCAGCTGAAGTAAACGGAGCCAAGCTGGAATCCCAAATAACATGGTGTAGCCCGGACGCTGGGCCGGAGTTACCTTGCTGGTGACGAACAGCTCCTCTCTCTTCAGCGTGCCGTCCTTGAGCTTCTGCTGGATGCCTTCCCCGACCTCGCTCTCATTCTGGTAGACAAAGGCGCAGTCCAGATGCCGGTACCCGACCTCCAGGGCTTTAGTCACGGCCACCGTCACTTTTCCGGGCTCGGACTGCAAGAAAATAGAAATTAGGGGGGGATTCCTGCCAGCATCGAAGGAGAAGAGAACATGGAGACTCTGCTGTGACTACTGGGGGTAATAGCTGCTCGAGTAGAGACGTGTTTCAGGAATCGAGAACACGGTCGGCTTTGCTGTGACTACTGGGAGGAGAGTTGCTATTCTAATGATTGGGAAAGTGGAGGATATGACCAGGTATGAAGGATGATGCTGGGATTGATCAGAGGTGTATGTACAGAACACGGACCTGACTAATCGGAGAAGAGAATGGCTGGGGGGAGCTCTGATCTGACTAAAGGGGGGGAAAAAAAAAAAAGTACAGGTTGTAAAAATATGAAATAGAGCGACAGGAATGAGTAAATTGGTCTCAATCTAGCAGCGAGGATGGAGCAAGAGGAGAAGGGAGAATGGGAGGCTCCGCTGTGACTACTAGGGAGGAAAATGAAGGTTATGACTGACTATTGGAGGGGGAAGGCGTTGTATCACACAGAGGTACCTCATGCTCTGCTCTGACTACTGGGGGTGGAGGGGGCGAGTATAAGATCATAAAAGTATAGTATATGCCACCGGGATGGGTCATACACATCAGTCACCGGTGGTCTCACTAAGCGTCCTGTCAAAAGTTGAATGCATGGGAGGCTCCGCTGTGACTACTGGGGGAAAAATCCTTCTCTGATGACCAGGAAAGTCGAGGATTCATAGAGTTGGATACACTGGGGCGCCCTGCTGTGAACACTGGGAGGATCACTCGTCTGCAGACTGGGGGAGTTCTGCTCTGACTATGGGGGAGTTGGGTGCAGGATATTTTATGGTTTACTTGCGCCTCGAGCCATTTTTCCTACTTCTGGAGGAGTCCAGAAGTAAAGAGAAAAGGGATGAGAAAGTCGCCGGGATGAAGGAGCCCACGGCGGTCACGACTGGCCCACGTGCAAAACATTTCCGAGCCCCCCAAACATGCGTGCCGCGTATCCTGGAGCAGCGATGATACAGAGAGCCCAGTGTTTCCCTGGCGCCTCGCTTTCCTCCATCAGGACCGTGGCACATTTATGTGGCGGACGCTCAGCAGTCTGGTTTCTCCTCCGGGACGTCACCGCTCTGGTTTCCCGACACACTGGAGAAACTCAGACATCACACTTCTCTACTTGCCGGGAGAAAAGAGGATTCATGCGTGATAAGTGGGTCACTGCTCCGGAGGAATCTCGCTGCAGCTGATCCTGGGCGGAGGAGACCGGCGCCCTCAACACTGAGGATTCTGTTTCGCAGTTTTCCCCCCTGAGACAAGAGAGGAAGCCTCTTCCCCACTTAATCAGTACGAGGGGCCATTACTGTGTGACCGTGACAAAATGGATCACGGGATCGGGTCTCCGAAAGCCGAGAGATCCCGGAGAACACAAGCCTTATATAACGGAGTCCAGGCATCCGGCCCTCGTCTTCACCAACCTATCCGTGACGACTAGGGTTGAGCGAAACGGGTCGTTCATTTTCAAAAGTCGCCGACTTTTTGCAAAGTCGGGTTTCATGAAACCCGATCCGACCCCTGTGCGGGGTCGGCCATGCGGTACGCGACTTTCGCGCCAAAGTCGCGTTTCAATGACGCGAAAAGCGCCATTTCTCAGCCAATGAAGGTAAACGCAGAGTGTGGGCAGCGTGATGACATAGGTCCTGGTCCCCACCATCTTAGAGAAGGGCATTGCAGTGATTGGCTTGCTGTCTGCGGCGTCACAGGGGCTATAAAGAGGCGTTCTCGCCGACCGCCATCTTACTGCTGCTGATCTGAGCTTAGGGAGAGGTTGCGGCCGCTTTGTCAGAAGCAGGGATAGCGTTAGGCAGGGTCCATTAACCACAAAACCGCTTGTGTTGTAGCGATTTCCACTGCCCAACACCACCTTCGGTGTGCAGGGACAGTGGAAGCTACATTTTTTTTTCCCCCCTCAGCGCTGTAGCTCATTGGGCTGCCCTAGAAGGCTCCCTGATAGCTGCATTGCTGTGTGTACGCCGCTGTGCAAACCAACTGCTTTTTTCAAAGCACAAATCCTCTTGTTCCTTCCTTTCTGCACAGCTATCTTTTTTGTTTGTCCACACTTTTTATTTCATTTGTGCATCAGTCCACTCCTTATTGCTGCCTGCCATACCTGGCTGAGATTACTGCAGGGAGATAGTAATTGAAGGACAGTTCCTTTTTTTTTTTTTTTTTTTTTTGGTGGGAGATTAAGATTGACATTTCTGCTAGAGTGCCATCCCTGTCTGTGTCATCTCTCACTCAGTGGGCCATAGAAAGCCTATTTATTTTTTTGCTTGATTTTGGTTCTAAAATCTACCTGAAAAAATCACTACATCAATCAGTGGGAGAAAAATATTGGCCTCAGGGCTTGTGTGCCACTCCTGACTCCTGTGTGCATCATCACTGACTCAGTGGGCCATAGAAAGCCCTTTTTTTTTTTTTTTTTTGTTGCTTTATTTGGGTTCTAAATTCTACCTGAAAAAAATCAATAAATCAATCAGTGGGAGATTAATATTGGCCTTTGGGCTTGTGTGCCAGTCCTAAGCGTGCCATCTCTCTCTGTCTCTCAGATAGTGGGCCATAGAAAACCTACTTATTATTTTTTTTATTGGGTTTATAAATTTTCCCTGGAACAAAAAAAAAAAAAGTGGGAGATAAATATTGGCCTCTGGGCTTGTGTGCCACTCCTGACTCCTGTGTGCGTCCTCTCTCACTCAGTGGGCCCTACAAAGCCTTTTTTTGTTTTCTTTGGTTTCTAAATTCTTCCTGAAAAAAATCATTTTATTCTATTTTTTTTTTTTCCTAAAGTCTCCCTTAAAAAAAAAAAAAAAAAATCAAATCAGTGGGAGATTAATATTTACATTTGTGCTTCAGTGACAGTCCTGCGTGTGGGGCATCTCTCTCATTTGTTGCCACCAACAACAGAGTGTGTAACATTGTGCCTGATTTTCGTTGTGGTCTCACTCACCTGTAAAGGGGTAGCTAAATCATACTGAAGTTATAGCTCACCGTGTAATTTGTGTGACAGCAACAAATACCGTTAGTTTGTTTACGTTTTTAAAACAATGAGGAAGTCTGGTGGAAGAGGTCGTGGCCGTGGGCGTTCATTGCCAGCTGGTAATGATGGTAATGGAGCATCGGGTGGTCGTGGGAAAAAAAATATTGCACCTAAGTCTGGAGCTGTGGAGCCAGGTTCGTCGTCTGGCTACACAAGGCCTCGAACGCTCCCTTTTCTAGGAGTAGGAAAACCGCTTTTAAAGCCGAAGCAGCAAGAGCAAGTTTTGGCTTATCTTGCTGACTCAGCCTCTAGCTCTTTTACCTCCTCTTTTGAAACTGGTAAATGTCAAAGCAGCGCGTCGTTAGTGGATGTTCACGGTCAGGGACAAGTCGCTTCCTTGTCCTCTTCAGCAAAAACAACAACAGAGAAGAATGCAGCAGGCGACACAACGGGTTACTCCATGGAGCTCTTTACACATACCGTCCCTGGCTTAGAAAGTGAAGCAGTTAACAGTCCATGCCCATTACAAATTGAATCTGACATGGAGTGCACTGACGCACAGCCACAGCCAGACTACTATGCTGGTCCTTTGACTCAGACCACAACATTGCCCTCGCAGGGTGCTGATCAAGAATCAGACCCTGATGAGACTATGTTGCCCCATCACGAACGCTATACCACCGACCGACACGGTGACACAGACGGAGTTGCGCACGAGCTAGAAGAGGAGGTTATAGATGACCCAGTTGTTGACCCCGATTGGCAGCCATTGGGGGAACAGGGTGCAGGCGGCAGCAGTTCTGAAGCGGAGGAGGAGGGGCCGCAGCAGGCATCAACATCGCAACAGGTTCCATCTGCCGGGCCCGTATCTTGCCCAAAACGCGTGGCAAAGCCAAAACCTGTTGGAGGACAGCGTGGCCATCCGGTTAAAGCTCAGTCTGCAATGCCTGAAAAGGTATCCGATGCTAGAAAGAGTGCAGTCTGGCATTTTTTTAAACAACATCCAATTGATCAGCGCAAAGTCATCTGTCAAAAATGTTCAACTACCTTAAGCAGAGGTCAGAATCTGAAAAGTCTAAATACCAGTTGCATGCATAGACATTTAACCACCATGCATTTGCAAGCCTGGACTAACTACCAAACGTCCCTTAAGGTTGTAGCACCCTCGGCCAATGAAGCTAGTCATCAACGCAACATCCCTTCCGGCAGTGTAGGGCCACCATTTTCCGCACCACCTGCAGTATCTGTGCAGGTTTCCTTGCCAGGCCAAAGCAGTCAGGGTCAGGGAATCACCAGTTTCGTAGTAGGAAACACTGCATCTAGGGCACCGGTGGCAACAATACCATCTCCCACCGTCTCTCAGTCTGCCATGTCCACCGGCACCCCCGCTAGTTCCACGATCTCCAGCTCTCCAGTGCAGCTCACCCTACATGAGACTATGGTTAGAAAAAGGAAGTACTTAGCCTCGCATCCGCGTACACAGGGTTTGAACGCACACATAGCTAGACTAATCTCGTTAGAGATGATGCCCTACCGGTTAGTTGAAAGCGAAGCTTTCAAAGACCTGATGGACTACGCTGTACCACGCTGCGAGCTACCCAGTCGACACTTTTTTCCCAGAAAAGCCATCCCAGCCCTCCACCAGCATGTTAAAGAGCGCATCGTCCATGCACTCAGGCAATCTGTGAGCACAAAGGTGCACCTGACAACAGATGCATGGACCAGTAGGCATGGCCAGGGACGTTACGTGTCCATCACGGCACACTGGGTAAATGTGGTGGATGCAGGGGCCACAGGGGACAGCAAGTTTGGGACAGTTCTGCCTAGCCCACGGTCTAGGAAACAATTGGCTGTAGCCGTTCGCACCCCCTCCTCCTCCTCTTCGTCCTCCTGCAGAAGCGAGAGCTCGTCCACAGACCGCAGTCGCACAACCACTCCATCCGCACCTGCCACTGTTGCACACCAGGTCTCCCATTATGGGGCAGCTACTGGCAAACGTCAGCAGGCTGTATTGGCTATGAAGTGTTTGGGCGACAGACACCGCGGAAGTTCTGTCCGAGTTCTTGCAGAAAGAAACGCAGTCGTGGCTGGGCACTGTAGATCTTGAGGCAGGCAAGGTAGTGAGTGATAACGGAAGGAATTTCATGGCTGCCATCTCCCTTTCCCAACTGAAACACATTCCTTGCCTGGCTCACACCTTAAACCTGGTGGTGCAGTGCTTCCTGAAAAGTTATCCGGGGTTATCCGACCTGCTCCTCAAAGTGCGTGGACTTTGCTCACATATCCGCCGTTCGCCCGTACACTCCAGCAGTATGCAGACCTATCAGCGTTCTTTGAACCTTCCCCAGCATCGCCTAATCATAGACGTTGCAACAAGGTGGAACTCAACACTGCACATGCTTCAGAGACTGTGCGAACAGAGGCGGGCTGTTATGTTTTTGTGGGAGGATACACATACACGGGCAGGCAGTAGGATGGCAGACATGGAGT
Source organism: Ranitomeya imitator (assembly GCF_032444005.1). Classification (NCBI taxonomy): domain Eukaryota; kingdom Metazoa; phylum Chordata; class Amphibia; order Anura; family Dendrobatidae; genus Ranitomeya; species Ranitomeya imitator. The sequence goes on along the minus strand of NC_091285.1, from coordinate 15,477,803 downwards.
TGTCAGGTGTGCAGTGGTCGAAGATTCAAGACATGTGTCAAGTCCTTCAGTGTTTTGAGGAATGCACACGGCTGGTTAGTGCAGACAACGCCATAATAAGCATGAGCATCCCCCTAATGCGTCTGCTGATGCAAAGTTTGACGCACATAAAGGATCAGGCGTCTGCACCAGAGGAAGAGGAAAGCCTTGATGACAGTCAGCCATTGTCTGGCCAGGGCAGTGTACAGGACGAGGTAGCGGGCGAAGAGGAGGAGGAGGACGAGGAGGATGATGGGGATGATTATATTTTTAATGAGGAAGCTTTTCCGGGGCCACTGGAAATTGGTGGCGCGGCAAGGCCGGGTTCTGGTTTTTTGAGGGACACAAGTGACGTGGATTTGCCTGAAACTGCCCCTCAACCAAGCACAACCGCAGATTTGAGAACTGGAACTTTGGCCCACATGGCGGATTATGCCTTACGTATCCTCAAAAGGGACACACGCATAACTAAAATGATGAACAATGACGATTACTGGTTGGCCTGCCTCCTTGATCCTCGCTATAAAGGCAAATTGCAAAATATTATGCCACATGAGAACTTGGAACTAATATTAGCAACCAAACAATCAACTCTTGTTGACCGTTTGCTTCTGGCATTCCCTGCACACAGCGCCCGTGATCGTTCTCACACGAGCTGCAGGAGCCAGCAGACCAGAGGTGTTAGAGGGGCAGAAATCAGAAGTGGCGTTGGCCAGAGGGGTTTTCTGACCAGGTTGTGGAGTGATTTTGCTATGACCGCAGACAGGACAGGTACTGCAGCATCAATTCAAAGTGACAGGAGACAACATTTGTCCAGTATGGTTACAAACTATTTTTCATCCCTTATCGATGTTCTCCCTCAACCGTCATTCCCATTTGATTACTGGGCATCAAAATTAGACACCTGGCCAGAATTGGCAGAATATGCATTGCAGGAGCTTGCTTGCCCGGCAGCTAGTGTCCTATCAGAAAGAGTATTCAGTGCTGCAGGTTCAATACTAACAGAAAAAAGGACTCGTCTGGCTACCCAAAATGTAGATGATCTAACCTTCATTAAAATGAACCACAACTGGATTTCGAAATCTTTTGCCCCACCCTGCCCGGCTGACACCTAGCTTTCCTATGAAAAGGTCTTGCCTGTGGACTATTCTGAATGCCTTTTCCAATCTCGTAATTTTCTGCACCTGATTGTCCAGCATACGACATGTTTACACCTCACTAAATGGCCAAACTCCCCACACGGGGCCGTGGTATCGACACTTGGCGACAGCACCCGTGAGAGTGCAGTTTGTCTGAAGAGGTGGGTGAGCCCGCTTTTGGTCGACGGCACTGCCACTGGGTCCCTCCTAGTACAATAAAGTGTCTCTGGCGGTGGTGGTGCGCACCCAACGTCAGACACACCATTGTAATATGAGGGGCCCTGTGCCTGTACCGCCGGCCACAAGACAGTTCCCCCCCCCAGCTCAAACAGTGCTCTACCACTTGCAAAATTATCTCACAGCTCCACCAATGTTTAGTCTATGCGCTGACATCCTTCAATGCCTGCCACTGACAATACCATTGTATTGACATTTTTGTTATGTTAGGCCTTCGATGCCTGTCTGTGGTCACTCCTTCCAGTAGGCCTCCACTGACCACACCACTGCTGCCCGTGTACCCCTGGAACCAATTTAAAATTGCCTACAGCCATGTGTTATTATTTTAGGCCTTCGATGCCTGTCTGCGGTGACTCCTTCCACTAGGCCTCCACTGACCACACCACTGCTGCCCGTGTACCCCTGGAACCAATTTAAAATTGCCTACAGCCATGTGTTATTATTTTAGGCCTTCGATGCCTGTCTGCGGTCACTCCTTCCACTAGGCCTCCACTGACCACACCACTGCTGCCCGTGTACCCCTGGAACCAACATCAGAAAATATAAAAATAAGTATTTTGCTTATAAAAAAGAAAATACTGGAGAGATATCAAATGCAGACATTTTAACATTAAAAACAAACACATACAACAAAAATCTGGTACAGTACTAAAAATGGCCACCAGCTACAATAACTTTCTCCTGCAAGTAGTTAACTGAAAGGTTTTTTCAATTTTAAACACAGATATGGCATCCACCGAGTGTTGTCCTGTCGCGTCTTCTTTATATTATTGCCAAGAAGATGCAAAACAATGAAAATAATAAAATCATTATTTACCAAAAAAACAGAGTAAGTCAAAACCACATTGCAAATAAACATTCATTACAAATAAAGAAGCAGGGCGCGTCCGAGGGTGAGTATATACCTAATAAGAATATAATCACCCTCGGACGCGCCCTGCTTCTTTCCGACAGCCTTCCATCCTAAGAATCAGCCCTTCCGTGGTGTAGAGAGAGGGTGTGTTACACTCCAAGGTGTTCCCCAGGTTGCCTTTCCTGAGCTTCGATCTTCCGGCTCTCGTTTAGTAGTTGTTGGAAACTACGCTGCATTGGGCCTACAAATTGGGTATGAGGTGTAGAGAGATGGTGTGTTCCACTCCAAGGTGTTCCCCAGGTTGCCTTTCCTGAGCTTCGATCTTCCAGCTCTCGTTTAGTAGTTGTTGGAAACTACGCTGCATTAGGCCTACAAATTGGGTATGGGGTGTAGAGAGATGGTGTGTTCCACTGTAGAGAGATGGTGTGTTCCACTCCAAGGTGTTCCCCAGGTTTCCTCGCCAATGCTTCGATCATCATGCTCTCGTTTAGTAGTTGTTGGAAACTACGCTGCATTAGGCCTACAAATTGGGTATGGGGTGTAGAGAGAGGGTGTGTTACACTCCAAGGTGCTCCCCAGGTTGCCTTTCCTGAGCTTCGATCTTCCGGCTCTCGTTTAGTAGTTGTTGGAAACTACGCTGCATTGGGCCTACAAATTGGGTATGGGGTGTAGAGAGATGGTGTGTTACACTCCAAGGTGTTCCCCAGGTTTCCTCTCCAATGCTTCGATCTTCATGGTCTCGTTTAGTAGTTGTTGGAAACTACGCTGCATTAGACCTACAAATTGGGTATGGGGTGTAGAGAGATGGTGTGTTCCACTCCAAGGTGTTCTCCAGGTTGCCTTTCCTGAACTTCTATCTTCAGGCTCTCATTAAATTGTGGTTAAACGGAACAACTGCATTTGGCGTACTAGTTGGTTTGGGGCCTACTATCGGTGTCTGCCGCTCCTTGCTGTTCTCCTGGTTTCCTGTCCTGAAATTCCGTTTTCAGGCGCTCGTTAAGTAGTTGTTAATGTTAGACTGCATTTGGCCTACTAGTTGGGTTGGGGCCTACTATCGGTGTCTGCCACTCCTTGCTGTTCTCCTCCACTGAACAAAGCTGTGCCGCCTGTTTACTACTGTTGCCAATTTTGAACTGCATTTCGACTACTTACTGATTTGGCCCTACTCTCTGTGTCAGCCTCTCATTCCAGTTGTCCTCCACTGCAATGCCCCCTGATTAGTCCTGTGTTACCAATTTTGAACTGCATTTAGCCCACTTTATTCTTTGGGCCTATATCTGTGTTTCCTCCTCATCCTGCCCATTGCCCAGCCAGTGATAGATGAGGCTGCTGGTACATTGACCCATAACGCAACATTCCCCGTGCATGCTACACAACAACATTGTGACCCTGCTGAAAGTCAGGTCCCCCTTCCCGCATACCATACCACCTTACACGGGGACAAAGAGGAAGGTGCAGATGAAAGTGCAGGTTCCTTCATCAGGTGGGGGGAGGAATACTAGTTGGCGACGTCACTGGCACAGGGCCTCTCATGGTACGCAAAAGTGTTGCTGCCGGTGGGAGGCGCCCCCGCCGTGCAAACACACTGCTGTACTTTGAGGGGCCCTGTGCCAGTGCCAATGCCAACAAGTGGGCCCCCCCTGCTTGCTCAGGATCACAGCACTTGCAAAGTTGAAATACTTACCTCTCCCTGCTCCACTGCCGTGACGTGGTCCAGATTTCCTGGGCCCACTAATTACTTGAACCAGCCCTACCCACCACAACTTTAGCCAAATGACCCCCAATTTCAAATGCCTTCCAATTATTATAAGGTAAATTACGATTGACAAGCTTCATTAAGAAGAATGGATGGTTTTGACATTAAAATGGGCACTCTAGGTGTTTTCCTGGCCCCCACTCACTGCCGACTATGCTGCCCCATTGACTTGCATTGGGTTTCGTGTATCGGTCGATCCCGACTTTACGTCATAATCGGCCGATTTCACTCGACCCGACTTTTGAGATAGTCGGGTTTCGCGAAACCCGGCTCGACTCTAAAAAGGTCAAGGTCGCTCAACTCTAGTGACGACGGACAAAAGTATTCACACCCCTCCATATACAGTCATGGACAAAAGTATTCACACCCCTCCATATAGGCAGCAGTAGTCTGTGTAGATCAGAGGCGGGGGGGCATATTGCCGCGGGCCAGTGTCCTATTCTGTGGCCAACGGATAGGCTCACTAGACCCACATTGGTCAGGCTGGGGGGCTGCGGGAATGGCTCTGGAAACTGTAAGCACAGGACACTGCGGCGTGTGCACTGAAGACCCCCGACGTACCTCGGAGTCAGCGTGCTCCAGGCCCACCAGCAACGATAACAGCAACCACAGCCCGAACTATGACGGCCAAACGCCCCCAGAGACCACAAGGAAAAAGATAACTCCCGCCCCCCCCCCCCCCCTCCGGCCCTACACCTTTATTATGTCACGTGGAAGATTAATTTCATGCTGCGAGACTCAGAACGCAGGAACAGCGACAGGCGCAACCGACGCAACGCAACAGCGACCGACGCAACAGCGACAGACGCAACAGGCGCGACCGACGCAACAGCGACAGGCGCGACGCAACAGCGACAGGCGCAACAGACGCAATGCAACAGCGACAGGCGCGACGCAACAGCGACAGACGCAACAGGCGCGACAGACGCAATGCAACAGCGACAGGCGCGACGCAACAGCGACAGACGCAACAGACGCAATGCAACAGCGACGCGACAGACGCGACCCCCCCGTCTCCCCATAGGGGTCTCCCACCTCGCCCTTTCCTACGGCCTCCTTAGTTATCCTGGTGGGTGAGGTCCTAGACGATGAACCGCAGACCTTGGAAGCGATGGTCCGGCCCCGCGGACCCTACATCACCGGCTGGCGCGCTATTACCTGGAGATCTCGCGGGGGAGGGGACTAGATCGCCAGCTCCAGGTAAGGCTACGTTCACACTAGCGTTGTGCGCCGCTGCGTCGGCGACGCAACGCACAATGCAGCAAAACGCACGCAAAAACGCTGCGTTTTGCGACGCATGCGTCGTTTTTTGCCAAATATCGGACGCAAGAAAAATGCAACTTGTTGCGTTTTCTTGGTCCGACGCTTGCGGCAAAAAAGACGCATGCGTCGCACAACGCAACAAACAAAAACGCATGCGTCCCCCATGTTAAATATAGAGGCGCATGACGCTAGTGTGAACGTTACCTAACTGGGGTCTCCTCCAACGGTAGGGGGAAGAACTACAACTCCCAGCATTTCCACCTGAGGACTTTATGCAGGGGACCAATTCCACCCCATCCGTCCGCGGGGGACGGACTAAACTGCATATTGGGATTATGGGATGATGGGCTGCAATACTAGACTCCACCACTAAATGGCAGCACATTTTACAAATGCAGCCCAGGAAATGACTTCTTGTAATATAGCAAGAAGGGAATTCAATGGAAATACTTAAATGAATCAGAACATCCACAGGGCTGGATTAAAGTTTAATAATAGAACCAGGGAAAAAAGATTGTAACTATATGGGATTATGTGTAGAATATCAGGTTACACACGCCTGGTGATATATCTCATCAACATCTCATAGGAATATGGGTATAACTATTGTTCTGTATGGGGATTATGGGTGAAATATCACAAATACACATGCCCAGGAACATACTTCATCTACTTCTGATAGGAATATGGGTATAACTATTCTGTATGGGGATTATGGGTGAAATATCACAAATACACATGCCCAGGAACATATTTCATCTACTTCTGATAGGAATATGGGTATAATTATTGTTCTGTATGAGGATTATGGGTGAAATATCACAAATACACATGCCCAGGAACATATTTCATCTACTTCTGATAGGAATATGGGTATATCTATTGATCTGTATGGGGATTATGGGTTAAATATCACAAATACACATGCCCAGGAACATATTTCATCTACTTCTGATAGGAATATGGGTATAACTATTCTGTATGGGGATTATGGGTGAAATATCACAAATACACATGCCCAGGAACATATTTCATCTACTTCTGATAGGAATATGGGTATATCTATTGTTCTGTATGGGGATTATGGGTGAAATATCACAAATACACATGCCCAGGAACATACTTCATCTACTTCTGATAGGAATATGGGTATATCTATTGTTCTGTATGGGGATTATGGGTGAAATATCACAAATACACATGCTCAGGAACATACTTCATCTACTTCTGATTGGAATATGGGTATATCTATTGTTCTGTATGGGGATTATGGGTGAAATATCACAAATACACATGCCCAGGAACATACTTCATCTACTTCTGATTGGAATATGGGTATATCTATTGATCTGTATGGGGATTATGGGTGAAATATCACAAATACACATGCTCAGGAACATACTTCATCTACTTCTGATAGGAATATGGGTATAACTATTGTTCTGTATGGGGATTATGGGTTAAATATCACAAATACACATGCTCAGGAACATATTTCATCTACTTCTGATAGGAATATGGGTATATCTATTGTTCTGTATGGGGATTATGGGTTAAATATCACAAATACACATGCCCAGGAACATACTTCATCTACTTCTGATTGGAATATGGGTATATCTATTGATCTGTATGGGGATTATGGGTTAAATATCACAAATACACATGCCCAGGAACATATTTCATCTACTTCTGATAGGAATATGGGTATAATGGTTCTTTGTGGGTATTATAGGTGATATATCATGAATACACATGCCCAGTGTCATATTCAATCAATTCCTGGTAAGAACACGTATGTGTACAATTATTGTTTTATATGTTGATTATTGCTAAAATATGATGAAACATTTCATTAACTTCCGGTAAGAATATGGGTATATTTATCTATATATATAACTAGATTGTGGCCCGATTCTAACGCATCGGGTATTCTAGAATATGCATGTCCCCGTAGTATATGGACAATGATGATTCCAGAATTCGCGGCAGACTGTGCCCGTCGCTGATTGGTCGAGGCAACCTTTATGATATCGTCGCCATCGCAACCATGACATCTACGTCGATACTGTGCCCGTCGCTGAATCAGAAACGCGGGATGTCTACGTCCTTTATGACATCATCGTCATTTCCAGGACAGACAGACAGTCAGACGGAAAAACCCTTAGACAATTATATATATAGATTGTCTAAGGGTTTTTCCGTCTGTCTGTCTTTCTGTCTGTCTGTCTGTCCTGGAAATCCCGCATCTCTGATTAGTCGAGGCCGCCAGGCCTCGACCAATCAGCAACGGGCACAGCGACGATGATGTCATAAAGGACGTAGAAATCCCACGTTTCTGATTCAGCGACGGGCACAGTATCGACGTAGATGTCATAATGGTTGCCATGGCGACGATGATGTCATAAAGGTTGCCTCGACCAATCAGCGACGGGCACAGTCTGCCGCGAATTCGCCTCGACCAACCAGCGACGGGCACAGTATCGACGTAGATGTCATAATGGTTGCCATGGCGACGATGATGTCATAAAGGTTGCCTCGACGAATCAGCGACGGGCACAGTCTGCCGCGAAGTCTGGAATCATCATTGTCCATATACTACGGGGACATGCATATTCTAGAATACCCGATGCGTTAGAATCGGGCCACAATCTAGTTATTCTATATGGGGTTATGGTCAGAATGCTATGGATATACAGATCCTGTAACCTATTTGCATCTGACAGGATTACATGTCCATTGACTTCTCCCACCCCTGGGAGATGTGAGCCCTGGCATCATAGGTCTGTGACCCAGTGTTCCCACCTCCTTATTAGGCCGGCCATGTCATAGAGATGAGCAGTCTTGCACCATACTTCTTCCTTATATACCTATATTATTCTCAATACATTGTTCTTTATAGGATGTTGGATGTTTTGCAGGATTTTATTGGTTACTTAGGTTTGTTGACATCAATAACTTTTAATGGAGATATATAGAATTTTTTTAAAATAACTTTTAATAAAATAATAGGTTTTATACCCATATTCCTATCAGAAGTAGATGAAATATGTTCCTGGGCATGTGTATTTGTGATATTTCACCCATAATCCCCATACAGAACAATAATTATACCCATATTCCTATCAGAAGTAGATGAAATATGTTCCTGGGCATGTGTATTTGTGATATTTCACCCATAATCTCCATACAGAACAATAGTTATACCCATATTCCCTTCTTGCTATATTACAAGAAGTCATTTCCTGGGCTGCATTTGTAAAATGTGCTGCCATCTAGTGGTGGAGTCTAGTATTGCAGCCCATCATCCCAATATGCAGTTTAGTCCGTCCCGTCCGCGGCAATAGAGGGGACAAACCCCACGGACCGACCACCGGCCGCACACACTGTGGGGGTCGCAGTCACCACCGGAGATGCTGCAAGTCGCGTCCAGTCCCACAGAGCGGCGACTAAACGCTGCGACTTTCCTGGAGACCCGCCAGAACAGAGGGAAAGCCGCGTCACGTGACTAGAGGGTGTCTGCACGACTGAGAGCCCGGGTGCAGACACAAGAACGTGGCGGCCTCACCTTCCATGTCCCCAGGCCGAGGATGGGCATCTTGGCCCCGGTGCTCAGCACGACGCTCTCCGGTCCCTCCATCTCTGCTCCCGCGCTCTGACTGACACTGACTGCTGCCGCCCCACAGCGCATGCGCTAATAGAGCGGAGAAGGCGGCCGCTGATTGGTGAGACAGAGAGGAACGAGGAGACTTAGGTGCGCATGCGCAAAGTAAAAAGCGACTTCGTCTGGGTAACCCTTCCAGCGCCGGAGATTTTTCTCTCCAAAGAGTTGAAAAAACTATCATGTGTGTACAGGGGGTAATATAGGGGCACAGTGTGATATATGATATATCTGCACCGACATATCATGTGTGTACAGGGGGTAATATAGGGGCACAGTGTGATATATGATATATCTGCACCGACATATCATGTGTGTACAGGGGGTAATATAGGGGCACAGTGTGATATATGATATATCTGCACCGACATATCATGTGTGTACAGGGGGTAATATAGGGGCACAGTGTGATATATGATATATCTGCACCCCCATATCATGTGTGTACAGGGTGTAATATAGGGGCACAGTGTGATATATGATATATCTGCACCGACATATCATGTGTGTACAGGGGGTAATATAGGGGCACAGTGTGATATATGATATATCTGCACCCCCATATCATGTGTGTACAGGGGGTAATATAGGGGCACAGTGTGATATATGATATATCTGCACCCCCATATCATGTGTGTACAGGGGGTAATATAGGGGCACAGTGTGATATATGATATATCTGCTCCCCATATCATGTGTGTACAGGGGGTAATATAGGGGGCACAGTGTGATATATGATATATCTGCACCCCCATATCATGTGTGTACAGGGGGTAATATAGGGGCACAGTGTGATATATGATATATCTGCACCCCCATATCATGTGTGTACAGGGGTAATATAGGGGGCACAGTGTGATATATGATATATCTGCACCCCATATCATGTGTGTACAGGGGGTAATATAGGGGCACAGTGTGATATATGATATATCTGCTCCTCCATATCATGTGTGTACAGGGGGTAATATAGGGGCACAGTGTGATATATGATATATCTGCACCCCCATATCATGTGTGTACAGGGGGTAATATAGGGGCACAGTGTGATATATGATATATCTGCTCCCCATATCATGTGTGTACAGGGGGTAATATAGGGGGCGCAGTGTGATATATGATATATCTGTACCCCATATCATGTGTGTACAGGGAGTAATATAGGGGCACAGTGTGATATATGATATATCTGCGCCCCATATCATGTGTGTACAGGGGGTAATATAGGGGGCACAGTGTGATATATGATATATCTGCACCCCCATATCATGTGTGTACAGGGGGTAATATAGGGGGGCACAGTGTGATATATGATATATCTGCATCCCCATATCATGTGTGTACAGGGAGTAATATAGGGGCACAGTGTGATATATGATATATCTGCACCCCCATATCATGTGTGTACAGGGGGTAATATAGGGGCACAGTGTGATATATGATATATCTGTACCCCATATCATGTGTGTACAGGGGGTAATATAGGGGCACAGTGTGATATATGATATATCTGCGCCCCATATCATGTGTGTACAGGGGGTAATATAGGGGCACAGTGTGATATATGATATATCTGCGCCCCATATCATGTGTGTACAGGGGGTAATATAGGGGGCACAGTGTGATATATGATATATCTGCACCCCCATATCATGTGTGTACAGGGGGTGATATAGGGGCACAGTGTGATATATGATATATCTGCACCCCATATCATGTGTGTACAGGGGGTAATATAGGGGCACAGTGTGATATATGATATATCTGCACCCCATATCATGTGTGTACAGGGGGTAATATAGGGGGGCACAGTGTGATATATGATATATCTGCATCCCCATATCATGTGTGTACAGGGGGTAATATAGGGGGCACAGTGTGATATATGATATATCTGCACCCCATATCATGTGTGTACAGGGGGTAATATAGGGGGCACAGTGTGATATATGATATATCTGCACCCCCATATCATGTGTTTACAGGGGGTAATATAGGGGCACAGTGTGATATATGATATATCTGCATCCCCATATCATGTGTGTACAGGGGGTAATATAGGGGCACAGTGTGATATATGATATATCTGCACCCCCATATCATGTGTGTACAGGGGGTAATATAGGGGCACAGTGTGATATATGATATATCTGCACCCCCATATCATGTGTTTACAGGGGGTAATATAGGGGGGCACAGTGTGATATATGATATATCTGCTCCTCCATATCATGTGTGTACAGGGGGTAATATAGGGGCACAGTGTGATATATGATATATCTGCACCCCATATCATGTGTGTACAGGGGGTAATATAGGGGGGCACAGTGTGATATATGATATATCTGCATCCCCATATCATGTGTGTACAGGGGGTAATATAGGGGGCACAGTGTGATATGTGATATATCTGCACCCCATATCATGTGTGTACAGGGGGTAATATAGGGGCACAGTGTGATATATGATATATCTGCACCCCATATCATGTGTGTACAGGGGGTAATATAGGGGGGCACAGTGTGATATATGATATATCTGCATCCCCATATCATGTGTGTACAGGGGGTAATATAGGGGGCACAGTGTGATATATGATATATCTGCACCCCCATATCATGTGTTTACAGGGGGTAATATAGGGGCACAGTGTGATATATGATATATCTGCACCCCCATATCATGTGTGTACAGGGGGTAATATAGGGGGCACAGTGTGATATATGATATATCTGCACCCCATATCATGTGTGTACAGGGGGTAATATAGGGGGCACAGTGTGATATATGATATATCTGCTCCCCATATCATGTGTGTACAGGGTGTAATATAGGGGCACAGTGTGATATATGATATATCTGCTCCCCATATCATGTGTGTACAGGGTGTAATATAGGGGCACAGTGTGATATATGATATATCTGCACCCCATATCATGTGTGTACAGGGGGTAATATAGGGGGCACAGTGTGATATATGATATATCTGCACCCCCATATCATGTGTGTACAGGGGGTAATATAGGGGCACAGTGTGATATATGATATATCTGCTCCCCCATATCATGTGTGTACAGGGGGTAATATAGGGGCACAGTGTGATATATGATATATCTGCACCCCATATCATGTGTGTACAGGGGGTAATATAGGGGGCACAGTGTGATATATGATATATCTGCTCCCCATATCATGTGTGTACAGGGTGTAATATAGGGGCACAGTGTGATATATGATATATCTGCTCCCCATATCATGGGTGTACAGGGGGTAATATAGGGGCACAGTGTGATATATGATATATCTGCACCCCCATATCATGTGTGTACAGGGGGTAATATAGGGGCACAGTGTGATATATGATATATCTGCTCCCCATATCATGTGTGTACAGGGGGTAATATAGGGGGCACAGTGTGATATATGATATATCTGCACCCCCATATCATGTGTGTACAGGGTGTAATATAGGGGCACAGTGTGATATATGATATATCTGCTCCCCATATCATGTGTGTACAGGGGGTAATATAGGGGGCACAGTGTGATATATGATATATCTGCACCCCCATATCATGTGTGTACAGGGTGTAATATAGGGGCACAGTGTGATATATGATATATCTGCTCCCCATATCATGTGTGTACAGGGGGTAATATAGGGGGCACAGTGTGATATATGATATATCTGCACCCCCATATCATGTGTGTACAGGGTGTAATATAGGGGGCACAGTGTGATATATGATATATCTGCACCCCCATATCATGTGTGTACAGGGGGTAATATAGGGGGCACAGTGTGATATATGATATATCTGCACCCCCATATCATGTGTGTACAGGGGGTAATATAGGGGGCACAGTGTGATATATGATATATCTGCACCCCCATATCATGTGTGTACAGGGTGTAATATAGGGGCACAGTGTGATATATGATATATCTGCTCCCCATATCATGTGTGTACAGGGGGTAATATAGGGGCACAGTGTGATATATGATATATCTGCACCCCATATCATGTGTGTACAGGGTGTAATATAGGGGCACAGTGTGATATATGATATATCTGGACCCCCATATCATGTGTGTACAGGGGGTAATATAGGGGCACAGTGTGATATATGATATATCTGCTCCCCATATCATGTGTGTACAGGGTGTAATATAGGGGCACAGTGTGATATATGATATATCTGCTCCCCATATCATGTGTGTACAGGGTGTAATATAGGGGCACAGTGTGATATATGATATATCTGCTCCCCCATATCATGTGTGTACAGGGGGTAATATAGGGGCACAGTGTGATATATGATATATCTGCACCCCATATCATGTGTGTACAGGGGGTAATATAGGGGGCACAGTGTGATATATGATATATCTGCTCCCCATATCATGTGTGTACAGGGTGTAATATAGGGGCACAGTGTGATATATGATATATCTGCTCCCCATATCATGTGTGTACAGGGGGTAATATAGGGGCACAGTGTGATATATGATATATCTGCACCCCCATATCATGTGTGTACAGGGGGTAATATAGGGGCACAGTGTGATATATGATATATCTGCTCCCCATATCATGTGTGTACAGGGGGTAATATAGGGGGCACAGTGTGATATATGATATATCTGCACCCCCATATCATGTGTGTACAGGGTGTAATATAGGGGCACAGTGTGATATATGATATATCTGCTCCCCATATCATGTGTGTACAGGGGGTAATATAGGGGGCACAGTGTGATATATGATATATCTGCACCCCCATATCATGTGTGTACAGGGTGTAATATAGGGGCACAGTGTGATATATGATATATCTGCTCCCCATATCATGTGTGTACAGGGGGTAATATAGGGGGCACAGTGTGATATATGATATATCTGCACCCCATATCATGTGTGTACAGGGGGTAATATAGGGGGCACAGTGTGATATATGATATATCTGCACCCCCATATCATGTGTGTACAGGGGGTAATATAGGGGGCACAGTGTGATATATGATATATCTGCACCCCCATATCATGTGTGTACAGGGTGTAATATAGGGGCACAGTGTGATATATGATATATCTGCTCCCCATATCATGTGTGTACAGGGGGTAATATAGGGGCACAGTGTGATATATGATATATCTGCACCCCATATCATGTGTGTACAGGGTGTAATATAGGGGCACAGTGTGATATATGATATATCTGCACCCCCATATCATGTGTGTACAGGGTGTAATATAGGGGGCACAGTGTGATATATGATATATCTGCACCCCCATATCATGTGTGTACAGGGGGTAATATAGGGGCACAGTGTGATATATGATATATCTGCACCCCCATATCATGTGTGTACAGGGGGTAATATAGGGGGCACAGTGTGATATATGATATATCTGCACCCCCATATCATGTGTGTACAGGGTGTAATATAGGGGCACAGTGTGATATATGATATATCTGCTCCCCATATCATGTGTGTACAGGGGGTAATATAGGGGCACAGTGTGATATATGATATATCTGCACCCCATATCATGTGTGTACAGGGTGTAATATAGGGGCACAGTGTGATATATGATATATCTGCTCCCCATATCATGTGTGTACCGGGGGTAATATAGGGGCACAGTGTGATATATGATATATCTGCACCCCCATATCATGTGTGTACAGGGGGTAATATAGGGGCACAGTGTGATATATGATATATCTGCACCCCCATATCATGTGTGTACAGGGGGTAATATAGGGGCACAGTGTGATATATGATATATCTGCACCCCCATATCATGTGTGTACAGGGGGTAATATAGGGGGCACAGTGTGATATATGATATATCTGCACCCCCATATCATGTGTGTACAGGGGGTAATATAGGGGCACAGTGTGATATATGATATATCTGCACCCCCATATGATGTGTGTACAGGGGGTAATATAGGGGCACAGTGTGATATATGATATATCTGCACCCCCATATCATGTGTGTACAGGGGGTAATATAGGGGCACAGTGTGATATATGATATATCTGCACCCCCATATCATGTGTGTACAGGGGGTAATATAGGGGCACAGTGTGATATATGATATATCTGCACCCCCATATCATGTGTGTACAGGGGGTAATATAGGGGCACAGTGTGATATATGATATATCTGCACCCCCATATCATGTGTGTACAGGGGGTAATATAGGGGCACAGTGTGATATATGATATATCTGCACCCCCATATCATGTGTGTACAGGGGGTAATATAGGGGCACAGTGTGATATATGATATATCTGCACCCCCATATCATGTGTGTACAGGGGGTAATATGGGGGCACAGTGTGATATATGATATATCTGCATCCCCATATCATGTGTTTATAGGGGGTAATATAGGGGCACAGTGTGATATATGATATATCTGCACCCCATATCATGTGTGTACAGGGGGTAATATAGGGGCACAGTGTGATATATGATATATCTGCACCCCATATCATGTGTGTACAGGGTGTAATATAGGGGCACAGTGTGATATATGATATATCTGCTCCCCATATCATGTGTGTACCGGGGGTAATATAGGGGCACAGTGTGATATATGATATATCTGCACCCCCATATCATGTGTGTACAGGGGGTAATATAGGGGGCACAGTGTGATATATGATATATCTGCACCCCCATATCATGTGTGTACAGGGGGTAATATAGGGGCACAGTGTGATATATGATATATCTGCACCCCCATATCATGTGTGTACAGGGGGTAATATAGGGGCACAGTGTGATATATGATATATCTGCACCCCCATATCATGTGTGTACAGGGGGTAATATAGGGGCACAGTGTGATATATGATATATCTGCACCCCCATATCATGTGTGTACAGGGGGTAATATGGGGGCACAGTGTGATATATGATATATCTGCACCCCCATATCATGTGTTTATAGGGGGTAATATAGGGGCACAGTGTGATATATGATATATCTGCACCCCATATCATGTGTGTACAGGGGGTAATATAGGGGCACAGTGTGATATATGATATATCTGCACCCCATATCATGTGTGTACAGGGTGTAATATAGGGGGCACAGTGTGATATATGATATATCTGTACCCCATATCATGTGTGTATAGGGGGTAATATAGGGGCACAGTGTGATATATGATATATCTGCACCCCATATCATGTGTGTACAGGGGGTAATATGGGGGCACAGTGTGATATATGATATATCTGCACCCCCATATCATGTGTGTATAGGGGGTAATATAGGGGCACAGTGTGATATATGATATATCTGTACCCCATATCATGTGTGTACAGGGGGTAATATAGGGGCACAGTGTGATATATGATATATCTGCACCCCCATATCATGTGTGTACAGGGGGTAATATGGGGGCACAGTGTGATATATGATATATCTGCACCCCATATCATGTGTGTACAGGGGGTAATATAGGGGCACAGTGTGATATATGATATATCTGCACCCCATATCATGTGTGTACAGGGGGTAATATAGAGGGCACAGTGTGATATATGATATATCTGCACCCCATATCATGTGTGTACAGGGTGTAATATAGGGGCACAGTGTGATATATGATATATCTGCACCCCATATCATGTGTGTATAGGGGGTAATATAGGGGCACAGTGTGATATATGATATATCTGCACCCCATATCATGTGTGTACCGGGGGTAATATAGGGGAACAGTGTGATATATGATATATCTGCACCCCATATCATGTGTGTACAGGGTGTAATATAGGGGCACAGTGTGATATATGATATATCTGCACCCCATATCATGTGTGTATAGGGGGTAATATAGGGGCACAGTGTGATATATGATATACCTGCACCCCATATCATGTGTGTACAGGGGGTAATATAGGGGCACAGTGTGATATATGATATATCTGTACCCCATATCATGTGTGTACAGGGGGTAATATAGGGGCACAGTGTGATATATGATATATCTGCATCCCCATATCATGTGTGTACAGGGGGTAATATGGGGGCACAGTGTGATATATGATATATCTGCACCCCATATCATGTGTGTACAGGGGGTAATATAGGGGCACAGTGTGATATATGATATATCTGCACCCCATATCATGTGTGTACCGGGGGTAATATAGGGGCACAGTGTGATATATGATATATCTGCTCCCCATATCATGTGTGTACCGGGGGTAATATAGGGGCACAGTGTGATATATGATATATCTGCACCCCCATATCATGTGTGTACCGGGGGTAATATAGGGGCACAGTGTGATATATGATATATCTGCACCCCATATCATGTGTGTACAGGGGGTAATATAGGGGCACAGTGTGATATATGATATATCTGCACCCCATATCATGTGTGTACAGGGTGTAATATAGGGGCACAGTGTGATATATGATATATCTGCTCCCCATATCATGTGTGTACCGGGGGTAATATAGGGGCACAGTGTGATATATGATATATCTGCTCCCCATATCATGTGTGTACAGGGGGTAATATAGGGGCACAGTGTGATATATGATATATCTGCACCCCCATATCATGTGTGTACAGGGGGTAATATAGAGGCACAGTGTGATATATGACATATCTGCTCCCCATATCATGTGTGTACAGGGGGTAATATGGGGGCACAGTGTGATATATGATATATCTGCACCCCCATATCATGTGTGTATAGGGGGTAATATAGGGGCACAGTGTGATATATGATATATCTGTACCCCATATCATGTGTGTACAGGGGGTAATATAGGGGCACAGTGTGATATATGATATATCTGCACCCCATATCATGTGTGTACAGGGTGTAATATAGGGGCACAGTGTGATATATGATATATCTGCTCCCCATATCATGTGTGTACCGGGGGTAATATAGGGGCACAGTGTGATATATGATATATCTGCACCCCATATCATGTGTGTACAGGGGGTAATATGGGGGCACAGTGTGATATATGATATATCTGCACCCCCATATCATGTGTGTACAGGGTGTAATATAGGGGCACAGTGTGATATATGATATATCTGTACCCCATATCATGTGTGTACAGGGGTAATATAGAGGCACAGTGTGATATATGATATATCTGCTCCCCATATCATGTGTGTACAGGGGGTAATATGGGGGCACAGTGTGATATATGATATATCTGCACCCCCATATCATGTGTGTATAGGGGGTAATATAGGGGCACAGTGTGATATATGATATATCTGTACCCCATATCATGTGTGTACAGGGGGTAATATAGAGGCACAGTGTGATATATGATATATCTGCACCCCATATCATGTGTGTACAGGGTGTAATATAGGGGCACAGTGTGATATATGATATATCTGCTCCCCATATCATGTGTGTACCGGGGGTAATATAGGGGCACAGTGTGATATATGATATATCTGCACCCCATATCATGTGTGTACAGGGGGTAATATGGGGGCACAGTGTGATATATGATATATCTGCACCCCCATATCATGTGTGTATAGGGGGTAATATAGGGGCACAGTGTGATATATGATATATCTGTACCCCATATCATGTGTGTACAGGGGGTAATATAGGGGCACAGTGTGATATATGATATATCTGCACCCCCATATCATGTGTGTACAGGGGGTAATATGGGGGCACAGTGTGATATATGATATATCTGCACCCCATATCATGTGTGTACAGGGGGTAATATAGGGGCACAGTGTGATATATGATATATCTGCACCCCAAATCATGTGTGTACCGGGGGTAATATAGGGGCACAGTGTGATATATGATATATCTGCACCCCATATCATGTGTGTACAGGGGGTAATATAGAGGGCACAGTGTGATATATGATATATCTGCACCCCATATCATGTGTGTACAGGGTGTAATATAGGGGCACAGTGTGATATATGATATATCTGCACCCCATATCATGTGTGTATAGGGGGTAATATAGGGGCACAGTGTGATATATGATATATCTGCACCCCATATCATGTGTGTACCGGGGGTAATATAGGGGCACAGTGTGATATATGATATATCTGCACCCCATATCATGTGTGTACAGGGTGTAATATAGGGGCACAGTGTGATATATGATATATCTGCACCCCATATCATGTGTGTATAGGGGGTAATATAGGGGCACAGTGTGATATATGATATACCTGCACCCCATATCATGTGTGTACAGGGGGTAATATAGGGGCACAGTGTGATATATGATATATCTGTACCCCATATCATGTGTGTACAGGGGGTAATATAGGGGCACAGTGTGATATATGATATATCTGCATCCCCATATCATGTGTGTACAGGGGGTAATATGGGGGCACAGTGTGATATATGATATATCTGCACCCCATATCATGTGTGTACAGGGGGTAATATAGGGGCACAGTGTGATATATGATATATCTGCACCCCATATCATGTGTGTACCGGGGGTAATATAGGGGCACAGTGTGATATATGATATATCTGCACCCCCATATCATGTGTGTACAGGGGGTAATATGGGGGCACAGTGTGATATATGATGACTGTGGAGACCTGGGTGTCGTAACCAGTGCCTTCCCCCCTCCCATCAGTCCCGTAATCAAACACACACAGTCCTAGGTGGGTTGAACAGGTCGGTCACAGTTTATTAATTAAATAAGCAGAGAAAGGGCAATTACATATCGTAACGAGCGGCTCGCGCCGAGCTCCTGTCCGTGATCGACAGGGGAATTGGCCCAACGAGCGGTCACGACCTTTGCCCTCCCCCGCTTTTTCCGCTGTGACTTAATAAAGGTTACCAGGGTTAGTTATATCACATACGTATGCAAAAAAAACACTTTTTTTTTTTTTTTTTTTTTTTTTTTTTTAAATATTACAACATAATTTACACATTTACATTCTCCTGCGGGTTAGTATCATAATTAGCCTTTAAAAGGGAGGGTGGGTGGGACAAACGCTTCCAGGTGTCCTGCCGAGAGTGAAAGAGAAAGTTCTCGGCCGGACACCTGGATTTAACCCCTGTAGGAGTGGCCGTAGGACCCCTCCCCTCTAGTGCCCACTGGCCGGCCGGGGGTCTTCCAATTAGTGCATCACTAAAGGGGGGGGGGGGGAGTGATGCTAGGGGGGAACTGGCACAGACCACCTTTACGTGCAGCTCTCTATGTGCTCCCCAGTCAGAGACGCGCACCTTATTCAGTACCGCGTCTGCCAGACTGTGGAGACCTGGGTGTCGTAACCAGTGCCTTCCCCCCTCCCATCAGTCCCGTAATCAAACACACACAGTCCTAGGTGGGTTGAACAGGTCGGTCACAGTTTATTAATTAAATAAGCAGAGAAAGGGCAATTACATATCGTAACGAGCGGCTCGCGCCGAGCTCCTGTCCGTGATCGACAGGGGAATTGGCCCAACGAGCGGTCACGACCTTTGCCCTCCCCCGCTTTTTCCGCCACGGAGGATCCCGTGTATTACCTACGCGGGACTCCGACCCCACCCCTCAATGTTAAGGCCTGTTCAACCCCATCCTGTAAACCAGACAGAAAAATATCGAGGCCAATGTCCGTTAGGTGAACTCCGTCCGGTCTTAATTGTGGCGTGTTATCCCCTTGTAGCTGGTGGTGACGAATCACGATACCGCCTCTTCCTCTCACATATTTTCCAATCCGAGCATTGAATTTGCTCCTTGTCCGCTCTATGGCTTTTTTATCTCTTGCTCCGTGCCAGACGGCCCGTGGTGTTATATCCGACCACACCAGTATCATGTTCCTGAATAGACAGCTGAACCTTTCCATATCAGTTGTCACCCATTTGTACAATTCGGCCACCTTTTGTTTGCCAAGGTCATTGCCACACGCGTGTACCACCATTATCACCGGGTGTTCCGCCATCCCTGCTATTCCAACCATCTCTTTGAACACCTGTTTCCACTGGAGGCCTCTGACACCCCTCCATTTAACTTTTATGCCCGGGAGGTAAAGATTTATCCCTCCTGGCCGCCGTTCGGCCCTTTTTTCGGCCCAGTAAACGTAGGAATCTCCTACCACCCAAACTTCAACGCCTGTAAGAGACAACACATGTTAATTAAGCAAGTCGGGTCTTATGTATCTGGCGAAGTATGCGGACTTCCAACGACCCCTTCTCTGCACCTCGGCCTCTGACACTCCTGCCCTAGCCGCTTCCGTGGCTGCCCCAATGCGGAACGAATGTGTTCCGTACTCCTTTGGGTTTGCGCCGTTTTTTTCCAAGCATAGCTTGAACATCGCCTGGAATTGGTACTTGGTCAGGGGGGACCCGTCTGTATGAGTGAAGAAAAATCTACCAGCGTGTCTTATCTCGGCGAATCTTCTAACCATTTTTAGCGGGCAAGCTGGGCCATCAGTGGAGTTAACCAGGACCCATGTTCCCCTACCGGTGGGATCGCATTTGGATTTTCTAACCCTGATGCGCAGGGCGTCGCTGCATATTACTATGTCCTCATAAATTAGGCCGCCTTCCGACGCGTTTTTTGACCGCGGTAGCAATTCACTGATACGCAGTGCTCCGAAAAAGACGGTCGCAAAAGCTGCCGATAAGAGGGCTGCCTCGTATTGCGATGAGCAGACTGACGGGGATAACGCAATCAGGTCCTGCAATAGTCTCAGTGAAATGGGGCGGCGACATTCTTGGCTTGGCTGAAGCCTTTTCCAACCTTTTATGGCTTGTCTTATGCAAAAGGACTTAGTTACGTCTACCCATCCCAATAATTGAAAGAAAAATGCTAGCCCCGATAATTTCCGTTGTGCCGAGGTGCCCGACGCCCCATCTCCTCTCATCCGCATTAGAAAATCAGTCGTCACCGCGCTTCGTGCTTGATCGCATTTATCGACTGGCCTACCCCGAATTAGTGAGCACCACTCCTCCCAAGCCTTACCATACACCTGCCAGGTAGCTGGCGAAACGGAGGCCCGGATTAAGGGCATCAATGATTGGCCACTGTATCCCATAGGGACAGTGGACACAGGATACCCAGGGGTT
The DNA here is from genome assembly GCF_032444005.1 of Ranitomeya imitator. Classification (NCBI taxonomy): domain Eukaryota; kingdom Metazoa; phylum Chordata; class Amphibia; order Anura; family Dendrobatidae; genus Ranitomeya; species Ranitomeya imitator. The sequence continues at coordinate 15,455,795 of NC_091285.1, read as the reverse complement.
GCGCGTTGGGCTGCTGGATTCTGAAAGCCTGCCAATTGGAAAATAACAATGGGTTAATGATATTCTCGTCAACCTCCGCCACCACGGTGGCTCTACACCAAATATTGTTTTCTAGGCATATCAGTGCGAGCCGTCGCAAGAGAGCGAGTATGGGCAAGGATGAAGACGACATGTGATTTAGACTCCTCGCTGTTTTCACATTTTTAGTTTGGAAACGAATGTTCATGTTCCTCAACAGATCGGCCCATATCTCCAACGCTGCTACTACCGCAAACAATTCCCATAGGGCTGGGTCTTGCCCCCACTTTGTTGTCGTCCATCTTTCTGGCCAACCAGATTTGCACCATTGGTTTTTATAGATTGCTGCGAAACCCTCCTTTTTGTTCCACCCTATTGTCAGCCCTAATTCCTTGCTTGTGATCTCTCTAGCCATGACACACGTGTGACCGTTGTACGATTGTAGGAACGTCTGCCATACCAGCAGATCAGCTTTTAGCGAACGAGTGAGCCTAATTCTATGGCCGGGCTGCGAAGCGCCTTTTGTTGCCAGAGATAGTCTGCGCGAGAATGCTCTGCCGACCGGCATTACGCGGCAGGCAAACGTCAGTAGACCCAATAACGCCTGCATTTGCTGTAGGGTTACCTTTTTAACTTCGCGGAAGCCTTTCAACATTTGCAGGGTTTTTTGTATTTTATCCTCTGGTAAGCGGAACACCATCAAGTTGGTGTCTATTTCAATGCCCAGAAAGGGCAATACATTACATGGACCCTCCGTTTTCTCCGGTGACAATGGCACGCCGAATTTGAGTGAGATAGATTTGAATTTTTCTAGTAGATCGGAGCAGAGTTTAGAATTTCTGGGGCCGACGAACAGGAAATCGTCGAGGTAGTGAATTAGGGATTTACTGCCCGTTTCGTACTGAACTACCCAATCTAGGAAGGTGCTGAATAGCTCGAAATAGTGACATGAGATGGAACATCCCATTGGGAGGCACATGTCGAAGTAATAGTGTTGGTCCACTTTGCAGCCCAGCAGGTGGAAACATTCGGGGTGCACGGGTAGTAAACGGAATGCCGATTCAATGTCCGATTTGGCGAGCAGGGCGCCGGTCCCGGCTGCCCGCACTAATTCTACCGCCCTATCAAAAGACGCGTATGAGACAGAAGCTTCTTCTGGAGTAATTGCGTCGTTAACCGAATCGCCCTTTGGGTGAGATAAATGATGGATTAGGCGGTATTTCCCGGGTTCCTTTTTTGGTATGATGCCTAACGGTGATATTTTAATGTTTTTGAAGGGGAGCGACGTAAAGGGGCCTGCTACCCTACCCAATTCTACCTCCTTTCCAATTTTTTGCCTAAGAATTTTGGGGAATTCGCGAGCCGATTTAAGGTTATCGGATAGGGTTGGCGTTCTTGTTAGCCTAAAGGGAATAAAGAACCCGTCGGAGAATCCCGCCTGCAGCTGCTGAGCCGCTTTCTTATTGGGGTAGAGCTTTAGCCAGGGGGCCATCGCGGTTACGCTCACTGGGGTTCTGCCTTGTAGGCCCTTTGTGCGGCTGACGAGTGCACCTTGATGCTTGGTGTCCCCCCCCGCAAGCGGAGCATTCGTGTCTGAACTTGCATAGCGCGTGGAAACGGCAGTTTCCCTCGTTATATAGCCAGCAGGCCCCGGGTTTTCGCACGACCACTGAGTTCTGACCTGCGGCTCCGGAGTAATTAGTGGTCGTGGCTGAAAAGGGGGGCTGCTTTTGAGACAACATCATACGCAACCACACGTCTGTCGCTTTTACCCCCCAGCCTAGATTGGGCTGTAGGGCCAGACGCCTGCGGAACTCCTCGTCGTACCTTCGCCAGGCTGAACCGCCGTGCGACTTGTACGAACTATATATCATGTCCTGATATATAAACAATTCGGAGCAGCGTTCCGGATGTTTCTGGCCCATAATACAGCCCAATACTGCGAAGGCCTGGATCCAATTATTCATGGTTAGAGCAATTTTCGATCTCCCCCTATCAAAACCCCTATCGTTCGCTTTATCCACCGTTTGTTGGTCGGCTGATAACAGCGACCATATATCTATGTAATCGTTGCTCCATATCTTCAGTCTTGTTTCCTGGTCTATATGAGCGCCTAGCGGACTGATCCCGCAGAAGAAGGCGTCTTTGTGTAGATTAGCGGATTGTGGTAGTGAATTGTTCACCACATTTCCCCTTGCCTGAGACAATTGCAGGATTATCTCCTTTAACGCTGAAGTTAGCTCCATTTCCTTCACATTAACCCCGTAGCGTAACGTTTCCTCGCTACCCTTGGAACACTCACCACTGTGTGACTCTGGACGAGTGGACACCGATCCTGGAGGAACCCCCGCCGATGTTGACGGGGGGATGTCGCAGGACGGGGAAACTCTGGCTCCCGCTACAGCGTGGGACTGGCCGATGTGCTGAGTATCGTGCGTGGGAGCCCGATTACTACCACAAAGTGGCGGATTGATGGCTCCGTCTTCAGCGACTGCACGGTGATAGTTGTGGCTGGAAGCCGCGGGGGGAGCCCGATTACTACCACATAGTGGCGGATTGATGGCTCCGTCTTCAGCGACTGCGCGGTGGTAGTTGTGGCTGGAAGCCGCGGGGGGAGCCCGATTACTACCACATAGTGGCGGATTGATGGCTCCGTCTTCAGCGACTGCGTGATGGTTGTTGTGGCTGGAAGCCGTGGGGGATTGTTCTCCCCGGCTGAAAGCCCTAGAGGGTGCCCGCGATTTAGAGGACTTGCCACGTTCACGATGAATCTTATCCGGACTTAGCGATACCTCGGACCCCTCGGATGTTGCTGATGAAAGCCATCCTGAGGCCCGGGATCTTCGGCGGCTCCTATGGGAGCTGCGTCTGCGACGGTGACGGGAGGGGCGTTTAGAGGAGTAGTGGGAACGGCGACGGGAGTTATCGGAGGAAGATTGGGAGGACGTGCGGCGCCTACGCCTTCGTCCGCCGTTATTATGCGGTGCAATGGGGGGGATTCTATCAGTAGACAGAGGGGGATAATTGGCCGTAGATGGTCCTGTAACGCTAATCGGAAGGGGGGGCGTCAGGAGGTAACCATATTCATCCCCATTGCTGGGATTTGACGGGGCAGCGGTTAACGGATAATTTTTATTTAGATTTTGGGCAGTGGGGGGAGGTGATAATGTGTTTGTGTTTGGTGCGTTTACTGAGGTGTCGCCATGATTCCCGCTGCGCGGCTGTTGAGCGCCTTGCTCGGTCCCATGGGACCGAACAACGCGCTCCTCAGCCGCCCTGTGACCTCTCCGGCCTGACCCCTGATACCCCCGTACAGGCATCAGTGCTGCGTCTGCCGGGGGTAGGCTGGTGGTCAGGCCAGGTGATAAATCAGCACGCTGATCGGTCGATTTCGACCGATCAGCGCACTGTGGGGAAAGTGAGGGGTTAAAACCAGCCCCCATGTTACCCCCTGCGGGCGGCGTATATGTGCCCGCAGGGAAGGCAACCGAGGACTGGCCAGCGCTGTGTTCAGCGCTCATCTGCCGCGACCGGAAGTGGGTGGGCGGGGACCGGAAGTGGCTGGGCGGAGCCTCCCCAGCACTCCGAGCGGTGTCCGAGGCCTCCGGAAGACGCCTGCAGCTGCGAGGCGGAGAGGCCCTCCCCTCCCCGACCTGGAGCCGCTCCGGGGCGCGGGGCAAGCGGGCGGATCGCCTGCCACCCGGCGCCACCACCGGCCTCTCCGGAGCGGCCGGGGAAGGGGGCGACACCGTCCGCCGCCGGGCGCCGCCGGATGTAGGCCCGCACCGCCGGGACGGAGTAACCGGCGCCGGCTGCCCATCGCTGCCCTCCGCCCCCACCGGAGTCCGGACAAGAACCGGCGAGGAGATGCCGGCCACCCTCCGACGGGTGCGACGCCCGGCTCTACCCCGCCGCCTTCGAGAGGCCCCCAGACCCCCTACAGCCGAGGGGTCCGGCACCGACAGCGGCGCAGAGAGGGGCCTCTGTCCACCGATCGGGGCCGGGCCTAACGACGGACCGCAGGGCGCTGGTGCTCCCGAAGGTCTTGGAGGTGAGCTAGGCCCGAGGGGGCCCGATGGCGGAGGGGTGAGGGAGAACAGCCCTGGAGAAGGGATACTGGGGGACGGACCCAGGGGACCAGCGGGCGATGGGGTAATATAGGACGGACATACGGGACCAGGGGACAAAGGGGTGAAGAAAGACAGAGCGGGGTCAGGAGAAGGCCCAGGGAGGTGAGCCCTGAGGCCGGTAAGGATGGCCTGAAGCCAGTGCTCACCTCTCTGTTCCAATCCTTTCCGCAGGGCCTCGACCAGGGGGTCCGACATTACTGCAGGGATGCAGGCACAAACGCTTCCAGGTGTCCTGCCGAGAGTGAAAGAGAAAGTTCTCGGCCGGACACCTGGATTTAACCCCTGTAGGAGTGGCCGTAGGACCCCTCCCCTCTAGTGCCCACTGGCCGGCCGGGGGTCTTCCAATTAGTGCATCACTAAAGGGGGGGGGGGGGAGTGATGCTAGGGGGGAACTGGCACAGACCACCTTTACGTGCAGCTCTCTATGTGCTCCCCAGTCAGAGACGCGCACCTTATTCAGTACCGCGTCTGCCAATATCTGCACCCCATATCATGTGTGTACAGGGGGTAATATAGGGGCACAGTGTGATATATGATATATCTGCACCCCATATCATGTGTGTACCGGGGGTAATATAGGGGCACAGTGTGATATATGATATATCTGCACCCCATATCATGTGTGTACAGGGGGTAATATAGAGGGCACAGTGTGATATATGATATATCTGCACCCCATATCATGTGTGTACAGGGTGTAATATAGGGGCACAGTGTCATATATGATATATCTGCTCCCCATATCATGTGTGTACCGGGGGTAATATAGGGGCACAGTGTGATATATGATATATCTGCACCCCATATCATGTGTGTACAGGGTGTAATATAGGGGCACAGTGTGATATATGATATATCTGCACCCCATATCATGTGTGTATAGGGGGTAATATAGGGGCACAGTGTGATATATGATATACCTGCACCCCATATCATGTGTGTACAGGGGGTAATATAGGGGCACAGTGTGATATATGATATATCTGCACCCCCATATCATGTGTGTACCGGGGGTAATATAGGGGCACAGTGTGATATATGATATACCTGCACCCCATATCATGTGTGTACAGGGGGTAATATAGGGGCACAGTGTGATATATGATATATCTGCACCCCATATCATGTGTGTACAGGGGGTAATATAGAGGCACAGTGTGATATATGATATATCTGCACCCCATATCATGTGTGTACAGGGGGTAATATAGGGGGCACAGTGTGATATATGATATATCTGCACCCCATATCATGTGTGTACAGGGGGTAATATAGGGGGCACAGTGTGATATATGATATACCTGCACCCCATATCATGTGTGTACAGGGGGTAATATAGGGGCACAGTGTGATATATGATATATCTGCACCCCATATCATGTGTGTAGAGGGGGTAATATAGGGGGCACAGTGTGATATATGATATACCTGCACCCCATATCATGTGTGTACAGGGGTAATATAGGGGCACAGTGTGATATATGATATATCTGTACCCCATATCATGTGTGTACAGGGGGTAATATAGGGAGCACAGTGTGATATATGATATATCTGCACCCCATATCATGTGTGTACAGGGGGTAATATAGGGGGCACAGTGTGATATATGATATATCTGCACCCCCATATCATGTGTGTACAGGGGGTAATATAGGGGCACAGTGTGATATATGATATATCTGCACCCCATATCATGTGTGTACAGGGGGTAATATAGAGGCACAGTGTGATATATGATATATCTGCACCCCATATCATGTGTGTACAGGGGGTAATATAGGGGCACAGTGTGATATATGATATATCTGTACCCCATATCATGTGTGTATAGGGGGTAATATAGGGGCACAGTGTGATATATGATATACCTGCACCCCATATCATGTGTGTACAGGGGGTAATATAGGGGCACAGTGTGATATATGATATATCTGCACCCCATATCATGTGTGTACAGGGGGTAATATAGGGGCACAGTGTGATATATGATATATCTGCACCCCATATCATGTGTGTACAGGGGGTAATATAGGGGGCACAGTGTGATATATGATATATCTGCACCCCATATCATGTGTGTACAGGGGGTAATATAGGGGGCACAGTGTGATATATGATATACCTGCACCCCATATCATGTGTGTACAGGGGGTAATATAGGGGCACAGTGTGATATATGATATACCTGCACCCCATATCATGTGTGTACAGGGGTAATATAGGGGCACAGTGTGATATATGATATAGCTGCACCCCATATCATGTGTGTACAGGGGGTAATATAGGGGCACAGTGTGATATATGATATATCTGCACCCCATATCATGTGTGTAGAGGGGTTAATATAGGGGGCACAGTGTGATATATGATATACCTGCACCCCATATCATGTGTGTACAGGGGTAATATAGGGGCACAGTGTGATATATGATATATCTGTACCCCATATCATATGTGTACAGGGGGTAATATAGGGAGCACAGTGTGATATATGATATATCTGCACCCCATATCATGTGTGTACAGGGGGTAATATAGGGGGCACAGTGTGATATATGATATATCTGCACCCCCATATCATGTGTGTACAGGGGGTAATATAGGGGCACAGTGTGATATATGATATATCTGCACCCCATATCATGAGTGTACAGGGGGTAATATAGAGGCACAGTGTGATATATGATATATCTGCACCCCATATCATGTGTGTACAGGGGGTAATATAGGGGCACAGTGTGATATATGATATATCTGTACCCCATATCATGTGTGTATAGGGGGTAATATAGGGGCACAGTGTGATATATGATATACCTGCACCCCATATCATGTGTGTACAGGGGGTAATATAGGGGCACAGTGTGATATATGATATATCTGCACCCCATATCATGTGTGTATAGGGGGTAATATAGGGGCACAGTGTGATATATGATATATCTGTACCCCATATCATGTGTGTACAGGGGGTAATATAGGGGCACAGTGTGATATATGATATATCTGCACCCCATATCATGTGTGTACAGGGGGTAATATAGGGGCACAGTGTGATATATGATATATCTGCACCCCATATCATGTGTGTACAGGGGGTAATATAGGGGCACAGTGTGATATATGATATACCTGCACCCCCATATCATGTGTGCACAGGGGCTAATATAGGGGCACAGTGTGATATATGATATACCTGCACCCCCATATCATGTGTGCACAGGGGCTAATATAGGGGGCACAGTGTAATATATGATATATCTGCACCCCCATATCATGTGTGTACAGGGGGTAACATAGGGGGCACAGTGTGATATATGATATACCTGCACCCCCATATCATGTGTGTACAGGGGGTAATATAGGGGGCACAGTGTGATATATGATATATCTGCACCCCATATCATGTGTGTACAGGGGGTAATATAGGGGCACAGTGTGATATATGATATATCTGCACCCCATATCATGTGTGTACAGGGGGTAATATAGGGGCACAGTGTGATATATGATATGTCTGTACCCCATATCATGTGTGTACAGGGGGTAATATAGGGGGCACAGTGTGATATATGATATATCTGCACCCCATATCATGTGTGTACAGGGGGTAATATAGGGGCACAGTGTGATATATGATATACCTGCACCCCCATATCATGTGTGCACAGGGGGTAATATAGGGGGCACAGTGTAATATATGATATATCTGCACCCCCATATCATGTGTGTACAGGGGGTAACATAGGGGGCACAGTGTGATATATGATATACCTGCACCCCCATATCATGTGTGTACAGGGGGTAATATAGGGGGCACAGTGTGATATATGATATATCTGCACCCCATATCATGTGTGTACAGGGGGTAATATAGGGGCACAGTGTGATATATGATATATCTGCACCCCATATCATGTGTGTACAGGGGGTAATATAGGGGCACAGTGTGATATATGATATATCTGTACCCCATATCATGTGTGTACAGGGGGTAATATAGGGGGCACAGTGTGATATATGATATATCTGCACCCCATATCATGTGTGTATAGGGGGTAATATAGGGGCACAGTGTGATATATGATATATCTGTACCCCATATCATGTTTGTACAGGGGGTAATATAGGGGCACAGTGTGATATATGATATATCTGCACCCCATATCATGTGTGTACAGGGGGTAATATAGGGGGCACAGTGTAATATATGATATATCTGCACCCCATATCATGTGTGTACAGGGGGTAATATAGGGGACACAGTGTGATATATGATATATCTGCACCCCCATATCATGTGTGTACAGGGGGTAATATAGGGGCACAGTGTGATATATGATATATCTGCACCCCATATCATGTGTGTACAGGGGGTAATATAGGGGGCACAGTGTAATATATGATATATCTGCACCCCATAACATGTGTGTAGAGGGGGTAATATAGGGGGCACAGTGTGATATATGATATATCTGCACCCCATATCATGTGTGTATAGGGGGTAATATAGGGGCACAGTGTGATATATGATATATCTGTACCCCATATCATGTGTGTACAGGGGGTAATATAGGGGGCACAGTGTGATATATGATATATCTGCACCCCATATCATGTGTGTAGAGGGGTTAATATAGGGGGCACAGTGTGATATATGATATATCTGCCCCCCATATCATGTGTGTACAGGGGGTAATATAGGGGCACAGTGTGATATATGATATACCTGCACCGCATATCATGTGTGTACAGGGGTAATATAGGGGCACAGTGTGATATATGATATATCTGCACCCCATATCATGTGTGTATAGGGGGTAATATAGGGGCACAGTGTGATATATGATATACCTGCACCCCCATATCATGTGTGTACAGGGGGTAATATAGGGGCACAGTGTGATATATGATATATCTGCACCCCATATCATGTGTGTACAGGGGGTAATATAGGGGCACAGTGTGATATATGATATATCTGTACCCCATATCATGTGTGTACAGGGGGTAATATAGGGGCACAGTGTGATATATGATATATCTGCACCCCATATCATGTGTGTACAGGGGGTAATATAGGGGCACAGTGTGATATATGATATATCTGCACCCCATATCATGTGTGTATAGGGGGTAATATAGGGGCACAGTGTGATATATGATATATCTGCACCCCATATCATGTGTGTACAGGGGGTAATATAGGGGCACAGTGTGATATATGATATATCTGCACCCCATATCATGTGTGTACAGGGGGTAATATAGGGGCACAGTGTGATATATGATATATCTGCACCCCATATCATGTGTGTACAGGGGGTAATATAGGGGGCACAGTGTAATATATGATATATCTGCACCCCATATCATGTGTGTACAGGGGGTAATATAGGGGACACAGTGTGATATATGATATATCTGCACCCCATATCATGTGTGTACAGGGGGTAATATAGGAAGCACAGTGTGATATATGATATATCTGCACCCCCATATCATGTTTGTACAGGGGGTAATATAGGGGCACAGTGTGATATATGATATATCTGCTCCCCATATCATGTGTGTACAGGGGGTAATAAAGGGGCACAGTGTGATATATGATATATCTGCACCCCATATCATGTGTGTACAGGGGGTAATATAGGGGGCACAGTGTAATATATGATATATCTGCACCCCATATCATGTGTGTACAGGGGGTAATATAGGGGACACAGTGTGATATATGATATATCTGCACCCCCATATCATGTGTGTACAGGGGGTAATATAGGGGCACAGTGTGATATATGATATATCTGCACCCCATATCATGTGTGTACAGGGGGTAATATAGGGGGCACAGTGTAATATATGATATATCTGCACCCCATATCATGTGTGTAGAGGGGGTAATATAGGGGGCACAGTGTGATATATGATATATCTGCACCCCATATCATGTGTGTATAGGGGGTAATATAGGGGCACAGTGTGATATATGATATATCTGTACCCCATATCATGTGTGTACAGGGGGTAATATAGGGGGCACAGTGTGATATATGATATATCTGCACCCCATATCATGTGTGTAGAGGGGGTAATATAGGGGGCACAGTGTGATATATGATATATCTGCCCCCCATATCATGTGTGTACAGGGGGTAATATAGGGGCACAGTGTGATATATGATATACCTGCACCGCATATCATGTGTGTACAGGGGTAATATAGGGGCACAGTGTGATATATGATATATCTGCACCCCATATCATGTGTGTATAGGGGGTAATATAGGGGCACAGTGTGATATATGATATACCTGCACCCCCATATCATGTGTGTACAGGGGGTAATATAGGGGGCACAGTGTGATATATGATATAACTGCACCCCATATCATGTGTGTACAGGGGGTAATATTGGGGCACAGTGTGATATATGATATATCTGCACCCCATATCATGTGTGTACAGGGGGTAATATAGGGGCACAGTGTGATATATGATATATCTGTACCCCATATCATGTGTGTACAGGGGGTAATATAGGGGGCACAGTGTGATATATGATATATCTGCACCCCATATCATGTGTGTATAGGGGGTAATATAGGGGCACAGTGTGATATATGATATATCTGTACCCCATATCATGTTTGTACAGGGGGTAATATAGGGGCACAGTGTGATATATGATATATCTGCACCCCATATCATGTGTGTACAGGGGGTAATATAGGGGCACAGTGTGATATATGATATATCTGCACCCCATATCATGTGTGTACAGGGGGTAATATAGGGGGCACAGTGTAATATATGATATATCTGCACCCCATATCATGTGTGTACAGGGGGTAATATAGGGGACACAGTGTGATATATGATATATCTGCACCCCATATCATGTGTGTACAGGGGGTAATATAGGAAGCACAGTGTGATATATGATATATCTGCACCCCCATATCTTGTGTGTACAGGGGGTAATATAGGGGCACAGTGTGATATATGATATATCTGCTCCCCATATCATGTGTGTACAGGGGGTAATAAAGGGGCACAGTGTGATATATGATATATCTGCACCCCATATCATGTGTGTACAGGGGGTAATATAGGGGGCACAGTGTAATGTATGATATATCTGCACCCCATATCATGTGTGTACAGGGGGTAATATAGGGGACACAGTGTGATATATGATATATCTGCACCCCCATATCATGTGTGTACAGGGGGTAATATAGGGGCACAGTGTGATATATGATATATCTGCTCCCCATATCATGTGTGTACAGGGGGTAATATAGGGGGCACAGTGTAATATATGATATATCTGCACCCCATATCATGTGTGTAGAGGGGGTAATATAGGGGGCACAGTGTGATATATGATATATCTGCACCCCATATCATGTGTGTATAGGGGGTAATATAGGGGCACAGTGTGATATATGATATATCTGTACCCCATATCATGTGTGTACAGGGGGTAATATAGGGGGCACAGTGTGATATATGATATATCTGCACCCCATATCATGTGTGTAGAGGGGGTAATATAGGGGCACAGTGTGATATATGATATACCTGCACCGCATATCATGTGTGTACAGGGGTAATATAGGGGCACAGTGTGATATATGATATATCTGCACCCCATATCATGTGTGTACAGGGGGTAATATAGGGGCACAGTGTGATATATGATATATCTGCACCCCCATATCATGTGTGTACAGGGGGTAATATAGGGGCACAGTGTGATATATGATATATCTGCACCCCATATCATGTGTGTACAGGGGGTAATATAGGGGCACAGTGTGATATATGATATATCTGCACCCCATATCATGTGTGTACAGGGGGTAATATAGGGGCACAGTGTGATATATGATATATCTGCTCCCCATATCATGTGTGTACAGGGGGTAATATAGGGGCACAGTGTGATATATGATATATCTGCACCCCCATATCATGTGTGTACAGGGGGTAATATAGGGGCACAGTGTGATATGTGATATATCTGCACCCCATATCATGTGTGTACAGGGGGTAATATAGGGGCACAGTGTGATATATGATATATCTGCTCCCCATATCATGTGTGTACAGGGGGTAATATAGGGGCACAGTGTGATATATGATATATCTGCACCCCATATCATGTGTGTACAGGGGGTAATATAGGGGCACAGTGTGATATATGATATATCTGCACCCCCATATCATGTGTCTACAGGGGGTAATATAGGGGGCACAGTGTGATATATGATATATCTGCACCCCATATCGTGTGTACAGGGGGTAATATAGAGGCACAGTGTGATATATGATATATCTGCACCTCATATCATGTGTGTAGAGGGGGTAATATAGGGGCACAGTGTGATATATGATATATCTGCACCCCCATATCATGTGTGTACAGGGGGTAATATATGGGCACAGTGTGATATATGATATATCTGCACCCCATATCATGTGTGTACAGGGGGTAATATAGGGGGCACAGTGTGATATATGATATATCTGCACCCCATATCATGTGTGTACAGGGGGTAATATAGGGGCACAGTGTGATATATGATATATCTGCACCCCATATCATGTGTGTACAGGGGGTAATATAGGGGCACAGTGTGATATATGATATATCTGCACCCCATATCATGTGTGTACAGGGGGTAATATAGGGGGCACAGTGTGATATATGATATATCTGCGCCCCATATCATGTGTGTACAGGGGGTAATATAGGGGCACAGTGTGATATATGATATATCTGCGCCCCATATCATGTGTGTACAGGGGGTAATATAGGGGCACAGTGTGATATATGATATATCTGCACCCCATATCATGTGTGTACAGGGGGTAATATAGGGGCACAGTGTGATATATGATATATCTGCTCCTCCATATCATGTGTGTACAGGGGGTAATATAGGGGCACAGTGTGATATATGATATATCTGCACCCCATATCATCTGTGTACAGGGGGTAATATAGGGGCACAGTGTAATATATGATATATCTCCACCCCATATCATGTGTGTACAGGGGGTAATATAGGGGCCCAGTGTGATATATGATATATCTGCACCCCCATATCATGTGTGTACAGGGGTAATATAGGGGCACAGTGTGATATATGATATATCTGCACCCCCATATCATGTGTGTATAGGGGGTAATATAGGGGCACAGTGTGATATATGATATATCTGCACCCCATATCATGTGTGTATAGGGGGTAATATAGGGGCACAGTGTGATATATGACATATGTGCACCCCCATATCATGTGTATAGGGGGTAATATAGGGGCACAGTGTGATATATGATATATCTGCACCCCCATATCATGTGTGTATAGGGGTAATATAGGGGCACAGTGTGATATATGATATATCTGCTCCCCATATCATGTGTGTACAGGTGGTAATATAGGGGCACAGTGTGATATATGATATATCTGCACCCCCATATCATCTGTGTACAGGGGGTAATATGGGGGCACAGTGTGATACATGATATATCTGCACCCCCATATCATGTGTGTACAGGGGGTAATATAGGGGCACAGTGTGATATATGATATATCTGCACCCCCATATCATGTGTGTACAGGGGTAATATAGGGGCACAGTGTGATATATGATATATCTGTACCCCATATCATGTGTGTACAGGGGGTAATATAGGGGCACAGTGTGATATATGATATATCTGCACCCCATATCATGTGTGCACAGGGGGTAATATAGGGGGCACAGTGTAATATATGATATATCTGCACCCCCATATCATGTGTGTACAGGGGGTAATATGGGGGCACAGTGTGATATATGATATATCTGCACCCCATATCATGTGTGCACAGGGGGTAATATAGGGGCACAGTGTGATATATGATATATCTGCACCCCCATACCATGTGTGCACAGGGGGTAATATAGGGGGCACAGTGTGATATATGATATATCTGCACCCCATATCATGTGTGTACAGGGGGTAATATAGGGGCACAGTGTGATATATGATATATCTGCACCCCATATCATGTGTGTACAGGGGGTAATATAGGGGGCACAGTGTAAAATATGATATATCTGCACCCCATATCATGTGTGTACAGGGGGTAATATAGGGGGCACAGTGTGATATATGATATATCTGAACCCCATATCATGTGTGTACAGGGGTAATATAGGGGCACAGTGTGATATATGATATATCTGCACCCCATATCATGTGTGTACAGGGGGTAATATAGGGGCACAGTGTGATATATGATATATCTGCGCCCCATATCATGTGTGTACAGGGGGTAATATAGGGGGCACAGTGTGATATATGATATATCTGCACCCCCATATCATGTGTGTACAGGGGGTAATATAGGGGCACAGTGTGATATATGATATATCTGCACCCCCATATCATGTGTGTACAGGGGTAATATAGGGGGCACAGTGTGATATATGATATATCTGCACCCCATATCATGTGTGTACAGGGGGTAATATAGGGGCACAGTGTGATATATGATATATCTGCACCCCATATCATGTGTGTATAGGGGGTAATATAGGGGCACAGTGTGATATATGACATATCTGCACCCCCATATCATGTGTATAGGGGGTAATATAGGGGCACAGTGTGATATATGATATATCTGCACCCCCATATCATGTGTGTATAGGGGGTAATATAGGGGCACAGTGTGATATATGATATATCTGCTCCCCATATCATGTGTGTACAGGGGGTAATATAGGGGCACAGTGTGATATATGATATATCTGTACCCCATATCATGTGTGTACAGGGGGTAATATAGGGGCACAGTGTGATATATGATATATCTGCACCCCCATATCATCTGTGTACAGGGGGTAATATAGGGGGCACAGTGTAATATATGATATATCTGCACCCCCATATCATGTGTGTACAGGGGGTAATATAGGGGCACAGTGTGATATATGATATATCTGCACCCCATATCATGTGTGCACAGGGGGTAATATAGGGGCACAGTGTGATATATGATATATCTGCACCCCCATACCATGTGTGCACAGGGGGTAATATAGGGGGCACAGTGTGATATATGATATATCTGCACCCCATATCATGTGTGTACAGGGGGTAATATAGGGGCACAGTGTGATATATGATATATCTGCACCCCATATCATGTGTGTACAGGGGGTAATATAGGGGGCACAGTGTAATATATGATATATCTGCACCCCATATCATGTGTGTACAGGGGGTAATATAGGGGGCACAGTGTGATATATGATATATCTGCACCCCATATCATGTGTGTACAGGGGTAATATAGGGGCACAGTGTGATATATGATATATCTGCACCCCATATCATGTGTGTACAGGGGGTAATATAGGGGCACAGTGTGATATATGATATATCTGCGCCCCATATCATGTGTGTACAGGGGGTAATATAGGGGGCACAGTGTGATATATGATATATCTGCACCCCCATATCATGTGTGTACAGGGGGTAATATAGGGGCACAGTGTGATATATGATATATCTGCACCCCCATATCATGTGTGTACAGGGGTAATATAGGGGGCACAGTGTGATATATGATATATCTGCACCCCATATCATGTGTGTACAGGGGGTAATATAGGGGCACAGTGTGATATATGATATATCTGCTCCTCCATATCATGTGTGTACAGGGGGTAATATAGGGGCACAGTGTAATATATGATATATCTGCACCCCCATATCATGTGTGTACAGGGGGTAATATAGGGGGCACAGTGTGATATATGATATATCTGCACCCCATATCATGTGTGCACAGGGGGTAATATAGGGGCACAGTGTGATATATGATATATCTGCACCCCCATACCATGTGTGCACAGGGGGTAATATAGGGGGCACAGTGTGATATATGATATATCTGCACCCCATATCATGTGTGTACAGGGGGTAATATAGGGGCACAGTGTGATATATGATATATCTGCACCCCATATCATGTGTGTACAGGGGGTAATATAGGGGGCACAGTGTAAAATATGATATATCTGCACCCCATATCATGTGTGTACAGGGGGTAATATAGGGGGCACAGTGTGATATATGATATATCTGAACCCCATATCATGTGTGTACAGAGGTAATATAGGGGCACAGTGTGATATATGATATATCTGCACCCCATATCATGTGTGTACAGGGGGTAATATAGGGGCACAGTGTGATATATGATATATCTGCGCCCCATATCATGTGTGTACAGGGGGTAATATAGGGGGCACAGTGTGATATATGATATATCTGCACCCCCATATCATGTGTGTACAGGGGGTAATATAGGGGCACAGTGTGATATATGATATATCTGCACCCCCATATCATGTGTGTACAGGGGTAATATAGGGGGCACAGTGTGATATATGATATATCTGCACCCCATATCATGTGTGTACAGGGGGTAATATAGGGGCACAGTGTGATATATGATATATCTGCACCCCATATCATGTGTGTATAGGGGGTAATATAGGGGCACAGTGTGATATATGACATATCTGCACCCCCATATCATGTGTATAGGGGGTAATATAGGGGCACAGTGTGATATATGATATATCTGCACCCCCATATCATGTGTGTATAGGGGGTAATATAGGGGCACAGTGTGATATATGATATATCTGCTCCCCATATCATGTGTGTACAGGGGGTAATATAGGGGCACAGTGTGATATATGATATATCTGTACCCCATATCATGTGTGTACAGGGGGTAATATAGGGGCACAGTGTGATATATGATATATCTGCACCCCCATATCATCTGTGTACAGGGGGTAATATAGGGGGCACAGTGTAATATATGATATATCTGCACCCCCATATCATGTGTGTACAGGGGGTAATATAGGGGCACAGTGTGATATATGATATATCTGCACCCCATATCATGTGTGCACAGGGGGTAATATAGGGGCACAGTGTGATATATGATATATCTGCACCCCCATACCATGTGTGCACAGGGGGTAATATAGGGGGCACAGTGTGATATATGATATATCTGCACCCCATATCATGTGTGTACAGGGGGTAATATAGGGGCACAGTGTGATATATGATATATCTGCACCCCATATCATGTGTGTACAGGGGGTAATATAGGGGGCACAGTGTAATATATGATATATCTGCACCCCATATCATGTGTGTACAGGGGGTAATATAGGGGGCACAGTGTGATATATGATATATCTGCACCCCATATCATGTGTGTACAGGGGTAATATAGGGGCACAGTGTGATATATGATATATCTGCACCCCATATCATGTGTGTACAGGGGGTAATATAAGGGCACAGTGTGATATATGATATATCTGCGCCCCATATCATGTGTGTACAGGGGGTAATATAGGGGGCACAGTGTGATATATGATATATCTGCACCCCCATATCATGTGTGTACAGGGGGTAATATAGGGGCACAGTGTGATATATGATATATCTGCACCCCCATATCATGTGTGTACAGGGGTAATATAGGGGGCACAGTGTGATATATGATATATCTGCACCCCATATCATGTGTGTACAGGGGGTAATATAGGGGCACAGTGTGATATATGATATATCTGCTCCTCCATATCATGTGTGTACAGGGGGTAATATAGGGGCACAGTGTAATATATGATATATCTGCACCCCCATATCATGTGTGTACAGGGGGTAATATAGGGGGCACAGTGTGATATATGATATATCTGCACCCCCATATCATGTGTGTACAGGGGGTAATATAGGGGCACAGTGTGATATATGATATATCTGCACCCCCATATCATGTGTGTACAGGGGTAATATAGGGGGCACAGTGTGATATATGATATATCTGCACCCCATATCATGTGTGTACAGGGGGTAATATAGGGGCACAGTGTGATATATGATATATCTGCTCCTCCATAACATGTGTGTACAGGGGGTAATATAGGGGCACAGTGTGATATATGATATATCTGCACCCCCATATCATGTGTGTACAGGGAGTAATATAGGGGCACAGTGTGATATATGATATATCTGCTCCTCCATATCATGTGTGTACAGGGGGTAATATAGGGGCACAGTGTGATATATGATATATCTGCACCCCCATATCATGTGTGTACAGGGGGTAATATAGGGGCACAGTGTGATATATGATATATCTGCTCCTCCATATCATGTGTGTACAGGGGGTAATATAGGGGCACAGTGTGATATATGATATATCTGCACCCCTTATCATGTGTGTACAGGGGGTAATATAGGGGCACAGTGTGATATATGATATATCTGCTCCTCCATATCATGTGTGTACAGGGGGTAATATAGGGGCACAGTGTGATATATGATATATCTGCACCCCATATCATGTGTGTACAGGGGGTAATATAGGGGCACAGTGTGATATATGATATATCTGCACCCCCATATCATGTGTCTACAGGGGGTAATATAGGGGGCACAGTGTGATATATGATATATCTGCACCCCATATCGTGTGTGTACAGGGGGTAATATAGAGGCACAGTGTGATATATGATATATCTGCACCTCATATCATGTGTGTACAGGGGGTAATATAGGGGCACAGTGTGATATATGATATATCTGCACCCCCATATCATGTGTGTATAGGGGGTAATATAGGGGCACAGTGTGATATATGACATATCTGCACCCCCATATCATGTGTATAGGGGGTAATATAGGGGCACAGTGTGATATATGATATATCTGCACCCCCATATCATGTGTGTATAGGGGGTAATATAGGGGCACAGTGTGATATATGATATATCTGCTCCCCATATCATGTGTGTACAGGGGGTAATATAGGGGCACAGTGTGATATATGATATATCTGCTCCCCATATCATGTGTGTACAGGGGGTAATATAGGGGCACAGTGTGATATATGATATATCTGCACCCCCATATCATCTGTGTACAGGGGGTAATATGGGGGCACAGTGTGATATATGATATATCTGCACCCCCATATCATGTGTGTACAGGGGGTAATATAGGGGCACAGTGTGATATATGATATATCTGCACCCCCATATCATGTGTGTACAGGGGTAATATAGGGGCACAGTGTGATATATGATATATCTGTACCCCATATCATGTGTGTACAGGGGGTAATATAGGGGCACAGTGTGATATATGATATATCTGCACCCCATATCATGTGTGCACAGGGGGTAATATAGGGGGCACAGTGTAATATATGATATATCTGCACCCCCATATCATGTGTGTACAGGGGGTAATATGGGGGCACAGTGTGATACATGATATATCTGCACCCCATATCATGTGTGCACAGGGGGTAATATAGGGGCACAGTGTGATATATGATATATCTGCACCCCCATACCATGTGTGCACAGGGGGTAATATAGGGGGCACAGTGTGATATATGATATATCTGCACCCCATATCATGTGTGTACAGGGGGTAATATAGGGGCACAGTGTGATATATGATATATCTGCACCCCATATCATGTGTGTACAGGGGGTAATATAGGGGGCACAGTGTAATATATGATATATCTGCACCCCATATCATGTGTGTACAGGGGGTAATATAGGGGGCACAGTGTGATATATGATATATCTGCACCCCATATCATGTGTGTACAGGGGTAATATAGGGGCACAGTGTGATATATGATATATCTGCACCCCATATCATGTGTGTACAGGGGGTAATATAGGGGCACAGTGTGATATATGATATATCTGCGCCCCATATCATGTGTGTACAGGGGGTAATATAGGGGGCACAGTGTGATATATGATATATCTGCACCCCCATATCATGTGTGTACAGGGGGTAATATAGGGGCACAGTGTGATATATGATATATCTGCACCCCCATATCATGTGTGTACAGGGGTAATATAGGGGGCACAGTGTGATATATGATATATCTGCACCCCATATCATGTGTGTACAGGGGGTAATATAGGGGCACAGTGTGATATATGATATATCTGCTCCTCCATATCATGTGTGTACAGGGGGTAATATAGGGGCACAGCGTAATATATGATATATCTGCACCCCCATATCATGTGTGTACAGGGGGTAATATAGGGGCACAGTGTGATATATGATATATCTGCACCCCCATATCATGTGTGTACAGGGGGTAATATAGGGGCACAGTGTGATATATGATATATCTGCACCCCCATATCATGTGTGTACAGGGGTAATATAGGGGCACAGTGTGATATATGATATATCTGTACCCCCATACCATGTGTGCACAGGGGGTAATATAGGGGGCACAGTGTGATATATGATATATCTGCACCCCATATCATGTGTGTACAGGGGGTAATATAGGGGCACAGTGTGATATATGATATATCTGCACCCCATATCATGTGTGTACAGGGGGTAATATAGGGGGCACAGTGTAATATATGATATATCTGCACCCCATATCATGTGTGTACAGGGGGTAATATAGGGGGCACAGTGTGATATATGATATATCTGCACCCCATATCATGTGTGTACAGGGGTAATATAGGGGCACAGTGTGATATATGATATATCTGCACCCCATATCATGTGTGTACAGGGGGTAATATAGGGGCACAGTGTGATATATGATATATCTGCGCCCCATATCATGTGTGTACAGGGGGTAATATAGGCGGCACAGTGTGATATGATATATCTGCACCCCCATATCATGTGTGTACAGGGGGTAATATAGGGGCACAGTGTGATATATGATATATCTGCACCCCCATATCATGTGTGTACAGGGGTAATATAGGGGGCACAGTGTGATATATGATATATCTGCACCCCATATCATGTGTGTACAGGGGGTAATATAGGGGCACAGTGTGATATATGATATATCTGCTCCTCCATATCATGTGTGTACAGGGGGTAATATAGGGGCACAGCGTAATATATGATATATCTGCACCCCCATATCATGTGTGTACAGGGGGTAATATAGGGGGCACAGTGTGATATATGATATATCTGCACCCCCATATCATGTGTGTACAGGGGTAATATAGGGGCACAGTGTGATATATGATATATCTGCACCCCCATATCATGTGTGTACAGGGGTAATATAGGGGGCACAGTGTGATATATGATATATCTGCACCCCATATCATGTGTGTACAGGGGGTAATATAGGGGCACAGTGTGATATATGATATATCTGCTCCTCCATATCATGTGTGTACAGGGGGTAATATAGGGGCACAGTGTGATATATGATATATCTGCACCCCCATATCATGTGTGTACAGGGGGTAATATAGGGGCACAGTGTGATATATGATATATCTGCTCCTCCATATCATGTGTGTACAGGGGGTAATATAGGGGCACAGTGTGATATATGATATATCTGCACCCCCATATCATGTGTGTACAGGGGGTAATATAGGGGCACAGTGTGATATATGATATATCTGCTCCTCCATATCATGTGTGTACAGGGGGTAATATAGGGGCACAGTGTGATATATGATATATCTGCACCCCATATCATGTGTGTACAGGGGGTAATATAGGGGCACAGTGTGATATATGATATATCTGCTCCTCCATATCATGTGTGTACAGGGGGTAATATAGGGGCACAGTGTGATATATGATATATCTGCACCCCATATCATGTGTGTACAGGGGGTAATATAGGGGCACAGTGTGATATATGATATATCTGCACCCCCATATCATGTGTCTACAGGGGGTAATATAGGGGGCACAGTGTGATATATGATATATCTGCACCCCATATCGTGTGTGTACAGGGGGTAATATAGAGGCACAGTGTGATATATGATATATCTGCACCTCATATCATGTGTGTACAGGGGGTAATATAGGGGCACAGTGTGATATATGATATATCTGCACCCCCATATCATGTGTGTACAGGGGGTAATATATGGGCACAGTGTAATATATGATATATCTGCACCCCCATATCATGTGTGTACAGGGGGTAATATAGGGGCACAGTGTGATACATGATATATCTGCACCCCATATCATGTGTGTACAGGGGGTAATATAGGGGGCACAGTGTGATATATGATATATCTGCACCCCATATCATGTGTGTACAGGGGGTAATATAGGGGCACAGTGTGATATATGATATATCTGCACCCCATATCATGTGTGTACAGGGGGTAATATAGGGGCACAGTGTGATATATGATATATCTGCACCCCATATCATGTGTGTACAGGGGGTAATATAGGGGGCACAGTGTGATATATGATATATCTGCGCCCCATATCATGTGTGTACAGGGGGTAATATAGGGGCACAGTGTGATATATGATATATCTGCACCCCATATCATGTGTGTACAGGGGGTAATATAGGGGCACAGTGTGATATATGATATATCTGCTCCTCCATATCATGTGTGTACAGGGGGTAATATAGGGGCACAGTGTGATATATGATATATCTGCACCCCATATCATCTGTGTACAGGGGGTAATATAGGGGCACAGTGTAATATATGATATATCTGCACCCCATATCATGTGTGTACAGGGGGTAATATAGGGGCACAGTGTGATATATGATATATCTGCACCCCCATATCATGTGTGTACAGGGGTAATATAGGGGCACAGTGTGATATATGATATATCTGCACCCCCATATCATGTGTGTATAGGGGGTAATATAGGGGCACAGTGTGATATATGATATATCTGCACCCCATATCATGTGTGTATAGGGGGTAATATAGGGGCACAGTGTGATATATGACATATCTGCACCCCCATATCATGTGTATAGGGGGTAATATAGGGGCACAGTGTGATATATGATATATCTGCACCCCCATATCATGTGTGTATAGGGGGTAATATAGGGGCACAGTGTGATATATGATATATCTGCTCCCCATATCATGTGTGTACAGGGGGTAATATAGGGGCACAGTGTGATATATGATATATCTGCTCCCCATATCATGTGTGTACAGGGGGTAATATAGGGGCACAGTGTGATATATGATATATCTGCACCCCCATATCATCTGTGTACAGGGGGTAATATGGGGGCACAGTGTGATATATGATATATCTGCACCCCCATATCATGTGTGTACAGGGGGTAATATAGGGGCACAGTGTAATATATGATATATCTGCACCCCCATATCATGTGTGTACAGGGGTAATATAGGGGCACAGTGTGATATATGATATATCTGCACCCCCATATCATGTGTGTACAGGGGGTAATATGGGGGCACAGTGTGATATATGATATATCTGCACCCCCATATCATGTGTGTATAGGGGGTAATATAGGGGCACAGTGTGATATATGATATATCTGCACCCCATATCATGTGTGTACAGGGGGTAATATAGGGGGCACAGTGTGATATATATCTGCACCCCATATCATGTGTGTACAGGGGTAATATAGGGGCACAGTGTGATATATGATATATCTGCACCCCATATCATGTGTGTACAGGGGGTAATATAGGGGGCACAGTGTGATATATGATATATCTGCACCCCATATCATGTGTGTACAGGGGTAATATAGGGGCACAGTGTGATATATGATATATCTGCACCCCATATCTTGTGTGTACAGGGGGTAATATAGGGGGCACAGTGTGATATATGATATATCTGCACCCCATGTCATGTGTGTACAGGGGTAATATAGGAGCACAGTGTGATATATGATATATCTGCACCCCATATCATGTGTGTACAGGGGGTAATATAGGGGGCACAGTGTGATATATGATATATCTGCACCCCATATCATGTGTGTACAGGGGTAATATAGGGGCACAGTGTGATATATGATATATCTGCACCCCATATCATGTGTGTAGAGGGGGTAATATAGGGGGCACAGTGTGATATATGATATATCTGCACCCCATATCATGTGTGTACAGGGGGTAATATAGGGGGCACAGTGTGATATATGATATATCTGCACCCCTTATCATGTGTGTACAGGGGTAATATAGGGGCACAGTGTGATATATGATATATCTGTACCCCATATCATGTGTGTAGAGGGGGTAATATAGGGGGCACAGTGTGATATATGATATATCTGCACCGCATATCATGTGTGTACAGGGGTAATATAGGGGCACAGTGTGATATATGATATATCTGTACCCCATATCATGTGTGTACAGGGAGTAATATAGGGGCACAGTGTGATATATGATATATCTGCACCCCATATCATGTGTGTAGAGGGGGTAATATAGGGGGCACAGTGTGATATATGATATATCTGCACCCCATATCATGTGTGTACAGGGGGTAATATAGGGGGCACAGTGTGATATATATCTGCACCCCATATCATGTGTGTACAGGGGTAATATAGGGGCACAGTGTGATATATGATATATCTGTACCCCATATCATGTTTGTACAGGGGGTAATATAGTGGCACAGTGTGATATATGATATATCTGCACCCCATATCATGTGTGTAGAGGGGGTAATATAGGGGCACAGTGTGATATATGACATATCTGCACCCCCATATCATGTGTATAGGGGGTAATATAGGGGCACAGTGTGATATATGATATATCTGCACCCCCATATCATGTGTGTATAGGGGGTAATATAGGGGCACAGTGTGATATATGATATATCTGCTCCCCATATCATGTGTGTACAGGGGGTAATATAGGGGCACAGTGTGATATATGATATATCTGCACCCCATATCATGTGTGTATAGGGGGTAATATAGGGGCACAGTGTGATATATGACATATCTGCACCCCCATATCATGTGTATAGGGGGTAATATAGGGGCACAGTGTGATATATGATATATCTGCACCCCCATATCATGTGTGTATAGGGGGTAATATAGGGGCACAGTGTGATATATGATATATCTGCTCCCCATATCATGTGTGTACAGGGGGTAATATAGGGGCACAGTGTGATATATGATATATCTGCTCCCCATATCATGTGTGTACAGGGGGTAATATAGGGGCACAGTGTGATATATGATATATCTGCACCCCCATATCATCTGTGTACAGGGGGTAATATGGGGGCACAGTGTGATATATGATATATCTGCACCCCCATATCATGTGTGTACAGGGGGTAATATAGGGGCACAGTGTAATATATGATATATCTGCACCCCCATATCATGTGTGTACAGGGGTAATATAGGGGCACAGTGTGATATATGATATATCTGCACCCCCATATCATGTGTGTACAGGGGGTAATATGGGGGCACAGTGTGATATATGATATATCTGCACCCCCATATCATGTGTGTATAGGGGGTAATATAGGGGCACAGTGTGATATATGATATATCTGCACCCCATATCATGTGTGTACAGGGGGTAATATAGGGGGCACAGTGTGATATATATCTGCACCCCATATCATGTGTGTACAGGGGTAATATAGGGGCACAGTGTGATATATGATATATCTGCACCCCATATCATGTGTGTACAGGGGGTAATATAGGGGGCACAGTGTGATATATGATATATCTGCACCCCATATCATGTGTGTACAGGGGTAATATAGGGGCACAGTGTGATATATGATATATCTGCACCCCATATCTTGTGTGTACAGGGGGTAATATAGGGGGCACAGTGTGATATATGATATATCTGCACCCCATGTCATGTGTGTACAGGGGTAATATAGGAGCATAGTGTGATATATGATATATCTGCACCCCATATCATGTGTGTACAGGGGGTAATATAGGGGGCACAGTGTGATATATGATATATCTGCACCCCATATCATGTGTGTACAGGGGTAATATAGGGGCACAGTGTGATATATGATATATCTGCACCCCATATCATGTGTGTAGAGGGGGTAATATAGGGGGCACAGTGTGATATATGATATATCTGCACCCCATATCATGTGTGTACAGGGGGTAATATAGGGGGCACAGTGTGATATATGATATATCTGCACCCCTTATCATGTGTGTACAGGGGTAATATAGGGGCACAGTGTGATATATGATATATCTGTACCCCATATCATGTGTGTAGAGGGGGTAATATAGGGGGCACAGTGTGATATATGATATATCTGCACCGCATATCATGTGTGTACAGGGGTAATATAGGGGCACAGTGTGATATATGATATATCTGTACCCCATATCATGTGTGTACAGGGAGTAATATAGGGGCACAGTGTGATATATGATATATCTGCACCCCATATCATGTGTGTAGAGGGGGTAATATAGGGGGCACAGTGTGATATATGATATATCTGCACCCCATATCATGTGTGTACAGGGGGTAATATAGGGGGCACAGTGTGATATATGATATATCTGCGCCCCATATCATGTGTGTACAGGGGGTACTATAGGGGGCACAGTGTGATATATGATATATCTGCACCCCATATCATGTGTGTACAGGGGTAATATAGGGGCACAGTGTGATATATGATATATCTGTACCCCATATCATGTTTGTACAGGGGGTAATATAGGGGCACAGTGTGATATATGATATATCTGCACCCCATATCATGTGTGTAGAGGGGGTAATATAGGGGCACAGTGTGATATATGATATATCTGCGCCCCATATAATTTGTGTACAGGGGTAATATAGGGGCACAGTGTGATATATGATATATCTGCGCCCCATATCATGTGTGTACAGGGGGTACTATAGGGGGCACAGTGTGATATATGATATATCTGCACCCCCATATCATGTATGTACAGGGGGTAATATAGGGGCACAGTGTGATATATGATATATCTGCACCCCATATCATGTGTGTAGAGGGGGTAATATAGGGGGCACAGTGTGATATATGATATATCTGCACCCCATATCATGTGTGTACAGGGGGTAATATAGGGGGCACAGTGTGATATATGATATATCTGCACCCCTTATCATGTGTGTACAGGGGTAATATAGGGGCACAGTGTGATATATGATATATCTGTACCCCATATCATGTGTGTAGAGGGGGTAATATAGGGGGCACAGTGTGATATATGATATATCTGCACCGCATATCATGTGTGTACAGGGGTAATATAGGGGCACAGTGTGATATATGATATATCTGTACCCCATATCATGTGTGTACAGGGAGTAATATAGGGGCACAGTGTGATATATGATATATCTGCACCCCATATCATGTGTGTAGAGGGGGTAATATAGGGGGCACAGTGTGATATATGATATATCTGCACCCCATATCATGTGTGTACAGGGGGTAATATAGGGGGCACAGTGTGATATATGATATATCTGCGCCCCATATCATGTGTGTACAGGGGGTACTATAGGGGGCACAGTGTGATATATGATATATCTGCACCCCATATCATGTGTGTACAGGGGTAATATAGGGGCACAGTGTGATATATGATATATCTGTACCCCATATCATGTTTGTACAGGGGGTAATATAGGGGCACAGTGTGATATATGATATATCTGCACCCCATATCATGTGTGTAGAGGGGGTAATATAGGGGCACAGTGTGATATATGATATATCTGCGCCCCATATAATTTGTGTACAGGGGTAATATAGGGGCACAGTGTGATATATGATATATCTGCGCCCCATATCATGTGTGTACAGGGGGTACTATAGGGGGCACAGTGTGATATATGATATATCTGCACCCCCATATCATGTATGTACAGGGGGTAATATAGGGGCACAGTGTGATATATGATATATCTGCACCCCATATCATGTGTGTAGAGGGGGTAATATAGGGGGCACAGTGTGATATATGATATATCTGCACCCCATATCATGTGTGTACAGGGGGTAATATAGGGGGCACAGTGTGATATATGATATATCTGCACCCCTTATCATGTGTGTACAGGGGTAATATAGGGGCACAGTGTGATATATGATATATCTGTACCCCATATCATGTGTGTAGAGGGGGTAATATAGGGGGCACAGTGTGATATATGATATATCTGCACCGCATATCATGTGTGTACAGGGGTAATATAGGGGCACAGTGTGATATATGATATATCTGTACCCCATATCATGTGTGTACAGGGAGTAATATAGGGGCATAGTGTGATATATGATATATCTGCACCCCATATCATGTGTGTAGAGGGGGTAATATAGGGGGCACAGTGTGATAAATGATATATCTGCACCCCATATCATGTGTGTACAGGGGGTAATATAGGGGGCACAGTGTGATATATATCTGCACCCCATATCATGTGTGTACAGGGGTAATATAGGGGCACAGTGTGATATATGATATATCTGTACCCCATATCATGTTTGTACAGGGGGTAATATAGGGGCACAGTGTGATATATGATATATCTGCACCCCATATCATGTGTGTAGAGGGGGTAATATAGGGGCACAGTGTGATATATGATATATCTGCGCCCCATATAATTTGTGTACAGGGGTAATATAGGGGCACAGTGTGATATATGATATATCTGCGCCCCATATCATGTGTGTACAGGGGGTACTATAGGGGGCACAGTGTGATATATGATATATCTGCACCCCCATATCATGTATGTACAGGGGGTAATATAGGGGCACAGTGTGATATATGATATATCTGCATCCCCATATCATGTGTGTACAGGGGGTAATATAGGGGGCACAGTGTAATATATGATATATCTGCACCCCCATATCATGTGTGTACAGGGGGTAATATAGGGGCACAGTGTGATATATGATATATCTGCACCCCATATCATGTGTGTACAGGGGGTAATATAGGGGCACAGTGTGATATATGATATGTCTGCACCCCATATCATGTGTGTACAGGGGGTAATATAGGAAGCACAGTGTGATATATGATATATCTGCACCCCCATATCATGTATGTACAGGGGGTAATATAGGGGCACAGTGTGATATATGATATATCTGCACCCCCATATCATGTGTGTACAGGGGGTAATATAGGGGGCACAGTGTGATATATGACATACAGTATCTGCACCCCATATCATGTGTGTACAGGGGGTAATATAGAGGCACAGTGTAATATATGATATATCTGCACCCCATATCATGTGTGTACAGGGGGTAATATAGGGGCACAGTGTGATATATGATATATCTGCACCCCATATCATGTGTGTACAGGGGGTAAAATAGGGAGCACAGTGTGATATATGATATATCTGCACCCCATATCATGTGTGTACAGGGGGTAATATAGAGGCACAGTGTGATATATGATATATCTGCACCCCATATTATGTGTGTACAGGGGGTAATATAGGGGCACAGTGTGATATATGATATATCTGCACCCCATATCATGTGTGTACAGGGGGTAATATAGGGAGCACAGTGTGATATATGATATATCTGCACCCCCATATCATGTGTGTACAGGGGGTAATATAGGGGGCACAGTGTGATATATGACATATCTGCACCCCATATCATGTGTGTACAGGGGGTAATATAGAGGCACAGTGTGATATATGATATATCTGCACCCCATATCATGTGTGTACAGGGGGTAATATAGGGGGCACAGTGTGATATATGACATATCTGCACCCCATATCATGTGTGTACAGGGGGTAATATTGGGGCACAGTGTAATATATGATATACAGTGGGGCAAAAAAGTATTTAGTCAGTCAGCAATAGTGCAAGTTCCACCACTTAAAAAGATGAGAGGCGTCTGTAATTTACATCATAGGTAGACCTCAACTATGGGAGACAAACTGAGAAAAAAAAATCCAGAAAATCACATTGTCTGTTTTTTTATCATTTTTTTTGCATATTATGGTGGAAAATAAGTATTTGGTCAGAAACAAACAATCAAGATTTCTGGCTCTCACAGACCTGTAACTTCTTCTTTAAGAGTCTCCTCTTTCCTCCACTCATTACCTGTAGTAATGGCACCTGTTTAAACTTGTTATCAGTATAAAATGACACCTGTGCACACCCTCAAACAGTCTGACTCCAAACTCCACTATGGTGAAGACCAAAGAGCTGTCAAAGGACACCAGAAACAAAATTGTAGCCCTGCACCAGGCTGGGAAGACTGAATCTGCAATAGCCAACCAGCTTGGAGTGAAGAAATCAACAGTGGAAGCAATAATTAGAAAATGGAAGACATACAAGACCACTGATAATCTCTCTCGATCTGGGGCTACACGCAAAATCCCACCTCATGGGGTCAGAATGATCACAAGAACGGTGAGCAAAAATCTCAGAACCACGCGGGGGACCTAGTGAATGAACTGCAGAGAGCTGGGACCAATGTAACAAGGCCTACCATAAGTAACACACTACGCCACCATGGACTCAGATCCTGCAGTGCCAGACGTGTCCCACTGCTTAAGCCAGTACATGTCCGGGCCCGTCTGAAGTTTGCTAGAGAGCATTTGGATGATCCAGAGGAGTTTTGGGAGAATGTCCTATGGTCTGATGAAACCAAACTGGAACTGTTTGGTAGAAACACAACTTGTCGTGTTTGGAGGAAAAAGAATACTGAGTTGCATCCATCAAACACCATACCTACTGTAAAGCATGGTGGTGGAAACATCATGCTTTGGGGCTGTTTCTCTGCAAAGGGGCCAGGACGACTGATCCGGGTACATGAAAGAATGAATGGGGCCATGTATCGTGAGATTTTGAGTGCAAACCTCCTTCCATCAGCAAGGGCATTGAAGATGAAACGTGGCTGGGTCTTTCAACATGACAATGATCCAAAGCACACCGCCAGGGCAACGAAGGAGTGGCTTCGTAAGAAGCATTTCAAGGTCCTGGAGTGGCCTAGCCAGTCTCCAGATCTCAACCCTATAGAAAACCTTTGGAGGGAGTTGAAAGTCCGTGTTGCCAAGCGAAAAGCCAAAAACATCACTGCTCTAGAGGAGATCTGCATGGAGGAATGGGCCAACATACCAACAACAGTGTGTGGCAACCTTGTGAAGACTTACAGAAAACGTTTGACCTCTGTCATTGCCAACAAAGGATATATTACAAAGTATTGAGATTAAATTTTGTTTCTGACCAAATACTTATTTTCCACCATAATATGCAAATAAAATGTTAAAAAAAACAGACAATGTGATTTTCTGGATTTTTTTTTCTCAGTTTGTCTCCCATAGTTGAGGTCTACCTAT
Source organism: Ranitomeya imitator (assembly GCF_032444005.1). NCBI lineage: Eukaryota > Metazoa > Chordata > Amphibia > Anura > Dendrobatidae > Ranitomeya > Ranitomeya imitator. The sequence goes on along the minus strand of NC_091285.1, from coordinate 15,424,347 downwards.
GATGTAAATTACAGACGCCTCTCGTCTTTTTAAGTGGTGGAACTTGCACTATTGCTGACTGACTAAATACTTTTTTGCCCCACTGTATCTGCACCCCATATCATGTGTGTACAGGGGGTAATATAGGGCCAGTGTGATATATGATATATCTGCACCCCCATATCATGTGTGTACAGGGGGTAATATAGGGGGCACAGTGTGATATATGACATATCTGCACCCCATATCATGTGTGTACAGGGGGTAATATAGGGGCACAGTGTGATATATGATATATCTGCACCCCATATCATGTGTGTACAGGGGGTAATATAGGGGCACAGTGTGATATATGATATATCTGCACCCCATATCATGTGTGTACAGGGGGTAATATAGGGAGCACAGTGTGATATATGATATATCTGCACCCCATATCATGTGTGTACAGGGGGTAATATAGGGAGCACAGTGTGATATATGATATATCTGCACCCCATATCATGTGTACAAGGGGTAATATAGAAGCACAGTGTGATATATGATATATCTGCACCCCATATCATGTGTGTACAAGGGGTAATATAGGGAGCACAGTGTGATATATGATATATCTGCACCCCATATCATGTGTGTACAGGGGGTAATATAGGGGCACAGTGTAATATATGATATATCTGCACCCCATATCATGTGTGTACAGGGGGTAATATAGGGGCACAGTGTGATATATGATATATCTGCACCCCATATCATGTGTGTACAGGGGGTAATATAGGGGCACATTGTGATATATGATATATCTGCTCCCCATATCATGTGTGTACAGGGGGTAATATAGGGAGCACAGTGTGATATATGATATATCTGCACCCCATATCATGTGTGTACAGGTTGTAATATAGGGGCACATTGTGATATATGATATATCTGCACCCCATATCATGTGTGTACAGGGGTAATATAGGGAGCACAGTGTGATATATGATTTATCTGCACCCCATATCATGTGTGTACAGGGGGTAATATAGGGGCACATTGTGATATATGATATATCTGCTCCCCATATCATGTGTGCACAGGGGGTAATATAGGGAGCACAGTGTGATATATGATATATCTGCACCCCATATCATGTGTGTACAGGGGGTAATATAGGGGCACATTGTGATATATGATATATCTGCTCCCCATATCATGTGTGCACAGGGGGTAATATAGGGGCACAGTGTGATATATGACATATCTGCACCCCATATCATGTGTGTACAGGGGGTAATATAGGGGCACAGTGTGATATATGATATATCTGCACCCCATATCATGTGTGTACAGGGGGTAATATAGGGGCACAGTGTGATATATGATATATCTGCACCCCATATCATGTGTGTACAGGGGGTAATATAGGGGCACAGTGTGATATATGATATATCTGCACCCCATATCATGTGTGTACAGGGGTAATATAGGGGCACAGTGTGATATATGATATATCTGCGCCCCATATCATGTGTGTACAGGGGGTAATATAGGGGCACAGTGTGATATGTGATATATCTGCACCCCATATCATTTGTGTACAGGGGTAATATAGGGGCACAGTGTGATATATGATATATCTGCACCCCATATCATGTGTGTACATGGGGTAATATAGGGGCACAGTGTGATATATGATATATCTGCACCCCATATCATGTGTGTACAGGGGTAATATAGGGGCACAGTGTGATATATGATATATCTGCTCCCCCATATCATGTGTGTGCAGGGGGTAATATAGAGGCACAGTGTGATATATGATATATCTGCACCCCATATCATGTGTGTACAGGGGGTAATATAGGGGCACAGTGTGATATATGACATATCTGCACCCCATATCATGTGTGTACAGGGGGTAATATAGAGGCACAGTGTGATATATGATATATCTGCTCCCCCATATCATGTGTGTACAGGGGTAATATAGGGGCACAGTGTGATATATGATATATCTGCACCCCATATCATGTGTGTACAGGGGGTAATATAGGGTGCACAGTGTGATATATGATATATCTGCACCCCATATCACGTGTGTACAGGGGGTAATATAGAGGCACAGTGTGATATATGATATATCTGCACCCCATATCATGTGTGTACAGGGGGTAATATAGGGGGCACAGTGTGATATATGATATATCTGCACCCCATATCATGTGTGTACAGGGGGTAATATAGGGAGCACAGTGTGATATATGATATATCTGCACCCCCATATCATGTGTGTACAGGGGGTAATATAGGGGCACAGTGTAATATATGATATATCTGCTCCCCATATCATGTGTGTACAGGGGGTAATATAGAGGCACAGTGTGATATATGATATATCTGCACCCCATATCATGTGTGTACAGGGGGTAATATAGGGGGCACAGTGTGATATATGATATATCTGCTCCCCATATCATGTGTGTACAGGGGGTAATATAGAGGCACAGTGTGATATATGATATATCTGCTCCCCATATCATGTGTGTACAGGGGGTAATATAGAGGCACAGTGTGATATATGATATATCTGCACCCCATATCATGTGTGTACAGGGGGTAATATAGGGGGCACAGTGTGATATATGATATATCTGCTCCCCATATCATGTGTGTACAGGGGGTAATATAGAGGCACAGTGTGATATATGATATATCTGCACCCCATATCATGTGTGTACAGGGGGTAATATAGGGGGCACAGTGTGATATATGATATATCTGCTCCCCATATCATGTGCGTACAGGGGGTAATATAGAGGCACAGTGTGATATATGATATATCTGCACCCCATATCATGTGTGTACAGGGGGTAATATAGAGGCACAGTGTGATATATGATATATCTGCACCCCATATTATGTGTGTACAGGGGGTAATATAGGGGCACAGTGTGATATATGATATATCTGCACCCCATATCATGTGTGTACAGGGGGTAATATAGGGAGCACAGTGTGATATATGATATATCTGCACCCCCATATCATGTGTGTACAGGGGGTAATATAGGGGGCACAGTGTGATATATGACATATCTGCACCCCATATCATGTGTGTACAGGGGGTAATATAGAGGCACAGTGTGATATATGATATATCTGCACCCCATATCATGTGTGTACAGGGGGTAATATAGGGGGCACAGTGTGATATATGACATATCTGCACCCCATATCATGTGTGTACAGGGGGTAATATTGGGGCACAGTGTAATATATGATATACAGTGGGGCAAAAAAGTATTTAGTCAGTCAGCAATAGTGCAAGTTCCACCACTTAAAAAGATGAGAGGCGTCTGTAATTTACATCATAGGTAGACCTCAACTATGGGAGACAAACTGAGAAAAAAAAATCCAGAAAATCACATTGTCTGTTTTTTTATCATTTTTTTTGCATATTATGGTGGAAAATAAGTATTTGGTCAGAAACAAACAATCAAGATTTCTGGCTCTCACAGACCTGTAACTTCTTCTTTAAGAGTCTCCTCTTTCCTCCACTCATTACCTGTAGTAATGGCACCTGTTTAAACTTGTTATCAGTATAAAATGACACCTGTGCACACCCTCAAACAGTCTGACTCCAAACTCCACTATGGTGAAGACCAAAGAGCTGTCAAAGGACACCAGAAACAAAATTGTAGCCCTGCACCAGGCTGGGAAGACTGAATCTGCAATAGCCAACCAGCTTGGAGTGAAGAAATCAACAGTGGAAGCAATAATTAGAAAATGGAAGACATACAAGACCACTGATAATCTCTCTCGATCTGGGGCTACACGCAAAATCCCACCTCATGGGGTCAGAATGATCACAAGAACGGTGAGCAAAAATCTCAGAACCACGCGGGGGACCTAGTGAATGAACTGCAGAGAGCTGGGACCAATGTAACAAGGCCTACCATAAGTAACACACTACGCCACCATGGACTCAGATCCTGCAGTGCCAGACGTGTCCCACTGCTTAAGCCAGTACATGTCCGGGCCCGTCTGAAGTTTGCTAGAGAGCATTTGGATGATCCAGAGGAGTTTTGGGAGAATGTCCTATGGTCTGATGAAACCAAACTGGAACTGTTTGGTAGAAACACAACTTGTCGTGTTTGGAGGAAAAAGAATACTGAGTTGCATCCATCAAACACCATACCTACTGTAAAGCATGGTGGTGGAAACATCATGCTTTGGGGCTGTTTCTCTGCAAAGGGGCCAGGACGACTGATCCGGGTACATGAAAGAATGAATGGGGCCATGTATCGTGAGATTTTGAGTGCAAACCTCCTTCCATCAGCAAGGGCATTGAAGATGAAACGTGGCTGGGTCTTTCAACATGACAATGATCCAAAGCACACCGCCAGGGCAACGAAGGAGTGGCTTCGTAAGAAGCATTTCAAGGTCCTGGAGTGGCCTAGCCAGTCTCCAGATCTCAACCCTATAGAAAACCTTTGGAGGGAGTTGAAAGTCCGTGTTGCCAAGCGAAAAGCCAAAAACATCACTGCTCTAGAGGAGATCTGCATGGAGGAATGGGCCAACATACCAACAACAGTGTGTGGCAACCTTGTGAAGACTTACAGAAAACGTTTGACCTCTGTCATTGCCAACAAAGGATATATTACAAAGTATTGAGATTAAATTTTGTTTCTGACCAAATACTTATTTTCCACCATAATATGCAAATAAAATGTTAAAAAAAACAGACAATGTGATTTTCTGGATTTTTTTTTCTCAGTTTGTCTCCCATAGTTGAGGTCTACCTATGATGTAAATTACAGACGCCTCTCGTCTTTTTAAGTGGTGGAACTTGCACTATTGCTGACTGACTAAATACTTTTTTGCCCCACTGTATCTGCACCCCATATCATGTGTGTACAGGGGGTAATATAGGGCCAGTGTGATATATGATATATCTGCACCCCCATATCATGTGTGTACAGGGGGTAATATAGGGGGCACAGTGTGATATATGACATATCTGCACCCCATATCATGTGTGTACAGGGGGTAATATAGGGGCACAGTGTGATATATGATATATCTGCACCCCATATCATGTGTGTACAGGGGGTAATATAGGGGCACAGTGTGATATATGATATATCTGCACCCCATATCATGTGTGTACAGGGGGTAATATAGGGAGCACAGTGTGATATATGATATATCTGCACCCCATATCATGTGTGTACAGGGGGTAATATAGGGAGCACAGTGTGATATATGATATATCTGCACCCCATATCATGTGTACAAGGGGTAATATAGAAGCACAGTGTGATATATGATATATCTGCACCCCATATCATGTGTGTACAAGGGGTAATATAGGGAGCACAGTGTGATATATGATATATCTGCACCCCATATCATGTGTGTACAGGGGGTAATATAGGGGCACAGTGTAATATATGATATATCTGCACCCCATATCATGTGTGTACAGGGGGTAATATAGGGGCACAGTGTGATATATGATATATCTGCACCCCATATCATGTGTGTACAGGGGGTAATATAGGGGCACATTGTGATATATGATATATCTGCTCCCCATATCATGTGTGTACAGGGGGTAATATAGGGAGCACAGTGTGATATATGATATATCTGCACCCCATATCATGTGTGTACAGGTTGTAATATAGGGGCACATTGTGATATATGATATATCTGCACCCCATATCATGTGTGTACAGGGGTAATATAGGGAGCACAGTGTGATATATGATTTATCTGCACCCCATATCATGTGTGTACAGGGGGTAATATAGGGGCACATTGTGATATATGATATATCTGCTCCCCATATCATGTGTGCACAGGGGGTAATATAGGGAGCACAGTGTGATATATGATATATCTGCACCCCATATCATGTGTGTACAGGGGGTAATATAGGGGCACATTGTGATATATGATATATCTGCTCCCCATATCATGTGTGCACAGGGGGTAATATAGGGGCACAGTGTGATATATGACATATCTGCACCCCATATCATGTGTGTACAGGGGGTAATATAGGGGCACAGTGTGATATATGATATATCTGCACCCCATATCATGTGTGTACAGGGGGTAATATAGGGGCACAGTGTGATATATGATATATCTGCACCCCATATCATGTGTGTACAGGGGGTAATATAGGGGCACAGTGTGATATATGATATATCTGCACCCCATATCATGTGTGTACAGGGGTAATATAGGGGCACAGTGTGATATATGATATATCTGCGCCCCATATCATGTGTGTACAGGGGGTAATATAGGGGCACAGTGTGATATGTGATATATCTGCACCCCATATCATTTGTGTACAGGGGTAATATAGGGGCACAGTGTGATATATGATATATCTGCACCCCATATCATGTGTGTACATGGGGTAATATAGGGGCACAGTGTGATATATGATATATCTGCACCCCATATCATGTGTGTACAGGGGTAATATAGGGGCACAGTGTGATATATGATATATCTGCTCCCCCATATCATGTGTGTGCAGGGGGTAATATAGAGGCACAGTGTGATATATGATATATCTGCACCCCATATCATGTGTGTACAGGGGGTAATATAGGGGCACAGTGTGATATATGACATATCTGCACCCCATATCATGTGTGTACAGGGGGTAATATAGAGGCACAGTGTGATATATGATATATCTGCTCCCCCATATCATGTGTGTACAGGGGTAATATAGGGGCACAGTGTGATATATGATATATCTGCACCCCATATCATGTGTGTACAGGGGGTAATATAGGGTGCACAGTGTGATATATGATATATCTGCACCCCATATCACGTGTGTACAGGGGGTAATATAGAGGCACAGTGTGATATATGATATATCTGCACCCCATATCATGTGTGTACAGGGGGTAATATAGGGGGCACAGTGTGATATATGATATATCTGCACCCCATATCATGTGTGTACAGGGGGTAATATAGGGAGCACAGTGTGATATATGATATATCTGCACCCCCATATCATGTGTGTACAGGGGGTAATATAGGGGCACAGTGTAATATATGATATATCTGCTCCCCATATCATGTGTGTACAGGGGGTAATATAGAGGCACAGTGTGATATATGATATATCTGCACCCCATATCATGTGTGTACAGGGGGTAATATAGGGGGCACAGTGTGATATATGATATATCTGCTCCCCATATCATGTGTGTACAGGGGGTAATATAGAGGCACAGTGTGATATATGATATATCTGCTCCCCATATCATGTGTGTACAGGGGGTAATATAGAGGCACAGTGTGATATATGATATATCTGCACCCCATATCATGTGTGTACAGGGGGTAATATAGGGGGCACAGTGTGATATATGATATATCTGCTCCCCATATCATGTGTGTACAGGGGGTAATATAGAGGCACAGTGTGATATATGATATATCTGCACCCCATATCATGTGTGTACAGGGGGTAATATAGGGGGCACAGTGTGATATATGATATATCTGCTCCCCATATCATGTGCGTACAGGGGGTAATATAGAGGCACAGTGTGATATATGATATATCTGCACCCCATATCATGTGTGTACAGGGGGTAATATAGGGGCACAGTGTGATATATGATATATCTGTACCCCATATCATGTGTACAAGGGGTAATATAGGGGCACAGTGTGATATATGATATATCTGCACCCCATATTATGTGTGTACAGGGGGTAATATAGGGAGCACAGTGTGATATATGATATATCTGCACCCCATATCATGTGTGTACAGGGGGTAATATAGAGGCACAGTGTGATATATGATATATCTGTACCCCATATCATGTGTGTACAGGGGGTAATATAGGGGCACAGTGTGATATATGATATATCTGTACCCCATATCATGTGTGTACAGGGGGTAATATAGGGGCACAGTGTGATATATGATATATCTGCACCCCATATCATGTGTGTATAGGGGGTAATATAGGGGCACAGTGTGATATATGATATATCTGCTCCCCATATCATGTGTGTACAGGGGGTAATATAGGGGGCACAGTGTGATATATGATATATCTGCACCCCATATCGTGTGTGTACAGGGGGTAATATAGAGGCACAGTGTAATATATGATATATCTGCACTCCCATATCGTGTGTGTACAGGGGGTAATATAGGGGAACAGTGTGATATATGATATATCTGCACCCCCATATCATGTGTGTACAGGGGGTAATATAGGGGCACAGTGTGATATATGATATATCTGCTCCCCATATCATGTGTGTACAGGGGGTAATAAAGGGGCACAGTGTGATATATGATATATCTGCACCCCATATCATGTGTGTACAGGGGGTAATATAGGGGGGCACAGTGTGATATATGATATATCTGCTCCTCCATATCGTGTGTGTACAGGGGGTAATATAGGGGCACAGTGTGATATATGATATATCTGCACCCCCATATCATGTGTGTACAGGGGGTAATATAGGGGCACAGTGTGATATATGATATATCTGCTCCCCATATCATGTGTGTACAGGGGGTAATAAAGGGGCACAGTGTGATATATGATATATCTGCACCCCATATCATGTGTGTACAGGGGGTAATATAGGGGCACAGTGTGATATATAATATATCTGCTCCTCCATATCATGTGTGTACAGGGGGTAATATAGGGGCACAGTGTGATATATGATATATCTGTACCCCATATCATATGTGTACAGGGGGTAATATGCGGGCACAGTGTGATATATGATATATCTGTACCCCATATCATGTGTGTACAGGGGGTAATATAGGGGGCACAGTGTAATATATGATATATCTGCACCCCATATCATGTGTGTACAGGGGGTAATATAGGAGGCACAGTGTGATATATGATATATCTGCACCCCATATCATGTGTGCACAGGGGGTAATATAGGAGGCACAGTGTGATATATGATATATCTGCACCCCATATCATGTGTGTACAGGGGGTAATATAGGGGCACAGTGTGATATATGATATATCTGCTCCTCCATATCATGTGTGTACAGGGGGTAATATAGGGGCACAGTGTGATATATGATATATCTGTACCCCATATCATGTGTGTACAGGGGGTAATATAGGGGGCACAGTGTAATATATGATATATCTGCACCCCATATCATGTGTGTACAGGGGGTAATATAGGGGCACAGTGTGATATATGATATATCTGCACCCCCATATCATGTGTGTACAGGGGTTAATATAGGGGCACAGTGTAATATATGATATATCTGCACCCCCATATCGTGTGTGTACAGGGGGTAATATAGGGGCACAGTGTGATATATGATATATCTGCACCCCCATATCATGTGTGTACAGGGGGTAATATAGGGGCACAGTGTGATATATGATATATCTGCTCCCCATATCATGTGTGTACATGGGGTAATAAAGGGGCACAGTGTGATATATGATATATCTGCACCCCATATCATGTGTGTACAGGGGGTAATATAGGGGGCACAGTGTGATATATGATATATCTGCACACCATATTATGTGTGTACAGGGGGTAATATAGGGGGCACAGTGTGATATATGATATATCTGCTCCCCATATCATGTGTGTACAGGGGGTAATAAAGGGGCACAGTGTAATATATGATATATCTGCACCCCATATCATGTGTGTACAGGGGGTAATATAGGGGCACAGTGTGATATATGATATATCTGCTCCCCCATATCATGTGTGTACAGGGGGTAATATAGGGGCACAGTGTGATATATGATATATCTGCTCCCCCATATCATGTGTGTACAGGGGGTAATATAGGGGGGCACAGTGTGATATATGATATATCTGCACCCCCATATCATGTGTGTACAGGATTAATATAGGGGGCACAGTGTGATATATGATATATCTGCACACCATATCATGTATGTACAGGGGGTAATATAGGGGCACAGTGTGATATATGATATATCTGCACCCCATATCATGTGTGTACAGGGTGTAATATAGGGGCACAGTGTGATATATGATATATCTGCGCCCCATATCATGTGTGTACAGGGGGTAATATAGGGGGGCACAGTGTGATATATGATATATCTGCTCCCCATATCATGTGTGTACAGGGGGTAATATAGGGGCACAGTGTGATATATGATATATCTGCACCCCATATCATGTGTGTACAGGGGGTAATATAGGGGCACAGTGTGATATATGATATATCTGCACCCCATATCATGTGTGTACAGGGGGTAATATAGGGGCACAGTGTGATATATGATATATCTGCACCCCATATCATGTGTGTACAGGGGGTAATATAGGGGCACAGTGTGATATATGATATATCTGCACCCCATATCATGTGTGTATAGGGGGTAATATAGGGGCACAGTGTGATATATGATATATCTGCACCCCATATCATGTGTGTACAGGGTGTAATATAGGGGCACAGTGTGATATATGATATATCTGCGCCCCATTTCATGTGTGTACAGGGGGTAATATAGGGGGGCACAGTGTGATATATGATATATCTGCTCCCCATATCATGTGTGTAGAAGGGGTAATATAGGGGCACAGTGTGATATATGATATATCTGCACCCCATATCATGTGTGTACAGGGGGTAATATAGGGGCACAGTGTGATATATGATATATCTGCACCCCATATCATGTGTGTACAGGGGGTAATATAGGGGCACAGTGTGATATATGATATATCTGCACCCCATATCATGTGTGTATAGGGGGTAATATAGGGGCACAGTGTGATATATGATATATCTGCACCCCATATCATGTGTGTATAGGGGGTAATATAGGGGCACAGTGTGATATATGATATATACGGTAAGCACCCCATATCATGTGTGTATAGGGGGTAATATAGGGGCACAGTGTGATATATGATATATCTGCACCCCCATATCATGTGTGTGCAGGGGGTAATATAGGGGCACAGTGTGATATATGATATATCTGCACCCCATATCATGTGTGTATAGGGGGTAATATAGGGGCACAGTGTGATATATGATATATCTGCCCCCCCATATCATGTGTGTACAGGGGGTAATATAGGGGCACAGTGTGATATATGATATATCTGCACCCCCATATCATGTGTTTATAGGGGGTAATATAGGGGCACAGTGTGATATATGATATATCTGCTCCCCATATCATGTGTGTACAGGGGGTAATATAGGGGCACAGTGTGATATATGATATATCTGCTCCCCATATCATGTGTGTACAGGGGGTAATATAGGGGCACAGTGTGATATATGATATATCTGCACCCCCATATCATGTGTGTACAGGGGGTAATATGGGGGCACAGTGTGATATATGATATATCTGCACCCCCATATCATGTGTGTACAGGGGGTAATATAGGGGCACAGTGTGATATATGATATATCTGCACCCCCATATCATGTGTGTACAGGGGTAATATAGGGGCACAGTGTGATATATGATATATCTGCACCCCCATATCATGTGTGTATAGGGGGTAATATAGGGGCACAGTGTGATATATGATATATCTGCACCCCATATCATGTGTGTATAGGGGGTAATATAGGGGCACAGTGTGATATATGATATATCTGCACCCCATATCATGTGTGTACAGGGGTAATATAGGGGCACAGTGTGATATATGATATATCTGCACCCCATATCATATGTGTACAGGGGGTAATAAAGGGGCACAGTGTAATATATGATATATCTGTACCCCATATCATGTGTGTACAGGGGGTAACATAGGGGGCACAGTGTGATATATGATATATCTGCACCCCCATATCGTGTGTTTACAGGGGGTAATATAGGGGGCACAGTGTAATATATGATATATCTGCACCCCCATATCATGTGTGTACAGGGGGTAATATAGGGGCACAGTGTGATATATGATATATCTGCACCCCATATCATGTGTGTACAGGGGGTAATATAGGGGCACAGTGTGATATATGATATATCTACACCCCATATCATGTGTGTACAGGGGGTAATATAGGGGCACAGTGTGATATATGATATATCTGCACCCCATATCATGTGTGTACAGGGGGTAATATAGGGGGCACAGTGTGATATATGATATATCTGCACCCCATATCATGTGTGTACAGGGGTAATATAGGGGCACAGTGTGATATATGATATATCTGCACCCCATATCATGTGTGTAGAGGGGGTAATATAGGGGGCACAGTGTGATATATGATATATCTGCCCCCCATATCATGTGTGTACAGGGGGTAATATAGGGGGCACAGTGTGATATATGATATATCTGCACCCCATATCATGTGTGTACAGGGGGTAATAAAGGGGCACAGTGTAATATATGATATATCTGTACCCCATATCATGTGTGTACAGGGGGTAACATAGGGGGCACAGTGTGATATATGATATATCTGCACCCCCATATCGTGTGTTTACAGGGGGTAATATAGGGGGCACAGTGTAATATATGATATATCTGCACCCCCATATCATGTGTGTACAGGGGGTAATATAGGGGCACAGTGTGATATATGATATATCTGCGCCCCATATCATGTGTACAAGGGGTAATATAGGGGGCACAGTGTGATATATGATATATCTGCACCCCATATCATGTGTGTACAGGGGTAATATAGGGGCACAGTGTGATATATGATATATCTGCACCCCCATATCATGTGTGTACAGGGGGTAATATGGGGGCACAGTGTGATATATGATATATCTGCACCCCCATATCATGTGTGTATAGGGGGTAATATAGGGGCACAGTGTGATATATGATATATCTGCACCCCCATATCATGTGTGTACAGGGGGTAATATAGGGGCACAGTGTGATATATGATATATCTGCACCCCCATATCATGTGTGTATAGGGGGTAATATAGGGGCACAGTGTGATATATGATATATCTGCTCCCCATATCATGTGTGTACAGGGGGTAATATAGGGGCACAGTGTGATATATGATATATCTGCACCCCCATATCATGTGTGTACAGGGGGTAATGTAGGGGCACAGTGTGATATATGATATATCTGCACCCCATATCATGTGTGTATAGGGTGTAATATAGGGGCACAGTGTGATATATGATATATCTGCACCCCATATCATATGTGTATAGGGGGTAATATAGGGGCACAGTGTGATATATGATATATCTGCACCCCATATCATGTGTGTATAGGGGGTAATATAGGGGCACAGTGTGATATATGATATATCTGCACCCCCATATCATGTGTGTACAGGGGGTAATATAGGGGCACAGTGTGATATATGATATATCTGCACCCCCATATCATGTGTTTATAGGGGGTAATATAGGGGCACAGTGTGATATATGATATATCTGCTCCCCATATCATGTGTGTACAGGGGGTAATATAGGGGCACAGTGTGATATATGATATATCTGCTCCCCATATCATGTGTGTACAGGGGGTAATATAGGGGCACAGTGTGATATATGATATATCTGCACCCCCATATCATGTGTGTACAGGGGGTAATATGGGGGCACAGTGTGATATATGATATATCTGCACCCCCATATCATGTGTGTACAGGGGGTAATATAGGGGCACAGTGTGATATATGATATATCTGCACCCCCATATCATGTGTGTACAGGGGTAATATAGGGGCACAGTGTGATATATGATATTTCTGCACCCCCATATCATGTGTGTATAGGGGGTAATATAGGGGCACAGTGTGATATATGATATATCTGCACCCCATATCATGTGTGTATAGGGGGTAATATAGGGGCACAGTGTGATATATGATATATCTGCACCCCATATCATGTGTGTACAGGGGTAATATAGGGGCACAGTGTGATATATGATATATCTGCACCCCATATCATGTGTGTACAGGGGGTAATAAAGGGGCACAGTGTAATATATGATATATCTGTACCCCATATCATGTGTGTACAGGGGGTAACATAGGGGGCACAGTGTGATATATGATATATCTGCACCCCCATATCGTGTGTTTACAGGGGGTAATATAGGGGGCACAGTGTGATATATGATATATCTGCACCCCCATATCATGTGTGTACAGGGGGTAATATAGGGGCACAGTGTGATATATGATATATCTGCACCCCATATCATGTGTGTACAGGGGGTAATATAGGGGCACAGTGTGATATATGATATATCTACACCCCATATCATGTGTGTACAGGGGGTAATATAGGGGCACAGTGTGATATATGATATATCTGCACCCCATATCATGTGTGTACAGGGGGTAATATAGGGGGCACAGTGTGATATATGATATATCTGCACCCCATATCATGTGTGTACAGGGGTAATATAGGGGCACAGTGTGATATATGATATATCTGCACCCCATATCATATGTGTAGAGGGGGTAATATAGGGGGCACAGTGTGATATATGATATATCTGCCCCCCATATCATGTGTGTACAGGGGGTAATATAGGGGGCACAGTGTGATATATGATATATCTGCACCCCATATCATGTGTGTACAGGGGTAATATAGGGGCACAGTGTGATATATGATATATATGTACCCCATATCATATTTGTACAGGGGGTAATATAGGGGCACAGTGTGATATATGATATATCTGCACCCCATATCATGTGTGTAGAGGGGGTAATATAGGGGGCACAGTGTGATATATGATATATCTGCACCCCATATGATGTGTGTACAGGGGGTAGTATAGGGGGCACAGTGTGATATATGATATATCTGCACCCCATATCATGTGTGTACAGGGGTAATATAGGGGCACAGTGTGATATATGATATATCTGCACCCCATATCATGTGTGTACAAGGGGTAATATAGGGAGCACAGTGTGATATATGATATATCTGCACCCCATATCATGTGTGTACAGGGGGTAATATAGGGGCACAGTGTAATATATGATATATCTGCACCCCATATCATGTGTGTACAGGGGGTAATATAGGGGCACAGTGTGATATATGATATATCTGCACCCCATATCATGTGTGTACAGGGGGTAATATAGGGGCACATTGTGATATATGATATATCTGCTCCCCATATCATGTGTGTACAGGGGGTAATATAGGGAGCACAGTGTGATATATGATATATCTGCACCCCATATCATGTGTGTACAGGTTGTAATATAGGGGCACATTGTGATATATGATATATCTGCACCCCATATCATGTGTGTACAGGGGTAATATAGGGAGCACAGTGTGATATATGATTTATCTGCACCCCATATCATGTGTGTACAGGGGGTAATATAGGGGCACATTGTGATATATGATATATCTGCTCCCCATATCATGTGTGCACAGGGGGTAATATAGGGAGCACAGTGTGATATATGATATATCTGCACCCCATATCATGTGTGTACAGGGGGTAATATAGGGGCACATTGTGATATATGATATATCTGCTCCCCATATCATGTGTGCACAGGGGGTAATATAGGGGCACAGTGTGATATATGACATATCTGCACCCCATATCATGTGTGTACAGGGGGTAATATAGGGGCACAGTGTGATATATGATATATCTGCACCCCATATCATGTGTGTACAGGGGGTAATATAGGGGCACAGTGTGATATATGATATATCTGCACCCCATATCATGTGTGTACAGGGGGTAATATAGGGGCACAGTGTGATATATGATATATCTGCACCCCATATCATGTGTGTACAGGGGTAATATAGGGGCACAGTGTGATATATGATATATCTGCGCCCCATATCATGTGTGTACAGGGGGTAATATAGGGGCACAGTGTGATATGTGATATATCTGCACCCCATATCATTTGTGTACAGGGGTAATATAGGGGCACAGTGTGATATATGATATATCTGCACCCCATATCATGTGTGTACATGGGGTAATATAGGGGCACAGTGTGATATATGATATATCTGCACCCCATATCATGTGTGTACAGGGGTAATATAGGGGCACAGTGTGATATATGATATATCTGCTCCCCCATATCATGTGTGTGCAGGGGGTAATATAGAGGCACAGTGTGATATATGATATATCTGCACCCCATATCATGTGTGTACAGGGGGTAATATAGGGGCACAGTGTGATATATGACATATCTGCACCCCATATCATGTGTGTACAGGGGGTAATATAGAGGCACAGTGTGATATATGATATATCTGCTCCCCCATATCATGTGTGTACAGGGGTAATATAGGGGCACAGTGTGATATATGATATATCTGCACCCCATATCATGTGTGTACAGGGGGTAATATAGGGTGCACAGTGTGATATATGATATATCTGCACCCCATATCACGTGTGTACAGGGGGTAATATAGAGGCACAGTGTGATATATGATATATCTGCACCCCATATCATGTGTGTACAGGGGGTAATATAGGGGGCACAGTGTGATATATGATATATCTGCACCCCATATCATGTGTGTACAGGGGGTAATATAGGGAGCACAGTGTGATATATGATATATCTGCACCCCCATATCATGTGTGTACAGGGGGTAATATAGGGGCACAGTGTAATATATGATATATCTGCTCCCCATATCATGTGTGTACAGGGGGTAATATAGAGGCACAGTGTGATATATGATATATCTGCACCCCATATCATGTGTGTACAGGGGGTAATATAGGGGGCACAGTGTGATATATGATATATCTGCTCCCCATATCATGTGTGTACAGGGGGTAATATAGAGGCACAGTGTGATATATGATATATCTGCTCCCCATATCATGTGTGTACAGGGGGTAATATAGAGGCACAGTGTGATATATGATATATCTGCACCCCATATCATGTGTGTACAGGGGGTAATATAGGGGGCACAGTGTGATATATGATATATCTGCTCCCCATATCATGTGTGTACAGGGGGTAATATAGAGGCACAGTGTGATATATGATATATCTGCACCCCATATCATGTGTGTACAGGGGGTAATATAGGGGGCACAGTGTGATATATGATATATCTGCTCCCCATATCATGTGCGTACAGGGGGTAATATAGAGGCACAGTGTGATATATGATATATCTGCACCCCATATCATGTGTGTACAGGGGGTAATATAGGGGCACAGTGTGATATATGATATATCTGTACCCCATATCATGTGTACAAGGGGTAATATAGGGGCACAGTGTGATATATGATATATCTGCACCCCATATTATGTGTGTACAGGGGGTAATATAGGGAGCACAGTGTGATATATGATATATCTGCACCCCATATCATGTGTGTACAGGGGGTAATATAGAGGCACAGTGTGATATATGATATATCTGTACCCCATATCATGTGTGTACAGGGGGTAATATAGGGGCACAGTGTGATATATGATATATCTGTACCCCATATCATGTGTGTACAGGGGGTAATATAGGGGCACAGTGTGATATATGATATATCTGCACCCCATATCATGTGTGTATAGGGGGTAATATAGGGGCACAGTGTGATATATGATATATCTGCTCCCCATATCATGTGTGTACAGGGGGTAATATAGGGGGCACAGTGTGATATATGATATATCTGCACCCCATATCGTGTGTGTACAGGGGGTAATATAGAGGCACAGTGTAATATATGATATATCTGCACTCCCATATCGTGTGTGTACAGGGGGTAATATAGGGGAACAGTGTGATATATGATATATCTGCACCCCCATATCATGTGTGTACAGGGGGTAATATAGGGGCACAGTGTGATATATGATATATCTGCTCCCCATATCATGTGTGTACAGGGGGTAATAAAGGGGCACAGTGTGATATATGATATATCTGCACCCCATATCATGTGTGTACAGGGGGTAATATAGGGGGGCACAGTGTGATATATGATATATCTGCTCCTCCATATCGTGTGTGTACAGGGGGTAATATAGGGGCACAGTGTGATATATGATATATCTGCACCCCCATATCATGTGTGTACAGGGGGTAATATAGGGGCACAGTGTGATATATGATATATCTGCTCCCCATATCATGTGTGTACAGGGGGTAATAAAGGGGCACAGTGTGATATATGATATATCTGCACCCCATATCATGTGTGTACAGGGGGTAATATAGGGGCACAGTGTGATATATAATATATCTGCTCCTCCATATCATGTGTGTACAGGGGGTAATATAGGGGCACAGTGTGATATATGATATATCTGTACCCCATATCATATGTGTACAGGGGGTAATATGCGGGCACAGTGTGATATATGATATATCTGTACCCCATATCATGTGTGTACAGGGGGTAATATAGGGGGCACAGTGTAATATATGATATATCTGCACCCCATATCATGTGTGTACAGGGGGTAATATAGGAGGCACAGTGTGATATATGATATATCTGCACCCCATATCATGTGTGCACAGGGGGTAATATAGGAGGCACAGTGTGATATATGATATATCTGCACCCCATATCATGTGTGTACAGGGGGTAATATAGGGGCACAGTGTGATATATGATATATCTGCTCCTCCATATCATGTGTGTACAGGGGGTAATATAGGGGCACAGTGTGATATATGATATATCTGTACCCCATATCATGTGTGTACAGGGGGTAATATAGGGGGCACAGTGTAATATATGATATATCTGCACCCCATATCATGTGTGTACAGGGGGTAATATAGGGGCACAGTGTGATATATGATATATCTGCACCCCCATATCATGTGTGTACAGGGGTTAATATAGGGGCACAGTGTAATATATGATATATCTGCACCCCCATATCGTGTGTGTACAGGGGGTAATATAGGGGCACAGTGTGATATATGATATATCTGCACCCCCATATCATGTGTGTACAGGGGGTAATATAGGGGCACAGTGTGATATATGATATATCTGCTCCCCATATCATGTGTGTACATGGGGTAATAAAGGGGCACAGTGTGATATATGATATATCTGCACCCCATATCATGTGTGTACAGGGGGTAATATAGGGGGCACAGTGTGATATATGATATATCTGCACACCATATTATGTGTG
This sequence comes from Ranitomeya imitator, assembly GCF_032444005.1. NCBI lineage: Eukaryota > Metazoa > Chordata > Amphibia > Anura > Dendrobatidae > Ranitomeya > Ranitomeya imitator. The sequence continues at coordinate 15,405,202 of NC_091285.1, read as the reverse complement.
TACAGGGGGTAATATAGGGGGCACAGTGTGATATATGATATATCTGCTCCCCATATCATGTGTGTACAGGGGGTAATAAAGGGGCACAGTGTAATATATGATATATCTGCACCCCATATCATGTGTGTACAGGGGGTAATATAGGGGCACAGTGTGATATATGATATATCTGCTCCCCCATATCATGTGTGTACAGGGGGTAATATAGGGGCACAGTGTGATATATGATATATCTGCTCCCCCATATCATGTGTGTACAGGGGGTAATATAGGGGGGCACAGTGTGATATATGATATATCTGCACCCCCATATCATGTGTGTACAGGATTAATATAGGGGGCACAGTGTGATATATGATATATCTGCACACCATATCATGTATGTACAGGGGGTAATATAGGGGCACAGTGTGATATATGATATATCTGCACCCCATATCATGTGTGTACAGGGTGTAATATAGGGGCACAGTGTGATATATGATATATCTGCGCCCCATATCATGTGTGTACAGGGGGTAATATAGGGGGGCACAGTGTGATATATGATATATCTGCTCCCCATATCATGTGTGTACAGGGGGTAATATAGGGGCACAGTGTGATATATGATATATCTGCACCCCATATCATGTGTGTACAGGGGGTAATATAGGGGCACAGTGTGATATATGATATATCTGCACCCCATATCATGTGTGTACAGGGGGTAATATAGGGGCACAGTGTGATATATGATATATCTGCACCCCATATCATGTGTGTACAGGGGGTAATATAGGGGCACAGTGTGATATATGATATATCTGCACCCCATATCATGTGTGTATAGGGGGTAATATAGGGGCACAGTGTGATATATGATATATCTGCACCCCATATCATGTGTGTACAGGGTGTAATATAGGGGCACAGTGTGATATATGATATATCTGCGCCCCATTTCATGTGTGTACAGGGGGTAATATAGGGGGGCACAGTGTGATATATGATATATCTGCTCCCCATATCATGTGTGTAGAAGGGGTAATATAGGGGCACAGTGTGATATATGATATATCTGCACCCCATATCATGTGTGTACAGGGGGTAATATAGGGGCACAGTGTGATATATGATATATCTGCACCCCATATCATGTGTGTACAGGGGGTAATATAGGGGCACAGTGTGATATATGATATATCTGCACCCCATATCATGTGTGTATAGGGGGTAATATAGGGGCACAGTGTGATATATGATATATCTGCACCCCATATCATGTGTGTATAGGGGGTAATATAGGGGCACAGTGTGATATATGATATATACGGTAAGCACCCCATATCATGTGTGTATAGGGGGTAATATAGGGGCACAGTGTGATATATGATATATCTGCACCCCCATATCATGTGTGTGCAGGGGGTAATATAGGGGCACAGTGTGATATATGATATATCTGCACCCCATATCATGTGTGTATAGGGGGTAATATAGGGGCACAGTGTGATATATGATATATCTGCCCCCCCATATCATGTGTGTACAGGGGGTAATATAGGGGCACAGTGTGATATATGATATATCTGCACCCCCATATCATGTGTTTATAGGGGGTAATATAGGGGCACAGTGTGATATATGATATATCTGCTCCCCATATCATGTGTGTACAGGGGGTAATATAGGGGCACAGTGTGATATATGATATATCTGCTCCCCATATCATGTGTGTACAGGGGGTAATATAGGGGCACAGTGTGATATATGATATATCTGCACCCCCATATCATGTGTGTACAGGGGGTAATATGGGGGCACAGTGTGATATATGATATATCTGCACCCCCATATCATGTGTGTACAGGGGGTAATATAGGGGCACAGTGTGATATATGATATATCTGCACCCCCATATCATGTGTGTACAGGGGTAATATAGGGGCACAGTGTGATATATGATATATCTGCACCCCCATATCATGTGTGTATAGGGGGTAATATAGGGGCACAGTGTGATATATGATATATCTGCACCCCATATCATGTGTGTATAGGGGGTAATATAGGGGCACAGTGTGATATATGATATATCTGCACCCCATATCATGTGTGTACAGGGGTAATATAGGGGCACAGTGTGATATATGATATATCTGCACCCCATATCATATGTGTACAGGGGGTAATAAAGGGGCACAGTGTAATATATGATATATCTGTACCCCATATCATGTGTGTACAGGGGGTAACATAGGGGGCACAGTGTGATATATGATATATCTGCACCCCCATATCGTGTGTTTACAGGGGGTAATATAGGGGGCACAGTGTAATATATGATATATCTGCACCCCCATATCATGTGTGTACAGGGGGTAATATAGGGGCACAGTGTGATATATGATATATCTGCACCCCATATCATGTGTGTACAGGGGGTAATATAGGGGCACAGTGTGATATATGATATATCTACACCCCATATCATGTGTGTACAGGGGGTAATATAGGGGCACAGTGTGATATATGATATATCTGCACCCCATATCATGTGTGTACAGGGGGTAATATAGGGGGCACAGTGTGATATATGATATATCTGCACCCCATATCATGTGTGTACAGGGGTAATATAGGGGCACAGTGTGATATATGATATATCTGCACCCCATATCATGTGTGTAGAGGGGGTAATATAGGGGGCACAGTGTGATATATGATATATCTGCCCCCCATATCATGTGTGTACAGGGGGTAATATAGGGGGCACAGTGTGATATATGATATATCTGCACCCCATATCATGTGTGTACAGGGGGTAATAAAGGGGCACAGTGTAATATATGATATATCTGTACCCCATATCATGTGTGTACAGGGGGTAACATAGGGGGCACAGTGTGATATATGATATATCTGCACCCCCATATCGTGTGTTTACAGGGGGTAATATAGGGGGCACAGTGTAATATATGATATATCTGCACCCCCATATCATGTGTGTACAGGGGGTAATATAGGGGCACAGTGTGATATATGATATATCTGCGCCCCATATCATGTGTACAAGGGGTAATATAGGGGGCACAGTGTGATATATGATATATCTGCACCCCATATCATGTGTGTACAGGGGTAATATAGGGGCACAGTGTGATATATGATATATCTGCACCCCCATATCATGTGTGTACAGGGGGTAATATGGGGGCACAGTGTGATATATGATATATCTGCACCCCCATATCATGTGTGTATAGGGGGTAATATAGGGGCACAGTGTGATATATGATATATCTGCACCCCCATATCATGTGTGTACAGGGGGTAATATAGGGGCACAGTGTGATATATGATATATCTGCACCCCCATATCATGTGTGTATAGGGGGTAATATAGGGGCACAGTGTGATATATGATATATCTGCTCCCCATATCATGTGTGTACAGGGGGTAATATAGGGGCACAGTGTGATATATGATATATCTGCACCCCCATATCATGTGTGTACAGGGGGTAATGTAGGGGCACAGTGTGATATATGATATATCTGCACCCCATATCATGTGTGTATAGGGTGTAATATAGGGGCACAGTGTGATATATGATATATCTGCACCCCATATCATATGTGTATAGGGGGTAATATAGGGGCACAGTGTGATATATGATATATCTGCACCCCATATCATGTGTGTATAGGGGGTAATATAGGGGCACAGTGTGATATATGATATATCTGCACCCCCATATCATGTGTGTACAGGGGGTAATATAGGGGCACAGTGTGATATATGATATATCTGCACCCCCATATCATGTGTTTATAGGGGGTAATATAGGGGCACAGTGTGATATATGATATATCTGCTCCCCATATCATGTGTGTACAGGGGGTAATATAGGGGCACAGTGTGATATATGATATATCTGCTCCCCATATCATGTGTGTACAGGGGGTAATATAGGGGCACAGTGTGATATATGATATATCTGCACCCCCATATCATGTGTGTACAGGGGGTAATATGGGGGCACAGTGTGATATATGATATATCTGCACCCCCATATCATGTGTGTACAGGGGGTAATATAGGGGCACAGTGTGATATATGATATATCTGCACCCCCATATCATGTGTGTACAGGGGTAATATAGGGGCACAGTGTGATATATGATATTTCTGCACCCCCATATCATGTGTGTATAGGGGGTAATATAGGGGCACAGTGTGATATATGATATATCTGCACCCCATATCATGTGTGTATAGGGGGTAATATAGGGGCACAGTGTGATATATGATATATCTGCACCCCATATCATGTGTGTACAGGGGTAATATAGGGGCACAGTGTGATATATGATATATCTGCACCCCATATCATGTGTGTACAGGGGGTAATAAAGGGGCACAGTGTAATATATGATATATCTGTACCCCATATCATGTGTGTACAGGGGGTAACATAGGGGGCACAGTGTGATATATGATATATCTGCACCCCCATATCGTGTGTTTACAGGGGGTAATATAGGGGGCACAGTGTGATATATGATATATCTGCACCCCCATATCATGTGTGTACAGGGGGTAATATAGGGGCACAGTGTGATATATGATATATCTGCACCCCATATCATGTGTGTACAGGGGGTAATATAGGGGCACAGTGTGATATATGATATATCTACACCCCATATCATGTGTGTACAGGGGGTAATATAGGGGCACAGTGTGATATATGATATATCTGCACCCCATATCATGTGTGTACAGGGGGTAATATAGGGGGCACAGTGTGATATATGATATATCTGCACCCCATATCATGTGTGTACAGGGGTAATATAGGGGCACAGTGTGATATATGATATATCTGCACCCCATATCATATGTGTAGAGGGGGTAATATAGGGGGCACAGTGTGATATATGATATATCTGCCCCCCATATCATGTGTGTACAGGGGGTAATATAGGGGGCACAGTGTGATATATGATATATCTGCACCCCATATCATGTGTGTACAGGGGTAATATAGGGGCACAGTGTGATATATGATATATATGTACCCCATATCATATTTGTACAGGGGGTAATATAGGGGCACAGTGTGATATATGATATATCTGCACCCCATATCATGTGTGTAGAGGGGGTAATATAGGGGGCACAGTGTGATATATGATATATCTGCACCCCATATGATGTGTGTACAGGGGGTAGTATAGGGGGCACAGTGTGATATATGATATATCTGCACCCCATATCATGTGTGTACAGGGGTAATATAGGGGCACAGTGTGATATATGATATATCTGTACCCCATATCATGTGTGTACAGGGGGTAATATAGGGGCACAGTGTGATATATGATATATCTGCACCCCATATCATGTGTGTAGAGGGGGTAATATAGGGGCACGGTGTGATATATGATATATCTGCGCCCCATATCATTTGTGTACAGGGGTAATATAGGGGCACAGTGTGATATATGATATAACTGCGCCCCATATCATGTGTGTACAGGGGGTAATATAGGGGGCACAGTGTGATATATGATATATCTGCACCCCCATATCATGTATGTACAGGGGGTAATATAGGGGCACAGTGTGATATATGATATATCTGCACCCCCATATCATGTGTGTACAGGGGGTAATATAGGGGCACAGTGTGATATATGATATATCTGCACCCCCATATCATGTGTGTACAGGGGGTAATATAGGGGCACAGTGTGATATATGATATATCTGCTCCCCATATCATGTGTACAAGGGGTAATATAGGGGGCACAGTGTGATATATGATATATCTGCACCCCATATCATGTGTGTACAGGGGGTAATATAGGGGCACAGTGTGATATATGATATATCTGCACCCCATATCATGTGTGTACAGGGGGTAATATAGGGGGCACAGTGTGATATATGATATATCTGCACCCCCATATCATGTGTGTACAGGGGGTAATATAGGGGGCACAGTGTGATATATGATATATCTGCACCCCATATCATGTGTGTACAGGGGGTAATATAGGGGGCACAGTGTGATATATGACATATCTGCACCCCATATCATGTGTGTACAGGGGGTAATAAAGGGGCACAGTGTGATATATGATATATCTGCACCCCATATCATGTGTGTACAGGGGGTATTATAGGGGACACAGTGTGATATATGATATATCTGCACCCCATATCATGTGTGTACAGGGGGTAATATAGGAAGCACAGTGTGATATATGATATATCTGCACCCCATATCATGTGTGTACAGGGGGTAATATAGGGGACACAGTGTGATATATGATATATCTGCACCCCATATCATGTGTGTACAGGGGGTAAAATAGGGGACACAGTGTGATATATGATATATCTGCACCCCATATCATGTGTGTACAGGGGGTAATATAGGAAGCACAGTGTGATATATGATATATCTGCACCCCATATCATGTGTGTACAGGGGGTAATATAGGGGCACAGTGTGATATATGATATATCTGCACCCCCATATCATGTGTGTATAGGGGGTAATATAGGGGGCACAGTGTGATATATGACATATCTGCACCCCATATCATGTGTGTACATGGGGTAATATAGAGGCACAGTGTAATATATGATATATCTGCACCCCATATCATGTGTGTACAGGGGGTAATATAGGGAGCACAGTGTGATATATGATATATCTGCACCCCATATCATGTGTGTTCCGGGTGGTAATATAGAGGCACAGTGTAATATATGATATATCTGCACCCCATATCATGTGTGTACAGGGGGTAATATAGGGGCACAGTGTGATATATGATATATCTGCACCCCATATCATGTGTGTACAGGGGGTAATATATGGAGCACAGTGTGATATATGATATATCTGCACCCCCAAATCATGTGTGTACAGGGGGTAATATAGGGGCACAGTGTGATATATGACATATCTGCACCCCATATCATGTGTGTACAGGGGGTAATATAGGGGCACAGTGTGATATATGACATATCTGCTCCCCATATCATGTGTGTACAGGGGGTAATATAGGGGGCACAGTGTGATATGACATATCTGCACCCCATATCATGTGTGTACAGGGGGTAATATAGGGGCACAGTGTGATATATGATATATCTGCACCCCATATCATGTGTGTACAGGGGGTAATATAGGGGGCACAGTGTAATATATGATATATCTGCACCCCATATCATGTGTGTACAGGGGGTAATATAGGGGCACAGTGTGATATATGATATATCTGCACCCCATATCGTGTGTGTACAGAGGGTAATATAGGGGGCACAGTGTGATATATGATATATCTGCACCCCATATCGTGTGTGTACAGGGGGTAGTATAGGGCCACAGTGTGATATATGATATATCTGCACCCCCATATCATGTGTGTACAGGGGGTAATATTGGGGCACAATGTGATATATGACATATCTGCACCCCCATATCATGTGTGTACAGGAGGTAATATTGGGGCACAGTGTGATATATGATATATCTGTGCCCCATATCATGTGTGTACAGGGGGTAATATAGGGGCACAGTGTGATATATGATATATCTGCACCCCATATCATGTGTGTACAGGGGGTAATATAGGGGCACAGTGTGATATATGATATATCTGCACCCCCATATCATGTGTGTACAGGGGGTAATATAAGGGGGGCACAGTGTAATATATGATATATCTTCACTCCATATCATGTACGTACAGGGGGTAATATAGGGGGGCACAGTGTGATATATATCTGCACCCCAATATCATGTGTGTATAGAGGGCCACATTGTGATATACGATATATCTGCATCCCTATATCATGTGTGTACAGGGGGTAATATTGGGGGCCACTGTGTGATTATATGATATATCTTCACTCCATATCATGTACGTACAGGGGGTATGATAGGGGGCACAGTGTGATATAAGATATATGTTCACCCACATATTACGTAGGGCCTCTTATAATATGGCGGCACATGGTCACACAGACCACAAGGAATTTGCCTTCTTGTGTTAGTCCCTGATTTGCTCTGATTTAAAAATGCGGGAAGAATTCATCTATTTAGACCCCTGGATGCGCTGTTCAGCTGCCAGAGTCAAAGAAGATTGAGGACGTCAGGATGGAACAGCTGTTGCGGGAGTAACCTAGAAGAACCGGAGGACCTGGAGGAGCCGGAGGGACTGGAAGAGCTGCAGGAGTCGGAGGCACCGAACGAGTTGTATGAGCAGGAGGAACTGAAAGAGTTGGAGGAGTTGGATGAGCTGGAGGAACTGGAGGAGTTGGATGAGCTGGAGGAACTGGAGGAGTTGGATGAGCTGGAGGAACTGGAAGAGCCAGAGGAGTTGGATGAGCTGGAGGAACTGGAGGAGGTCGAGGAGTTAGATGAGCTGGAGGAACTGGAGGAGTCGGAGGAGTTGGTTGAGCTGGAGGAGGTCAAGGAGTTAGATGAGCTGGAGGAGTCGGAGGAGTTGGATGAGCTGGAGGAACTGGAGGAGCCGTAGGAGCTGGAGAAGAAGACTGGCTGTATTGCTGCATTGAACGCCCGGTGCCAGCACAAGAAGACAGAAGATCCTCTGATGAAGATGTGGAGCTCAACAATCAAGCGAGCTATGTAAACCTTGAAAATAGGAGAACATCAAACTCATACTCACCGCCGCCATTGCACAACCGGTAGATAAACCACTACCCGAAGAAGTCGCTGGCCACCGGAAGGAGCAGAGCATCGAGAGACCCGCAGCATCATCAACGACATCCGCCGATGTAACTAGTGAGCTCACAGGGGTTTCATCTAGCCTCTGCGGCCATACAAGACCTGCAGAGGCCCAGGGATGGAGCAAGCAAGAGAGCGCAGCAGGACAGATCTCCCTTTGAGATTCTGGCTGTGGCAGCTGATAGCGAGGTGCCGGCCATGCCATCTGTTGAGTGGTGGCGCCAGTGCTCATCAGTGACCAGGAGCATAGAAGACATCTGCCAAGGAGAAGCTGCTGTAGGATGGGGCCACAGGACCTGCTCGGAGGATGAGAACATCCATGATCCCGTTTGTGCAACTTAGTGACAGTTTGAGGTTTGTGCAGGAAATGTGTAGGCAATTTTTAACTGAATGCCTAACTAGTCATAATACTAAGTCCAATGCTGGGTCTACACCTGCTGATCCCCCCCAAAAAAACACAGAAAGCATACCGACGTTGGACAAGGGCGCTGGTGGAGCAGAGTCCTGTTTTAAGGAACCTCTTACCTGCGAGTTGTCTCCGTTGGGTTTTCATTTGACCTCTGCAGAATCTGGAAAAATGAATTTGTTGAGTTATTGTCTTTATTGCCCTTGGCAAGAGATAATTTTGCTAATGGTGATAATAAAGGGGAATAATCAATCTGCCCAGCAACAGCCGAATCCTAAGGGCACCGAGCTGATGTTTTAATTGATGCCATCTTGGGATAGATACGATGTTTTGATCGCCCGTTATTGCATTTTAATGCAATGTTGCAAAGACCAAAAAAAAACAGTAATTCTTGCATTTTGAATATTTTTCTCATTACGCCATTTGCCGACCGGATTAATTATTTTTATATATTGATAGAGCGGCCGATTCTGAATGCGGCGATACCAAATATGTATTTTTTTTTATTTTTAAGTGACTTTGGGGGTCTATATGATAGAAAATACCCAAAAGTGACACCATTCTAAAAACTGCACCCCTCAAGGTGCTCAAAACCACATTCAAGAAATTTATTAACTCTTTAGGTGCTTCACAGGAATTTTTGGAATGTGAGAAAAAAAATGAACATTTAATTTTTTTCACAAAAACTACTTTAGACTCAATTCTTTTTATTTACTCAAGGGTAACCTGAAAAAATGGACTCCCAAATTTATTGGGCAATTTCTCCTCAGCATGCTGATAACCCATATGTGGAATGTGGGGGAAAACCAATGTTTGGACGCACGGCAGGACTCGGAAGGGAAGGAGCGCCATTTGACTTTTTGGATGTAAAATCTCCTGGAATCATTAGTGAACGCCATGTCCTGTTTGGAAAGCCCCTGATGTTTCTAAAAAACAAGTGACCCCATTTTGGAAACTAGACCCCTCAAGGAATGTATTTAGATGTGTATTGAGCACCTTGAACCTCCAGGTGCTTCACAGAAGTTTATAATTTTGAGCCATGAAAATAAAAAATCACATTTTCTCCACAAACATGTTATTTTAGCCCCAAATTTTTCATTTTCATAAGGGTAACAGGAGACATTGCACCATTCAATTTGTTATGCAATTTCTCCTGAGTACACAAATACCTCATATGTGGGAGAAAACTACTGTTTGTGTGCATGGCAGGGCTCAGAAGGAGGATCATTTGACTTTTTGAATGTAAAATTTGCTGCAGTCATTAGCAGACTCCATGTCCCATTTGGAGAGCCCCTGATGATCCTAAACAATTTTTCACAGAAGTTTATGTGAATACTTTTCTACCTAATGATGACAAAAGTATTCTAGGAGTGATACCTTTATTGGCTAACCAGAAAATAATATGTTTGCCCAGAAGTTTACAGAAGTTTATAACTTTGAGCCGTGAAAGTAAAAAAATCAAATTTTCCTCACAAAAATGTAACTTTAGCCCCAACTTTTTTAATTTTCACAAAGGTATCAGGAGAAATTACACCATACAGTTTGTTGTGCAATTTCTCCTGAGTATGCTGATACCCCAAATGTGGGGGGATACTACCTTTGAGGCACAGTGAAAAGCTCAGAAGGAAAGAGGCGCCATATTGGAGTTAAGATTTTGCTGGAAACATTGTTTTTCTGTGTCTGTATTCAGTTCCCTTCTGGTTCGATTCTGGGTGAATTCATAGCTCCACACTTATGTGATGCACTTGGATGGTGCACTGGGCAGACTGACGTCTTGGCAGACGTATGGTTTACATTTTATTTGCTAGAAAGTGCATTCAGGTGTGAACCAGAGGGGAGAGGTCTGTGCTCATCTTGGTCAGATAACTAAGAGTGAGCCAGATGCAGATTGATCAAGGCAGAGTAAACAAGGAGGTCATAAATAACATTGTGGGGATAGCAGGGGTTAGTTGAAAAACGTACTGAGTGGTTGCAAGGAGCAGAATTAGGGAAAATGCTGCAGCATCCCTGTGCTGTGTAAACTGTCAGTGCTTCACAGACAAAGATGCTGATCATGCTCAGAACATGATCAAGCAACTTTGCTAGCTCTAGAGAGCCGGATGATGACATCGGGTCACCATGGCAAAAATCAGGACCCTTTGATGACGTCGATGGGTCTTCGATCTTAGGGAAGAGTTGTCCTTCCTCTGCCTGCTCCCAAAATGCTGCGATCGGGTTAAAGTGCCGGGAGCGGTGCAAGACCGATCCTGGCACCAAGTGTCAGGTCTTAGCTGTCAGAATCAGCTGACGCCCGGCGGCGATCGCGCATGCACAGCCCGTGTGCGCACAAAATCACCGGGATGTATTCATACATCCCAGGTCAATAAGGCTCAGGTCACAGGGACGTATGGATAAGTCCAAGGTGGGAAGGAGGTTAGAAATGGAATGTAGACTTCCAGTTGAGAAATAATTTAAAATTAAGGGTTTGGGTTTTTTTTTGAGGAACATGTTATCAAAATCCAAAACTAACTAAGAATTGCAATCCCTAGTAGGCCGACTTAATTTCGCCCTATAATTCCATTGGGTCGCCTTTTTTTCTAGGAGTGTTTATGAGGACACCAAAAGATGTAAAATCTCCTAGAGCTGATATTCCAATTAACAGGGAGATGAAAGAGGATATTTTGCTGTGGGTTGAGTTTATGCCGGTTCCTGGAAGAAAGAATTCATTCTAGCCAAGTCATTACAATTATTTTAATTTTGTTTTTCAACAAACTGTGGTTTATGGGTTGAATATTCATGGAAAATTGCCCACTGAGTTCTGGTAAAAAGCTGTCTTCACCGGTCTATGGCAGAACGGCGTAGTGAAAGAGTTGTTCATTTTTCTGGTTTCTCTGTCTATTTGGGGATTGGAACTAAACAATAGTCACATAGTCACGCGGACAGTGAATATGGGTACGGTTAGCACGTCGCTTGAAATTTAATATTTGGCAAAAAGCAACTTATGTTGAAAATAATGATCTTCCCATAGCAATTGCTTTTTCTCGCCACCAGTGGCTGGAATTTTGGAGACTGGCCCCATGTGCAGAACAAGACGTGATCCCGTGTCCGCCACAGCCATGGGGTCTAATATTGGATTAATCGCCTTTTATATCAGTCACAGAATATCATCCAGAACATGGGCAGATGATTCCGCTGTACGGGATTCATGGACCAAATTCTGCAAAGTTCTACAAGTAGATTGTACTCAGAGCAGGACGGATGCAGTCCTTTTATTTGGTTGATTGTTAAAAAAAAAGCTTTCGTACTCTTCCATTTCCAAATTATTAGCATGAGTTTTCCTTTTTTTCCAACCTTAAGGATAAGTGAACTGGTGGCCAGCAATAGAAAATTCGGAATCATATTGTTACCGTATTTTTTGGATCATAAGATGCACTGGACCATAAGATGCACCCCAAATTTTCAGATGGAAAATAGGGAAAAAATTTAATGTGTCAAATAGAGGTCCGTCTTACAGTCCAAATTCAGTTTACCGGGGGGGGATCGACAGCGCTGGTGGAGCGGGGTCACAGAAGGTGTTCGGTGCTCCGACGATGATCTGACTCCCATCCCAGGCTGGTACGACAGGTTCAGTGGTGCTCAGTGGTGCAGGGGCTCCAGCAACATTTTGCGAAAGCTTGGAGCCCCGGTACTTCCATTTCTGCAATGCGGTAGCCTCCGGGAACATGGCTGCCAGTGGCGGCGCATGCGCAGATTTAGATCTCGGCACCAACATCTCGTCGCACGAGATCTCGACACTGAGATCTCATTGCCAAGATCGCAATCTGCACATGCACTGCCTCCATCGTCCATTTTCCCGGAGGCCACTGCATTGCAGCAATGGAAGTGCGGGTAGACCCGGGCTTTCACAAAGTACTGCCGAACCTGCTGCACCAGCCTGGGATGGGAGTCAGATCATCACCCTGCAGCGTTAGATCACCGAACACTCCCTTTTCTTAGCCCAGAGACGGCAGAATCACCCAATTCCTGCTGTCGCCACACTACTAGTAAGAACATTCGGACTGTAGAATGCACCACCAATTTTCCCTTCAAATTTTTTGGGGACAAAGTGCTTCGTATAGTCTGAAAAATACAGTACTTAGTGACATTAGTTTCACAGAATGTGACTTAGTTATTCAAATTAGGAAATCTAAAACTGATCAATTAGGTCAGGGATCCAGTATTAAACTACATAGGTTCCCTAAGTGTAAGAAAGTGGCTAACACTCAGTTCTTTCTTAATTCATAGAGAATCCTCTCCACTTACAGTATTACAATTGAATTCTGTCTTAAAAAATGTTTTGTAGAATTGAATTTGGGTGACCATAAAATCTTGTTCCATTCATTCCATATAGGAGCAGCTACTGAGCCAGGTTAGGCTAGGCCTAGAGGATGATATCATCAGAAGGATCAGCCGTTGGGATTCTAATAGATTTTGAATATATATTAGGCCTGAGTTGCTGACGTTAGGTTAACTGTTCCTTTTAGGTCCATTAGTTGTTTGGATAGCCGACCACTCCTTCAGAGAGAGCTGGAAGGAGAAGCTACTCTGAAAACCGTTCACCCATTCAGAGTCTCGTTGTGGGGGAGCCAAGTCTCTTTGAGCCTCTGTGGTGATGTGGGAGAGCCTTTGAGCCTCTGGTGTGGGGGGGCATGTCTCTTTGAGCCACTGTGGTATTGTGTGTGTGGGGGGGGCAAGTCTCTTTGAGCCTCTGTGGAATCGTGGGGTGTCTAGTCTCTTTGAGTCTCTGTGATATTGTGGGGTGCCTAGTCTCTATGAGTCTCTGTGTCGTTGTGGGAGGCCAAGTCTCTATGAGCCTCTGTGGCGTTGTGGGGGGCCAAGTCTCTTTGAGCCTCTGCGGTGTTGTGGGGGAGGGGCACAAGTCTCTTTGAATCTCTGTGGCGTTGTGGGGGTCAAGTCTCTTTGAGCCTCTGTGGTGTTGAGGGGGGCCGAGTCTCTTTCAGTCTCTGTGGCATTGTGAGGGGGCCAAGTCTCTTTAAGCCTCTGTGGTGTTGAGAGGGGCCAAGTCTCTTTGGGTCTCTGTGGCGTTGTGGGGGGTCAAGTCTCTTTGAGCCTCGGTGGTGTTGAGGGGGGCCGAGTCTCTTTGAGTCTCTGTGGCATTGTGGGGGGCCAAGTCTCTTTGAGCCTCTGTGGTGTTGAGGGGGGTTGAGTCTCTTTGGGTCTCTGTGGCGTTGTGGGGGGTCAAGTCTCTTTGAGCCTCTGTGGTGTTGAGGGGGGCCGAGTCTCTTTCAGCCTCTGTGGTGATGTGGGGGACCAGGTCTTTTTGAGTCTCTGTGGCATTGTGGGGGGGGGGGCAAATCTCTCTGAGCCTCTGTGGTGATGTGGGGGGTCAGGTCTCTATGAGCCTCTGTGGTGTTGTGGGGGGCTGAGTCTCTTTGAGTCTCTGTGGTGATGTGGGGGGTCAGGTCTCTTTGGGCCTCTGTGGTGATGTGGGGGGGCAAGTCTTTGAGCCTCTGTGGCATTGTGGGGGGCCAAGTCTCTTTGAGCCTCTGTGGTGATGTGGGGGGTCAGGTCTCTTTGAGCCTCTGTGATGATGTGGGGGGTCAGGTCTCTTTAAGCCTCTGTGGTGTTGTGGGGGGCCGAGTCTCTTTGAGTCTCTGTGGTGATGTGGGGGAGCAAGTTTCTTTGAGTCTCTGTGGCATTGTGGGGGACCAGGTCTCTTTGAGCCTCTGTGGTGATGTGGGGGGGGGGGGCAGGTCTCTTTGAGCCTCTGTGGCATTGTGGGGGACCAGGTCTCTTTGAGCCTCTGTGGTGATATGGGGGGTCAGGTCTCTTTGAGCCTCTGTGGCATTGTGGGGGGGAGGCAAATCTCTTTGAGCCTCTGTGGTGATGTGGGGGGTCAGGTCTCTTTGAGCATCTGTGGTGTTGTGGGGGGCCAGGTCTCTTTGAGCATGTGGATAATCACCCGGCTTAGGCTGGGTGGATTTGGACATTCGGTGATTCTGATTATTTTTTATTTATTTCTATGTTTTTAATAGATCTTGTTAGCCTGTGATTAGAGAGTGAGCATCATTCAGTAATCCATTTATCTCACATGTACACTCTATACCAACCAGAGTGTAATTTTTGTAATTGAATATTCGATATTCGTCCATATTTCATCTGTTCTCATTTTCTGCTTCAGATATAATGACTCAGAACAGGAAAGGCCAATGAGATAAAGATAAAAGCCGACAATCCGTCTAGGAGAGAGAACTTTACTCTCGTAATACGACGGCCGGCGTTACGCTCCTAGGTATGATTGCGCTAATGTTAGTCACAGTCAAGTCCTGTAACTACTTGAGTCTGGACGGTTAATCTCCAGGCGGTCGCCATTTTTTACTCTTATGGTCGACATTAATGACCCTAATAAAACTGACTCTGGTCTGTTGCCTATAGCAACCAATCAGAGCACAGCTTTCATTTCATATTCAGCTCTGTAAAAATGAAAGCTGCTCTGTGATTTGGTTGTTAAGGGCAACAGAGAGTTGTTTAGACCCCTTGTAGGCCTCTCATGCGTATGTATTATAATGGTATACGTACGGCCTGGTTATTTTTCGTGTTGGCAGAAGTTTAAGCCACAAAATCTAAATTAATTTCACTCACTGTCAGGCAAAGATTCAGATGAAATTAATGTCCCTTTAAGAGCAGGTTATACCGTCCCTTTAATTCAAGTACCATTTATCTCCATGATGATCTCAGGGTCTTCCTTCTTCTTCTTATATTTTGTCACATACTCAAGGTCTGCAAAAACAGGGTGAGGGTGAAGGGCTTGTGAGGGTTAAACCAGAATTTGCTGAGTAACGCTGACTGGCACCATATAACGACAATTACTAGAAACGAGAAACAGGCGGAAATCTGTTTTCTATCAGAAGTCGCATTTTCATGTTTCTCCCCTGAAGTACTCTGTGCTGTTGGACACTGACACTGCTTTTTAGACGATATCATTCTCGGGCTCTGTCCGCCCACGTGTTTCTTTTGTCTTCCTCATAGTAACACATCGTTCCTCACAAATCTGTCCCTCTCCTCTCTATTGTCATCCCTCAATCACAGATGCCTCTTCTGAAATACTCTGTGCTGCTGGGGCTCTGGGCCTATGTCTCTATGCTCTCTACACCATGACGCCACATCACTGTTAGAGTGTTCCGGTAACTGCCCCTGCAAAATCACTTATGGGGGTGATCAAAAGCATCGGAGGGGCACATATGGGAGTGACCAGCGGCATTGGACAGGCACTGTTATGGCTGGCAATCAGGCAACACAGCGTGCAGTAATCAGCGCACATACAGAGATCTGGCAATAACCAAAAACAATAGGACGAGCTCTGAGACGTGGAATCTCTGTAGACTGCAGTACCTGATCTATCCTCACACAACTATAAGCAGCAGTGGATTGCGCCTATCAACTACCTATGCAACTCGGCACTGCCTGAGGAGCTGACTAGCCTGAAGATAGAAATACAAGCCTGACTTACCTCAGAGAAATACCCCAAAGGAATAGGCAGCCCCCCACATATAATGACTGTTAGCAAGATGAAAAGACAAACGTAGGAATGAAATAGATTCAGCAAAGTGAGGCCCGATATTCTAGACAGAGCGAGGATAGCAAAGAGAACTATGCAGTCTACAAAAAACCCTAAAACGAAAACCACGCAAAGGGGCAAAAAGACCCACCGTGCCGAACTAACAGCACGGCGGTGCACCCCTTTGCTTCTCAGAGCTTCCAGCAAAAGTTAATAGCAAGCTGGACAGAAAAAACAGAAAACAAACTAGAAGCACTTATCTAGCAGAGCAGCAGGCCCAAGGAAAGATGCAGTAGCTCAGATCCAACACTGGAACATTGACAAGGAGCAAGGAAGACAGACTCAGGTGGAGCTAAATAGCAAGGCAGCCAACGAGCTCACCAAAACACCTGAGGGAGGAAGCCCAGAGACTGCAATACCACTTGTGACCACAGAAGTGAACTCAGCCACAGAATTCACAACAGTACCCCCCCCTTGAGGAGGGGTCACCGAACCCTCACCAGAACCCCCAGGCCGACCAGGATGAGCCACATGAAAGGCACGAACAAGATCTGGGGCATGGACATCAGAGGCAAAAACCCAGGAATTATCTTCCTGAGCATAACCCTTCCATTTGACCAGATACTGGAGTTTCCGTCTAGAGACACGAGAATCCAAAATCTTCTCCACAATATACTCCAATTCCCCCTCCACCAAAACAGGGGCAGGAGGCTCCACAGATGGAACCATAGGTGCCACGTATCTCCTCAACAACGACCTATGGAATACATTATGTATGGAAAAGGAGTCTGGGAGGGTCAGACGAAAAGACACCGGATTGAGAATCTCAGAAATCCTATACGGACCAATAAAACGAGGTTTAAATTTAGGAGAGGAAACCTTCATAGGAATATGACGAGAAGATAACCAAACCAGATCCCCAACATGAAGTCGGGGTCCCACACGGCGTCTGCGATTAACGAAAAGCTGAGCCTTCTCCTGGGACAAGGTCAAATTGTCCACTACCTGAGTCCAGATCTGCTGCAACCTGTCCACCACATAATCCACACCAGGACAGTCCGAAGACTCAACCTGTCCTGAAGAGAAACGAGGATGGAACCCAGAATTGCAGAAAAATGGAGAGACCAAGGTAGCCGAGCTGGCCCGATTATTAAGGGCGAACTCAGCCAACGGCAAAAATGACACCCAATCATCCTGGTCAGCGGAAACAAAACATCTCAGATATGTTTCCAAGGTCTGATTGGTTCGTTCGGTCTGGCCATTAGTCTGAGGATGGAAGGCCGAGGAAAAAGATAGGTCAATGCCCATCCTACCACAAAAGGCTCGCCAGAACCTCGAGACAAACTGGGAACCTCTGTCAGAAACAATATTCTCAGGAATGCCATGTAAACGAACCACATGCTGGAAGAACAAAGGCACCAAATCAGAGGAGGAAGGCAATGTAACCAAGGGCACCAGATGGACCATTTTAGAAAAGCGATCACAGACCACCCAAATGACCGACATTTTTTGAGAAACGGGAAGGTCAGAAATGAAATCCATCGAAATATGTGTCCAAGGCCTCTTCGGGACCGGCAAGGGCAAAAGCAACCCACTGGCACGTGAACAGCAGGGCTTAGCCCTAGCACAAATTCCACAGGACTGCACAAAAGCACGCACATCCCGTGACAGAGATGGCCACCAGAAGGATCTAGCAACCAACTCCCTGGTACCAAAGATTCCTGGATGACCGGCCAGCACCGAACAATGAAGTTCAGAGATAACTTTACTAGTCCACCTATCAGGGACGAACAGTTTCTCGGCCGGACAACGATCAGGTTTATTAGCCTGAAATTTCTGCAACACTCTCCGCAAATCAGGGGAGATGGCAGACACAATGACTCCTTCCTTGAGGATACTCGCCGGCTCAGATAACCCCGGAGAGTCGGGCACAAAACTCCTAGACAGAGCATCCGCCTTCACATTTTTAGAGCCCGGAAGGTATGAAATCACAAAATCAAAACGAGCAAAAAATAACGACCAACGGGCCTGTCTAGGATTCAAGCGCTTGGCAGACTCAAGATAAGTAAGGTTCTTATGATCAGTCAAAACCACCACGCGATGCTTAGCACCCTCAAGCCAATGACGCCACTCCTCGAATGCCCACTTCATGGCCAGCAACTCTCGGTTGCCCACATCATAATTACGCTCAGCAGCAGAAAATTTCCTGGAAAAGAAAGCACATGGTTTGAACACTGAGCAACCAGAACCTCTCTGTGACAAAACCGCCCCTGCACCAATCTCAGAAGCATCAACCTCGACCTGGAACGGAAGAGAAACATCAGGTTGACACAACACAGGGGCACAGCAAAAACGACGCTTCAACTCCTGAAAAGCTTCCACGGCAGCAGAAGACCAATTAACCAAATCAGCACCCTTCTTGGTCAAATCGGTCAATGGTCTGGCAATGCTAGAAAAATTACAGATGAAGCGACGATAAAAATTAGCAAAGCCCAGGAATTTCTGCAGACTTTTTAGAGATGTCGGCTGAGTCCAATCCTGGATGGCCTGAACCTTAACCGGATCCATCTCGATAGTAGAAGGGGAAAAGATGAACCCCAAAAATGAAACTTTCTGCACACCGAAGAGACACTTTGATCCCTTCACGAACAAGGAATTAGCACGCAGTACCTGGAAAACCATTCTGACTTGCTTCACATGAGACTCCCAATCATCTGAGAAGATCAAAATGTCATCCAAGTAAACAATCAAGAATTTATCCAGATACTCACGGAAAATGTCATGCATAAAAGACTGAAAAACAGATGGAGCATTGGCAAGTCCGAACGGCATCACCAGATACTCAAAATGACCCTCGGGCGTATTAAATGCCGTTTTCCATTCATCTCCCTGCCTGATTCTCACCAGATTATACGCACCACGAAGATCAATCTTAGTAAACCAACTAGCCCCCTTAATCCGAGCAAACAAGTCAGAAATCAATGGCAAGGGATACTGAAACTTAACAGTGATCTTATTAAGAAGGCGGTAATCAATACACGGTCTTAGCGAACCATCCTTCTTGGCTACAAAAAAGAACCCTGCTCCCAATGGTGACGACGATGGGCGAATATGTCCCTTCTCCAGGGACTCCTTCACATAACTGCGCATAGCGGTGTGTTCAGGTACGGACAAATTAAATAAACGACCCTTAGGGAATTTACTACCAGGAATCAAATCGATAGCACAATCACAATTCCTATGCGGAGGTAGGGCATCAGACTTGGACTCTTCAAATACATCCTGAAAGTCCGACAAGAACTCTGGGATGTCAGAAGGAATGGATGACGAAATAGACAAAAATGGAACATCACCATGTACTCCCTGACAACCCCAGCTGGTTACCGACATAGAGTTCCAATCCAATACTGGATTATGGATTTGTAGCCATGGCAACCCCAACACGACCACATCATGCAAATTATGCAGTACCAGAAAGCGAATAACTTCCTGATGTGCAGGAGCCATGCACATGGTCAGCTGGGCCCAGTACTGAGGCTTATTCTTGGCCAAAGGTGTAGCATCAATTCCTCTCAACGGAATAGGACACCGCAAAGGCTCCAAGAAAAATCCACAACGTTTAGCATAATCCAAATCCATCAGATTCAGGGCAGCGCCTGAATCCACAAACGCCATGACAGAATACGATGACAAAGAGCACATTAAGGTAATGGACAAAAGGAATTTGGACTGTACAGTACCAATAACGGCAGAGCTATCGAACCGCCTAGTGCGTTTAGGACAATTAGAAATAGCATGAGTAGAATCACCACAATAGAAACACAGTCTGTTCAGACGTCTGTGTTCTTGCCGTTCTACTTTAGTCATAGTCCTGTCGCACTGCATAGGCTCAGGTTTACTCTCAGACAATACCGCCAGATGGTGCACAGATTTACGCTCGCGCAAGCGACGACCGATCTGAATGGCCAAGGACATAGACTCATTCAAACCAGCAGGCATAGGAAATCCCACCATTACATCCTTAAGAGCTTCAGAGAGACCCTTTCTGAACAAAGCCGCTAGTGCAGATTCATTCCACAGAGTGAGTACTGACCACTTCCTAAATTTCTGACAATATACTTCTACATCATCCTGACCCTGGCATAAAGCCAGCAGATTTTTCTCAGCCTGATCCACTGAATTAGGCTCATCGTAAAGCAATCCCAGCGCCTGGAAAAATGCATCAACATTACTCAATGCAGAATCTCCTGGTGCAAGAGAAAACGCCCAGTCCTGTGGGTCGCCGCGCAAAAAAGAAATAATAATCAAAACCTGTTGAATAGGATTACCAGAAGAATGAGGTTTCAAGGCCAAAAATAGCTTACAATTATTTCTGAAGCTCAGGAACTTAGTTCTGTCACCAAAAAACAAATCAGGAATCGGAATTCTTGGTTCTAGCATCGATTTCTGATCAATAGTATCTTGAATCTTTTGTACATTTACAACGAGATTATCCATTGAGGAGCACAGAGCCTGAATATCCATGTCCACAGCTGTGTCCTGAAGCACTCTAATGTCTAGGGGAAAAAAAAGACTGAAGACAGAGCTAAGAAAAAAAAATGATGTCAGGATTTCTTTTTTCCCTCTATTGGAAATCATTGGAGGGCTCCTTGTACTGTTATGGCTGGCAATCAGGCAACACAGCGTGCAGTAATCAGCGCACATACAGAGATCTGGCAATAACCAAAAACAATAGGACGAGCTCTGAGACGTGGAATCTCTGTAGACTGCAGTACCTGATCTATCCTCACACAACTATAAGCAGCAGTGGATTGCGCCTATCAACTACCTATGCAACTCGGCACTGCCTGAGGAGCTGACTAGCCTGAAGATAGAAATACAAGCCTGACTTACCTCAGAGAAATACCCCAAAGGAATAGGCAGCCCCCCACATATAATGACTGTTAGCAAGATGAAAAGACAAACGTAGGAATGAAATAGATTCAGCAAAGTGAGGCCCGATATTCTAGACAGAGCGAGGATAGCAAAGAGAACTATGCAGTCTACAAAAAACCCTAAAACGAAAACCACGCAAAGGGGCAAAAAGACCCACCGTGCCGAACTAACAGCACGGCGGTGCACCCCTTTGCTTCTCAGAGCTTCCAGCAAAAGTTAATAGCAAGCTGGACAGAAAAAACAGAAAACAAACTAGAAGCACTTATCTAGCAGAGCAGCAGGCCCAAGGAAAGATGCAGTAGCTCAGATCCAACACTGGAACATTGACAAGGAGCAAGGAAGACAGACTCAGGTGGAGCTAAATAGCAAGGCAGCCAACGAGCTCACCAAAACACCTGAGGGAGGAAGCCCAGAGACTGCAATACCACTTGTGACCACAGAAGTGAACTCAGCCACAGAATTCACAACAAGGCACATATGGGGGGTGTTCAGCGGCATCAGAGGCACATATGGGGGGGTGTTCAGAGGCATCAGAGGCACAGATATGGGGATAATCGAAGGGGCACATTTAGTGATCTCAGGCAACAGGGGCACTTTTGGGGCTGATCTGAGGCATCGGGGGCATATACAGTTAGGGCCAGAAATATTTGGACAGTGACACAATTTTCGCGAGTTGGGCTCTGCATGCCACCACATTGGATTTGAAATGAAACCTCTACAACAGAATTCAAGTGCAGATTGTAACGTTTAATTTGAAGGGTTGAACAAAAATATCTGATAGAAAATGTAGGAATTGTACACATTTCTTTACAAACACTCCACATTTTAGGAGGTCAAAAGTAATTGGACAAATAAACATAACCCAAACAAAATATTTTTATTTTCAATATTTTGTTGCAAATCCTTTGGAGGCAATCACTGCCTTAAGTCTGGAACCCATGGACGTCACCAAACGCTGGGTTTCCTCCTTCTTAATGCTTTGCCAGGCCTTTACAGCCGCAGCCTTCAGGTCTTGCTTGTTTGTGGGTCTTTCCGTCTTAAGTCTGGATTTGAGCAAGTGAAATGCATGCTCAATTGGGTTTAGATCTGGAGATTGACTTGGCCATTGCAGAATGTTCCACTTTTTGGCACTCATGAACTCCTGGGTAGCTTTGGCTGTATGCTTGGGGTCATTGTCCATCTGTACTATGAAGCGCCGTCCAATCAACTTTGCAGCATTTGGCTGAATCTGGGCTGAAAGTATATCCCGGTACACTTCAGAATTCATCCGGCTACTCTTGTCTGCTCTTATGTCATCAATAAACACAAGTGACCCAGTGCCAGTGAAAGCCATGCATGCCCATGCCATCACGTTGCCTCCACCATGTTTTACAGAGGATGTGGTGTGCCTTGGATCATGTGCCGTTCCCTTTCTTCTCCAAACTTTTTTCTTCCCATCATTCTGGTACAGGTTGATCTTTGTCTCATCTGTCCATAGAATACTTTTCCAGAACTGAGCTGGCTTCTTGAGGTGTTTTTCTGTCTATTTTTGGTATTGATGAATGGTTTGCATCTAGATGTGAACCCTTTGTATTTACTGTCATGGAGTCTTCTCTTTACTGTTGACTTAGAGACAGATACACCTACTTCACTGAGAGTGTTCTGGACTTCAGTTGATGTTGTGAACGGGTTCTTCTTCACCAAATTAAGTATGCGGTGATCATCCACCACTGTTGTCATCCGTGGACGCCCAGGCCTTTTTGAGTTCCCAAGCTCACCAGTCAATTCCTTTTTTCTCAGAATGTACCCAACTGTTGATTTTGCTACTCCAAGCATGTCTGCTATCTCTCTGATGGATTTTTTCTTTTTTTTCAGCCTCAGGATGTTCTGCTTCACCTCAATTGAGAGTTCCTTTGACCACATGTTGTCTGCTCACAGCAACAGCTTCCAAATGCAAAACCACACACCTGGAATCCACCCCTGACCTTTTAACTACTTCATTGATTACAGGTTAACGAGGGAGACGCCTTCAGAGTTAATTGTAGCCCTTAGAGTCCATTGTCCAATTACTTTTGGTCCCTTGAAAAAGAGGACGCTATGCATTACAGAGCTATGATTCCTAAACCCTTTCTCCGATTTGGATGTGGAAACTATCATATTGCAGCTGGGAGTGTGCACTTTCAGCCCATATTATATATATAATTGTATTTCTGAACATGTTTTTGTAAACAGCTAAAATAACAAAACTTGTGTCACTGTCCAAATATTTCTGGCCCTAACTGTATGAGCGTGATGTGAAGCATCGGGAGGAAGATGGGGGAGGGTGACAAGCAATATCAGAGGGTCAGATATGAGGGAGATCAGAGGCATCAGAGGGGAACATTTGGGCGTGATCAGATCAGCACATTTGGTGGTGGCCAGCAGCATTGGAGGGGCACATGTGGGGGTGATTAGAGGCATCGAAAGAGCACTTATGGGGGTGATTAGAAGCATCAGAGAGGGGCACATATGGGGATGTTTAAAGGTATCCAAAGGGCACATATGGGAGTGATTAGAGGTATCAAGGGGGCACATATGGGGGTTACCAGCGTCATCAGAATGGCACATATAGGGGTATTCAGAGGTATCGGAGGGGCAGATTCGATGGTGACCAGTAGCATTGGAGGGGCACATATAGGAGTGTTCAATCGGGTCTGGTCTCTCTCGGGTCTTTACTTGGGTCTGGTCTCTCTTGCGTCTGGCCTCTCTTGGGTCTTTACTTGGGCCTGGTCTCTCTAGGGTCTTGTCTCTCTCGGGTCTTCACTCCGGTCTCGCCTTTCTCGGGTCTTCACTTGGGTCTGGTCTTTCTTGGGTCTTCACTCTGGTCTCTATTCAGTCTTCATTCTGGTCTGGTCTCTCTAGGGTCTTCACTTGGGTCTGGTCTTTCTTGGGTCTTCACTCTGGTCTCTATTCAGTCTTCATTCTGGTCTGGTCTCTCTTGGGTCTTCACTCGAGTTTAGTCTGTCTTCAGTCTTCATTTGGGTCTGGTCTCTCTTGGGTCTTCACTCGGGTCTGGTCTCCAGTAGAGTTTTGGTCTCTTTTTGGTTTCACTCCAGTCTGGTCTCTCTTCGGTCTTTACTCAGGTTTGGTCTTTCTCGGGTCTTCACTCTGGTGTGATCACTCTCGTGTCTTCACTCGATTCTGGTGTCTCTCGGGTCTTCACTCAGTTCTGGCCTCTCTCCGGTCTTCACTCAGTTCTGGTCTCTCTCGGGTCTGGTCTCTCTTCACTCTTCACTCAGGTCTGGTCTCTCTCGCGTCTTCACTCAGATTTGGTATCTCTCAGGTCTTCACTCGGGTTTGGCATCTCTTGAGTATTCATTCGGGTCTAGTCTCTCTTGGTTGCTTTATTTGGTTCTGGTTTCTCTCCTTTTCCTTTCGTGTCTGGTCTAATGGCGGATATAAGCCAACTCAGCTACTCAAACGACCCAACAAATTTTGGGGTCCAATTTCTCCTGTTACCCTTGAGAAAATAAAAAATTGCGAGCTAAAAAATCATTTTTGAGGAAAAAAAAGGATTTTTTATTTTCACGACTCAACGTTATAAATTTCTGTGAACCACTTGGGGGTTCAAAGTGCTCATCACATATCTAGATAAGTTCCATAATGGGTCTAGTTTACAAAATGGTGTCACTTGTGGGGGGTTTCCACTGTTTAGGCACATCAAGGGCTCTCCAAACGTGACATGGCGTCCGATCTCAATTCCAGCCAACTCTGCATTGAAAAAGTCAAACGGCGCTCCTTCTCTTCCAAGCCCTACCGTGCGCCCAAACAGTGGTTTACCCCCACATATGGGGTATCAGCGTATTCAGGAGAAATTGCACAACAAATTTTGTGGTTCATTTTCTCTTTTTACACTTGTGAAAATAAAAAAAATTGGTTCTGAAGTAAAATGTTTGCAAAAAAAAAGGTAAATGTTATTTTTTTTCCTTCCACATTGTTTCAGTTGCTGTGAAGCACGTAAAGGGTTAATAAACGTCTTGAATGTGGTTTTGAGCACCTTGAGGGGTGTAGTTTTTAGAATGGTGTCAAGTTTGGGTATTTTCTGTCATGTACACCCCTCAAAGTGACTTTAAATGTGAGATGGTCCCTAAAAAAATGGTTTTGTAAATTTTGTTGTAAAAATAAGAAATCGCTGGTCAACTTTTAACCCTTAACTTCCTAACTAAAAAAAAAATGTTGTTTCCATAATTGTGCTGATGTAAAGTAGACATGTGGGAAATGTTATTTATTAACTATTTTGTGTGAAATATCTCACTGATTTAAGGGCAAAAAAATTCAAAGTCTGAAAATTGCAAAATTTTCGCCATATTTCCATTTTTTTTTCATAAGTAATCGCAAGTAATATTGAAGAAATGTTACCACTAACATGAAGTACAATATGTCACGAAAAAACAGTCTCAGAATCAGCGGGATCTGTTAAAGCGTTCCAGAGTTATAACCTCATAAAGTGACAGTGGTCAGAATTGTAAAAATTGGCTCTGTCACTAAGGGGTTAACATACTGCCCTTGGTATTATTGTTACATTGATCCATTGCTCATTTATCACTTTCATGCAACCACTCAGGGTTTGCCCACACTTTATCCCTCCTTAAAAATGGCCACCGTCGGCGCTCCCGTCTGTGCGCACACGGGGCCGGCCTGGGTCTATAATGTCACAGGAACTTTTTCTGTGACCCGCACTGTTGTCGGGATCGTCAGATGTGACGCGCCCACGGCTGGAGCTCTGGCACGCATGCGCCCAATAACTGCGGCACTAACTCCTGACACCTGCTGGAAGGCATATATATAAAGGATCTTTCTCCACACAAGTCCACATAGCCTGCAGAGGAAACCCACGCGAAACGCGCGTCGAGGCTATTATAGACAAATCTCATTTACATGGGTATGCATATCATTTTTTTACTCATGCGTCATGTATTTTTTATTAGTTAAATAAATAGGGCAGCACACTGCAGCGCCAAAACATGCAAACTTGAAAAAACGAAATTTGAACTGCATTACTGCACTAGAAATATGAAAAATGAGAGCTTTTAGCGCACAAAAATGGCCAATTTTATGTGTACCTCGTAGCCACGTTAAGGCATCTCTCTTATATGAGGTCCTACGCTTGACCTACCTCACTGAGAATAAACGTCTCCATCTGAATGGGTACATGTAAAAACCTCTTCTTGGACTCAAATTCTCTCTCTATGTGGAGGGGTATTGGACCTACTATAATTAAAACACCTGAAGCTAGGAGGCGGGGAGTGCACGATCAGAAGGCTAGAGAATACATTTCAAAAACCTGACCTGCACATCCAAACATAGACTGAGTGTGAACAGGTGCTGAACCCAGAGTCGCCAACTCGTATATAGTTAAATAAATAGGGCAGCACACTGCAGCGCCAAAACATGCAAACTTGAAAAAACGAAATTTGAACTGCATTACTGCACTAGAAATATGAAAAATGAGAGCTTTTAGCGCACAATGTATTCTCTAGCCTTCTGATCGTGCACTCCCCGCCTCCTAGCTTCAGGTGTTATAATTATAGTAGGTCCAATACCCCTCCACATAGAGAGAGAATTTGAGTCCAAGAAGAGGTTTTTACATGTACCCATTCAGATGGAGACGTTTATTCTCAGTGAGGTAGGTCAAGCGTAGGACCTCGTATAAGAGAGATGCCTTAACGTGGCTACGAGGTACACATAAAATTGGCCATTTTTGTGCGCTAAAAGCTCTCATTTTTCATATTTCTAGTGCAGTAATGCAGTTCAAATTTCGTTTTTTCAAGTTTGCATGTTTTGGCGCTGCAGTGTGCTGCCCTATTTATTTAACTATATACGAGTTGGCGACTCTGGGTTCAGCACCTGTTCACACTCAGTCTATGTTTGGAGGTGCAGGTCAGGTTTTTGAAATGTATTTTTTATTGTCATCTATACATCTTATCCTTACTTACGTTAAGCTTTGGTGGGGGTTATGTTAGCTTTAGCCTTTTCTTGAGGACCACTTATAGCCTCGCTCCGTACATCTATATATATATAAGAGGCATTGTGATTACTCGCTAATCCTGCCCCTGCACAGTAGCTCCGCCCCACCACATTACCACACACAATCCCGCCCCCCACCACATTACCACACACAATCCCGCCCCCCACCACATTACCACACACAATCCCGCCCCCCACCACAATACCACACACAATCCCGCCCCCCACCACATCACCACACATAATCCCGCCCCCCACCACATTACCACACATAATCCCGCCCTCCACTACATTACCACACACAATCCCGCCCCCCACCACATTACTACACATAATCCCGCCCCCCACCACATTACCACACATAATCCCGCCCCCCACCACATTACCACACACAATCCCGCCCCCCACCACATTACCACACATAATCCCGCCCCCCACCACATTACCACACACATTCCCGCCCCCCACCACATTACCACACACAATCCCGCCCCCCACCACATTACCACACACAATCCCGCCCCCCACCACATTACCACACATAATCCCTCCCCCACCACATCACCACACATAATCCCGCCCCCACCACATTACCACACACAATCCCGCCCCCCACCACATTACCACACACAATCCCGCCCCCCACCACATTACCACACATAATCCCTCCCCCACCACATTACCACACATAATCCCGCCCCCCACTACATTACCACACACAATCTCGCCCCCCACCACATTACCACACACAATCCCGCCCCCCACCACATTACCACACATAATCCCACCCCCCACCACACATATTCCCGCCCCCCCACCACATCACCAGACATAATCCCGCCCCACCACCCCATTACCACACATAATCCCGCCCCCCAACACATCACCACACACAATCCCGCCCCCCCACATCATTATCACACATAATCCCGCCCCCCCACATTACCACTCATAATCCCGCCCCCCACCACATCACCACACATAATCCTGCCCCCCACCACATCACCACACATAATCCCACCCCCCACCACATCACCACACATAATCCCACCCCCCACCACATCACCACACATATTCCCGCCCCCCCACCACATCACCACACATAATCCCGCCCCCCACCACATTACCACAGATAATCCCACCCCCCACCACATTACCACACAATCCCGCCTCCCCAACCACATCACCACCCATAATCCCACCCCACCACTCCATTACCACACATAATCCCACCCCCCACCACATCACCACACATAATCCCTCCCCCCACCCCATTACCACACATAATCCTGCCTGCCCACCCCATTACCACACATAATCCTGCCCCCCCACCCCATTACCACACATAATCCCGCCCCCACCACATCACCACACATAATCCCACCCCCGCCACCACATCACCACACATAATCCCACCCCCACCACATTACCACAGATAATTCCACCCCCCACCACAGTACCACACATAATCCCACCCCCCACCACATTACCACACATAATCCCACCCCCCCACATTACCACATGAGGCTCCATCCCCACACATTACCACACGAGGCTTCGTCCTCACACATTACCACACGAGGCTCCATTCACACACATTACCACACATAATCCCACCCCCACCACATCACCACACATAATCCCACCCCCCACCACACATATTCCCGCCCCCCCACCACATCACCAGACATAATCCCGCCCCACCACCTCATTACCACACATAATCCCGCCCCCAACACATCACCACACATAATCCCGCCCCCCACCCCATTACCACACATAATCCCACCCCCCCACATTACCACTCATAATCCCGCCCCCCACCACATCACCACACATAATCCCGCCCCCACCACATCAACACACATAATCCCGCCCCCACCACATCACCACACATAATTCCGCCCCCACCACATCACCACACATAATCCCGCCCCCACCACATCAACACACATAATTCCGCCCCCACCACATCACCACACATAATCCCACCCCCCACCACATCACCACACATTCCCGCCCCCCCACCACATCACCACACATAGCCCTGCCCCCCACCACATTACCACAGATAATCCCACCCCTCACCACATTACCACACATAATCCCACCTCCACACCACATCACCAGACATAATCTGCCCCACCACCCCATTACCACACATAATCCTGCCCCCCACCACATCACCACACATAATCCCGCCCGCCCACCCCATTACCACACATAATCCTGCCCCCCACCCCATTACCACACATAATCCCGCCCCCCACCCCATTACCACACATAATCCCGCCCCCCCACCCCATTACCACACATAATCCCGCCCCCCCACCCCATTACCACACATAATCCCGCCCCCACCACATCACACATAATCCCACTCTGCCACCACATCACCACACATAATCCCGCCCCCACCACATTACCACAGATAATTCCGCCCCCCACCACATTACCACACATAATCCCACCCCACCACATTACCACACATAATCCCACCCCCCCACATTACCACGAGGCTCCATCCCCCCACATTACCACACGAGGCTCCATCCCCACACATTACCACACGAGGCTCCGTCCCCACACATTACCACACGAGGCTCCGTCCCCACATTACCACATGAGGCTCCGTCCACACACATTACCACACGAGGCTCCGTCCCCACACATTACCACACGAGGCTCTGTCCCCACATTACCACACGAAGCTCCGCCCCCACACATTACCACACGAGGCTCCATCCCCACACATTACCACATGAGGCTCCGTTCCCACACATTACCACACGAGGCTCTGTCCACACACATTACCACACGAGGCTCCATCCCAACACATTACCACATGAAGCTCCGTCCCCACACTGTTATTAACTTCATATTAAGTTAATTTACTACCTGCGTAAGCGCTATTGAATGTTGTCATTATTTACTTTACTTTAATCACCAGCAGCGTTAATTAGATAGCAATGAGCGTGCCGAGCGTTAGCTGGCTGGAAAAAGCTAGTACAGTATATAATGTATAGGATGACTCAGCAAGTCACTGTAAAATTCCATTAATCCGAAACCCCCCAATAAGCAGGATTATCAATCTGTACCTTTATAAGGAGTTGCCTAAATAGCGATTTTCAAGATTCAGAATTTCTCCCCTCGCCGCAGAATGCAGACTACTGCACGATAGTAGTCTGTAACCAGGGCGACACATTTGGTCTGCATCAGAGCTGTATACAGAAAATGCTAGATTGTTTTTTTACAGCAGCTCTGAAGCACAAACTGCAGTTATGAAAAAAAGTGAAATTCTCCGCAGTTTAGGGGAAGAAGTTACATGTTTTCCTGAACATTCCGTGCTTTGGATTAGCATTGGAAACTTGGCAATCACACTGCAAACATCCTGGGGCCGTCCTTCCCGAGAATGGTGGAGGTGGGAGTGGAGATAATGGGAGGAGACAATGATATTTAGAAGAACCGTCAAAACTATCTGCAGATTTCTGATTAGAGAGGTTAAACGCCACCGTGTGCACCGACCGCTGACTCCACCTTTCGTCATCATGGCCGTGGAGCCCTACGTCCTTCTCAATGATGGTCACAGAATCCCTGTAGTTGGATTTGGGACATACGCCCCCGAAAAGGTGAGTGGGGGCAACGCGTCATTTACTTAAATATTTCCCAAACTAGTCGGCTACTGTTATAGTGGGGCAGGGCCTGGCTATTAGGTTCTATTAGGTAGATCTTAGGACGTCTGTGTCTTACACCCCAGGTTCTGCTCTTATCACAGCTCATTGTATCCTAAATATGGGGACTTCCATCTGAGATCTCTGGTACTGCCCTATGTCAGAGAAAGGAGGCCCCCTAATCCCCATTTGGCACTAGAGAATGATGAGGTTGTAGTCCAACCTAAACCCATGGTAAAAATACCACTTGACTTAACGTTTCTTGCATATTTTGTATTGAGCCCTTAAACTGAGCACTCTCACGTCTTCAGTATCCGAAAAGCTTGTCTGAAGAAGCTACAAGATTGGCCATTGAAGCCGGGTACCGCCACATTGACGGCGCCTACTTGTACGGCAATGAGGAAGAAGTTGGCCGAGCCATTAAGGATAAGATCGCAGACGGGACCATAAAAAGAGAAGATTTGTTCCAAACTGGAAAAGTAAGACATTAAAAAAATCAGGTACAACCTCATCAGATACATGATAAGATCCTGTCTGCAGCCACCACTAGGGGGAGCTACTTGTATACAGAGATACATGATAAGATCCTGTCTGCAGTCACCACTAGGGGGAGCTCCCTATATACAAAGATACATGATAAGATCCTGTCTGCAGTCACCACTAGGGGGAGCTCCCTGTATACAGAGATACATAAGATCTTGTCTGCATCCACCACTAGGGGGAGACCCCTATATACAAAGATACATGATAAGATCCTGTCTGCAGCCACCACTAGGGGGAGCTCCCTGTATACAGACATACATGATAAGATCCTGTCTGCAGCCACCACTAGGGGGAGCTCCCTGTATACAGAGATACGTGATAAGATCCTGTCTGCAGTCACCACTAGGGGGAGCTCCCTGTATACAGAGATACATGATAAGATCCTGTCTGCAGTCACCACTAGGGGGAGCTCCCTGTATACAGAGATACATGATAAGATCCTGTCTGCAGCCACCACTAGGGGGAGATCTCTGTATACAGAGATACGTGATAAGGTCCTGTCTGCAGCCACCACTAGGGGGAGCTCCCTGTATACAGAGATACATGATAAGATCCTGTCTGCAGCCACCACTAGGAGGAGCTCCCTGTATACAGAGATACATGATAAGATCCTGTCTGCAGCCACCACTAGGGGGAGCTCCCTGTATACAGAGATACGTGATAAGGTCCTGTCTGCAGCCACCACTAGGGGGAGCTCCCTGTATACAGAGATACATGATAAGATCCTGTCTGCAGCCACCACTAGGGGGAGCTCCCTGTATACAGAGATACGTGATAAGGTCCTGTCTGCAGCCACCACTAGGGGGAGCTCCCTGTATAAAGAGATACATGATAAGATCCTGTCTGCAGCCACCACTAGGGGGAGCTCCCTGTATACAGAGATACGTGATAAGATCCTGTCTGCAGTCACCACTAGGGGGAGCTCCCTGTATACAGAGATACATAAGATCTTGTCTGCATCCACCACTAGGGGGAGCCCCCTATATACAAAGATACATGATAAGATCCTGTCTGCAGCCACCACTAGGGGGAGCTCCCTGTATACAGAGATACATGATAAGATCGTGTCTGCAGCCACCACTAGGAGGAGCTCCCTGTATACAGAGATACATGATAAGATCCTGTCTGCAGCTACCACTAGGGGGAGCTCCCTGTATACAGAGATACATGATAGGATCCTGTCTGCAGCCACCACTAGGGGGAGCTCCCTGTATACAGAGATACATGATAAGATCCTGTCTGCAGCCACCACTAGGGGGAGCTCCCTGTATACAGAGATACATGATAAGATCCTGTCTGCAGCCACCACTAGGGGGAGCTCCCTGTATACAGAGATACATGATAAGATCTTGTCTGCATCCACCACTAGGGGGAGCCCCCTATATACAAAGATACATGATAATATCCTGTCTGCAGCCACCACTAGGGGGAGCTCCCTGTATACAGAGATACATGATAAGATCCTGTCTGCAGCCACCAGTAGGAGGAGCTCCCTGTATACAGAGATATATGATAAGATCCTGTCTGCAGCCACCACTAGGGGGAGCTCCCTGTATACAGAGATACATGATAAGATCCTGTCTGCAGTCACCACTAGGGGGAGCTCCCTGTATACAGAGATACATTATAAGATCCTGTCTGCAGCCACCACTAGGGGAGCTCCCTGTATACAGTGATACATGATAGGATCCTGTCTGCAGCCACCACTAGGGGGAGCTCCCTGTATACAGAGATACATGATAAGATCCTGTCTGCAGTCACCACTAGGGGAGCTCCCTGCATAGAGATACATGATAAGATCCTGTCTGCAGCCACCACTAGGGGGAGCTCCCTGTATACAGAGATACATGACAAGATCCTGTCTGCAGCCACCACTAGGGGGAGCTCCCTGTATACAGAGATACATGATAAGATCCCGTCTGCAGTCTCCACTAGGGGGAGCCCCCTATATACAAAGATACATGATAATATCCTGTCTGCAGCCACCACTAGGGGGAGCTCCCTGTATACAGAGATACATGATAAGATCCTGTCTGCAGCCACCACTAGGGGGAGCTCCCTGTATACAGAGATACATGATAAGATCGTGTCTGCAGCCACCACTAGGAGGAGCTCCCTGTATACAGAGATACATGATAAGATCCTGTCTGCAGTCACCACTAGGGGGAGCTCCCTGTATACAGAGATACATGATAAGATCTTGTCTGCATCCACCACTAGGGGGAGCCCCCTATATACAAAGATACATGATAATATCCTGTCTGCAGCCACCACTAGGGGGAGCTCCCTGTATACAGAGATACATGATAAGATCCTGTCTGCAGCCACCAGTAGGAGGAGCTCCCTGTATACAGAGATACATGATAAGATCCTGTCTGCAGCCACCACTAGGGGGAGCTCCCTGTATACAGAGATACATGATAAGATCCTGTCTGCAGTCACCACTAGGGGGAGCTCCCTGTATACAGAGATACATTATAAGATCCTGTCTGCAGCCACCACTAGGGGAGCTCCCTGTATACAGAGATACATGATAGGATCCTGTCTGCAGCCACCACTAGGGGGAGCTCCCTGTATACAGAGATACATGATAAGATCCTGTCTGCAGCCACCACTAGGGGGAGCTCCCTGTATACAGAGATACATGATAAGATCCTGTCTGCAGCCACCACTAGGGGGAGCTCCCTGTATACAGAGATACATGATAAGATCCTGTCTGCAGTCACCACTAGGGGGAGCTCCCTGTATACAGAGATACATTATAAGATCCTGTCTGCAGCCACCACTAGGGGAGCTCCCTGTATACAGAGATACATGATAGGATCCTGTCTGCAGCCACCACTAGGGGGAGCTCCCTGTATACAGAGATACATGATAAGATCCTGTCTGCAGTCACCACTAGGGGGAGCTCCCTGCATAGAGATACATGATAAGATCCTGTCTGCAGCCACCACTAGGGGGAGCTCCCTGTATACAGAGATACATGATAAGATCCTGTCTGCAGCCACCACTAGGGGGAGCTCCCTGTATACAGAGATACATGATAAGATCCCGTCTGCAGTCTCCACTAGGGGGAGCTCCCTGCATAGAGATACATTATAAGATCCTGTCTGCAGCCACCACTAGGGGGAGCTCCCTGTATACAGATATACATGATAAGATCCTGTCTGCAGCCACCACTAGGGGCAGCTCCCTGTATACAGAGATACATAAGATCCTGTCTGCAGCCACCACTAGGGGGAGCTCCCTGTATACAGAGATACATGATAAGATCCTGTCTGCAGCCACCACTAGGGGGAGCTCCCTGTATACAGAGAAACATGATAAGGTCCTGTCTGCAGCCACCACTAGGGGGCGCTCCCTGTATACAGAGGAACATGATAAGGTCCTGTCTGCAGTCACCACTAGGGGGAGCTCCCTGTATACAGAGATACATGATAAGATCCTGTCTGCAGCCACCACTAGGGGGAGCTCCCTGTAATCAGAGATATATGATAAGATCCTGTCTGCAGCCACCACTAGGGGGAGCTCCCTATATACAGAGATACATGATAAGATTCTGTCTGCAGCCACTACTAGGGGGAGCTCCCTGTATACAGAGATACATGATAAGATCCTGTCTGCAGCTACCACTAGGGGGAGCTCCCTGTACACAGAGATACATGATAATAATAATAATAATAATAATAATTTTTATTTATATAGCGCCAACATATTCCGCAGCGCTTTACAAATTATAGAGGGGACTTGTACATACAATAGACATTACAGCATAACAGAAATACAGTTCAAAACAGATACCAAGAGGAGTGAGGGCCCTGCTCGTAAGCTTACAAACTATGAGGAAAAGGGGAGACACGAGAGGTGGATGGTAACAATTGCTATAGTTATTCAGACCAGCCATAGTGTAAGGCTTGGGTGTTCATGTAAAGCTGCATGAACCAGTTAATTAATTTTTTTTTTTTTTTTAATATAGGCCACACAGGGATCGTTAGGTTAATGCATTGAGGCGGTAGGCCAGTCTGAACAAATGAGTTTTTAGGGCACGCTTAAAACTGTGGGGATTGGGGATTAATCGTATTATCCTAGGTAGTGCATTCCAAAGAATCGGCGCAGCACGTGTAAAGTCTTGGAGACGGGAGTGGGAGGTTCTGATTATTGAGGATGCTAACCTGAGGTCATCAGCGGAGCGGAGGGCACGGGTAGGGTGGTAGACTGAGACCAGAGAGGAGATGTAGGGTGGTGCTGAGCCATGGAGTGCTTTGTGGATGAGGGTAGTAGTTTTGTACTGGATTCTTGAGTGGATGGGTAACCAGTGTAATGACTGGCACAAGGTAGAGGCATCGGTGTAACGGTTGGTGAGGAATATGATCCTGGCAGCAGCATTCAGGACAGATTGGAGCGGGGAGAGTTTGGTAAGAGGGAGGCCGATTAGTAGAGAGTTACAATAGTCCAGACGAGAATGAATAAGTGAAACAGTAAGAGTTTTTGCAGAGTCGAAAGTAAGAAAAGGGCGAATTCTAGAAATGTTTTTGAGATGCAGGTAAGAAGAGCGAGCCAGTGATCGGATGTGGGGGGTGAATGAAAGGTCAGAATCAAGGATGACCCCAAGGCAGCGGGCATGTTGCTTTGGAGTAATGGTGGAACCGCATACGGAGATGGCAATGTCAGGCAAAGGTAGGTTAGTAGAGGGAGAAAACACGAGGAGTTCAGTTTTTGACAGGTTTAGTTTCAGATAGAGGGAGGACATGATGCTAGAGACAGCGGTAAGACAATCACTGGTGTTTTCTAATAAGGCAGGCGTGAGATCAGGAGAAGAAGTGTATAGTTGGGTGTCGTCAGCATAGAGATGGTACTGGAAGCCAAATCTACTGATTGTTTGTCCAATAGGGGCAGTATACAAAGAGAAGAGGAGGGGGCCTAGGACTGATCCTTGAGGAACCCCAACAGTAAGGGGAAGGTGAGAGGAGGAGGAACCAGCGAAACATACAGTGAAGGATCGGTCAGAGAGATAGGAGGAGAACCAGGAGAGAACGGTGTCCTTGAGGCCGATGGAGCGGAGCATAGTGAGGAGGAGCTGATGATCCACAGTATCAAATGCTGCAGAGAGATCCAAGAGAATTAGCATGGAGTAGTGACCATTAGATTTAGCTGTTAGTAGGTCATTAGAGACTTTAGTGAGGGCAGTTTCAGTAGAGTGTAAAGAGCGGAAACCAGATTGAAGAGGGTCGAGAAGAGAGTTATCTGAGAGATAGCGGGTAAGACGGGAGTGGACCAGGCGTTCGAGGAGTTTAGAGATGAAGGGAAGATTAGAGACAGGTCTATAATTAGCGGCACAGTTTTGGTCGAGGGATGGTTTTTTAAGTAATGGATGTATGATGGCATGCTTAAATGAGGAGGGAAAAATACCGGAAGTGAGGGAAAGGTTGAATATTTTTGTTAGGTGAGAGGTGACAGCCGGGGAAAGGGACTGGAGGAAATGTGACGGAATGGGGTCACTGGTGCAAGTGGTCGGGCGAGAAGATGCAAGGAGCCTGCTTACTTCTTCTTCTGTAACTGGTTCAAAGTCAGAGAGTGAACTAGATGCAGTGGGGGAGGGAGGACAGTGCATGGTATGAAGAGATTGGGAGATGATTTCCTGTCGAATATGGTCAATTTTTTCTTTGAAGTAATTGGCCAGATCGTCAGCACGGAGATCCGTGGTTGGGGCCTGCGCTCTTGGGTTGAGTAGGGACTGGAACGTGTCAAAGAGACGTTTAGGGTTATTGGACAGGGAGGTGATGAGGGTGTTGAAGTAGGTTTGTTTGGAGAGGTGAAGGGCAGAATTGTATGTCTTTAGCATGAACTTATAATGGATGAAATCTTCGGGTAGATTAGATTTTCTCCACAGACGTTCTGCGCACCTGGAGCACCGCTGCAGGAAACGTGTTTGCAGCGTGTGCCACGGTTGTTGCCGTCTGTGCCGAGTTGTTTTATGTATAGGAGGAGCAGCTTCATCCAGGGCACTTTGCAGGGTTTCATTGTAATGCTTCAGAGCAGAATCAGGACATGAGATGGAGGAGATTGGGGCCAATGAGGACTGCAAGTTCTTCATAAGTTCCTGGGTGTTAATGGCCTGTATGTTTCTATAAGTGTGGAAAGTGGGGGTGACCTGAGCGGGATGGCAGTTCTTGATAGAGAATGAAAGAAGGTGGTGGTCAGAGAGTGGGAGAGGGGAGTTTGTGAAATCATCCACTGAGCAAAGCCGGGAGAAGACCAAGTCAAGGGAGTTTCCATCTTCATGTGTTGGCGAGTTAGTATGCTGCGAGAGGCCGAAAGAGGAGGTTAGAGCCAAAAGGTGAGAAGCAGATTGGGAGAGGGGAGAGGCAATAGGGATGTTGAAATCACCCATGATAAGGGTGGGGGTGTCACAGGAAAGAAAGTGTGGAAGCCAGGTGGCAAAGTGATCCAGGAACTGATGAGAGGGGCCGGGAGGACGATACACCACCACCACTCGCATGGAGAAGGGGACGTAGAGTCTGACCACATGGACCTCAAAGGAAGGGAAGACAAGTGAGGGTACTTGGGGGATAACTTGGAAAGTACATTTTGGTGAAAGGAGCAGACCAACGCCTCCACCTGCTCTGTTGTCCGATCTTGGGGTATGAGAAAAGTGTAGTGCACCATATGAAAGAGCAGCAGCAGCGGTGGTGTCTGACTGCTGGATCCAGGTTTCAGTAAGAGCTAGGAGATTAAGAGAATTAGAAAGGAAGAAGTCATGGATGAAGGAGAGTTTATTACACACAGAGCGAGAATTCCAAAGGGCACAATTCAAAGAGACAGAAGGCATGCAGGGAATATTAATAAGGTTAGAGGGGTTTCTGGGTGTAGCAATTGGGAGGTTTGACTGGCTATAACATGGGGGGCCGGGGTTTGGAGAGATGTCTCCAGCAACTAGGAGGAGGAGGATCGAAAGAGTGAGCAGATGGTTAAGTGATTTGTGAGAGCGTCTCTTGTGTTGGATGGTGGGACTGAATGGATCTGCGCTGCTAAGCAATGTGAACAGAGCATGAGTGCTATACATAGGAGAAGATCCTGTCTGCAGCCACCACTAGGGGGAGCTCCCTGTATACAGAGATACATGATAAGATCCTGTCTGCAGCCACTAGGGGGAGCTCCCTGTATACAGAGATACATGATAAGATCCTGTCTGCAGTCACCACTAGGGGGAGCTCCCTGTGTACAGAGATACATGATAAAATTCTGTCTGCAGTCACCACTAGGGGGAGCTCACTGTATATAGTGATACATGATAAGATGGTGCGTGCAGCCACCACTAGGGGGAGCTCCATGAATATTAATTTATACGACTTCTGGGACCAATGATTACAGATATTTTGTGCTTTTTAGCTATGGAGCACTTTTCACTCTCCGGATCTGGTGCGCCCAGTCCTGGAAAAATCCCTAAAAGACCTGCAGATGGATTACCTTGATCTCTTCCTAATTCACATGCCTGTGGCGTTTAAGGTGAGTGGGCAGTTATTTTTAATATCTGTTTTTGGGAAAGCGGGTGAGGGGGGGTGTTCTGCGAGTTGTATTGATGTAGATTCCTACTATCAGGACAGCCACCACCAGGGGAGATAGATACATATGAATGTTTATCCAACCCTTTCCCTCTACTAGGTAACTGAGAAATGATTTAATTCCATAAGAGCAGCATTGTCTGGCCCTGTGTTTTGGGAGCCATTATATATGACACATTTCTGTATATAGAGGACACTTCTTGGCACTGTCTATAGAGGGCACTGTGCCGACACTGTCTGTAGAGGGCACTGTGCCGACACTGTCTGTAGAGGGCACTGTGCCGACACTGTCTGTAGAGGGCACTGTGCTGACACTGTCTGTAGAGGGCACTGTGCCATTACTGTCTGTAGAGGGCACTGTGCCGACACTGTCTGTAGAGGGCACTGTGCCGACACTGTCTGTAGAGGGCACTGTGCTGACACTGTCTGTAGAGGGCACTGTGCCGACACTGTAGAGGGCACTATGCCAATACTCTCTGTAGAGGGCACTGTGCCGACACTGTAGAGGGCACTGTGCCAACACTGTATGTAGAGGGCACTATGCTGACACTGTCTGTAGAGGGCACTGTGCCGACACTGTCTGTAGAGGGTACTGTGCCGACACTGTAGAAGGTACTGTGCCGACACTGTCTGTAGAAGGTACTGTGCCGACACTGTAGAGGGTACTGTGCCGACACTGTCTGTAGAGGGTACTGTGCTGACACTGTCTGTAGAGGGCACTGTGCCAACACTGTATGTAGAGGGCACTGTGCAGACACTGTCTGTAGAGGGCACTGTGCCGACACTGTCTGTAGAGGGCACTGTGCCGACACTGTCTGTAGAGGGCACTGTGCCGACACTGTAGAGGGCACTGTGCCGACACTGTCTGTAGAGGGCACTTTGCCGACACTGTAGAGGGTACTGTGCTGACACTGTCTGTAGAGGGCACTGTGCTGACACTGTCTGTAGAGGGCACTGTGCCGTTACTGTCTGTAGAGGGCACTGTGCCGACACTGTCTGTAGAGGACACTGTGTCGACACTGTCTGTAGAGGGCACTGTGCTGACACTGTCTGTAGAGGGCACTGTGCCGTTACTGTCTGTAGAGGGCACAGTGCCGACACTGTCTGTAGAGGGCACTGTGCCGACACTGTAGAGGGTACTCTGCTGACACTGTAGAGGGCACTGTGCCGTTACTGTCTGTAGAGGGCACTGTGCCGACTGTTATGATAAGGTAATTCAGTACCACAATGGACATAGAGGTCAGAGCACATTCAGTGACCTGACAATAACCCAAAAACATAGAACGAGCTCTGAGACGTGGGAACTTTGCTGACCGCAATCCCTAATCCTCTCCAACCACACTAGAGGCAGCCGTGGATTGTGCCTAACGCTCCCTATGCAACTCGGCACAGCCTGAGAACCTAGCTTGCCTGAAGATAGAAAATAAGCCTACCTTGCCTCAGAGAAATCCCCCAAAGGAAAAGGCAGCCCCCACATATAATGACTGTGAGTTAAGATGAAAAGACAAACGTAGAGATGAAATAGATTTAGCAAAGTGAGGCCCGACTTTCTGAACAGAGCGAGGATAGGAAAGGTAACTTTGCGGTCAACACAAAACCCTACAAAAAAAACGCAAATGGGGCAAAAAGACCCTCCGTACCGAACTAACGGCACGGAGGTACACCCTCTGCGTCCCAGAGCTTCCAGCAAGCAGGAAAAAACAAATAGACAAGCTGGACAGAAAAAAACAGCAAACAAAATAGCAAAGCGGAACTTAGCTATGCAGAGCAGCAGGCCACAGGAACGATCCAGGAGGAAACAGGTCCAATAATAGAACATTGACTGGAGGCCAGGATCAAAGCACTAGGTGGAGTTAAATAGAGCAGCACCTAACGACTTCACCACATCACCTGAGGAAGGAAACTCAGAAGCCGCAGTACCACTTTCCTCCACCAATGGAAGCTCACAGAGAGAATCAGCCGAAGTACCACTTGTGACCACAGGAGGGAGCGCTGCCACAGAATTCACAACAGTACTCCCCCCCTTGAGGAGGGGTCACCGAACCCTCACCAG
This sequence comes from Ranitomeya imitator, assembly GCF_032444005.1. NCBI lineage: Eukaryota > Metazoa > Chordata > Amphibia > Anura > Dendrobatidae > Ranitomeya > Ranitomeya imitator. Next base: position 15,363,754 of record NC_091285.1, on the reverse strand, counting down.
AGCCCCCAGGACGACCAGGATGAGCCATATGAAAGGCACGAACAAGATCGGGAGCATGGACATCAGAGGCAAAGACCCAGGAATTATCTTCCTGAGCATAACCCTTCCACTTAACCAGATACTGGAGTTTCCGTCTCGAAACACGAGAATCCAAAATCTTCTCCACAATATACTCCAACTCCCCCTCCACCAAAACCGGGGCAGGAGGATCAACAGATGGAACCATAGGTGCCACGTATCTCCGCAACAATGACCTATGGAATACGTTATGTATGGAAAAAGAATCTGGAAGGGTCAGACGAAAAGACACAGGATTAAGAACCTCAGAAATCCTATACGGACCAATGAAACGAGGTTTAAACTTAGGAGAGGAAACCTTCATTCCTATGAAGGTTTCCTCTCCTAAGTTTAAACCTCGTTTCATTTCATGATGAGAAGATAACCAAACCAAATCCCCAACACGAAGTCGGGAACCCACACAGCGTCTGCGATTAGCGAAACGTTGAGCCTTCTTCTGGGACAAGGTCAAATTGTCCACTACATGAGTCCAAATCTGCTGCAACCTGTCCACCACAGTATCCACACCAGGACAGTCCGAAGACTCAACCTGCCCTGAAGAGAAACGAGGATGGAACCCAGAGTTGCAGAAAAACGGCGAAACCAAGGTAGCCGAGCTGGCCCGATTATTAAGGGCGAACTCAGCCAAAGGCAAAAAGGACACCCAGTCATCCTGATCAGCAGAAACAAAGCATCTCAGATATGTTTCCAAGGTCTGATTGGTTCGTTCGGTCTGGCCATTAGTCTGAGGATGGAAAGCCGAGGAAAAAGACAAGTCAATGCCCATCCTACCACAAAAGGCTCGCCAAAACCTCGAAACAAACTGGGAACCTCTGTCAGAAACGATATTCTCTGGAATGCCATGTAAACGAACCACATGCTGGAAGAACAATGGCACCAAATCAGAGGAGGAAGGTAATTTAGACAAGGGTACCAAATGGACCATCTTAGAGAAGCGATCACAGACCACCCAAATGACCGACATCTTTTGAGAGACGGGAAGATCTGAAATAAAATCCATAGAGATATGTGTCCAAGGCCTCTTCGGGACCGGCAAGGGCAAAAGCAACCCACTGGCACGAGAACAGCAGGGCTTAGCCCGAGCACAAATCCCACAGGACTGCACAAAAGTACGCACATCCCGCGACAGAGATGGCCACCAAAAGGATCTAGCCACTAACTCTCTGGTACCAAAGATTCCAGGATGACCAGCCAACACCGAACAATGAACCTCAGAGATAACTTTATTCGTGCACCTATCAGGGACAAACAGTTTCTCCGCTGGGCAACGATCAGGTTTATTAGCCTGAAATTTTTGCAGCACCCGCCGCAAATCAGGGGAGATGGCAGACACAATTACTCCCTCTTTGAGGATACCCGCCGGCCCAGACAAACCCGGAGAGTCGGGCACAAAACTCCTAGACAGAGCATCCGCCTTCACATTTTTAGAGCCCGGAAGGTACGAAATCACAAAGTCAAAACGGGCAAAAAACAGCGACCAACGAGCCTGTCTAGGATTCAGCCGCTTGGCAGACTCGAGATAAGTCAAGTTCTTATGATCAGTCAAGACCACCACGCGATGCTTAGCTCCTTCAAGCCAATGACGCCACTCCTCGAATGCCCACTTCATGGCCAGCAACTCTCGATTGCCCACATCATAATTTCGCTCAGCAGGCGAAAACTTCCTGGAAAAGAAGGCGCATGGTTTCATCACCGAGCAATCAGAACTTCTCTGCGACAAAACAGCCCCTGCTCCAATCTCAGAAGCATCAACCTCGACCTGGAACGGAAGCGAAACATCTGGTTGACACAACACAGGGGCAGAAGAAAAACGACGCTTCAACTCTTGAAAAGCTTCCACAGCAGCAGAAGACCAATTGACCACATCAGCACCCTTCTTGGTCAAATCGGTCAATGGTTTAGCAATACTAGAAAAATTGCAGATGAAGCGATGATAAAAATTAGCAAAGCCCAGGAACTTTTGCAGACTTTTAGAGATGTCGGCTGAGTCCAATCATGGATGGCTTGGACCTTAACAGGGTCCATCTCGATAGTAGAAGGGGAAAAGATGAACCCCAAAAATGAAACCTTCTGAACACCAAAGAGACACTTTGATCCCTTCACAAACACAGAATTAGCACGCAGGACCTGAAACACCGTTCTGACCTGCTTCACATGAGACTCCCAATCATCCGAGAAGATCAAAATGTCATCCAAGTACACAATCAGGAATTTATCCAGGTACTCTCGGAAGATGTCATGCATAAAGGACTGAAACACTGATGGAGCATTGGCAAGTCCGAATGGCATTACTAGATACTCAAAATGGCCCTCGGACGTATTAAATGCAGTTTTCCATTCATCGCCTCGCTTAATACGCACAAGATTATACGCACCACGAAGATCTATCTTGGTGAACCAACTAGCCCCCTTAATCCGAGCAAACAAATCAGATAGCAACGGCAAGGGGTACTGAAATTTAACCGTGATCTTATTTAGAAGGCGGTAATCTATACAAGGTCTCAGTGAACCATCCTTCTTGGCTACAAAAAAGAACCCTGCTCCTAATGGCGACGATGACGGGCGAATATGCCCCTTCTCCAAGGACTCCTTCACATAACTCCGCATAGCGGCGTGCTCAGGCACAGATAAATTAAACAGTCGACCTTTTGGGAATTTACTACCAGGAATCAAATCGATAGCACAATCACAATCCCTATGCGGAGGTAGGGTATCGGACTTGGGCTCATCAAATACATCCCGGTAATCAGACAAGAACTCTGGAACCTCAGAAGGGGTGGATGACGAAATAGTCAGAAATGGGACATCACCATGTACCCCCTGACAACCCCAGCTGGACACAGACATGGATTTCCAATCTAATACTGGATTATGGACTTGTAGCCATGGCAACCCCAACACGACCACATCATGCAGATTATGCAACACCAGAAAGCGAATACCCTCCTGATGTGCAGGAGCCATGCACATGGTCAGCTGGGTCCAGTACTGAGGCTTATTCTTGGCCAAAGGCGTAGCATCAATTCCTCTCAATGGAATAGGACACTGCAAGGGCTCCAAGAAAAACCCACAACGCCTAGCAAACTCCAAGTCCATCAAATTCAGGGCAGCGCCTGAATCCACAAATGCCATGACAGAATACGATGACAAAGAGCAGATCAAGGTAACGGACAGAAGAAATTTTGACTGTACCGTACCAATGGTGGCAGACCTAGCGAACCGCTTAGTGCGCTTAGGACAATCAGAGATAGCATGAGTGGAATCACCACAGTAGAAACACAGCCCATTCAGACGTCTGTGTTCTTGCCGTTCAACTCTGGTCAAAGTCCTATCGCACTGCATAGACTCAGGTTTAAGCTCAGGTAATACCGCCAAATGATGCACAGATTTACGCTCGCGCAAGCGTCGACCGATCTGAATGGCCAAAGACATAGACTCATTCAGACCAGCAGGCATAGGAAATCCCACCATGACATCCTTAAGGGCTTCAGAGAGACCTTTTCTGAAAATAGCTGCGAGCGCACCTTCATTCCATTGAGTGAGTACGGACCACTTTCTAAATTTCTGACAATATACCTCTATCTCATCCTGACCCTGACACAGAGCCAGCAAATTTTTCTCTGCCTGATCCACTGAATTAGGTTCATCGTACAGCAATCCGAGCGCCAGGAAAAACGCATCGATATTACTTAATGAAGGATCTCCTGACGCAAGAGAAAATGCCCAGTCCTGAGGGTCGCCATGCAAAAAAGAAATGACGATCCTAACCTGTTGAACTGGGTCACCAGAGGAGCGAGGTTTCAAAGCCAGAAATAGTTTACAATTATTTTTGAAACTCAGAAATTTAGTTCTATCTCCAAAAAACAAATCAGGAATCGGAATTCTCGGGTCTAACATAGAATTCTGAACCACAAAGTCTTGAATATTTTGTACTCTTGCCGTGAGCTGATCCACACATGAAGACAGACCTTTAATGTCCATCGCTACACCTGTGTCCTGAACCACCCAAATGTCTAGGGGAAAAAAAGGCAAAACACAGTGCAGAGAGAAAAAAATAGTCTCAGAACTTCTTTTTTCCCTCTATTGAGAATCATTAGTACTTTGGGCCTCCAGTACTGTTATGATAAGGTAATTCAGTACCACAATGGACATAGAGGTCAGAGCACATTCAGTGACCTGACAATAACCCAAAAACATAGAACGAGCTCTGAGACGTGGGAAATTTGCTGACCGCAATCCCTAATCCTCTCCAACCACACTAGAGGCAGCCGTGGATTGCGCCTAACGCTCCCTATGCAACTCGGCACAGCCTGAGAAACTAGCTAGCCTGAAGATAGAAAATAAGCCTACCTTGCCTCAGAGAAATCCCCCAAAGGAAAAGGCAGCCCCCACATATAATTACTGTGAGTTAAGATGAAAAGACAAAGGTAGAGATGAAATAGATTTAGCAAAGTGAGGCCCGACTTTCTGAACAGAGCGAGGATAGGAAAACCCTACAAAAACCACGCAAAGGGGGCAAAAAGACCCTCCGTACCGAACTAACGGCACGGAGGTACACCCTCTGCGTCCCAGAGCTTCCAGCAAGCAGGAAAAAACAAATAGACAAGCTGGACAGAAAAAAACAGCAAACAAAATAGCAAAGCGGAACTTAGCTATGCAGAGCAGCAGGCCACAGGAACGATCCAGGAGGAAACAGGTCCAATACTAGAACATTGACTGGAGGCCAGGATCAAAGCACTAGGTGGAGTTAAATAGAGCAGCACCTAACGACTTCACCACATCACCTGAGGAAGGAAACTCAGAAGCCGCAGTACCACTTTCCTCCACCAACGGAAGCTCACAGAGAGAATCAGCCGAAGTACCACTTGTGACCACAGGAGGGAGCTCTGCCACAGAATTCACAACAGCCGACACTGTCTGTAGAGGGCACTGTGCCGACACGGTCTGTAGAGGGCACTGTGCCGACACTGACTGTAGAGGGCACTGTGCCAACACTGTAGAGGGCACTGTGCCGACACTGTCTGTAGAGGACACTGTGCCGACACTGTCTGTAGAGGGCACTGTGTTGACACTGTCTGTAGAGGGCACTGTGCCGACACTGTAGAGGGCACTGTGCCAATACTCTCTGTAGAGGGCACTGTGCGGACACTGTAGAGGGCACTGTGCCGACACTGTATGTAGAGGGCACTGTGCTGATACTGTCTGTACAGGGCACTGTGCCAATACTGTCTGTAGAGGGCACTGTGCCAACACTGTAGAGGGCACTGTGCCAATACTGTCTGTTCTGGACACTTTTCTTGCACTGTACCTATCTCCGCTTTCTCGGCACTGTATATATAGGGCTCTTTCCTGGCGCTGTGTATAGAGGGCACTTGCCTGGTGCTGTATATAGAGGGCGCTGTCCTGGCACTGTATATAGGGGCACTTTCCTAACACTGTATATAGGGGCACTTTCCGGGCACTGTATATAGAGGGCACTTTTCTGCCACCGTGACCCTGATATTTGTCTTTTTCAGACTGGAGAAGAAATGATCCCTGTGGATGAGAACGGAAAATATCTGTTTAGCCACACGGACCTGCGAGACATCTGGGAGGTGAGGGACGTCATCTGTTACATCACGTGATATTACAGTCTGGCACGTTATATACTATTACATTATATCGCAATGTCGCGAGTAGCCTCCATTTCCTAAAAAACACCACAAAAACCCCAACATGACTGTGGCGAGGTGTGAACGAGCCCTTACTGTCTGCACCTCTGACCCCGCAGGCCATGGAGCGGTGTAAGGACGCCGGGCTGGTGAAATCCATCGGAGTGTCCAACTTCAACCGCCGGCAGCTGGAGATGATCCTGAATAAGCCGGGACTGAAGCACAAGCCCGTCTGCAATCAGGTAAGGTCCGCTGACCGTCGTCCTGCCGTTGAGTTCATGAACCAGGGGGCCCAGGATGAGCAGTCTCTGTCCCGTTTAGGTAGAGTGCCACCTATTTCTGAACCAAAGCAAAATGCTGGAGTTCTGCAAGTCGCGGGACATCGCGCTGGTGGCGTACAGTGTGCTGGGGTCCAGCCGGGACGAAACCTGGGGGTGAGTACTGATCCTGGTGGGACAGAGAACGATTGTATAGAAACCCTATAATTTGTGGCCCTGTCTGCAGGATCGGTGCGGGCGCCCCTGTACTCCTGGAGGACCCGGTGCTGAATACTATAGCCCATAAGCTGGGTCGTACCCCTGCCCAGGTAGCCATGCGGTACCTGCTGCAGAGGGGGATCGTTGTCCTGGCCAAAAGCTTCACCCCGGCGAGGATCAAACAGAATTTACAGGTATTAGGATCAGGGCCATTGGTGAACCCAATCATTACCCCCTTATTTTACCACTGCTGCCCATGGACCTCTGCGCAGGCGCTGAAGCATTGGACACATGCATTCTGGTGATGCCCAGCAGGGGGCGACAATGAGTCGTGGTGTAAGTTTGGGGATCAGTGAGAGTCGTTGTTCCTCCTCCTTTCTGGGACTCGTCTCTTTTATTCCCAGGTTCTAGATTTCCAGCTTTCCGAAGAAGACATGACCGTTCTCCACGGGCAGAATAAGAATCTTCGTTATGACCGCATGGAAATGTGAGTATCCGGTGCCCGATACCATGGAAGATGAGACTGCCCTACGTGCGAAACAAATGTCCGAGACAGAGGGTGGCATCCGTACGGGTCATGTCAGGGGCAAGCAGAGGCCTCTGGATAAAGCATTGTGGGAAATTAGCCAAGAAATATACTGATATATAATGAGAACATAAATAATGTCTCAATAATATCGCCATATAGTGCCCTAATAATACTGCCAGGTATGCATCAGTAATATCACCATATAGTGCCCTAATACTGCCAGGTATGCATCAGTAATATCACCATATAGTGCCCTAATAATACTGCCAGGTATGCATCAGTAATATGGCCATATAGTGCCCTAATAATACTGCCAGGAATGCATCAGTAATATGGCCATATAGTGCCCTAATAATACTGCCAGGTATGCATCAGTAATATGGCCATATAGTGCCCTAATAATACTGCCAGGAATGCATCAGTAATATGGCCATACAGTGCCCTAATAATACCGCCAGGAATGCATCAGTAATATCACCATATAGTGCCCTAATAATACTGTCAGAACTGCATCAGTAATATGGCCATATAGTGCCCAAATAATAGTGCCAGGTATGCATCAGTAAAATGGCCATACAGTGCCCTAATAATACTGCCAGGTATGCATCAGTAATATGGCCATACAGTGCCGTAATAATAGTGCCAGGTATGCATCAGTAATATGGCCATATAGTGCCCTAATAATACCGCCAGGAATGCATCAGTAATATGGCCATACAGTGCCCTAATAATACTGCCAGGTATGCATCAGTAGTATGGCCATATAGTGCCCTAATAGTACTGCCAGGTATGCATCAGTAGTATGGCCATATAGTGCCCTAATAGTACTGCCAGGACTGCATCAGTAATATGGCCATACAGTGCCCTAATAATACTGCCAGGTATGCATCAGTAATATGGCCATATAGTGCCCCAATACCGCCAGGAATGCATCAGTAATATGGCTATACAGTGCCCTAATAATACTGCCAGGTATGCATCAGTAATATGGCCATATAGTGCCCTAATAATACTGCCAGGTATGCATCAGTAATATGGCCATATAGTGCCCTAATAATACTGCCAGGTATGCATCAGTAATATGGCCATATAGTGCCCTAATAATACTGCCAGGTATGCATCAGTAATATGGCCATACAGTGCCCTAATAATACTGCCAGGTATGCATCAGTAATATGGCCATACAGTGCCCTAATAATACCGCCAGGAATGCATCAGTAATATCACCATATAGTGCCCTAATAATACTGCCAGGTATGCATCAGTAATATGGCCATATAGTGCCCTAATAATGCCGCCAGGAATGCATCAGTAATATGGCCATATAGTGCCCTAATACCGCCAGGAATGCATCAGTAATATGGCCATATAGTGCTCTAATAATACTGCCAGGAATGCCTCAGTAATATTGCCAAATAGTGACCTAATATTAGTGATATGTAGTGTCATAATATTGCCATATAGTGTCCTAATAATGTCACCAAAAGTGTCCTAATAATATTGCCAAATTTCTCCCTAATATCGTTAAATGGTGGTCTAATATTGTCAGATAGTGAGCTAATAATATGTTCATACAATGCCCTAATAAGATCACTATATATTGCTATAATAATGTGGCTATATAGTGCCCTAATACTTTCGCATTATAGTACTGTACTAATATAATCAAATACTACCCTAATAATATCACCATATAGTACCTTAATAATATCGCAAAACAGTGCTCTAATAGTATCCTCAAATAGTTCCCTTATAATATCGCCATATAGTACCCTAATAATATTGCTGTACTTTGCCCTAATAATGCTGCTCTAATAACATCCCATATATCGCTCTAATAATATCGCCATATCATGCCCTAGTAATGCCTCTATATAGTGCTCTAATACTATCCTATATAACACTCCAATAATATCGCCATACAGTGCTATAATAATGTCACTGTTCTGTGAACTAAATCCATATGAACTTTTACTTTTTGCATTTCTTCGTAGGTGTGAGGACCATCCGGAATATCCCTACCATGACGAATATTAACATGACGAATAAAATCTATTTTTTGTGGTTTGGTTCCTGTTACCATTCTTTTTTTAAAGGGCAACTCTGCCTACAATCCTGGTTATACAGAAATTTCTGTGCACCTCCTGCCACCACCACTAGGGGGAGCTCCCTGTTTACCTAGTCACACGGATCCTATGGATGCAAAAGAGTCATATGACCTCACTGGCTCTGCTGATTGGCTGAGAGGACTCACAGAGGGGAGGGGCACTAGGTCACCAGCATTGATCCACCCCCGAGGTGCAATACCTGGGACATGTTTCATTTTACCCCCTTTTTTCATTTTTTTTTTTTTCAATTTTCTTTGGCTTTTCAGCATCCACAACTTTTTATATTTTTTCCACTGATGTGGCTGTATGAGGCTTTGATTTATGTAGCATATGGATTATTTTGGGGGGTGGGTTTTTCCTTGTTCTCATTGGCATGTGCACATTGTAGATTCAGGCTGAAGGCGGCAAAACAGAGGAACGAATAAATCAACCCAGAATATGTAATACACCGCGCCTGAGAGATCCCATCACAGGAGGATGTGTTCCCCTATAACTAAGGCCCCATATGAATGGTCCAGTTACAGTGGAAAAAAAATCAGCAATAGAGTAAAAAAATACATTTTTCATCAGAGATCTTTTTTTTAATTTCTTCTGTGAGAAACTTTTTTTCACATAAGAAATAAAAAAAAGATCTCTGATGAAAAATTTATTTTTTTACTCTATTGCTGATTTTTTTCCCCACTGTAACTGGACCATTCATATGGGGCCCTAGTTACAGGGGAACACATCCTCCTGTGATGGTACAAGACAGTGGCAATATTGCTGATTTTTTTTCCACTGTAACTGGACCATTCATATGGGGCCCTAGTTACAGGGGAACACATCCTCCTGTGATGGTACAAGACAGTGGCAGAGATAATCTGGATTTGCTAGGACCCTATACCGGTAGACACCCAACGACCATGTGATCGCTAGGTCCCACGGAAGCATCAATGGTGTCTATGATTCATGACGCACACTGAGTGTCCTGCAGACGGCAATGGAGAAGACAGAAGTGGTAAAAAAGAGGCTTCTGTTGTCATCTGTCCAACAGCTGCAGGAGCCGATAACAGTTGATCAGTGAGAAGGTCGGGAGTCAGATCCCTGGAACTCAGTACTGAGGACCTCTCCTAAAGAAGTAGCTACTCTGTAAATAAAATAGATGGCACTAGCGACCTGTGGTATAAACTCATTGTGACACTAGCCACTACTAACGTTGGCAGGGTAGTCAAGAGGTCCTGGGTCAGATACCACGAGAACTCGTCGAAAACTAAGGGGAAAGACAGAGGGGTATTCAGGTCACAGTCTGAGGTCAGAATTCCTGGAAGGTAGCTGATCAAGACAAGGGGGCTAGGCAAACAGATGGTCAAAGGCAAATCCAAGGTTAGGCAACAAGGATCAGAATACAAGAACTCGGAGCACAGTACAAACACGCACCACTTGAGCTAAGCTACAACTGGCAATAATTGAAGGCAGAGAGTCATCTAAATAGCCAGGTAATCTCTACAAACAGGAAACCCATGGAGGAAACTCCACCCGCCCCGGCCTTGATTGAACGGCTGGACTGTCACTCAAACCACTGACATCTCAGCACGCCCCAGTTTTCCGATTGGACGACTGAGCTGTCCATCACCATACTGACAGCTGAACCCTACATTGGACAGGTGAACTGTCAATCACTGCGTCCAGAAACACCGGTAAGCGGAATCGTGACACTCATTCCATTTACTCTGTTAACCTTTTATTTGCTTTATTTTGATGCTACAAGAGACGCGATTCAATTCGTATTTTTTCATAATTTGGCAATTAAATTAAAAATGGCATCATATTTGGCAAGAGGACTATAATTATAGCCCATTTTGCCAATATTTGCCGCTCATTCTACTGTTATGTACTTCTCAATCTTGAATAGGAAAAATTGTGCAAATAAATGGTTAACACAAAGAGATAAAAAGGATCAGTGAATAAGGATACGGCATGTTACAGATCTCATCACGTGGGACGTAACGTTAATAAAGAAGAAAAACAAAAAAAAATTAAACATGAGGCAAATGAATAAATGAACATAATGACTGTGACACGCCCCCGAGGAGTTTATTTAATTTTTTTTAACAAATAAATCCCCTTTTAATAAACCATGCACTATCGTTTGCAGATGTGCAGCTGAGAACTGCCCGTAGAAGTCAATGCAAGGTGAAAATATGACAGACCAGATCTTTAGTGGATGTGAGTGACAATACATGGTGATGGTGCAGCAACTAATAAATGTTAGATTGACTTGCTAGGCATCGAGGACATTACAAAAAAAAAACTATTTCCAAAGCATACATTTAATATTGCCTTTTTTTTTTTTTGCTTTTTTCACCTGTTTTTGATTTTTGCTAAATTCCTTTTAATTTGTGTCTTTTATGAAGTCTGTTTTATGTGTTCGCTTTTTTTTTTTATTTTTATTTTTTTTTATATTATTCTCTGGAATGTGGAAGTGGTTTTTGTTTTTCCATATGTCTGCGGTTGATTCATCAGTTGTCACAAAATTTTTGTGCAAAATGTACTCCGGTCTCTTCCTGGAGAGACATTAGCAAGAAGAGGAGAAGACAAAATTAAGAAACATTTTTTATTTTAAAAAAATTCATGAACTATGTGCGCCACATGACGAATTTGGCACACAAACGGTATCACATGCCACGAGACAAAAAAACAACAACCTAAAAGTCACTAAAAAAAAACAGACAAACGTTGGTTCAGGTCCACAGGCTTTAGGCTTTAGTCTCCTAATATAAGAACACTTTTACTTATCGATTTCCACAGATTACGGCAACAGTAAAGCGGTCAGTCCCTATTCTGAAAGTTATTTATCTACAGGATAAGTAAGTTTTTGGTTGGTGGGGAGATCTCCGCCAATCCCAGGAACGTGGCTGTGAAATGCTCTGCTGGGATGGACTTCGGGTCTCTGCTCCATTCACTTTCTGCGAAACTGTCAGAAATAGGACAAAGCTCAATTCATTCTCTATGGGACTGCCGGAGAAAGCTGAAACTTGTCTATTTGGCATTTAGGAGCTCCATTCTTGGGATTATAGGGGGTCTCGGCAGCTAAGAATAACCCTTAGGTTTGATACCTCGTGACCCAGTGTGTGGGATAGACCTCCTAAAGGCCAACCAGCATTGATCTGGTCTGAGCCTTAAGAATTCTCCTCGATGATTTTTCCAGAACAGCTCAGGCCCCAACACTGGTGGTTCCACCATCGGGTAAGAGCATCTGACCCTCAGTCTTACAGAACCTTCTTCATTCCAGGCTTTACCCCTGCTTTTTGCCTTTTTTCCGGCCTTGATCAAACTTCATCTTTCATCCGTGACATCCCCGACAGCAAGAGTCCCTACACTCGTCTGAGCTTCAAACACAATCTTGGCTATATGGATGTCAAGAGAGTCACCTGAAAAGGATGAGTAGACGAGTGCTCTTCAGCTCCCGACATCTTTCTAGGTGAATCTATTGACATCCATACAGGCTTGAACTGCGGCCTAGTGCTGGCGTGGGCCGTGTCTTCTCCATTGCGGTGCACATGTGAGAGAGAGATACTCCCTTTCCTTCTTTCCTCGAGCTTCACCATCTTCGCACCCCTCTATTGCCACCAGACAACAGGTAGTTTGCCTACAACCAGAGGCCACTGGTGTTGGCATTGGAATGTTTAAGTCTTCTTCAACATGGGACCACCATAAATTCCACATCGAAACTGCGCTTGGCCCAGTAAGAGAGGAAAAAAGGGAGGGGTAGGGGCAGGTACAGCCGAGACATGAGGTCTATGGTGGTCATAAGAAAAAGAGAGGAGTTGGTGTGAGGTGACAGGGTAGAAATAAACCAGAGAAGGTTTCTACAACGGAGAATGGCAACATACTGTCCAAGTCAGCAGAACGCAAGAGTCAGCAGAGGAAAATGAGCCCCTAGCTGTCTCCTTGCCAGTAGTCCTGCAACTCAGGGGCCCGAGTATGGACCAAGATGTCAGGACCAACTGCTTCAATTTTAACAGCCTGAACTATCAACCCACAAGACTGGACAAGTGTCGGATCCGTCGCACCAGGGTGGCCCACTTACCTCCATTTCGTACATGTATAATGGATGTGAGTGCTGCATGTGTGAAGTGAGAACAGTTGACCTCACCTCAAAATAAAAAAAAATGGTAGAATTGCTGTTTTTGTTTATGTCACTGCAGAAAAAAAAATTAAATAGATCTAACCCCAAAATGGAATGAATAAAAACTACAGTTCACCCCACAAAAACAAGCCTGGATACAATGCAACTGACCAAAAATGAACAAGTTATAGCTTTCAAAAGTAAGGGAGGAAAAATCGAATCCGAAGAGACGTCCACTAGGACCTTGTCAGCCATGGGTCCGCATAAACCAGGAGCTGAGGCATACAGTATGTGAGGTTGTTGAGAATATTATGGCCGGTTACTCGGACTATCAATGTCGAAAGTGTGAAACCTAAGCGGGCACCAAGGAGGCAACAATACTGGGCAGGATGGAAATAAGGGCACACCATCACTACCTAGGGGCACAAAGTAGGCAGTTTAGGTGGGCATCAACCGGTGAAAATTTCCCCACAAAGCGGTGATTAATAAGAGTGAAGATACACTAAGGGGGTACTATGGGGCAACTGGAGACTGAACCCAGGAGACTGGGTCTTGTTCAACTCTCTGCTTTTAGGTACATGATGGAGCAGACTTTGTGGGTGCCAAGTCAGATGGGTTTAGCCTACTTGGGTTGAACTTTAGGCTACACATCTTGCACCAGGTTTTGCTTTCTCCTGATCAACCTGTATGTTGTAAGCGAAACGCGTCGAGACCTGTTTGTGCATAACGTGGCGTGTCTTGTTTATTTATCTGCTTTTCTGGATCTAACAATTGGTAGGGCTACATTGGGGTTAATTTGAGACGCTAGCTGGGTACTGTTCTAATATTTGTAGAAGATTCGAGCTCTACGATACCTATTGTGTTTGCATCAACAAAATGACAGGGCAGAAATCATTCAGTGCCCAAAATCCACAGGCACCACACCCAAAGCAGTAGAGTTGGCAGAGGAGATGAGGGCTACATGATTGCGGGTGGGGCGAGGACCGGTTAAAAGCAGCACGTAGCTTTTCTGTGTTGCATTCGTACGGGACCGTGGTCACATTGCACTATGGCTCTCAAGTCGGACTCCCGTTTTGAGCTGAATGATGGACATAAGATACCAGTGATCGGATTTGGCACTTTTGCCCCACAATCGGTGAGTAAGCATAGGCTAATCCTAGGTACATCCCAAAATAATTGCTGGCATGTGGGTCTCTGGGCAAGGGAGGAACTGCCGGAAATTGAACCCCACCGTGGGCACTCACTATAGATCAAACAGAATGATGTAATGTAGTCATAGCTCTGCCAGTTTACTAACTTTTGCTCACACTCCATCGCCTTCCCTCCTTCGTGAGGGTCTTGGATCATATTGGCATCAAAAAAAGTCAACTGACCAAGTGATCAATTCTAAATTCTATACCTAGTAGGAGGTACTCAAGATTCCTACAGTGACACCGCAGGTCAAACAAAGTATTACAATATTTTTTTTTTATTGAAGTTAATGGGGTTCACCGTGTCAGGTCCTCCAGACACTGAGACTATTTTTGTAGCCACTTTAAGTTCTAGCTTGTTGACGACCACTTTAATGATTCAGAATTTTCTGATATATTTTTGGAATTTTCAGGGATTTTTTCCTGATATTTTGTAATAATTGTTGAATGCTTCATCATTTTCTGATTTTTTTTTAACGATGTTACCATATTTTGCACAGTATTCCAAAGAAGAGGCCCGAGAGAGCACCGAGCTGGCAATCGATGTCGGATATCGTCTCATCGATAGCGCCTTTGCCTACATGAATGAAGTTCAGGTCGGACAAGGCATTCGAGCAAAAATTGCTGATGGGACGGTGAAGAGAGAAGGCATTTTTTACACCGGGAAGGTGACCTTGTAAAATCTGAGTTTTGTGTGATCCGTTTTTCTCATTAATGTGGCCACAAGGGGGCGCTGTTCAGTTGCAGCCACAGTCACTTGTTTCTTACTTCTGCAGCTTTGGAATACTAACCACGCTCCTGAGAGGGTCCGCATAGGGCTGGAGAAATCTTTGAAGGATTTGGAGCTGGATTACATGGATCTCTTCCTAATCCACACACCGGTGGAGTTCAAGGTTTGTCCTCCTATGGATCTTGTTATGGATTTGTCTTGGAAAGGTCCGATAGTACAACATTGTATTCTATAAATGCAGCTTTGGTTGTGACTAGAGAAAACATGATATTCCCAGTCTGAATAATTTTGCCAATACTTAGCAAATAAAGACTGACTCTTTGTTTTGTTTTCTTCGTTTTTTTCCCCTCTAGCCAGGAGATGATCCCTTTCCCAAGGATGCAAACGGGAAAATAATTTTTCATAACACAGATCTCCGGGAAACATGGAAGGTAAATATCGGGGTACGGGTTGTCTTAAATAGCTTGATCCAACAAGACACGGGGCAGGCTGGCAGCTCTTAAGAAGTCTTTCATGGATAGGATTTTAGGGGAACCTTGGTCTTCATCCTGTAATCCCTAAAAAAAAAAAAGGGCCCCCCTGGATTGATTCCACGGAGTGGAGCAGGATGGCATTGAATTGTCAGAACTTCAGAACAGAACTAGGAGGTCAAAGTGAGGAACAAAATCGAGTCGGGTTAGGTAATCAAAACCCAAAAAAGTCAAGAAAATAGGTCACAGCTTGGAAGCAGGAACGAACCAAAGAAGGTCAAACCTATAACCGGCGACCAGAGACCGACTGCTGGGGGATTAAATAGGGAGGAGCCCTGGCCCATGGCTTCAAGCAGGGAGCTAAATACACTAAATCCATGTGCTGAAAAACACTATTCAATAAGAAGAAAAGACAACAAGTCCCAGCTATCAACATCAAACTGAAACACGCTACCGTCACCCAGTGGCATACATTGTACTAATGTGGCGCCACAAAGGTAGAGGTTATAGTAGCATGTTCAGACAGAGATGTTACACGTGGAAACCCAACGATGGAATGGAGAGGGGATGCCCACTCTTATGGCCAGTAGGGATGCAATACCACGTTTCACCTGTAGTGGCCTCTGCAGAGAAAATGCAAAGTCAGCAAAACGTCCTCCAATCAGATCATCTGATCGCCAGATTAGTATCGGTGACACAACCGGATCGTATTGTAGCACTGACTGAATTGATCATTTCTAGGCTATGGAAGCGTGCAAGGACGCCGGGCTCGTCAGATCCATCGGAGTCTCCAATTTTAACCGCCGGCAACTGGAGCTGATTCTCAATATGCCAGGACTCAAGTACAAACCAGCGTGCAATGAGGTAACGATTATGGCTTCTTCTTCAAAATTAAATCTGCCTCCCATGGAGATCTAAGAACCTCAAACTTGTTCATGCATCCATTTATTGGATCCATCTGTTAGGTGCAAGAGCTATAATGAAGGACATGTTCCTTATCAACCAATCAGAATATGTATTACTCTCTGTACAGATAGAATGTCACATATACCACAATCAGAGCAAATTACGGGAGTTCTGCAAATCTCATGATATCACAGTGATGGCGTACGGTGTACTGGGGTCCAGCCGAGCAGAGGGCTGGTAAGTACAAGAATATTACATAGTTATATATAATAGTGTCACAGGAAAAAGGATGGAATGAAACCTGGACACCTATAGAATAAGCATATAGAAGAATATAACTATTATACTACTGCTCCTATGTACAAGAATATAACTACTATAATACTGCCCCTATGTACAAGAATATAACTACTATAATACTGCTCCTATGTACAAGAATATAACTACTATAATACTGCTCCTATGTACAAGAATATAACTACTATAATACTGCCCCTATGTACAAGAATATAACTACTATAATACTGCTCCTATGTACAGGAATATAACTACTATAATACTGCCCCTATATACAAGAATATAACTACTATAATACTGCCCCATGTGCAAGAATATAACTACTATAATACTGCTCCTATGTACAAGAATATAACTACTATAATACTGCTCCTATGTACAAGAATATAACTACTATAATACTGCTCCTATGTACAAGAATATAACTACTATAATACTGCCCCTATCTACAAGAATATAACTACTATAATACTGCCCCTATGTGCAAGAATATAACTACTATAATACTACTCCTATGTACAAGAATATAACTACTATAATACTGCTCCTATGTACAAGAATATAACTACTATAATACTGCTCCTATGTACAAGAATATAACTACTATAATACTGCCCCTATGTACAAGAATATAACTACTATAATACTGCCCCTATGTACAAGAATATAACTACTATAATACTGCTCCTATGTACAAGAATATAACTACTATAATACTGCCCCTATCTACAAGAATATAACTACTATAATACTGCTCCTATGTACAAGAATATAACTACTATAATACTGCCCCTATGTACAAGAATATAACTACTATAATACTGCCCCTATCTACAAGAATATAACTACTATAATACTGCCCCTATCTACAAGAATATAACTACTATAATACTGCCCCTATGTACAAGAATATAACTACTATAATACTGTCCCTATGTACAAGAATATAACTGCTATAATACTGCTCCTATGTACAAGAATATAACTACTATAATACTGTCCCTATGTACAAGAATATAACTACTATAATACTGTCCCTATGTACAAGAATATAACTGCTATAATACTGCTCCTATGTACAAGAATATAACTACTATAATACTGTCCCTATGTACAAGAATATAACTACTATAATACTACTCCTATGTACAAGAATATAACTACTATAATACTGCCCCTATGTACAAGAATATAACTACTATAATACTGCTCCTATGTACAAGAATATAACTACTATAATACTGCCCCTATGTACAAGAATATAACTACTATAATACTGCCCCCTATGTACAAGAATATAACTGCTATAATACTGCTCCTATGTACAAGAATATAACTACTATAATACTGTCCCTATGTACAAGAATATAACTACTATAATACTACTCCTATGTACAAGAATATAACTACTATAATACTGCTCCTATGTACAAGAATATAACTACTATAATACTGCTCCTATGTACAAGAATATAACTACTATAATACTGCCCCTATGTACAAGAATATAACTACTATAATACTGCCCCCTATGTAGAAGAATATAACTACTATAATACTGCCCCTATATACAAGAATATAACTACTATAATACTGCCCCCTATGTAGAAGAATATAACTACTATAATACTGCTCCCTGTGTAGAAGAATATATCTGGTATATTGAATATTTTTTGTTTCCTGACAGGATTGAGGATCAGGAGTCACCCAAAGTGCTTGAAGACCCTGTTTTAAATACGATCTCTAAGAAGTTGTGCCGCACACCGGCGCAGGTGGCCATGCGATATTTGCTACAGAAAAAAATTGTTGTCCTGGCAAAAAGCTTCAATCCTGAGAGGATCAAGCAGAACTTCCAGGTAAATGGAGCAAAAATAAAAATATCCCCAAAAATATAAATTCCTGTAAAACAATGTTTTTAATTTTGGAACATCATTTTAAATGACTTTAAACAGAAGTGGTGTTCTAAATATTTTTGTATTTAAAAAATAAATATTTAAGGACTTTTTTAGTTGCTCTTGACCTTTCTTCTTCAGATATTTGACTTTGAACTAAGTGACAAAGACATGAAAAATCTTGACGGAGTCAACAAGAACATGCGTTACCTAAATCTCAATTCGTAAGTGTCTTTTAAGAGAATTTTACATTATTTTACATAAAAAATATATGTTTTTATTTATTGTTATTTTACTTATATTATTTTTTTTTAGCTGGAAAGAGCACCCTAATTACCCGTACCATGATGAGTATTGAAAGCATTGGACAATCACTCTGGAGCCATTCTTTAAACCCTGCTACCATTGTTTTCTACTCTGCGGATTCCAATCTTTGGGGAATTTTATGATTTTTTATATTAATTCCAACTGCAGTTGTGTCAAATTGGAATATGACTTGAAGCTTGAAATGTTGAATGTATAAAAAGTATTTGGCATATTGCTATAGAAGATAAATAGCTAATGGATTGCAAGTCAATGCAATTAGTGAAGTGGTCCTTGTTTGAACATTTTTCAAAATTTTGCAACCCCCTCAAATAAAAAAGGCTTGTACATTTAGATACTCTTCATTATTTTTTTAACTCAAATTTTTGCTATTTCAGTTAATTATAAGGCTACCAAAAGAGTGAAAAGGGAACCTTTTGTGGCATTGGTGAGGTACCCATAGCAGTGCCCCTCAGCTTAATTCAAGATTCTGATGTTTTTATGAATCTGCATTTTATTCTTTTAGCTTAATCAACTCGTTGTTGCTTTCCATTTAATACACTTTGTACCTGCGTAAGAGTTAATTTTGATGGTACAGATAATTCTTAAAAAAGCCACATGTGATCATGAGCTTTTGCTGTAGTAATTATAGATTTTTTGGGTGGTGCAATACTACTGGCATGCTTCCCAGATCAGCAGAGTAAAGTCTGTTAATTCTTTCATAATCTTTTATATTTTATATACTTGTTTTGTGTATTTAGTTTGCTTATGAATCAGTAGAGCTTAATTATTTTTACTTGTTTTTCGAGAAATTATGTTCTTGACACATTTGTTATTATAAAGATAAAGTGACCAATCCCATTAATGACCCCTTACCCTGTCTTCAGCTCCCCCACTGCAATTCTCCTCCATGCCAAATCTGCTTTCACGCACAGCTCTATGGCAGATTATAATAGAATGAAGACATTTATTTTGTGCCAGAAGCAAATGCTGGGAGAGCCAAGCAAAACAAATAGGGCATGATGCCCATGCCATCTGATACCTGGAGGAACTTGCTGTTGAAAACATTGATCATGCATGCAATCTTCAACTGGAATGCACTCCACATGACTCTCAAACCCCCCACCCATTGGAGAACCCATTTAATGGTGAATCCTCAGGAATTATCCCATATGGCCGCATGTAATCCCCTTTTTATTATAGAAATAATACAGTAGAAAAATATCCTTTCGAGCACAAGGAGGGTATATGCACACAACTCTTTTTTCAGGTAGGAAAACTTAGCGGCTAAGTGACACCACATGCACATATCCTAATACTTCCAGATTGTCATATAGGAAAATTTACATGAACGCAGTAGATTCAGATAGGACGTTTTTTGCTGCCTTTGGAAAAACGTCTTCTCTCGTGTATCACTTCATGGTCCACGCAGTCTTGATGCAACTCCCCACAGTGTTGCCAGATCATTAATGATCAAAGAAGATCCAAGTTGGCACCAGACGTTCTCGTCCAAGGAATCTCTTTATTGGCTACTACCTGCACAAGGTAAAAAATACAAGCAACGTTTCGGCCACGTAGGACCTTTTTCAAGTCAAATATAGTAAAAGGTGTACATACATGGAAACATAGTGCTATATATAATGGAAAAACAAGGGACCATTACTCATAACGCTTCCCATTGGTCCAACCTCCATATACAAAAATTAAAACAGAACAGAAACAGGGGTCAAAACATCGATAAATTAATATCAAATGTGTTTCTATGCAGCTATCAAGGTTGGGTTCACGAGAGCCATCGGCCAGTCCGAGCATTGCGATATGATTGTCGTCCGTGTTGTAAGGCCGTCTGACTGTGCCCCGACAGTGAGTGAGGAGGCCAATGATTGTCCACCACTTTGCTCCATGCCCCAAACGTCACGTGATCCATGTGAACACACAGGTCATGCGACCCACGTCAGGGGCACAGACCCCATTTTGTTACGGTGGGTCTGATCATGCGACCGGAGGAGTCACGTAGTCCATGTTGGTGCTACGCCATGCCCACAGTCATAGAATAAACGCTTCCTCCTGAGTGATGTCGGCAAATCCAGATGCCAGGATACCAGTACCATCTATCATGGAGGTTTAGTAATGTTTTATGTGTATTCCTAAAGGGAATTCATCATCAGTATCGGAAGGTATTAGTAAGGGAGGTGAAGCGACATGAGAAATAGGGGGATACGAAGCATAAGACAAGGAAAACAAAAAGGAGAACAATATAGGAGAAAGAAAAAAAGGAAAAGAGGGGAACAAAAGAATAAGGGATATAATAGAGAGAAAGGGGAATTGGAACTAAAAGGAAAAAAAAAGGAAAATCAAGAATAAGGAAAAATAGCGGAGGGAAAATAGGAGAAAATGGGAGCGAACGGGGAGAAAAAGAAAAGGAGAAAACTGTAAGGAAAAAGGGGTATGAGTGAGAGGGAGGAAAGGATTAAAAAAAGAAAAAAGTGTAAAAAGTAGAGGGGTTCGAAAATAAAGAAAAGAAAAAAAAAAAGAACAGAGGGATCCCATTAGCCATTATTACTCTTGTTATAAGTGGCTAGGTCTAATACGAATATCATCTTGAGGGCAAATGCTTGATGAGGCTATCAAATGCTAAAGTGTGTGGATATCAGGTGTTTAAGTATAGAACTGTGGAGCACGGAGGTGAAAAAGTGTCTGTATATACCTGGAATAGAGAAATACGAGTGTATACAGTACCACAAATGTAAAACAACACAGATTTGAGTATTATTGGTGAGGTTTGTGTCTCAAACGCGTTTCAGAGTTAGATACGACCCGTCTAAAATTCTAATGACTTAACTATAACATATGGAGTTACATCATCCACATCGATAATACTGGTAGAGAAAAATTAAAATTAGTCTAATTTGTGAATCCACAATTTATTTTTATTGTTGTTTTTTATTATAATCCCAAGACCCGGTCACCGCCCCAAAGTGGTACAAGATCAATGAGCTAGAACCTCAGTTGAATAATATTATGTCTCTTTTCAAGGAAATTTTTCAAGGAAAATCCCAAAACACTGTTCTGGAAGTGTACATGCTTGAGAAAAGGACCAAGGTCCTAACTTTATGTAGATGAGAGACCTCAGCACTGAAAAAAAAATAAAGGGTAGTTCAGTTTTTTTGTACTGATATTGGATTTGTGTTGTCCTTTTGTGTTATTTCCAAGTTGTCTTGTTTCGTCTACGTACTTGTTTAGGAACCAGGTAGACATGTAGCTGGTAGAGAGTTTGGTCATACATAGTTTGGTCTTTTCTGTGGTAACATATGGGTTTGTAAAGAAACAAGACAAAAGAAGAATCAATGTCTTCAAAATGTGGTGATGGAGAAGGATGGTATCAATACCATGGATGACAAGAAGAACAAAAAGATCAATTTCGGAACAAATCAAGCCAGACATGTCACTGGAAGCAAGGATCCCCACGCTACGGCTTGAGCACTTAGGACACAGCATACAAAGAGAGCAATCACTGGAGGACAACATGGTCTGAAGAATAGAAGGAACTAAGCAAAGAGGAAGAACAGCAACCAGATGGCTTGATATTATCAAGATAACGGCAGAGAAGAATGTGGTGGACCTATCTAGGCTTCCACAAGATCGATCTTCCTACAGATCATTTGTCACCAAGGCTCGAGATCTAGCAGAAGGCCGTTAAAAAAAAAAGACATGTAGCTGTCTAACAAAGAATGTTTAATAAGCAATCAATTAAAATTACATCATAACATAACTAGTTAAAATCAGCATTTTTATAGAGAGAAAATACATTACAGAAACAATATTACTCAGGACGAACTAATGATTACAGACAATTGCACTTTGTTAGATCTCTCAGTGGGTGAGTATCCGTACTTGATACTTGATAAGAATGGCTAGAGAATAAAAAAGCAAAAGAAGAAAAGAAAAAGACCCCTGTATAAAATCTAGACCTTCTCCAGCTGCTGTAGTTCATGGTCAGAATGGTCCACTAATCAGACTCTATCTACTTCCTGTGATGCCACCAGTCTCTGGGTAGATTTCTGTTATCAAAATGGTTCCTCACATCATTTCTCTCCTCATATGCTTATAAAACCTTTATAAACACATAACACAGCATGAAGGGGCTCGGAGAAGGCGGCAGTGAAGGTGTGTAAGTGTCTGATGGGGTCACACAGCTCATAAAAGGACAACTGCCCGGCCTCATAATCCAGACATATCCTGACTCGATGGCCAGAAATCTGGTGATGTAATGAGATCTTATTAACGTCATGTATCACTGAATACTGATTATTATACACCCGCCGCCCTCCAAATAAACTCCAGGACTTGTTATTATCTCCAATGTATGACTGACGCCCCCTCCTGTCTATACTGGGGTAACACATCCCCACCCTCCACAATCCTGATCTACTGATCTCCACATCCCAGTAATGTCGTCCTGAGGTAAATCCCCTCTTGCTCATCACCTGAGGACAATCCTGAAATATCGCTGTAGTTTCTGGACGTTTTTGCCATATATTTGTCCAGGTCGCAGTTTTCAGGTCATCTGAGATAAGGAGATTATTATCACCCGTGTTTACATCCAGTAATATGTCTGCAGGATCCTCCACATAGAAGGTGATACCTCTTATTATAGCAGATAATGTGTGTGATATGTGTGAGATCAGCTCCGCACCCCGATCACCTCCATCATGTCCTCCTGAGTCCTCATCACCTCCATCATGTCCTCCTGTGGCCCCATCAGCTCCATCATGTCCTCCTGAGTCCTCATCACCTCCCTCCTCCTCAGGATCACACAAGTCACCGGTGTCGGGTTCCTGTAAGACAGTCAGTGGATCCGTCATGTTACACAGCTCCTCAATGTGTCTCATCTTCCTGGACAGCTCGTCCTTCTTTATTTCCAGCTTCTGGATCACCTCAGACAGTGACAGCGACACCTGCTCTTCCCGCCTGGAGATCTCACTCAGGACCTTCTTCTCCAGGTCGTCCACCCGTCTCCGGATGTCTATAAACAGGGCAATGACTTTCTCTGCATCTTGAGCTGCTTTTAATTCAGTTTTTCTCTTGCGTTCCTCCAGACGCTGAACTTTCTTCTTAGTCTCCTTCCTCTCTGTGGTCAGTGTCTGGAGAAAATTTCTCAGTTTCTTCTTCTTCTTCTGAGAGGCCTCCTCCAGCATCTCCACCCGGTGTCCCCGATGTTCTCCGAGCAAACTGCAGGACACGCAGATACAGACAGCGTCCTTAGTACAATAGTACTTTAAAATTTCCTTATGGACAGAACATTTCCAGTTCTCCGGGGAAGTGCTGGGATCAGTGAGGACGTGTTCTGCTGCCTTACTGTGAACTCTCAGGTGGTTATCACACAGTGAAGCCTCACACAGCAGACAGGATTTTACAGCTGGTACAGGAGAGTGAATACAGTAAGTGCAGAAGATCCCGGTGATCTCCTCCTGATTTGGCTGAGTAGACAGAAAATGTTCTGACACATTATGTAGAGTTATATTCTTCTGCAGTGTCGGCCGCTCCAGAAACTCTTCTCTACATTCAGGGCAGCTATAAACTCCAGATCCGTCATGTGTATCCAGCACACGATCAATACAGACCCGGCAGAAGTTGTGTCCACATCTCAGGGTTACAGGATCTGTATAAGTGCTCAGACAGATGGAGCAGTCCAGCTCTTCTCTCAGATCAGCGGACGCCATGACTGACAGCTTTTAAAAGTGAAACTTGGTACTCTACCAAGTTATACGGTTTGGTTATGTCTTCCTGCTTTAGGGCAGGGTCATCACTAGATGTATTTCTTTACTGCATGTTTTTTTTTATTTGCTGTTCTAATTCTGTAATGTGACACAATAAATAAAGTTTATATACTAGAGGTTCGGACTGTCCGGACTGGGTCCACCTTGGCTCTGATTTGATGGCTTTTACTTTTTTTTGTAATGACAAACAGTGTCTACTAAGTACCTTATGTTATTTGTGTGCACTATTGCTTTTTTACCTTCTTATAGCAGGTGTGAGACAATTCAAGTTTAGGAAACCTAGTCTTGGGCTTTTATTTTTGTAGAGATCTGTAGGAAGGTAGTGGGATGGATCTCTCCCTCCAGTCCACGTCTTGAAAGTGACCCATGGCCACGATTCGCATTTAATCCTGCAGGTAAGGGTTGGATGTGTCAGTGTTTGTTTTCAAGCAGCAAAGCAGGAAGGTTCTTTTTATGCCTGGCTATGTGAGACTGAACACAGACCAGAGCCAGAGACTTGAGCAAAGCCATTACCGCCCCCACAAGTTATATGGTGGTGCAGTCGCCCACGGCAATAGACTGGATACGGACATTTTGGTTGCAAACCGGAAAATAAATGTTTGAATTTATTTTGTAAGTTGGAAAATAAAGATGTTTATGTTGAACTTTCTTGGGTCAGTGCCTCATTACTGTACTGACGTTAAAGCAGCATCATTACACAGGATATATGTCCATTTTGTTTCTAGCTTAGGTTTTGTGTGTTTTTCACATTATATCTATGTTTTACCTGTTAAAAGAGTAAAACTATATCAAGTTGTAGGGCTTCGAGGTGGGGGGCACGAAAGAAACCTAAGATACCTGGCGCTAAAAGGGAGTGCTGGATCACTGCTGCGGTGCAGCTACTGGAGGATGACAAGCAGAAGTCATAATACATAGCTATCAGATGAAGACATATTTTGTAGTATGGAAATATACCCAAAGTGCACATATTTTTCTAGGGTGACCCTGGTGAGGTGAGGGAACTCGCTTAGAACAAAAGTCACTAAGAAGCTGTAACAGAACACTGTTAATAGAAGGCTGACATCTCTTAAATGTGTTTCCACAAATAGGCTTTGCACAAGCTACTGGGTCTAGATGGTCCAATGGGAACTCTGGCATTCACCATTAAACTTCTATTCAGGATCTGGACTTACACAAGACTCTCAGGGTTGCATCCATCCACAGAGTGGCTGCTGTTCAGTGGAGTGGGCTAGCAGAGGATTGTCAGAATGTCAGGTCAGTTCAAGGAGGTCTGAATCACGAACACAACCATAAAGCAGTAGGGAAGTTTAAACTGAAGCCGAGATCCAGAACAAAATATACAGAATAAGTGAAAGTAGTAGAGTTCAGGATAAGGAACAAAATCTTAAGGCAGTTGGGTAGTCTAGACACAAGCAGAGGTCAAGCACGGACTAAGTCGATTAAGTCAGAGCAGTGCAACAGGAGAGAACCAGAACAAGTTTAAACTATAACTGGCAACTGCAAATAGGACTGCTAGTGGTGTAATTTGAAGCTTGTGATCCCCAATAGAAAATCTATAACAGCGCCCCCACTTGTCTTCTCATGTGGGCCATAGGGACCTTTGGAACCATTAGGCTTCAAGTACTGGGTTCGGTCTCAGCACCTGCCCAGTAGTCATTGCGTCTGTGGTTGTTATGAGTTTAAAGAGTTTGTAGCCCTGCACAAGGCTCACAGCAGGCAGCTAATGAGGCAATGATCAGGAATTAAAACACAAGATCCCTGCCTAGAGGGCACCACAATTCCCGAATGCTAAATAGACCTTCTACAGTGTTGCAACGTGTAATCCAGAATGGAGGTTTGGCTTTGTCTATTGACATGTGTAGAAGTAATGGGAATGACTTCATATAAGAATATAATTATACAACCTCTTTTAAGAGGGGAATCTGCACCGTTAGGACCTGGCTTATCAGGAAATGTCTTCTGAAAACTCCTGATCACATTGATGACAATGATGTTACTAGCTAAAACTCATTTGCTCTGGACCATAAGCTTTCAAGCATACAAAATATTGTAGGAACCTTCTCACCACCTGGGAATTATGGATATTTTGTACTTCACATTCCAGACTACCTCTAACCAACATAGTAGGAGGAGGAATTATGACAGGTTAAGCTGGTGATGGATTTGTGGAGCACATTGGGTTTCTGTGAGGAAGGTGGAAGTTCTAAAGGGAAAGCTACTGTATTAATACCCATAGTTACTTTATAAGAACCAATAAACTTGGCATAACAGAAGAGACCTTGAGTTTGACATTTTTAGTGAAAACCACACCTGGTCCCTAATACCAAAGCTTGACCCAATGATCTGCCTCTAATTAGCATCAGAAGCCTTTCTACCTTATGCCCTCTCTAGGTCTGGACCTGTGACCAGATAATCTTCAACCTATTCACAGTTTTTTGAACCCTGGAGCACCCATTTCAGAGGCCAAAAAGGAACCAAAGCGAATAACACTTCCTTCCTAGATACCAGTCAGGTGGTATTGTTATCTCAAGATGACCTGCGAGTACTGAATGATGTGATTCCTGACAACCAACCGACAAAACTGGGAACAAATCATTTTGGGTAGGAGTATTCTTAAGAGATAATTCTTGAATTTTTTAGATCTGCAAAGCTTTCAAAGATTTGAGTTGCACACCCAATCCTTAAGAGCTTGGACCTAAAAGAGATCCATTCGAAAACTTTTGGTGGACGAGATATACCCCAAGAAGTTTACGTCTTCAACCAGTAAAATACATTTTTCAAGTTTAGTATATTTTTAAGTTTAGGAAATAAGCAATTGACACTGTGTCTGTGAAATACAATACGTTCACATCTGATGTGTGACTCATCAAGTGAATAAACCTAGATGTTGTCCAGATAGATAATCACATATTGACCACTTACGTCTCTGAACATTAACACTATTTTGAAAACCAGCTGTGGAAGTTCTTAGCTCAAAAGATATCACAAGATAGTGATGGTGACCCTCGGAATTATTATATGCTGTCTTCCACTCATCCCCTTCCTTGATATGAATAAGGTTATACAGCCCCCTGAAATCAAGCTTGGTGAACCAACGGGCTCCGAACAGCTGGTTGTAGAGATCAAGGATGAGTGGCAGAGGATACTGATTCTTTACAGTGGTTTTATTAAGTTCCAGATAGTCAATACAGATAATTGAACAGGGAGAAATAATTTAGCAGAATCATTGGGAAATAGTTGTCCACCTAGGTGGGCGTCTACAGACCCACCTAGTCACTGGCACTTCTCTGGCAGCTGTTGTTTAGGGCAGGCACATATCGAATGTGCAAACTCTCCATATTTATCCATATTTGACGCTTTGTTGATGTAACTGAGTCACCCCAATCTACATGAGTTTCTCAGTAAGTGTTGTAGTAAGCACATGAGTGTTAGGTGGAAGAGTCTTTGGTACATTCCTCTCTGCGTTCACGCAACCACTTAAAAAGACAGATTACAAAAACTATGGCTGGGTCAAGTGAGTCGAGAGGAGAAACAACACTAACATCCTTTAGGGAAATAAATCAAGTATCACCTATAACTGGCAACTGGAAACAATGGTAGTTGCGGTTAAAATAGTGTGTGGCTCTTCCCAAGGTTCAAAGCAGGGAACTAACGAGAGAACAATGTTCCACGAGCTCCCTGCGTGTATGTCCCAGAATACTGTCCTGCGATCACCATAATGAAGGTTGTGTCACCACCTATCTTAAGATGCAGAAATAGAAGGAACAAGTTTGCATATGGACTATTGGCTACAGGAGTGTCCATGAGTAGTGATCAAGATATTCCAGAGAGCTCCTGATCTGGAAGCAGAGGACCTGAGAGTTAGGGAGACAGGATCCACACCTGTTTCCATTAGAGACTGCCTTCAGAGAAGAGACATAGACCACAGAAGAGTCATTCATCGAGTCAAGGCGTACTACAGAACTTCTGAGAGGATGCTTAACCGGTGGGAAAGGGATCTTCTACCTGATGTCAGTAAGTCATTTTGCTGAGAAAGGTAAAACTGGCATATGTGTGAAGTGAGCATGTGTCCTGTCCTGTGCATTTTCACATGACTAGGAGAGTAATGGCCGGAAGGTAAAGAGTCAAGTCGAGCAGTTGGAGAGAGGATTACTGTGAGAAAGGAGGGAAGTGTAGACCTCGACCATGAGTGTTGTGAATTCCGCTCTTGGGCTCCCTCCGGTGGTTGTAAGTGGCACTTTTGTGAGTTCTGCTCTTGGGCTCCCTCTTGTGGTTTCAAGTGGTATGGCTGCTCCTTGGAGTTAGCTGTCATCAGCTGCCTCCACTTATCTTCTCTTCTGCTCGGCTATTTAGGTCTGGCTGTTCCTTCAGCTAGTGCCACTTGTAAATGGTTTCTGGTTGGATTCACATCTCTTTGGATTTCCCTGTTTTCCTGACCAGTTCAGCAAAGCTAAGTTCTTACTTGCTCTGTTCTGTTCACAGATTGTGGACTTATCCGTTCAGTGCTTTCTATGTTTGTCCAGCTTATCAGTATGAATTAATTCTGTCTTGCTGGAAGCTCTGGGAAGCAGATTTACCCTCCACACCTTTAGTCAGGTGTGGAGATTTTTTGTAAACTCTGCGTGGATTTTTGTAGTGTTTTATACTGGCCGCACAGTATTCCATCCTGTCCTATCTATCAAGCTAGACTGGCCTCCTGTGCTCATCCTGGTTTCATTCTGTGTCTGTCTTTTCCCTCTCCACTCACAGCCATTATTTGTGGGGGGCTAATCTATCCTTTGGGGATTTTCTCTGAGGCAAGATAGTTTTCCTGCTTCTGTCTTTAGGGGTAGTTAGCTCTTAGGCTGTGATGAGATGCATAGGGAGAGTTAGGAGCATTCCACGGCTGCTTCTAGTGTTGTGTTGAGCTTAGGGACTGCGGTCAGTACAGTTACCACTTCCTTCAGAGCTCGTTCCATGTTGCTCCTAGACCACCGCATCATAACAGTACAAGTGGCCAAAAATGAATTAAATGCAGCTCAAAAGAAGGAAAAGAAAGTTCTGAACCATTTTTTTTTCTGTGCTCTAGTTTGTCTCTTTTTTTTTCTCTTGATATCTGGGTGGTTCAGGATATATGCTCTGGCATGGATGTTCAGGGTTTGTTTTCTCGTGTGGATCAACTTGCTGCAAGAGTACAGAATATCCAAGATTATGTTGTTCAGACTCCGGCTTTAGAGCCTAGAATTCCTACTCCTGATTTGTTTTTTGGGGACAGATCCAAGTTTTTGAACTTTAAAAATAACTGCAAATTGTTTTTTGCTTTGAAACCCCGTTCTTCTGGTGATCCCATTCAGCAAGTAAAAATCATCATATCCTTGCTGCGTGGTGACCCTCAATGGCCTTTAATACGCCCGAAGGCCATTTTGAATGATGCCATTTGGGCTCTCTAATGCTCCATCTGTGTTCCAGTCTTTCATGCATGATATTTTCCGCAATTATCTTGATAAATTCATGGTCGTATATTTGGATGATATTTTGATTTTTTCCGATGATTGGGAGTCTCATGTGAAGCAGGTCAGGATGGTGTTCCAGATCCTTCGTGATAATGCTTTG
This sequence comes from Ranitomeya imitator, assembly GCF_032444005.1. Taxonomy (NCBI): domain Eukaryota; kingdom Metazoa; phylum Chordata; class Amphibia; order Anura; family Dendrobatidae; genus Ranitomeya; species Ranitomeya imitator. Next base: position 15,333,644 of record NC_091285.1, on the reverse strand, counting down.
TTTGTGAAGGGATCTAAGTGCCTATTCGGAGTTCAGAAGGTCTCTTTTTTGGGTTTTATTTTTTCTCCCTCGTCTATAGAAATGGATCCTGTTAAGGTCCAAGCTATTCATGACTGGATTCAACCCACATCTGTGAAGGGCCTTCAAAAATTTTTGGGCTTTGCTAATTTCTATCGCCGTTTCATTGCCAACTTTTCCAGTGTGGTTAAGCCCCTTACTGATTTGACGAAGAAAGGCGCGGATGTGACGAATTGGTCCTCTGCGGCTGTTGAGGCCTTTCAGGAGCTTAAACGCCGATTTACTTCTGCCCCTGTCTTGCGTCAGCTGGATGTTTCTCTTCCTTTTCAGGTTGAGGTCGACGCTTCTGAGATTGGGGCAGGGGTCGTTTTGTCTCAGAGGGAGTCTGATGGTTCTTTGATGAAACCGTGTGCTTTTTTTTCCAGAAAGTTTTCGCCTGCGGAACGCAATTATGATGTCGGCAATCGGGAGTTGTTGGCTATGAAGTGGGCGTTTGAGGAATGGCAACATTGGCTTGAGGGAGCTAAGCACCGCGTTGTAGTCCTGACCGATCATAAGAATCTGATTTACCTCGAGTCGGCCAAGCGGCTTAATCCTAGACAGGCTCGATGGTCCCTGTTTTTCTCCCGTTTTGATTTTGTGGTCTCGTATCTTCCGGGATCTAAGAATGTTAAGGCTGATGCCCTCTCTAGGAGTTTTTCGCCTGATTCTCCTGGAGTCCTTGAGCCGGTTGGCATTCTTAAGGAAGGGGTGATTCTTTCTGCCGTCTCTCCTGATTTGTGACGGGTGCTTCAGGAATTTCAGGCTGATAGGCCTGACCGCTGTCCTGTGGGGAAGCTGTTTGTTCCTGATAGATGGACAAGTAAGGTGATTTCTGAGGTTCATTGTTCAGTGTTGGCTGGTCATCCTGGGATTTTTGGTACCAGAGATTTGGTTGCTAGGTCCTTTTGGTGGGCGTCCTTGTCGCGCGATGTCCGTGCTTTTGTGCAATCCTGTGGGACTTGCGCCCGAGCCAAGCCTTGCTGTTTCCGCGCTAGTGGATTGCTTTTGCCTTTGCCGGTCCCTGAGAGGCCCTGGATGCATATTTCCATGGATTTTATTTCGGATCTTCCTGTTTCCCAGAAGATGTCTGTTATCTGGGTTGTTTGTGACCGGTTCTCTAAAATGGTCCATCTGGTACCTTTGCCTAAGTTGCCTTCCTCCTCAGATCTGGTTCCATTGTATTTTCAGCATGTGGTTCGTTTGCATGGCATTCCGGAGAATATTGTGTCTGACAGAGGTTCTCAGTTTGTCTCTAGATTTTGGCGGTCCTTTTGTACTAGGATGGGCATTGATTTGTCTTTTTCTTCGGCGTTTCATCCTCAGACTAATGGCCAAGCTGAGCGAACTAATCAGACCTTGGAGACCTATTTGAGATGCTTTGTGTCTGCTGATCAGGATGATTGGGTGTCTTTCTTGCCTTTGGCCGAGTTTGCCCTTAATAATCGGGCTAGTTCGGCTACTTTGGTTTCACCTTTCTTTTGTAATTTTGGTTTTCATCCTCGCTTTTCTTCTGGCCAGGTTGAGCCTTCTGATTGTCCTGGTGTTGATTCTGTGGTGGACAGGCTGCAGCAGATTTGGACTCATGTGGTGGACAATTTGACGTTGTCTCAGGAAAGGGCTCAACGTTTTGCTAACCGCCGTCGGTGTGTTGGTCCCCGGCTTCGTGTGGGGGATTTGGTTTGGTTGTCTTCTTGTCATGTTCCTATGAAGGTTTCGTCCCCTAAGTTTAAGCCTCGGTTTATTGGTCCTTATAAAATTTCTGAAATTATTAATCCGGTGTCGTTTCGTTTGGCTCTTCCAGCCTCTTTTGCCATTCATAATGTTTTCCATAGATCTTTGTTGCGGAGATATGTGGTGCCCGTTGTTCCCTCGGTTGACCCTCCTGCCCCGGTGTTGGTTGAGGGAGAGTTGGAATATGAGGTTGAGAAGATTTTGGATTCTCGTTTTTCGAGGCGGAGGCTTCAGTATCTTGTCAAGTGGAGGGGTTATGGCCAGGAAGATAATTCTTGGGTTGTTGCCTCCGATGTCCATGCCGCCGACTTGGTTCGTGCTTTTCATTTGGCTCATCCTGATCGGCCTGGGGGCTCTGGTGAGGGTTCGGTGACCCCTCCTCAAGGGGGGGGGTACTGTTGTGAATTCCGCTCTTGGGCTCCCTCCGGTGGTTGTAAGTGGCACTTTTGTGAGTTCTGCTCTTGGGCTCCCTCTTGTGGTTTCAAGTGGTATGGCTGCTCCTTGGAGTTAGCTGTCATCAGCTGCCTCCACTTATCTTCTCTTCTGCTCGGCTATTTAGGTCTGGCTGTTTCTTCAGCTAGTGCCACTTGTAAATGGTTTCTGGTTGGATTTACATCTCTTTGGATTTTCCTGTTTTCCTGACCAGTTCAGCAAAGCTAAGTTCTTACTTGCTCTGTTCACAGATTGTGGACTTATCCGTTCAGTGCTTTCTATGTTTGTCCAGCTTATCAGTATGAATTAATTCTGTCTTGCTGGAAGCTCTGGGAAGCAGATGTACCCTCCACACCTTTAGTCAGGTGTGGAGATTTTTAGTAAACTCTGCGTGGATTTTTGTAGTGTTTTATACTGACCGCACAGTATTACATCCTGTCCTATTTATCAAGCTAGACTGGCCTCCTGTGCTCATCCTGGTTTCATTCTGTGTATGTCTTTTCCCTCTCCACTCACAGTCATTATTTGTGGGGGGCTAATCTATGCTTTGGGGATTTTCTCTGAGGCAAGATAGTTTTCCTGCTTCTGTCTTTAGGGGTAGTTAGCTCTTAGGCTGTGACGAGATGCATAGGGAGAGTTAGGAGCATTCCACGGCTGCTTCTAGTGTTGTGTTGAGCTTAGGGACTGCGGTCAGTACAGTTACCACTTCCTTCAGAGCTCGTTCCATGTTGCTCCTAGACCACCGCATCATAACACATGAGTGTGGGTCTGCTGCATGGCGGTTCCTCTTTTGCACCATCCCACCTACCTGCACATTACTTAGGCTTGTGTAGAAGTAGATTGTAACCACAACGGGAGAGATTATTTGAGCTAAAGGCATCAGAAGTCTGCTGCAATTACTGCCAAAAAAACTGTCTTTCAAGATTCAAGACTCGCACCAAATTTTTTATTTGTTTTAGGTTGGGTTCACGCATTTGGTGTTTTGTCCCGATTTTGTGTGTTGATCTCAAAAGTTTCTGCATCTAGAATTCACACGCATTTTCGACACTTACGGTACTCATATGTTTTTCTGTGCACTTTTTGTTCAGGAAAACCACCAAAAAATTTAAAGAAACAATGCCAACCCAGATGTTTAACCTTTGGATTTAGGGAACTTATTGACGTCAATGGGTACAATCTGGCACCAAAAGGTGAATCTATGCAAGAGAAACTAACATGCTGCATATGTAAAATAAGAAACAAACAAACATCAAAATCACATTTGCGTGAAGCTTCCACACCGAAAAAAAAAACACATTGGCCCTGATTCACCATTGCCTTTGCTACTGTTTTTTGTCTAGTTTTGTGTGTTTTGCGCCTTTGTTTGCACCCAATTCATTATGTTCTTTGCACCTTTTTTAAGTTTATTTTATATTTGCCAGCCTGTCTTTTTTTTGTTGGCGGCTTTTAGCAATTCCATATGTATTTAATTCATAAATTGGAACTTTTTAAAAAGTAGCAAAATTTAGCACAATTTCAAGTCAGTTCCTCCCGTGGTGTAATTTTGAGTACATCAAAATTTTTACAAAATTTTAGTGATTTTGTGCAAAATCAGTTGAAGACAAGAAAAAAAGGACTTTTTGACTCTGCGTCAATTTCATGAATCGTGTCCACTATCTTGATACCTCTAAACATCTCTCCCTCCCTTTCCCTCTCTCGCTCCCACTTTTCTTCTCTCTCTCGCTTTTTCAAGCCTACAGGGAATACATTTCCAATAGATGAAAACACGGAAGTGATTTACAGAAATATTGTTTTTTATAGGGAAACGCTCCTGACATTTTCATAACATCCTCCATAATCTGAACCTTTCATTCCCATCTCCAAGACTTCTCTTGTGCTGCAACAATACTTTGGAATGCGCTACCTCTTTCCATTAGTTTGCTGGGGTTTTTTTGTGTTTGTTTTTATTACCGTAATATCTTGTTTCAATTGTATATTTAAATTGTAAAAAAATTTACAATATGTTGATTTGTCGATGGGTGATTTTTATATGGGTCACTCTATTGATGTTGTGTATGGGTAACCTGCTGCTGCTCTTGTATGAGGGAGTGGTACTTGGTAGGGGTTGTGAATTTGGGCATTTTGTCCAGTAGGAAAACATACATAAATATGAAAGAACAAAAAGTATAACCACGAAGTGACGCCTTTTAGTATTGTCGCCCTAGGCACTGGCCTGTGACCTGTTGCAAAGAAGACTGGCTTTTTCAGTCCACTGTGTATTGAGTGAGCTCAGCTCCTGAGTGCGCTCCATAAATACATTGTAACCTCTGCAATACATACTGTAAATAGGGTGTTAGGAAGGGGATTTATGTGAGCAGGACTGAATGTTCCAAAAATCAAAAAAATATTTATGTCCCAGCATAAACTGGATTTATGTATAGACCCATGTTTAAAGCCAATGATTTGTGAGCCTCATCTATCTATACAATTGTCTAAGGGGTACTTCCATCTGTTTGTCTGTTTGTCTGTCTGTAACGGAAAACCTGCGTCGCTGATTGGTTGCGGCCGACAGGCCGCGACCAATCAGCGACAGGCTTAGTCCGGCCGCGAATTGGCCCCGTCCTACTCCCCTCCAGTCAGTGCCAGTGTGTCGCCCCATCCCGGACCAATGTTAAAAATAATAAAAAAAAAAAAAATTGTGCTATTCTCACCTTCCGACGTCCACCGATGCGCGTGATGCGGCCGCCAGCTTCCGTTCCCAGAGATGCATTGCGACATTACCCAGATGACTTAGCGGTCTCGCGGGCAGTGTTATATACTGCGTGGGCTGTGTTATATACTACGTGGGCTGTGTTATATACTACGTGGGCTGTATTATATACTGCGTGGGCTGTGTTATATACTACGTTGGCTGTGTTATATACTACGTGGGCTGTGCTATATACTGTATGGGCTGTGTTATATACTATGTGGCCTGTGTTATATACTGCTTGGGCTGTGCTATATATTATGTCGGCTGTGCTATATACTATGTGGCTGCTATATACTATGTGGCTGTGCTATATATTACGTGGCTGTGCTATATATTATGTGGCTGTGCTATATACTATGTGGCTGAGCTATATACTATGTGGCTGTGTTATATACTACGTGGCTGTGCTATGTACTACGTGGCTGTGCTAAGCGCGATGTACATACATACATATTCTAGAATACCCGATGCGTGTTATATACTATGTGGGCTGTGCTATATATTACGTGGGCTGTGTTATATACTGCCTGGCTGCTATATACTACGTGGGCAGTGTTATATAGTGCGTGGGCTGTGCTATATACTATGTCGCCTGTGTTATATACTGCGTGGGCTGTGCTATATATTACGTAGGCTGTGCTATATACTACGTGGCTGCTATATACTATGTGGCTGCTATATACTACGTGGCTGTGCTATATACTACGTGGCTGTCTGTGTTACGTGGGCTGTGCTATATACTACGTGGATGAGTTATATACTGCCTGGCTGCTGTATACTATGTGGGCAGTGTTATATACTGTGTGGGCTGTGTTATATACTACGTAGCCTGTGTTATATACTGCGTGGGCTGTGCTATATATTACGTGGACTGTGCTACATACTTCGTGGCTGCTATATACTACGTGGCTGTGCTATATACTACGTGGCTGTCTGTTACGTGGGCTGTGCTATATAGTGTGTGGCTGCTATATAGTATGTGGCTGCTATATAGTATGTGGCTGTGCTATATACTATGTGGCTGTGCTATATACTATGTGGCTGTGCTATATAGTACGTGGCTGCTATATACTACATGGCTGTGCTATATATTACGCGGCCGGCCGCGACCAATCAGCGATATTGCCACGGGATTTAAACACCGCTTCGGTGATTAGTTGTGCCTGGCCAACCATGACCAATCAGCGAAACGCAGTTCGGCAGCAAATTGGTGCGGGATTTCAATGACGCTTCGCTGATTGGTCGCAACCAATCAGCGATATTGGGGCGGAATTTAACCCCCACTCACAGCGCGACGTACATACATATTCTAGAATACCCGATGCTTTAGAATCGGGCCACCATCTAGTGACTCATAAGAGGCAAAGGCTGCTACTTTGCTCCCATGCTTTGCACTGCAGCACTATTTAAATACAGCTATAATGTTGCTAATAAGCTAAAATAACCAAAAATATAAAGAAACAGTCCTTATCAGACAAGAAAGTTCTGGACAAAGACAAAAAAAAACAGTCTAAAAAATCAAATACAAAATGTAATTGAATACAGTAATAATATGAAATGCAGAAATCATTATTAAAATAAATATATTTCCATAAAAATAGCAAAAAAAATCAAAAAATGCCTACACGGAGAAAGGCATGGTGTAAATGTCAACCTTTGGGCAGACAAAACAAGAACACAAAAGAGGAACAAAAGACCATCCGGCAGTCACATGCTGCGGTGGACAACTTTTTGCTCCCTGATTTTCTGGGTGCTTTTTAAGTGTCAGGTGCAAAACACAGTGCCAGCCAAAAATTCCTCCATACCATGTGCCAGCCATATGCCTCTTTTATAGATTCTTTGCCTCTTGCCACCCCTCTTTCCACATGGAGTCATGACCACACGACAAAAGTCATTACTAGTCAGTGCTCACCTCCCTAAACTTTCCTAATACCAACTCACCCTGAATGTAACAGATAGGCTCATATTCCTTGCCAACCAATAAACCAATGCCTTCCCCATAGGCCAGCCACTGCACTGGTCACCCACAATATACCATTAACCTATCACTGTCACCCACAAAACCTCTCCACTGTATCGCCTTACATCTCCTCCCTCATCCCTGTCTACCACCATTCCATGCTCTCAGTCTTACCAATGATCTATGACTATCATGCTCATAATCCGAACCTCCAATATGTCTTGTTACACATCTGCCCCTTGCTTTGCTTCCTTCCCCCCAGTCTGCTAGACTTTCTTGTGCTCCACATCAAGGCCCGCGTACTCCCATGCGTTGAAATTCCAAGGCCTACATAAGGCCTCACAAATCACACACCTATGTCGTGGAATTAAGACTTTCTAGTTTGAAATTAGTTTGCCTGTGTACAGTTCCTGTCAGTGGTCTCCAGGATGTCTCCTGTCTGCTTGCGACTTCCAGGACTTTATTACAACTTCAGTGTTACTAGACTCTGGCTTGCATCATGCACCTTGACCTACTCAGCTGCTGTCTGCCGTTCCCTGGACGGACCCTGCCTGCAATCCGGCAATCTGCCTACCTGCCTGCGGTCTCCTGGATGTCTCCCGTCTGCCAGAAATTTCCAATATCCAGCCTGGTTGCCTGTGGTCTCCTGGATATCTATGCCTGCCACTTGTTTCCAGCATCTCACCTGTTAGCCTGTGGTCTACTGGACGTCTTCCACCTGCTTTCCTATGGTCTCCCGGACATCTCCTGCCTGCCAGCAGTTTCCTGCAACCCGCATACCTTCTTGCAGCCTCCTGTATGTCTCTCACCTGCCCAGCGCATTCAAGAATCCTGCCTTCCTGCTTCTGGTCCCCTGGATTTCTTCCATCTGACAGCAGTTTTGAGCATACTAAATACTTCCGTGTGGTCTCCTGGACGTTTCCCGCCTGCCAGAAGTTTCCGATATCTCGCATACCTTCCAGGAAAGTATGTCTTGCACCTGCCAGCACTTTCCAGCATCACGCCTTCCTGCCTTTGGTCTCCTGGATGTCTTCCACCTGCCAGCAATTTCCAGCATACTAAATGCTTCCCTGTGGTCCCTTGGACATTTCCAGCCTGCCAGCATTTTTTAGCATTCTGCCTGCTTGCCTACAGTTTCCAGCATTCCACCTGTATACCTATGGTATTCCAGTCCTTCAGCTGTCCGTGTTCGTGTGCTCCATCTAGATGCTGCATCGACGCCTGTGGCTCTATTGCCCACCCGGAGAAGGACTTGGAGAATGTGTCTCAACTGGTGAGCCTAACATTTCTCTGGTGCTGCACCACTTCTCTGGAATGTGCTACCTCATTCTTTTAGATTGATTTATAATGAGCTATGGGATATGTTGGGTCTATGTGAATAGATAATATCATTGATATTATAAGAGTCAATTGATTTGATGCAAATCAAATTTGTGGTGAATTTTAGGAATTAGCTGAACTAGCCGAACTCGTACAATTTACGATTCAATTTGCTTCACGTGAATCACCTAAAATGGCCACTGCTATTTAACACATTGCAGGAGATTTCATCAGCCAGATTAGGATCACATGACCTCAATCGGACTTCCCCATAATGCCTTGCAACCACCATATCACATGGTATTGCACAGCCAATCAGAAGGAACTATCATAGCCAGTATAAAAGCAAAGGCAGGGAATGCAGCAGCCATTTTGTAATCAATCTGGACAGCCACAGAGATAGGGAGAGATAGGGAGAGAAAGTCATGACACACTGCAAAAAACTATACAGTGTATAACAGCATTGCAGTGAAGATCAATGTGGGAGGAAAACTATAGAACTATACATGACTATTCAGGGCAACTCGAGACTTCAGAGTACTTTCGATTCACGAGTATCATCCAAGGTTTTAGATTTCCAGTTCTCACAAGAAGACATGTCCACTCTGCTACTGAGCCAAATGGGTGTGGTTTATGTAAATCATGCACCAAAGGGTCTGTCCTGGAGACGTTACCAGGAAAGATGAGGGAGTTCCGGGGTGGGTGAAAGGAGGGATAAGTTTGCAGCACAAATATCCCCCTCCCCTACCTAATTGTCCGAGATGGGAATACTCCTTAAAGGGACATTTGCCAAATACATGCACAATTGACCTGAGATTTGATGATTCGGATGATTGGTCTGATTTCAGAAAGTGTCTTCTAGAACCTAACAGACCCATCTTTTTACCATCTGCTGGAAGAACCATAATGTGAATCTAGTATCGAGTAATAGAGTTAATGTATAAACCTGAGCAAAGTTCATAGACATCGTCATATGCTGAAGAATGATGACAAATCAGTTTTATTTTAGGTAAATATGTGCCCCCTAGTGGCCACTGTTAGGTAAATGTAAATAACGGAGAGAACGATATTTACATACGAGGATGTCACATTACATAATATATTACTGTATGATCAGCCGGTGTTATCAGATCACATGAGCTGATGTAACAGTACAGAAACGAATGATTATTAATACTCAACCTCAGCTCCTCTTCTGATTATAAGGGCGAGATGTGAAAAAAATAATACTAAAAGATTAGATCAGCCGGTGATCGAGCGGTCACATCAGGAGCTGGTCGCTGCGAGCACCGTCCATAGCTTAAGAAAATGGCTTATATGATTTCTTAGAATGAAATAACATTAACGCTCATGTCAACGCATGTCTGATTGAATGTTGATCCACTTGTGATCCTGCTTGATGATCCGCTTTGATTGACTCTCGGGATCATGAATGTTGATCCGGTCTGATCGAATGTGGATCGACTTGAGACTTGTGGTCACACAAATGACGATCTGGTCTGTTTGAAACACAGGATCATGAATATTATGATCAACACTGGGATCCTGGGTGGTGATACGGTCTGATCACACTTGCGATCCCAAAATAACGATCTGGTCTGATTGATTCTCAGGATCATGAATGTTGATTCCGGACTGATCGATGCTCAAAAACATAAAACACTGATCTGATCGACTCTCATGATCGTGAATGTTGATCCAGTTTGATCCAGACTCTCGATTAATAATTTTGATTCTGGACTGATCGACGCTCAGAAATATGAACATTGATCTGACCGACTCTCATGATCGTGAATGTTGATCCAGTTTGATCCAGGCTCTCGATTAATAATTTTGATTCCGGACTGATCGGCGCTCAGAAATATAAACATTGATCTGATCGACTCTCGTGATCGTGAATGTTGATCCAGTTTGATCCAGGCTCTCGATTAATAATTTTGATTCCGGACTGATCGACGCTCAGAAATATAAACATTGATCTGATCGACTCTCATGATCGTGAATATTCATATGGTCTGATACACACTAGGGATTACAAATTTTCAATTCGTCTGATCCTGATCGATCCTGTGGATCATGATTGTTATGATTGATGCTTAGGATTCCAGGATGACGATTCGATGTGATCCACAAACGGAATTATGAAAGTTCATTCTTTCTAATTGACAGTTGTGATACTTGTTGGTGATCTGGTCTGATTGACACTCTGGATCATGTCGCTCCAGTTTGATCAATACTCGGAAACATCAACATTGATCTTATCTGGTCCACACTTGGGATCAAGAGGGAACCTTTTCCCCTTTATGTTTTTTTTTCCTAGTTCACTTCTTATGGAGCAATCGTGAAGAAACAGCCTTCTAGAGTTTCTCTGTGACCTCTCCCTTCATTCACATTTTCCCATCCCATATGTAGGTGTTATGCAATGACAATGCAGAATCTCTGCCGAATAGGCGTCTGCCTTCACTGACCTGTCGAACGGGCTGTACGGTTGGGGAAGGACTAGACAAAATACAGGCAGCACCTTGTGCACTGCGAGACACTGGGACACATTGCACCATGGCTCTGAAGCCAGACTCCTACTTAGTGCTGAATGATGGGAATAAAATGCCGGTGGTCGGATTTGGCACCTTCGCCCCGCACACGGTGAGTGCATCAGACATAAAGCACAGGCTGTAGCATTGAATCCAAAGCAAAGCGGCATTACTGCTGGTCTCTCGCCACCGCAATGTTTCCCTATTTGGGACACTGTGCCATCACTCCGTGCTTTAGTTATTTCACAGGGAAACATTGAGATTCATAAAAATGTCATCTTATTCCGCACAGTACACCAAAGAACAGGCCGGTGAGAGCACCAAGGCCGCCATTGACGTCGGATACCGCCACATCGACTGCGCCTTTTTATACAGGAATGAGGTCCAGGTCGGAGAAGCCATTAGATCAAAGATTGCGGATGGGACTGTGAAGAGGGAAGACATTTTTTACACTGGGAAGGTGGCCAATCAAAATATTGTTTTCACTTTAACATGGCCACTAGGTGGCGATGACGAGCTGTTACAGGTTTTTAATTTATTCTTCAGCTTTGGAATAATAACCACACTCCTGAGAGGGTCCGACTGGGACTGGAGAAATCTCTGAAGGATCTTCAGCTGGATTACATTGATCTCTTCCTAATACACACCCCCATGGAGTTCAAGGTTTGTAGATATATGTGTGGATCGACCGTGGCTCCCAATCAGATCAGAGCAGAAGACATTATATGTGAACTCTTTTTTTCCTCCAGCCTGGAGATGATCCCTTTCCCACAGACGAAAATGGGAAATTGATTTTTCATAACACAGATATCCGAGAAACATGGAAGGTAAAATATATGAAAGATTATGGGTGACTGTGGGGAGAATAACTTCTCCTCCACCATACGGGGTAAGATTCCCATTTTCGGATGGAACATCTCTCTAATTATCTTACCATAACCTCTAGGCTATGGAAGCGTGCAGAGACGCCGGCCTCGTCCGATCCATCGGAGTCTCCAATTTTAACCGCCGGCAACTGGAGCTGATTCTCAACATGCCAGGACTGAAGTACAAACCAGTGTGCAACCAGGTACATATCACCGACCAGTAAGGATCAATCACACATAAATATCCTAAAGAATTAGAAAAAGTGCCAATCTTCCTTACAGGTTGTGCGATATTGCAATACCAGATATAACCCATAGACAGTTGTGGCGCTGTTTCTGGAAAATAAGTTCTTTTTTTTTTTTCAGTAAATATATTTATTGAAATTTTAAACAGGAAAAACAATAAAACGAATCATTACAATGTCCAGAGCTATACATTACGCCTCTGAGAACACAGCACAAGTGTAGTTGAACAAGGACTCTGGCACATAAAGGGTACATGCTTCTCATCTTGAGAATCACCTCGGGACATGGATACAGGATACAGAACCTGTAAGAAAAGCAATTGTAGAGATAGGAGAAAAAGAAAGAAAGAGAAGAAGAGAGAGAAAAAAAAGGGGGGGGGGGGGGAATGGGGAAGAAGGGGGGATTAAGGGAGACCCAGCAATGTATACGCCCACGTATTGAGAATTAGGAGTATGTACGCAGCCAAGTCAGGAACCCTGTGCTCTCCTTGAAGGATTGCCAGAGGAACCAGGTGCGTCCCTGGACATATGCAGCATCACCATCACCCGCCACCAGCGACTCTAGACGATGTAATCTATCCATTTCAGCTATCTATTCCTCCGTGGAGGGGACCTCAGTGGACCTCCAATGTCGGGGAATAACTGCCCTAGCAGCTATGAGGCAAAATCTCAGGATCCCCTTTTTAACGGAAGCTATCGAACTGGGTATCAGGGACAGTAGGGCCATTTGGGGGGAGGGCTCGTGGCGGACCCCAGTCATCAAATGAAAGGCATCAAAGACTGAGTTCCAGAAGGGTTGCAGGGGACCACAGGACCACCAAACATGAAGCATAGAGCCCGTGGCGGAGCCACATCTCCAGCAGGCGTCCGAGATCTCCGGGTTAATCCTGTGGAGAAGGACGGGACACCTATACCAGCATGTCAGTAATTTATAATTCCTCTCCTGCGCCTGACTGGACATCGTCATCTTATGTGCAAGAGTGAAGATTTTTAGACTATCCGCCTCAGAAAAGGTGATCCCCAGGTCCCTCTCCCAAGCCTCCATAAATCCAAGCGTAGTAGGGGGAAGTGAATTCAAGACCAGGCCATAGAGCACCGAAACCACGTGGGAGGGACCCTCGGTAGGGAGCATCAGGGACTCAAATGGTGTCAGCGCCCCCATCGGCACACTGGAAAGAAAGCTCCGCAATTGCAGAAACTCCAGCCAGGACAGCGGTGTCGTAAGATCAGAACCTCGTAACCCCCGCATGCCGGAGAGCCCCGCAAGCTTATCCTTCACCTGACCCAGTCCCACCCCGTCAAGTCGTGACCAACACAGATACGTAGATCTATTCATTGCTGGGGGAAAGGCCGGATTGTCAAAAAGGGGACTCAGTCTGCTCAATCGGGAGGTCAGGCGTAATTTCACATAGGATCTATCCCAGAACCTCAAAACAATCTGTGTGAGTGGAGCAAAACTCGACACAGGTGGGCGTCCGGTCCCCCCCAGCCAAGGCAGCCAGTACAAAGAAGAGGGCGATAAAAGTTTCTCCAGGAGCACCCACTGTTTATGAGCATCACCAAACCTCCAGTCGACAATCCTAGAGAGCAAGACTGCCTGATAATAACGTTTAAAATCAGGACGGCCTACCCCCCCTTTAGTCTTGGGTCTCACTAACACTGAGAATCGAGTCCGCGGCTTCTTAGTTCCCCAAATAAAGCTATTGATAGCTGACTGCAGGCGCCTGAAAAAGCAATCCGGAACCTGCACTGGAGCAGTCTGAAAAAGATAGAGGAATCGGGGTAAAATATCCATTTTGACCACTCCCACCCGTCCGAACCAAGATAGCTGAGGTCTGCCATACCGTTTAAGGTCCGAGATAGTTTTCTGCAGGAGCGGGACGTAGTTCAGAGCATATGTTGCGCTAATGTCAGCAGGTATTAAGACTCCTAAATATTTTAAGGCATCGGTCTTCCGCTTAAAAGAGAAGGACGCCTGAAGCTGAGAGACTAGATCATCAGGCAGGGAGATATTGAGCGCCTCCGTCTTGGAGTAGTTGACTTTAAAGTTTGAAACCTCCCCGAACCTACGGAACTCTCGGAGGAGTACAGGAAAAGCCACGGTCGGGTTGGTAATGTACAGCAATAAATCATCCGCATACAGAGATATCTTAAACTCATGTTGGCCAATCCGCAGACCCTCAATATCAGGAGTCTTCCGTAATGCCACTGCCAGATGCTCCATCGCAAGGATATAAAGTAAGGGGGAAAGGGGGCAACCCTGACGGGTCCCGTTTCTTATGTCAATGGGCGGGGAAAGGGTACCGTTCACTCTAAAACGGGCCGTAGGCCTATGATACAGAGCAAAAATCCTCTCCAACATGTTAGGTCCCACTCCCAGTTGCTTCAGGGAGGCACGTAGAAAGGTCCAGCCTAGGCGATCAAACGCCTTCTCAGCGTCAATAGATAATAAACATGCTGGTACCTTTCCTGTGTGCATGTACGAGGTCAGAAGCAACGTCTTCACCGTGTTATCCCTGGCCTCCCTGTGCGGCACAAAGCCCACCTGATCACTATGGATGGACCCAGGGAGAATAGGGTTCAGTCTTCCAGCTAACACTTTCGCGAACACCTTCACATCCACATTAATGAGGGATATGGGCCTATAGCTTGCACACAATAGGGGATCTTTTCCCAGTTTAGGAATCACGGTGATTGTGGCCATCAGCGTTTGGGGGGCGGAAAATAAGTTCTTTAAATAATTTCATATTATCCGCACTGGTATATATAGTAATGAGCCGTTATATCTCTGCACAGGTAGAATGTCACATATTCCACAATCAGAGCAAATTACTGGAGTTCTGCAAATCTCATGATATCGTGCTGGTCGGATACAGTGTACTGGGGTCCAGCAGAGCAAAGGGCGCGTAAGAACAAGACCATTGTTTTATTATATCTGATGGTGTCCCAGAAAAAAAGGCAAATATATAAATATAACTACTATAATACTGCCCCTGTACAAGAATATAACTACTATAATACTGCCCCTGTACAAGAATATAACTACTATGATACTGCCCCCTATGTACAAGAATATAACTACTATAATACTGCCCCTATGTACAAGAATATAACTACTATAATACTGCCCCTGTACAAGAATATAACTACTATAATACTGCCCCCTATGTACAAGAATATAACTACTATAATACTGCCCCTATGTACAAGAATATAACTACTATAATACTGCCCCTATGTACAAGAATATAACTAATATAATACTGCTCCTATGTACAAGAATATAACTACTATAATACTGCTCCTATGTACAAGAATATAACTACTATAATACTGCCCCTATGTACAGGAATATAACTACTATAATACTGCCCCTATGTACAAGAATATAACTACTATAACACTGCCCCTATGTACAAGAATATAACTACTATAATACTGCCCCCTATGTACAAGAATATAACTACTATAATACTGCTCCTGTACAAGAATATAACTACTATAATACTGCCCCTATATACAAAAATATAACTACTATAATACTGCCCCCTATGCACAAGAATATAACTACTTGTTTCATTGCCCATGTCTTACCCTTTACATCATGTCTCATGTAATAGTGACTATCATGTGATAGTAGTAACAGTATCCTCCATAATATGCATATGATAGTGTTACATATAGTGCTCATATAATAGTGTCGCTCACAGAATGAGACATCACAGACGGCCGTATAATGACTTTTCTTTTTTTTGTTTTTTGGAGAACCATTAACCAATGTGCTTGTTTTCTTTCCCTTCACCAACATTTTATAAAAATGTGAGATTTAGTTTATATTTTTTCTGACAGGGTTGATCAGAATTCCCCCAAAGTTCTTGAAGACCCCGTATTAAATACAGTCGCTAAGAAGCTGAACCGCTCTCCTGCGCAGGTGGCCCTGAGATATTTGTTACAGAGGGGATGTGTCGTCTTGGCAAAAAGTTTCATCTCTGAGAGGATCAAGGAAAACTTCCAGGTAAATGAAGAAATTAAAATCTGAATAATTTCCTTCATCTAAAAAAAAACAACAATATTTTTTATTACTTTTCACTTACAGGTTTTTGACTTTGACTTAAGTGATGAAGACATGAAATCTCTAGATGGAGTCAATAAAAACATGCGTTACTTCATTACCGATGCGTAAGTGTCTTTCCTGACGTTCTAGCTTCTGAGAGCATATTTATTCATTTTTTTCTTTACATTTACTTTTATTTATTATTATTTTTAAGATTATATATTAAGGTATTTGTATTCATATTTTATTTTATGTAGTTACTTTACTTTTGTATTCTGTCTTTTACTTTAGTTGGAAAGAAAGCCCTAAGTATCCATATGATGATGAATACTAAGAACGTTGGCCAATTTTTCTGGATTCATACTATTAACCCCGGTGTCTTAGTATCTTAGTATAGCAGATTGTGATCTTCAGAGAATATACGATCTATGAAATGTATTCTGACTTTGGTATAGCACTTATTATGGCTCAGATTTAAAATGACAGCACATAAACTAACACCTAATGAGAAATTCTAAGGCTGAGTTCAGATGATGCCATGTTTTAAGTCAAGAGTACAATATTCTTCTGTATACTGCAATAAAATACATTTTATGTGCAATTTACTTTGAAGGTGTCAACTGTTTAAAAGTTTTGCCAATACCCCTTTATCTAATCAAAAACTAATGATGTAATTCAATACCTTGAATAATTTTAATATTCATACACAGTATCAATTTCATTATTTTAAGTCTTTCACGTTGTTGTCAAATAGCTGAGAATCTATATGGGCATCTGTGATCGTGCCCATTGCGGTCCCTTAGCTTTTTAAACATCCTTAAATTTATATGAATATCTTTTATCATTTTCTTTTAAAACACTCTTTTCTGTTGCTTTCCACTATGTAAGTTTTATTTTTACTGATCTGGCTTTAAATATGATACATGAATAGTAATAAATCATCCGTATCAAGATATCATGATGTGAGAGTGTCCCCAAGGTCAGCATCATTGTTGTCGGATATCTCGAACCATGGGCTCCTTCCATGTCCCTTGCGCTGGGGGCACTCTAGCCACACCTGCCGAGCTCCTGAATCCACGTTTAATATGTTCCATCCCAAATCCAGGGAATTGGGTAGTAGTAGTGTATGAAAATACACAAACCAGACTATCAAGGGAATACGTACAGTAGTAAAGGAAAATACCAATCACACTAATATCTACCCACAAACAGCAGAGAGGAACATCGTAGAGTGAAGGAAGGAAAAAACAAACAGACTGAAGAGGATGAGGAAATACACACAACAGAAAAACCAAACAACAGTCTTTACATAAACATCCCAAACACCACCTCATACAACCAGCACTTCCAGCTCCAAAGCCAGGAAGCAAGAAACCACTGGCATTCCTGAAAGAAGAGGCCAGTATATATGGGAAAGGGGAGTGGCCAACACTGAACAGCTTAGACCATCAACAGCTGGAAAGCTCTAGCAACTCTTTAACTGAACATTTTAACCCTTGTACTGCTAGCAGAAGCCTGCACCATTTAATATGATGGTGAGGAGCTTCTAATCAGTGCAGGAGTGTGGGAAATCAGACGCTGCGGTCTTCTGAAACCGTCTATGTCTCAGTAAACCCATAACAAATACATGCAATAGCTTTTTTTCATGTTTTTTAGTAATTTCATAAGAAATTTCACATTACTGGCTACATTTATATTCTGTCAAATTGCGTTGTGACCTCATCATGTCGCAGGGGCATTAAAACATAACAGGTGTCCATGTTGCCTTTTTCCATTGCCAAGGAGTACATAGGGGGAAGCCGGATCAGTGTAGATCGTATCTTTTTGCCCATGTCTACCTGATAGCTTGGCACAGACCCCTATATGGCAGAACACAGAGTTCCCATGGGTCATTATTGTGAGCTCATATCTGACAACCCATCCAGATTTGTCTACAAATCTTCATGTCCCCGTATACTGTATGTGTCACCCTCTTCTATTAAGTGCCTGTGAAGTGCCCGCCAGGGCAGCAGGGTACTCGGTCTGGTCGCTTCTTAAAGGGGATGAATCGGTGCTGCGACCCGGTCCATGGCCCTGAGCGCCCAATAAAAAGGGGGAAAGGTCTTTTAAGGGGAATTGTAGATAAAGTTTGTCGTGACGCCACCTGTGGTGATCGGTCAGTAGGGGGGACGACGCTGCTTTAAAAGGGGTTCTCTGGGGGATGTTGTTGTAGCAAAGATGGTATCGCTTCCCACAGGTGAAGCAGGGTCCCCAGGAGTCCTATAGTGTGTGGCGAGGATGGTGTACGCCGGGCAATGAACAAAGGATGCAAGTTGTAAAGTCTTTACCTGGTTTACTGTAGTTGGCGGGCCACAGTCCAGGGTACCAGGCACTGATGGTGATGAGGCCCGGTCGGCTCAGAGGCAGTGGGAGAATCCCTTTTCCAGTTGAGGTCAGTGAGCCTTTCCAACTAGCGCTTGCTGTATATGACGTCCCTGCTGCCTGAAGCTTTCTGCAGATACCTGCATGACGGGCAGCTTTAGCCTTTTTATAGGGACTCTATCATGCCCCAGGCTCCTCAGGTGCTGCTCTGCTGCATCTCAGGTGTGGTTTGGGCCAATCCCATAAAGTTCTCATCCCTCCGGTTCTGCCAAGTGTCCTACAGTTCCCCTAAGGCCTCGGGCTCCCGATACCCGGTACTGCGCTTCGGCTCTGAGGGTGCCCAGTCACAGTTCCCCTCTGAGCCCTGTTCCTTTCCTCTGCTCCTTTCCTCAGAAGCTCCACCATATGCAACCCTTCGGGTCCTTCTCCTTCCAGAGGGCTGCAGCTCCACGTGGCTGCCAGGCCTCCCTGTCTGCTCTCTCAGACTTCCTTCTCCTCCTGTGTCTCTCCCAGACTAGCCTAACTCCTCCTCCAGGTCAGGATACATATAGCTTAGGGAAGCTCCCCTGAATCCGAGTCCTGAGCTCCCCTCCAGGCCTGGATTTGAAATGTGTTGTGTGTGAGTGCCTTATCTGGCAAAGAGAACTCCATTGCCTCCAAGCATGATATCACCCTCCCCGAAGGGAATGCAACATCACTGCAGCAGCCGGTCACCTTGGGTGCAGCATCTGTATGTACATGCATGTGGTTTGAAGCTATGGAAGATGCCATATAGTTGTATGACAGCTACAATTATTCACATGCAATATGGCTGCTATTATTCATCTATATACATTGCAGCCACCTGCCAGGCATATGCCCCCATATACAGTGCACTTAATTACCAAACACATTCAAGGCTGAAAATTTTGGCACCCTTGAAATTGTTCCAGAAAATGAAATATTTCTCCCAGAAAATAATTGCAATTACACATGTTTTGATATACACATGTTTATTTCCCGTGGACATAATTTTACACAAAACCCCAAAAATGGGCCAGGCAGAATTGTTGGCACCTTTCCAAAATTGTTGGTAAACAACTTTGTTTCAAGCATGTGATGCTCGTTCAAACTCACCTGTGGCAAGTAAGAGGTGTGGGCAATATTAAAATCACACCTGAAATCAGATAAAAAGGGGAAAAGTTGACTCAATTTTTGCATTGTTTGTCTGTGTGAGCCACACTAAAAATGGAAAGCAGAAAGACGAGAATGGAACTGCCTGATGACTTAAGAACCAAAATTGTTGAATAATATCAACATTCTCAAGGCTACCAATTTTGTCCATCTCCAGAGATCTTGATGTTCCTTTGTCCATGGTGTGCAACATAATCCAGAAGTTTACAACCCATGGAACTGTAGCTAATCTCCCTGGATGTGGACAACAGTATAAAATTGATGAAAGGTTGCAACACAGGATTGTTGTGAATTCTGTGGCAGAGCTCTCTCCTGTGGTCACAAGTGGTACTTCGGCTGATTCTCTCTGTGAGCTTCCGTTGGTGGAGGAAAGTGGTACTGCGGCTTCTGAGTTTCCTTCCTCATGTGATGTGGTGAAGTCGTTAGGTGCTGCTCTATTTAACTCCACCTAGTGCTTTTATCCTGGCCTCCAGTCAATGTTCTAGTATTGGACCTGTTTCCTCCTGGATCGTTCCTGTTGCCTGCTGCTTTGCATAGCTAAGTTCCTCTTTGCTATTTGTTTGCTGTTTTTTTTCTGTCCAGCTTGTCAATTTGTTTTTTTCTGCTTGCTGGAAGCTCTGGGACGCAGAGGGTGTACCTCCGTGCCGTTAGTTCAGTACGGAGGGTCTTTTTGCCCCCTTTGCGTGGTTTTTGTAGGGTTTTGTGTTGACCGCAAAGTTACCTTTCCTATCCTCGCTCTGTTCAGAAAGTTGGGCCTCACTTTGCTAAATCTATTTCATCTCTACGTTTGTCTTTTCATCTTAACTCACAGTCATTATATGTGGGGGCTGCCTTTTCCTTTGGGGTATTTCTCTGAGGCAAGGTAGGCTTATTTTCTATCTTCAGGCTAGCTAGTTTCTCAGGCCGTGCCGAGTTGCATAGGGAGCGTTAGGCGCAATCCACGGCTGCCTTTAGTGTGGTTGGAGAGGATTAGGGATTGCGGTCAACAGAGTTCCCACGTCTCAGAGCTCGTTCTTGTTTTTTAGGTTATTGCCAGGTCACTGTATGTGCGCTGACCTCTATGTCCATTGTGGTACTGAATTACCTTTCATAACAGTACTGGAGGCCCAAAGTATTAATGATTCTCAATAGAGGGAAAAAAGAAGTTCTGAGACCATTTTTTTTTCTCTGCACTGTGTTTTGCCTTTTTTTTCCCCTAGACATTTGGGTGGTTCAGGACACAGGTGTAGCAATGGACATTAAAGGTCTGTCTTCATGTGTGGATCAGCTCTCGGCAAGAGTACAAAGTACTCAAGACTTTGTGGTTCAGAATTCTATGTTAGAACCGAGAATTCCTATTCCTGATTTGTTTTTTGGAGATAGAACTAAATTTCTGAGTTTCAAAAATAATTGTAAACTATTTCTGGCTTTGAAACCTCGCTCCTCTGGTGACCCAGTTCAACAAGTTAGGATCGTTATTTCTTTTTTGTGTGGTGACCCTCAGGACTGGGCATTTTCTCTTGCGTCAGGAGATCCTGCATTAAGTAATATCGATGCGTTTTTCCTGGCGCTCGGATTGCTGTACGATGAGCCTAATTCTGTGGATCAGGCAGAGTAGAATTTGCTGGCTCTGTGTCAGGGTCAGGATGAAATAGAGGTATATTGTCAGAAATTTAGAAAGTGGTCCGTACTCACTCAGTGGAATGAAGGTGCGCTCGCAGCTATTTTCAGAAAAGGTCTCTCTGAAGCCCTTAAGGATGTCATGGTGGGATTTCCTATGCCTGCTGGTCTGAATGAGTCTATGTCTTTGGCCATTCAGATCGGTCGACGCTTGCGCGAGTGTAAATCTGTGCACCATTTGGCGGTATTACCTGAGCTTAAACCTGAGCCTATGCAGTGCGATAGGACTTTGACCAGAGTTGAAAGGCAAGAACACAGACGTCTGAATGGGCTGTGTTTCTACTGTGGTGATTCCACTCATGCTATCTCTGATTGTCCTAAGCGCACTAAGCGGTTCGCTAGGTCTGCCACCATTGGTACGGTACAGTCAAAATTTCTTCTGTCCGTTACCTTGATCTGCTCTTTGTCATCGTATTCTGTCATGGCATTTGTGGACTCAGGCGCTGCTCTGAATTTGATGGACTTGGAGTATGCTAGGCGTTGTGGGTTTTTCTTGGAGCCCTTGCAGTGTCCTATTCCATTGAGAGGAATTGATGCTATGCCTTTGGCCAAGAATAAGCCTCAGTACTGGACCCAGCTGACCATGTGCATGGCTCCTGCACATCAGGAGGTTAATCGCTTTCTGGTGTTGCATAATCTGCATGATGTGGTCGTGTTGGGGTTGCCATGGCTACAAGTCCATAATCCAGTATTAGATTGGAAATCCATGTCTGTGTCCAGCTGGGGTTGTCAGGGGGTACAGGGTGATGTCCCATTTCTGACTATTTCGTCATCCACCCCTTCTGAGGTTCCTGAGTTCTTGTCTGATTACCGGGATTTATTTGATGAGCCCAAGTCCGATACCCTACCTCCGCATAGGGATTGTGATTGTGCTATCGATTTGATTCCTGGTAGTAAAAACCCAAAAGGTCGACTGTTTAATTTGTCTGTGCCTGAGCACGCCGCTATGCGGAGTTATGTGAAGGAGTCTTTGGAGAAGGGGCATATTCGCCCGTCATCGTCGCCATTAGGAGCAGGGTTTTTTTTTGTAGCCAAGAAGGATGGTTCACTGAGACCTTGTATAGATTACCGCCTTCTAAATAAGATCACGGTTAAATTTCAGTACCCCTTGCCATTGTTATCTGATTTGTTTGCTCGGATTAAGGGGGATAGTTGGTTCACCAAGATAGATCTTCGTGGTGCGTATAATCTTGTGCGTATTAAGCGAGGCGATGAGTGGAAAACTGCATTTAATACGCCCGAGGGCCATTTTGAGTGTCTAGTAATGCCATTCGGACTTGCCAATGCTCCATCAGTGTTTCAGTCCTTTATGCATGACATCTTCCGAGAGTACCTGGATAAATTCCTGATTGTGTACTTAGATGACATTTTGATCTTCTCGGATGATTGGGAGTCTCATGTGAAGCAGGTCATAACGGTGTTTCAGGTCCTGCGTGCTAATTCTTTGTTTGTGAAGGGATCAAAGTGTCTCTTTGGTGTTCAGAAGGTTTCATTTTTGGGGTTCATCTTTTCCCCTTCTACTATCGAGATGGACCCTGTTAAGGTCCAAGCCATCCATAATTGGACTCAGCCGACATCTCTGAAAAGTCTGCAAAAGTTCCTGGGCTTTGCTAATTTTTATCGTCGCTTCATCTACAATTTTTCTAGTATTGCTAAACCATTGACCGATTTTACCAAGAAAGGTGCTGATGTGGTCAATTGGTCTTCTGCTGCTGTGGAAGCTTTTCAAGAGTTGAAGCGTCATTTTTCTTCTGCCCCTGTGTTGTGTCAACCAGATGTTTCGCTTCCGTTCCAGGTCGAGGTTGATGCTTCTGAGATTGGAGCAGGGGCTGTTTTGTCGCAGAGAAGTTCTGATTGCTCGGTGATGAAACCATGCGCCTTCTTTTCCAGGAAGTTTTTTGCCTGCTGAGCGAAATTATGATGTGGGCAATCGAGAGTTGCTGGCCATGAAGTGGGCATTGAGGAGTGGCGTCATTGGCTTGAAGGAGCTAAGCATCGCGTGGTGGTCTTGACTGATCATAAGAACTTGACTTATCTCGAGTCCGCCAAGCGGTTGAATCCTAGACAAGCTCGTTGGTCGTTGTTTTTTGCCCGTTTTGACTTTGTGATTTCGTACCTTCCGGGCTCTAAAAATGTGAAGGCGGATGCTCTGTCTAGGAGTTTTGTGCCCGACTCTCCGGGTGTATCTGAGCCGGCGGGTATCCTCAAAGAGGGAGTAATTGTGTCTGCCATCTCCCCTGATTTGCGGCGGGTGCTGCAAAAATTTCAGGCTAATAAACCTGATCGTTGCCCAGCGGAGAAACTGTTTGTCCCTGATAGGTGGACGAATAAAGTTATCTCTGAGGTTCATTGTTCGGTGTTGGCTGGTCATCCTGGAATCTTTGGTACCAGAGAGTTAGTGGCTAGATCCTTTTGGTGGCCATCTCTGTCGCGGGATGTGCGTACTTTTGTGCAGTCCTGTGGGATTTGTGCTCAGGCTAAGCTCTGCTGTTCTTGTGCCAGTGGGTTGCTTTTGCCCTTGCCGGTCCCGAAGAGGCCTTGGACACATATCTCTATGGATTTTATTTCAGATCTTCCCGTCTCTCAAAAGATGTCAGTCATTTGGGTGGTCTGTGATCGCTTCTGTAAGATGGTCCGTTTGGTACCCTTGTCTAAATTGCCTTCCTCCTCTGATTTGGTGCCATTGTTTTTCCAGCATGTGGTTCGTTTACATGGCATTCCAGAGAATATCGTTTCTGACAGAGGTTCCCAGTTTGTTTCGAGGTTTTGGCGAGCCTTTTGTGGTAGGATGGGCATTGACTTGTCTTTTTCCTCGGCTTTCCATCCTCAGACTAAGATGCTTTGTTTCTGCTGATCAGGATGACTGGGTGTCCTTTTTGCCTTTGGCTGAGTTCGCCCTTAATAATCGGGCCAGCTCGGCTACCTTGGTTTCGCCATTTTTCTGCAATTCTGGGTTCCATCCTCGTTTCTCTTCAGGACAGGTTGAGTCTTCGGACTGTCCTGGTGTGGATACTGTGGTGGACAGGTTGCAGCAGATTTGGACTCATGTAGTGGACAATTTGACCTTGTCCCAGGAGAAGGCTCAACGTTTCGCCAATCGCAGACGCTGTGTGGGTCCCCGACTTCGGGTTGGGGACTTGGTTTGGTTATCTTCTCGTCATATTCCTATGAAGGTTTCCTCTCCTAAGTTTAAACCTCGTTTTATTGGTCCGTATAGGATTTCTGAGGTTCTTAATCCTGTGTCTTTTCGTCTGACCCTTCCAGATTCTTTTTCCATACATAACGTATTCCATAGGTCATTGTTGCGGAGATACGTGGCACCTATGGTTCCATCTGTTGATCCTCCTGCCCCGGTTTTGGTGGAGGGGGAGTTGGAGTATATTGTGGAGAAGATTTTGGATTCTCGTGTTTCAAGGCGGAAACTCCAGTATCTGGTTAAGTGGAAGGGTTATGCTCAGGAAGATAATTCCTGGGTTTTTGCCTCTGATGTCCATGCTCCCGATCTTGTTCGTGCCTTTCATATGGCTCATCCTGGTCGTCCTGGGAGCTCTGGTGAGGGTTCGGTGACCCCTCCTCAAGGGGGGGGGTACTGTTGTGAATTCTGTGGCAGAGCTCTCTCTTGTGGTCACAAGTGGTACTTCGGCTGATTCTCTCTGTGAGCTTCTGTTGGTGGAGGAAAGTGGTACTGCGGCTTCTGAGTTTCCTTCCTCAGGTGATATGGTGAAGTCATTAGGTGCTGCTCTATTTAACTCCACCTAGTGCTTTTATCCTGGCCTCCAGTCAATGTTCTAGTATTGGACCTGTTTCCTCCTGGATCATTCCTGTGGCCTGCTGCTCTGCATAGCTAAGTTCCTCTTTGCTATTTGTTTGCTGTTTTTTTTCTGTCCAGCTTGTCAATTTGTTTTTTTCTGCTTGCTGGAAGCTCTGGGACGCAGAGGGTGTACCTCCGTGCCGTTAGTTCGGTACGGAGGGTCTTTTTGCCCCCTTTGCGTGGTTTTTGTAGGGTTTTGTGTTGACCGCAAAGTTACCTTTCCTATCCTCGCTCTGTTCAGAAAGTCGGGCCTCACTTTGCTAAATCTATTTCATCTCTACGTTTGTCTTTTCATCTTAACTCACAGTCATTATATGTGGGGGCTGCCTTTTCCTTTGGGGTATTTCTCTGAGGCAAGGTAGGCTTATTTTCTATCTTCAGGCTAGCTAGTTTCTCAGGCCGTGCCGAGTTGCATAGGGAGCGTTAGGCGCAATCCACGGCTGCCTTTAGTGTGGTTGGAGAGGATTAGGGATTGCGGTCAACAGAGTTCCCACGTCTCAGAGCTCGTTCTTGTTTTTTGGGTTATTGCCAGGTCACTGTATGTGCGCTGACCTCTATGTCCATTGTGGTACTGAATTACCTTTCATAACACAGGATAGTCTGGATGGTGGCTAAGAAGTCCCAGTCAAGGTCCAAATAAATTCAAGCTGTCCTGCAGGCTAATGGTGCATCAGTGTCAGTGCGAACTATCCAATGACATTTCAATGAAATTAAACACTATGGCAGGAGACCCAGGAGGATCCCACTGCTAACACAGATACATAAAAAAAGCTAGACTGCAGTTTGCAAAAAATGTATGTGAGTAAGCCACAATCCTTCTGGGAAAGCGTCTTATGGACAGATGAGATCAAGATAGAGGTTTTTGGTAAAGCACATCATTCTACTGTTTACCGAAAATGGAATGAAGCCAACAAAGAAAATAACACAGTACCTACAGTCAAATATGGTGGAGGATCAAAGATGTTTTGGAGTTGTTTTTCTGCCTCTGGCACTCAGTGCCTTGACTGTGTGCAAGCTATCATGAAATCTGAAGACTGCCAAAGGATTTTGGGTCACAATGCAGTGCCCAGTGTCAGAAAGCTAGAAACCTAGGTCATGGGTCTTCCAGCAGGACAGTGACCACAAACATACTTAAAGAAGCACCCAGAAATGGATGGAAACAAAGTGACGGAGAGTTACGGAGTGGCCAACAATGAGTCAAATCCCTACAAATCCCTAGTTAGACCGCACATGGAGTACTGTGTCCAGTTTTGGGGACCGGTGCTCAGGAAGGATATAATGGAACTAGAGAGAGTACAAAGGAGGGCAACAAAATTAATAAAGGGGATGGGAGAACTACAATACCCAGATAGATTAGCGAAATTAGGATTATTTAGTCTAGAAAAAAGACGACTGAGGGGCGATCTAATAACCATGTATAAGTATATAAGGGGACAATACAAATATCTCGCTGAGGATCTGTTTATACCAAGGAAGGTGACGGGCACAAGGGGGCATTCTTTGCGTCTGGAGGAGAGAAGGTTTTTCCACCAACATAGAAGAGGATTCTTTACTGTTAGGGCAGTGAGAATCTGGAATTGCTTGCCTGAGGAGGTGGTGATGGCGAACTCAGTCGAGGGGTTCAAGAGAGGCCTGGATGTCTTCCTGGAGCAGAACAATATTGTATCATACAATTATTAGGTTCTGTAGAAGGACGTAGATCTGGGGATTTATTATGATGGAATATAGGCTGAACTGGATGGACAAATGTCTTTTTTCGGCCTTACTAACTATGTTACTATGTTACTATGTTACTATGAGTCCAGATGTAAATCCCATTGATCGCCTGGGGAAAGATCTTAAATTGACTGTTGGGAGAAGGTGAAATATGAGAGACCTGGAGCAATTCCAGTTGAAAGGTGTAAGAAGCTTGTAGGTCGTTATACGAATAGGGCCCAACCAAATATTAAGGTGGGGGTGCCACCAATTTTGTCAGGCTCATTTTTGGGGTTTCGTGTGAAATTATGTCCAATTTGCCATTTTGTATTTGCTTTTTTTGCTGTTGATCCAATACACAAAAAAAACTAAACGTGTGTATAACAAAAAGTGTAATTGCAATAATATTCTGGGAGAAATAGTTCATTTTCTGGAACAATTTAAAGAGTTGCAACAGAATATATATATATATATATATATATATATATATACATATATATATATATATATATATACTGCATTTTCATGTTCTCATATACTGTATATTGCCTATTATATGCCCTGATATAAAGCACTGTGAATTGCCATATATATAAATTGCAGTCACATACCCTCCCCATAGATTGACTGACACATGACAATCCCTTTAAAGGGGTTTGCTTAGACCGCAATATTCAGAAATTCTTTAGTTACAGTAGGTACATGACACATAACTTTTCTAAAAGGGCTGCACATTCCTCATCTACAACTAAAGATAAAACATAAGGCATAACATAATATAACAAATAAGAACCAGTACGACCAGTCACTCCACTGGTCTTATGGTATGTTTCTACTTTTAGTTTTTTTATGCACATTTTGAAGCCAAAGCCAAGTGTGAATTCATAGAAAGGGGAAACCTTGGGGGTGAATTCATGGAGGCTAGGACCAGTCTCAATCAAAAATCAGCTCGACTTATATGTGCCAAGGGCATTAATATTCACATGCGTCTAGATTAATTTTGAGCATCTTCAGAACTTCAAGTCAAAAAGCGTACTGCAGTTATGCGACTGAAAAAGCACCCAAGCTGGCGAAACGTTAAAATCCACAGGGGGTTTTATCTGCAGCCACACAGATTTGCTGTAAGTACTATATACTCGGCTTCTGGTTGTGCCACGGTTATTGATGCAAGTCAATGTGAAGCAGTCACAAGATGTCCTCTTGTTCTAATGTCTGACATGAGAGCACGGATAGCCTGATGGACTTTCAAGACAGGACTGAATCTCAGGGATGCACACCCAGCAAAAAATACCAAAACTTTAAAAAATTCTGTTGCCAGTAGTGGCATAGGAAACACGTTTCGAGTAATATTGCTCTTGGTTATCAAGAAGTAGCCGACCAATCAGAATGAAAATAAAAGCAACATGCTAAACCAGACCAATAATGAAAAACATTATTACCACCTTTGGGGAATATGTCTCATTTGAGATTCTGACTTAACTACTTTCGAATTACCCATAGACTTTAGTCATCCTGGCAGTCAACATTTGTATCATGAGGTCGTGCTGTTATAGAAGCAAAGATCCTGGCTAGCAAACAGAGCCAGACTCCACATAGAAAAGGCAGATATGGCCGTCTCTGCCTTTTGTATTGCCGTATGCGCAGCACTGAGAGAGTATAAAGTATAGAAAGCTCCGACAACTCCCATGTTATTGGGTGCAGGGAGGCGGCTGGAGCCGCTGTGTCCTAGGAGAACTAGTCCTCTCTGATACACAGCCTGGAGGCTGAATTCCCACAGTAACTCAGGCTATTATACCAGCCCCAGTTACAGAGGAAATCAGATTTGAAAAGAAAGTTTTTAATTGTTGAAATGCCCCCATGAGCATTTCCGGCCTTCGCGCAATGCATCCTTGGGAACGGAGGCCGCCGCTTGCATTTGGCGGGCACCCACAGAGAGGAAGTAACGACAAGGTTAGGATGATGACTGTCCAAGTGAATAGATGGTCCCAACCTGACTTCTTCAAACGTCTCCATGGAGCCAGGTGACCGCATGGCCCCAACCTGGCTTCTCCAAATGTATCCATGTGGTCAGATGACTGGCGGGTTACAATCTTAGCTTCCCCAATGTATCCATGGGTTCCAATGATAATAGGGTCACAAACTGGATTCTCCGAACGTCTCCATGGAGACAAGTGACCGGCTGGTCCCAACTTGGCTTCTCCAAACATATCAATGAATTCAGTGACAGTTGCAGCACCTCAGAGTCCTGGTTCATTGCAGTAATGTTATTCTTCCACCAGGGGGAGTGATATTATGTCTGATGGCACTAAAGGAGTTCACCCTGCCAGGTATCACAAACCATACACTACACTTCACACTCCAGTCCACCAGGGGGAGCAAAGGTTCTATCTACTAGGCCACTCCTCACATTAGGGTAAAACTGGTGGGTTGGATAGAAAGATAGTCAGACGCTGCCTGGGCTTCACCCAGTCAGTTCCTGTCAGGCAGACAGCGGGATAGGAGGAACACCACAAAGCTGCAGACAGAGGGCCCCAGAAAGGGGTGGGATCCTGTCAGAGGCCTGGACAGAAAGACACGGAGCTGCGCCTGACCCACATGCGGCAGCATCCTAAGAAAGGATACAAAGAGAATTGTATTGTAGAGAGTGAGACACAAAGTCATAGCACAAGGAGAAGAAAACCAGAAGGAGTTCTGCCCTGAGAAAGGCTGCCTCCTTCTGAGGCGCGTAGCCGATGGCCGGAACACCGAGGGAGTAATAGACTCTATGCTTTACTTCAGAGACTGGCAGGGCAGTCAATTCCAAGTTGGCTGCCCGACCTTAATACCTAAGACACGGTGGCACATTGTGGGGGTTGGGGCGTCTCTAGGGTCCCTGTAAACAAGCCTCAGGCCATCAGTCATACGGGTTTGTCCTATCCACACCATCTGGGGGACAGAGAGGAAGCAACAACATCTAGAACATCTACAACAGTTGTGAGGACCTTACCAAGTTGCTCAGCAGGGAGGTACTACAACACCGAGGCGCTAGTAGGAAGGCTACTGAATTCCACCTGGATAAGGGGACTCTGGATGTGCCTTCAGACCGGTCGGACTCTGCCTACCCTGTGGTCTGGTGCCCTGGACTGTGGATGTTGAAGCTTTCAGTAAAGGTAAAGAGACTGCAACCTTGTGTCCTCATTATTTCCCGTGCCTTACAACATTCACCATCTACCAATTACACTCTGGGAAGCCCTGGGGACACACTTCACCTGTGGGAAGGCATACCATCTAGCTGCCATAACTTCACCCCAGCGGACCCCTAAGAAGCGTCGGTCACCCTGACCGAATACCACAGGTGGCGTCACGAACACTATCCCTTTAAAGACCTTTCCCCCCAGTTCCTCAGCGGACCTTCCGAGGGCCACGGACTGGGTCAGCCACTCAAAAGTCAAACGTTCAAACAATAGTCTATGATTCTTGACCTACAAAAGAAAAACGCATAAATTCTAGAGTCAACATTCAGACTGATGAATAATAGTCCATATGTCCTGACCAACTGAAAATAGATGTCAGGATAATTAAGATTAAATGCTGTGTCATCACAGCTTGTTCCCAACAGTCTACCTACGGTTTCCAGTCCTATGTACAAGAATATAACTACTATTATATTGCCCCCATGTGCAAGAATAAAACTACTATAATACTGCTCCTATGTACAAGAATATAACTACTATAATACTGCCCCTATGTACAAGAATATAACTATTATAATACTGCTCCTATATACAAGAATATAACTACTATAATACTGCCCCTGTGTACAAGAATAAAACTACTATAATACTGCCCCTATGTACAAGAATATAACTACTATAATACTGCCCCTATGTACAAGAATATAACTACTATAATACTGCTCCTATGTACAAGAATATAACTACTATAATACTGCCCCCTATATACAAGAATATAACTACTATAATACTGCCCCTATGCACAAGAATATAACTACTATTATATTGCCCCTATGTGCAAGAATGTAACTACTATAATACCGCTCCTATGTACAAGAATATAACTACTATTATACTTCCCCCTATATACAAGAATATAACTACTATAATACTGCTCCTATGTACAAGAATATAACTACTATAATACTGCCCCCTATATACAAGAATATAACTACTATAATACTGCCCCTATGCACAAGAATATAACTACTATTATATTGCCCCTATGTGCAAGAATGTAACTACTATAATACTGCCCCTATGTACAAGAATATAACTACTATAATACTGCTCCTATGTACAAGAATATAACTACTATAATACTGCTCCTATGTACAAGAATATAACTACTATAATACTGCCCCTATGTACAAGAATATAACTACTATAATACTGCTCCTATATACAAGAATATAACTACTATAATACTGCCCCTGTGTACAAGAATAAAACTACTATAATACTGCCCCTATGTACAAGAATATAACTACTATAATACTGCCCCTATTTACAAGAATATAACTACTATAATACTGCTCCTATGTACAAGAATATAACTACTATAATACTGCCCCCTATATACAAGAATATAACTACTATAATACTGCCCCTATGCACAAGAATATAACTACTATTATATTGGCCCTATGTGCAAGAATATAACCACTATAATACTGCTCCCTATGTACAAGAATATAACTACTATAATACTGCCCCTATGTACAAGAATATAACTACTATTATACTTCCCCTATGTACAAGAATATAACTACTATAATACTGCTCCTATGTACAAGAATGTAACTACTATAATACCGCTCCTATGTACAAGAATATAACTACTATTATACTTCCCCTATGTACAAGAATATAACTACTATAATACTGCTCCTATGTACAAGAATATAACTACTATAATACTGCCCCTATGTACAAGAATATAACTACTATAATACTGTCCCCTATATACAAGAATATAACTACTATACTACTGCTCCTATGTACAAGAATATAACTACTATAATACTACCCCTATATATAAGAATATAACTACTATAATACTACCCCTATATATAAGAATATAACTACTATAATACTGCCCCTATGTACAAGAATATAACTGCTATAATACTGCTCCTATGTACAAGAATATAACTACTATAATACTGCTCCTATGTACAAGAATATAACTACTATAATACTGCTCCTATGTACAGGAATATAACTACTATAATACTGCTCCCTATGTACAAGAATATAGCTACTATAATACTACCCCTATATATAAGAATATAACTACTATAATACTACCCCTATATATAAGAATATAACTACTATAATACTGCCCCTATGTACAAGAATATAACTGCTATAATACTGCTCCTATGTGCAAGAATATAACTACTATAATACTGCTCCTATGTACACGAATATAACTGCTATAATACTGCTCCTATGTACAGGAATATAACTACTATAATACTGCCCCTATGTACAAGAATATAACTGCTATAATACTGCTCCTATGTACAAGAATATAACTACTATAATACTGCTCCTATGTACAAGAATATAACTACTATAATACTGCTCCTATGTACAGGAATATAACTACTATAATACTACCCCTATGTACAAGAATATAACTACTATAATACTGCCCCTATGTACAAGAATATAACTACTATAATACTGCCCCTATGTACAAGAATATAACTACTATAATACTGTCCCCTATGTACAAGAATATAACTACTATACTACTGCTCCTATGTACAAGAATATAACTACTATAATACTACCCCTATATATAAGAATATAACTACTATAATACTGCCCCTATGTACAAGAATATAACTGCTATAATACTGCTCCTATGTACAAGAACATAACTACTATAATACTGCTCCTATGTACAAGAATATAACTGCTATAATACTGCTCCTATGTACAAGAATATAACTACTATAATACTGCTCCTATGTACAAGAATATAACTACTATAATACTGCTCCTATGTACAAGAACATAACTACTATAATACTGCTCCTATGCACAAGAATATAACTACTATAATACTGCTCCTATGTACAAGAATATAACTACTATAATACTGCTCCTATGTACAAGAATATAACTACTATAATACTGCTCCTATGTACAAGAATATAACTACTATAATACTGCTCCTATGTACAAGAATATAACTACTATAATACTGCCCCTATGTACAAGAATATAACTACTATAATACTGCTCCCTATGTACAAGAATATAACTACTATAATACTGCCTCTATGTACAGGAATGTAGTTCCTTGTTTCCTTGTCCATGTCTTACCCTTCACATCATGTCTCATGTAATAGTGACTATCCTGTGATAGTAGTAGCAGTATCCTCCATTCTATGCATATGATAGAATTACATATAATGCTGATATAATATTGTCATTCACAGAATGAGACATCACTGATCGCCATATATTGACTATTTTTTTGTGCATTTTGGAACACACTAAACCAATGTGCTTGTTTTTTTTTTTTTCCTTTCACCCAAATTTTAAGAAAAGTGTGAGATTTTGTTTATTTTCTTTCTGACAGGATCGATCAGAATTCCCCCAAAGTTCTTGAAGACCCCGTATTAAATACAGTCGCTAAGAAGCTGAACCGCTCTCCTGCGCAGGTGGCCCTGAGATATTTGTTACAGAGGGGATGTGTCGTCTTGGCAAAAAGCTTCAACCCTGAGAGGATCAAGCAAAACTTCCAGGTAAATGAAGAAATCTAAAATTTGAATAATTTCTTTTCTCTTAAAAATAATCTATATAAAAACAACAATATTTTTTAGTACTTTTTATTCACAGGTTTTTTACTTTGACTTAAGTGATGAAGACATGAAATCTCTGGATGGAGTCAATAAAGAAATGCGTTACCTGACTGTCGATTCGGAAGTACCTTCTATTTTCCAAGAACAAATTTGTTAATATATTTTTCTTTGCATCACATTTTATTTATTAATGTTTTTACAATTTTTTTAATGTACTTTTATTTATTATCTTTTATTTTATGTCCTTACTTTACTTTCTTCTTTTTTTAATTTTAGCTGGAAAGAAAGCCCTAAGTATCCATATGACGATGAGTTTTAAGAACATTGGCCAATTTCTCTGGATTCATCGTTATAACCCCGGTGTCTTATTATCTTAGTCTAGCAGATTCCCATCTACACAGAATATACGATCTATGAAATTGATTCTGACTGTGCTGTAGCGCTTATTATGGCTCGGATTTGAAGTGACAGCACATAGACACATTTTAACAAACAATGAGAAATTCTAAGGCTGAGTATAGATGCTGCAATTACACAGCGACATCTCTTTGTGTTTTAACTCAAGAGTACAACACTCTTCTTTATGTTGCAATAAAATACATTTTGTGTCCAACTTAATTTGAAGGTGTCATCTCTTGGAAAGATTGGCTAATACCCAGTTAACTGATCAAAAACTATATTTGTATTTCAGTACCTTAAGGCTATGTGCACACGTTCAGTTTTTTTCGCGGTAAAAACGCTATAAAAACTCATTAAAAACGCATACATTATGCATCCTATCATTTAGAATGCGTTCTGCATGTTTTGTGCACATGATTATTATTATTATTATTATTTATTGTTATAGCGCCATTTGTTCCATGGCGCTTTACATGTGAGGAGGGGTATACATAATGAAAACAAGTACAATAATCTTAAACAATACAAGTCATAACTGGTACAGGAGGAATGAGGACCCTGCCCGCGAGGGCTCACAATCTACAAGGGATGGGTGAGGATACAGTAGGTGTGGGTAGAGATGGTCATGCAGCGGTTTGGTCGATCGGTGGTTACTGCAGGTTGTAGGCTTGTCTGAAGAGGTGGGTCTTCAGGTTCTTTTTGAAGGTTTCGATGGTAGGCGAGAGTCTGATGTGTTGTGGTAGATGGTTCCAGAGTAGGGGGGATGCGCGAGAGAAATCTTGTATACGATTGTGGGCAGAGGAGATAAGGGGGGAGTAGAGTAGGAGATCTTGTGAGGATCGGAGGTTGCGGGTAGGTAAGTACCGGGAGACGAGGTCGCAGATGTATGGAGGAGACAGGTTGTGGATGGCTTTGTACGTCATGGTTAGGGTTTTGTAGTGGAGTCTCTGGGCAATGGGGAGCCAGTGAAGGGATTGACAGAGGGGAGAGGCCGGGGAATAGCGGGGGGACAGGTGGATTAGTCGGGCAGCAGAGTTTAGAATAGATTGGAGGGGTGCGAGAGTGTTAGAGGGGAGGCCACAGAGCAGGAGGTTACAGTAGTCAAGGCGAGAGATGATGAGGGCATGGACTAGGGTTTTTGCAGATTTATGGTTGAGGAATGAACGGATTCGTGAAATATTTTTGAGTTGAAGTCGGCAGGAAGTGGAAAGGGCTTGGATATGGGGTTTGAAGGAGAGATCAGCGTCAATGATTACCCCGAGGCAGCGAGCTTGTGGGACTGGGGAGAGTGGGCAGCCATTTACTGTAATGGATAGGTTCGTTGGGGGGGGTCGCGTGAGATGGGGGAAAGATGATGAATTCTGTTTTGTCCATGTTAAGTTTCAGAAATCTAGCGGAGAAGAAGGATGAAATAGTGGACAGACATTGAGGGATTCTGGTTAGAAGGGAGGTGATATCTGGTCCAGAGATGTAGATCTGTGTCGTCAGCATAGAGGTGATACTGAAAGCCATGAGATTCTATGAGCTGTCCCAGGCCAAAGGTGTAAATGGAGAAAAGCAAGGGCCCAAGGACTGAACCTTGTGGGACTCCGACAGATAGAGGGCGAGATAAGGAGGTGGTGTGTGAGTGGGAGACGCTGAATGTCCGGTCTGTTAGGTATGATGAGATCCAGGATAAGGCCAAGTCTGCGATGCCAAGGGATGAGAGGGTTTGTAATATAGGGAATGGTCCACTGTGACATGATGCATTTTTTTCCACGAAAACAACGCATCGCGGTAAAAAAAAGCAGCATGTTCATTAATTTTGCAGATTTTCTGCGTTTTTCCCGCTATTCCATGCATTTGGGAAAAAATGCACAAAAAACGCACCCAAAAACGCATCAAAAACACATGAAAAAAATGCGGAAAAAAAAAAACGCATGCGGATTTCTGGCAGAAATGTCCAGTTTTTGTCAGGAAAATTTCTGCAAGAAATCCTGACGTGTGCACATACCCTTAATCCTCTTAAAATTCTGTACAACATGGTTTAAATTTCATTGTTTTCTGTCTTTCATATGGCTGTCAAATAACTGAGAATCTGTAGCGGAATCTGTGATCGTGCCCATAGCGGTCCCTTAGCTTTTTAATTAAACATCCTTAAATTGATATGAATGTAGGTGTTATTATTTTAGTTTAAAATACTTTTTTCTGCTGTTTTCCACCATGTAAGTTTAGTTTTACTGTTCTGGCTTTAAATATGATATATGAAGCAAAACAAATAAAATAAAACAGCATCATCAGTATCAAGATATTATGATGTGAGAGTGTCACCAAGGTCAGCTTTGTAACAGTGCATACTATAGTCCTTCAATACTGAGCCGTTACTGCCGCATGTGCCCCAATTACTGATCCTCTTAGTACTCCATATAATAATGCCACCACTGTTCCCCACATAGTAATGCCCACCACCGTGCCCCTTACAAAGTAAAATCCCCCCTTTGTGCTGTCTGGATGGTAAAACTACACCTTTAAAATATTACCGCCCTGTGCAAGTGCTCTAGTAAACAGTGCTCCATTTTGTCCCTAAAAATTAATGATGCCCCCATGTGCACCTTTGATGTTCACAATACTCTGAGTGCCCCTATAATAATGCTTCTTAAGTGCCCACTTCACATTTAGTAATGTCTCCTGAGTCCCCCTATGTACAGTAATAATGGCCCATGAGTCCCTAACATCACTTATGTGATCAGACGGACATGTGACCCCATGTATGCTATTTGTATGTGCTGACTAGACTCTTTTGGCTTCTCTCTATTCTCTTCTATTGAGAGAAGCCAAATGTATGTAGTCGACGCATGCACATAGCAAATATGTGGTCACATAACCACC
Organism: Ranitomeya imitator; assembly: GCF_032444005.1. Taxonomy (NCBI): domain Eukaryota; kingdom Metazoa; phylum Chordata; class Amphibia; order Anura; family Dendrobatidae; genus Ranitomeya; species Ranitomeya imitator. The sequence goes on along the minus strand of NC_091285.1, from coordinate 15,296,934 downwards.
TGATCACACTGATGATATTGGGGACTCATGACAGCAGGTGCACCGCACTCTATCATGATTTGACAGTCTGCAATCATACAGTGGGGAAAAAAGTATTTAGTCAGCCACCAATTGTGCAAGTTCTCCTACTTAAAAAGACGAGAGAGGCCTGTAATTGACATCATAGGTAGACCACAACTATAAGTCAAAATTGAGAAAACAAATCCAGAAAATCACCTTGATTTATTTAGCAAATTATGGTGGAAAATAAGTATTCAGGAACCTGAAAACATGCAAGATTTCTTGCACTTACACACCAGTAACTTCTTATTTAACCCCTTTACCCCCAAGGGTGGTTTGCACGTCAATGACCAGGCCAATTTTTACAATTCTGACCACTGTCTCTTTATGAGGTTATAACTCTGGAACGCTTCAACGGATCCTGGTGATTCTGACATTGTTTTCTCGAGACATATTGTACTTCATGATAGTGGTAAAATTTCTTTGATAGTACCTGCGTTTATTTGTGAAAAAAAACGGAAATTTGGCGAAAATTTTGAAAATTTCGCAATTTTCAAACTTTGAATTTTTATGCAATTAAATCACAGAGATATGTGTAAGAGGGTGAACTGTAGTCCCACTGAGAGGGCACTAGGACCCTGTGGTTTTTGCCTGTTGCAGCAGAGGACAGACCTCCCAGAGACAATGTGTGCTGCGGGGTGGGGTCTAGTGTCTCGAGTGTAAAGTGAAAGTAGGAAGTGAGAGCTGAGAGAGAAAAGGCGGGAAGAAAAGGAGAAGCTGCTGTGAGATCTTAAAAAGAGACTGTGTGGATTTACTGCAAGTGTTTTTGGAGGAAAAGAAGCTTTTGAGAGACTTTTTGTTGCTAACGTTCCCCTGGAGAAGAGCTAACCTTTTGTTTAACTCTGTGAGAGACTTGTGTTGCTAACGTTTCCTGGAGAGGAGCTAACCCTTTATCTAAGAAAAGACGGAGACTTTGCTAAGAACCCAGTACGAATTTGGAAGTCTGTGGATTCCCTGTGCATTGAGTGGAGGAACAAGTCTGGACAGACTGCTGATACAGAGACGGACGGATTGTCGTGGAACCATTCCTAGGAGCTACAGAAGCAGAGACTACATCATGAGACCACTAACTAAGTCCCCGGCGTTTGGGCTCGGCATCGGCCGACAAGACAAGAGGAGCTTGCTGTAACTTATTGGCGCTGAAGATATGAACTGGCTACAGCCTCTGCGGATTCCTGCCTGAGAGGAAATCCATCTCAGGATACGGTACCATAGTTATAGATACCCGGGTATCTCTGCTCAGAGTGTTAAATTGTTACTTTAGAGGTGTATCTTATATTAGAGTTGTGTAAGTTATACTCAATGTGCCATTCCAGGGGCTCCCTTAATAACACTACATTCAATTTACACTTGTTCCTGTTTTTTAGTTGCCTGTTAGGTAAATTTCTTACTAGTCTGTTGTAGTACACAGTTCTCAGGAGACCTTTGAGTGGCACAGTGATTTCAGCTGCTGCTGAATTAGTGTATCTTTGGGGTGCATCTGCCTTAATATTCTCCATATTACCTTGATTAATTTGCCTTTGAGTAAATACCGTTGGAGATTTCTGCTTTGGTCTTGGTTTGTGACTCACTGGATCTTATTCGGACCTCTGGTCATTACATATGTCACACAAAATACTTAATAAGTAACATTTCCCATATGTCTCCTTTACATCAGCATAATTTTGGAACCACATTTTTTTTTTGTTAGGGAGTTATAAGGGTTAAAAGTTGACCAGCAATTTCTCATTGTTACAACACCATTTTTTTTAGGGATCACATCTCATTTGAAGTCATTTTGAGGGGTCTATATGATAGAAAATACCCAAGTGTGACACCATTCTAAAAACTGCACCCCTCAAGGTGCTCAAAACCACATTCAAGAAGTTTATTAACCCTTCAGGTGTTTAATAGGAATTTTTGGAATGTTTAAATAAAAATGAACATTTAACTTTTTTACACAAAAAATTTAATTCAGCTCCAATTTGTTTTATTTTACCAAGGGTAACAGGAGAAAATGGACCCCAAAAGTTGTTGTCCAATTTGTCCTGAGTACGCTGATACCCCATATGTGGCAGTAAACCACTGTTTGGGCGCATGGGAGAGCTCGGAAGGGAAGGAGCGCCGTTTGACTTTTCAATGCAAAATTGACAGAAATTGAGATGTGACGCCATGTTGCGTTTGGAGAGCCACTGATGTGCCTAAACATTGAAACCCCCCACAAGTGACACCATTTTGGAAAGTAGACCCCCTAAGGAACTTATCTAGAGGTGTGGTGAGCACTTTGACCCACCAAGTGCTTCACAGAAGTTTATAATGCAGAACCGTAAAAATAAAAAATCATATTTTTTCACAAAAATTATATTTTTGCCCCCAATTTTTTATTTTTCCAAGGGTAAGAGAAGAAATTGGACCTCAAAAGTTGTTGTCCAATTTGTCCTGAGTACGCTGATACCCCATTTGTGGGGGTAAACCACAGTTTGGGCACATGGGAGAGCTCGGAAGGGAAGGAGCGCCGTTTGACTTTTCAATGCAAAATTGACAGGAATTGAGATGGGACGCCATGTTGCGTTTGGAGAGCCACTGATGTGCCTAAACATTGAAACCCCCCACAAGTGACACCATTTTGGAAAGTAGACCCCCTAAGGAACTTATCTAGAGGTGTGGTGAGCACTTTGACCCACCAAGTGCTTCACAGAAGTTTATAATGCAGAACCGTAAAAATAAAAAATCATATTTTTTCACAAGAATTATATTTTTGCCCCCAATTTTTTATTTTTCCAAGGGTAAGAGAAGAAATTGGACCTCAAAAGTTGTTGTCCAATTTGTCCTGAGTACGCTGATACCCCATTTGTGGGGGTAAACCACTGTTTGGGCACATGGGAGAGCTCGGAAGGGAAGGAGCGCCGTTTGACTTTTCAATGCAAAATTGACAGGAATTGAGATGGGACGCCATGTTGCGTTTGGAGAGCCACTGATGTGCCTAAACATTGAAACCCCCCACAAGTGACACCATTTTGGAAAGTAGACCCCCTAAGGAACTTATCTGGATGTGTGGTGAGCACTTTGACCAACCAAGGGCTTCACAGAAGTTTATAATGCAGAGCCATAAAAATAAAACAAAAATTTTTTCCCACAAAAATTATTTTTTAGCCCCCAGTTTTGTATTTTCCCTAGGGTAACAGGAGAAATTGGACCCCAAAAGTTGTTGTCCAATTTGTCCTGAGTACGCTGATACCCCATATGTGGGGGGGAACCACCGTTTGGGCGCATGGGAGGGCTCGGAAGGGAAGGAGCGCCATTTGGAATGCAGACTTAGATGGAATGGTCTGCAGGCGTCACATTGCGTTTGCAGAGCCCCTAATGTACCTAAACAGTAGAAACCCCCCACAAGTGACACCATTTTGGAAAGTAGACCCCCTAAGGAACTCATCTTGATGTGTTGTGAGAGCTTTGAACCCCCAAGTATTTCACTACAGTTTATAACGCAGAGCCGTGCAAATAAAAAATATTTTTTTTTCCACAAAAATTATATTTTAGCCCCCAGTTTTGTATTTTTCCAAGGTTAGCAGGAGAAATTGGACCCTAAATGTTGTTGTCCAATTTGTCCTGAGTACGCTGATACCCGATATGTGGGGGGAACCACCGTTTGGGCGCATGGGAGGGCTCGGAAGGGAAGGAGCATCATTTGGAATGCAGACTTAGATAGATTGGTCTGCAGGCGTCACATTGCGTTTGCAGAGCCCCTAATGCACCTAAACAGTAGAAACCCCCCACAAGTGACACCATTTTGGAAAGTAGACCCCCTAAGGAACTCATCTTGATGTGTTGTAAGAGCTTTGAACCCCCAAGTATTTCACTACAGTTTATAACGCAGAGCCGTGCAAATAAAAAAATATTTTATTTTCCACAAAAATTATATTTTAGCCCCCAGTTTTGTATTTTTCCAAGGTTAGCAGGAGAAATTGGACCCTAAATGTTGTTGTCCAATTTGTCCTGAGTACGCTGATACCCGATATGTGGGGGGGAACCACCGTTTGGGCGCATGGGAGGACTCGGAAGGGAAGGAGCATCATTTGGAATGCAGACTTAGATGGATTGGTCTGCAGGCGTCACATTGCGTTTGCAGAGCCCCTAATGTACCTAAACAGTAGAAACCCCCCATAAGTGACCCCATATTGGAAACTAGACCCCTCAATGAACTTATCTAGATGTGTTGTGAGAACTTTGAACCCCCAAGTGTTTCACTACAGTTTATAACGCAGAGCAGTGAAAATAAAAAATCTTTTTGTTTTCCCACAAAAATTATTTTTTAGCCCCCAGTTTTGTATTTTCCCAAGGGTAACAGGAGAAATTGGACCACAAAAGTTGTTGTCCTATTTGTCCTGAGTACGCTGATACCACAAATGTGAGTGTAAACCCCCGTTTGGGCACACGGGAGAGCTCGGAAGGGAAGGAGCACTGTTTTACTTTTTCAACGCAGAATTGGCTGGAATTGAGATCGGACGCCATGTCGTGTTTGGAGAGCCCCTGATGTGCCGAAACAGTGGAAACCCCCCAATTATAACTGAAACCCTAATCTAAACACACCCCTAACCCTAATTCCAACGGTAACCCTAACCACACCTCTAACCCTGACACACCTCTAACCCTAATCCCAACCCTATTCCCAACTGTAAATGTATTCTAAACCCTAACCCTAACTTTAGCCCCAACCCTAACTGTAGCCCCAACCCTAACCCTAGCCCTAACCCTAGCCCTAGCCCTAACCCTAACCCTAGCCCTAACCCTAACCCTAGCCCTAATCCTAGCCCTAACCCTAGCCCTAACCCTAACCCTAGCCCTAACCCTAACCCTAACCCTAGCCCTAACCCTAGCCCTAACCCTAACCCTAGCCCTAACCCTAACCCTAGCCCTAACCCTAGCCCTAACCCTAATGGGAAAATGGAAATAAATACTTTTTTTTATTTTTCCCTAACTAAGGGGGTGATGAAGGGGGGTTTGATTTACTTTTATAGCGAGTTTTTTAGCAGATTTTTATGATTGGCAGCCGTCACACACTGATAGACGCTTTTTATTGCAAAAAATATTTTTTGCAATACCACATTTTGAGAGCTATAATTTTTCCATATTTTGGTCCACAGAGTCATGTGAGGTCTTGTTTTTTGCGGGACGAGTTGACGTTTTTATTGAAAACATTTTCGGGCACGTGACATTTTTTGATCGCTTTTTATTCCGATTTTTGTGAGGAAGAATGACCAAAAACCAGCTATTCATGAATTTCTATTGGGGGAGGTGTTTATACCGTTCCGCGTTTGGTAAAATTGATAAATCAGTTTTATTCTTCGGGTCAGTACGATTACAGCGATACCTCATTTATATCATTTTTTTATGTTTTGGCGCTTTTATATGATAAAAACTATTTTACAGAAAAAATAATTATTTTTGCATCGCTTTATTCTCAGGACTATAACTTTTTTATTTTTTTGCTAATGATGCTGTATGGCGGCTCGTTTTTTGTGGGACAAGATGACGTTTTCAGCGGTACCATGGTTATTTATATCTGTCCTTTTGATCGCGTGTTATTCCACTTTTTGTTCGGCGGTATGATAATAAAGCGTTGTTTTTTGCCTCGTTTTTTTTTTTTTTCCTTACGGTGTTTACTGAAGGGGTTAACTAGTGGGACAGATTTATAGGTCGGGTCGTTACGGACGCGGCGATACTAAATATGTTCACTTTTATTGGGTTTTTTTTTATTTAGATGAAGAAATGTATTTATGGGAATAATATATATATATTTTTTCATTATTTTGGAATATTTTTTTTTATTTTTTTTTACACATTTGGAAATTTTTTTTTTTACTTTTTTACTTTGTCCCAGGGGGGGACATCACAGATCAGTGATCTGACAGTTTGCACAGCACTCTGTCAGATCACTGATCTGACTAGCAGCGCTGCAGCCTTCACAGTGCCTGCTCTGAGCAGGCTCTGTGAAGCCACCTTCCTCCCTGCAGGACCCGGATCCGCGGCCATCTTGGATCCGGGCCTGGAGCAGGGAGGGAGGGAGGTAAGACCCTCGCAGCAACGCGATCACATCGCGTTGCTGCGGGGGGCTCAGGGAAGCCCGCAGGGAGCCCCCTCCCTGCGCGGTGCTTCCCTGCACCGCCGGCACATCGCGATCATGTTTGATCGCGGTGTGCCAGGGGTTAATGTGCCGGGGGTGGTCCGTGACCGCTCCTGGCACATAGTGCCGGATGTCAGCTGCGATAAGCAGCTGACATCCGGCCGCGATCGGCGGCGCTCCCCCCATGAGCGCTGCCGATCGCTATGACGTACTATCTCGTCCAGGGTCAGATAAGCCCAGGGCACCTCGACGGGATAGTACGTCTAAGGTCACAGAGGGGTTAAGAGGCTCCTTTGTCCTCCACTCATTACCTGTAGTAATGGCTCATGTTTGAACTTGTTATCAGTATAAAAGACACCTGTCCACAACCTCAAACAGTCACACTCCAAACTCCACTATGGTGAAGACCAAAGAGCTGTTGAAGGACACCAGAAACAAAATTGTAGCCCTGCACCAGCCTGGGAAGACTGAATCTGCAATATACAAGCAGCTTGGTGTGATTAAATCAACTGTGGGAGCAATAATAGGAAAATGGAAGACATACAAGACCACTGATAATCTCCCTCGATCTGGGGCTCCATGCAAGATCTCACCTCGTTGGGTCAAAATGATCACAAGAACGGTGAGAAAAAACCCAGAACCACACGGGGGACCCAGTGAATGACCTACATAGAGCTGGGACCATGTAACAAAGGCTACCATCAGTAACACACTATGCCGCCAGGGACTCAGATCCTGCAGTGCCAGACCTGTCCCGGGCCCGTCTGAAGTTTGCTAGAGAGCATTTGGATTATCCAGAAGAGTATGGGGAGAATGTTCTGTGGTCTGATGAAACCAAAGTACAACTGTTTGGTAGAAACAAAACTCGTCGTGCTTGGAGGAGACAGAATGCTGATTTGCATCCAAAGAACACCATACCTACTGTGAAGCATGGTGGTGGAAACATCATACTTTGGGGCTGTTTCTCTGCAAAGGGACCAGGACGACTGCTCTGTGTATATGAAAGAATGAATGGGGCCATGAATCGTGAGCGAGGAATAGGTCAACATACCACCAACAGTGTGTGCCAACCCTGTGAAGACTTACAGAAAACGTTTGACCTCTGTCATTGCCAACAAAGGATATATAACAAAATATGGAGATGACCTTTTGTTAAAGACCAAATACTTATTTTCCACCATAATTTGTAAAATAAATCTTGCCAAATCAGACAAGGTGATTTTCTGGATTTGTTTTCTCATTTTGACTCTCATAGTTGTGTTCTACCTATGATGCCAATTACAGGCCTCTCTCATCTTTATAAGTGAGAGAACTTGCACAATTGGTGACTGACTAAGGCTGCCGTCATACTAGCAGTATTTGGTCAGTATTTTACATCAGTATTTGTTGCCAAAACCAGGAGTGGGTGATAAATACAGAAGTAGTGATATGTTTCTATTATACTTTTCCTCTAATTGTTCCACTGCTGGTTTTGGCTTACAAATACTGCTTGTGTGACGGCAGCCTAACTACTTTTTTCCCCCACTGTATATAGTGACTGTAGATTTTTATTCCAAACCCGCACAACCCCTTTAATAACTTTATACAAATAATAAGCTGCCTATTATGAAATTACTAAAGGGATTGTCTAGTTCCATGCTAGAAGTCTGCAGTGACTCTATGTGATTGCAGACTTGTGTATCCTCACATTACGCATGTAAGGGATATACCGGGACCGTGTAATACTCCACTCCCTTCTTTAGTGTTAATATCTCCTTTGCCGATATTTGTATAAATGTTCACACTTGTCTTGCTATGTATAACAGTTTTTACATAGGAAAAGTGCAGTGCCCATTTAGTCCTCAAGATGGAGTGCTGACGGACTCTAGACAGTTCATAGACTGTACATAGTTTTCGATAGGAGGGGTCAGCTGCAGTTAAGAGAGGGAGGACTTCCCCTAAGTGTCAGTCGTGCCAGGGTGCCCAAACCATCTGGATGGGCTATAGAGCCCGGGATAAAAGCAGCGACCACGTAACGTTCTAATTTGGAGCCCAGCCATCCCATATTGCTAGAACAGAAGAGCAGCAGTACAGCAGTAGTGAGAACTGGAGCTGAAAGGAACATCACAGCAGTACAGATAGGCAGGTCGATCACCATGTGGCAACTTATAGCATGGGCTGATGCAATCAGATCCGTAGTGAAACAGCTAAGGGAACACCCGAGCGAAGTAAGTCTGGACATGGAGGACGCTGAGAAACCGTATGATATGGTCCGTCCCGTGCACGTGCCGTGGGACAAAGGAAGGAGTAAAGGGAAAGAGGAGGAAGTGTGCATAATGGAACCTGTTGATGATGCAGTAATGAATATGGAGGTGCTGTGTCAGGAAATCTGTAAAGTTGTTCATTTGAAAGTTGAAAAGAACTGTGTCTTGATTTCTGCACAGCCGTCTAGAGGGCGGCTACAGAAATCCAGAGGAGACCCTGTCGGTGCCGAATGTGAAGCCACAGGTATGCAGAGCAATGAGTATTGTTTTCATGTGATGATAGACCAGGACACGACTACACAGCTGGGCTTGACTACGGCCCTGTTTCTGCCTCTCACACTTGGTGTAGTGTGGTAGGATCCCGCAACCGTGCACGTTGGGAATGCCAGGGAAGATGTTATTGATGTGAAAAGAAAGATTGAACGTGAATAAATAGTGAATGTTATCGAAATGCTAGATATGACTGATATTATGGACATGTCTAAAACTTTAAATGTGACTGACTTGGTGATGGCAAAGATGGCGGCCATGAAGATGCCAGTGGATGATGCTAAAAAGGAGAACAACAATTTGGACCTCACCCTTCGTGGGCATGCTGATGCAGAATTGGTGCCAAAACAAGCCATGTTACACCCTTCGGTCTGTCCCTGGTGGGTGCGGATGAAGAGAAAAAGGCCTCGCCCCTCTCTACCGAATGCCAGTAAATGGGTGGAGTGCACGGAGGTGGCCCCACCTTGGAATGGGTGGGGTTCAGAAGGAAATGCTGAGTGCAGCTGCGAGTGTTATAATCCGGTGACCTTGGAGCCGCATGAAACTTTCTCTGGAGTAGGTGGAAACTGTACTGACCGCAAATCCTAAACTAACATCGCAACTAGAAGTAGCCGTGGGGTGTGCCTAACAAACCCTAGACACCTCGACACAGCCGGAGGACTAAATACCCCTATAGATGGAAATAGGAATTCTACCTTGCCTCAGAGCAGAACCCCAAAGGATAGGCAGCCCCCTACGAATATTGACTGTGAGTAGGAGAAAAGACACACGCAGGCAGAAAACAGGATTTAGCAAAAGAGGCAGGGCCGTATTTGCCACTAGGCACGCGAGGGCACGTGCCTAGGGCGGCGACATTGCGGGGGGCGGCACCTGAGCAAGGTGTGTTTTTTTTTTTTTATAAGTCCCGGCCTGGGTCAAAAACGCGACCGACGGCCCCGCCCCCCCGCCTCCGAGTCCCCCCACCTCCAAGTACCCCCACCTCCGAGTCCCCCCACCTCCAAGTCTCCGAGTCCCCCCGCCTCCGAGTCCCACCCACCCTCCTTGAAGACGATACTCACCTGCTCCAGCGATGCCTGGTCTCAGCGTCTGTAGCGCGTCCTGAGTGAGCGGTCATGTGGTACCGCTAATTAAGGTCATGAATATGCGCATATTCATGACCTTAATTAGCGGTACCACATGACCGCTCACTCAGGAAGAAGGCGCTGCGGCGGGACAGAGCCGGAGCCGGAGGGATGTCGGCACGGCGTGTGGGACAGGCAGCTGACAGGTGAGTATGAGGGATGAGGGGCGGGGGGAGGATGGTAAGCCACCCGCGCCATGCAAGATGGCCCGGGAGAAGGAGCGGGTGGAGAGATGAGCCATGCATAGGGAGGGAGGGGGGGGAATTATGAGCGCCATCAGCCATGCATAGGGGGGGGGAATTATGAGCGCCATCAGCCATGCATAGGGAGGGAGGGGGGAATTATGAGCGCCATCAGCCATGCATAGGGAGGGGGGGGGAATTATGAGCGCCATCAGCCATGCATAGGGAGGGAGGGGGGAATTATGAGCGCCATCTGCCATGCATAGGGAGGGAGGGGGGAATTATGAGCGCCATCAGCCATGCATAGCGAGGGAGGGGGAATTATGAGCGCCATCAGCCATGCATAGGGAGGGGGGGGGGGAATTATGAGCGCCATCAGCCATGCATAGGGGGGGGAATTGTGAGCCATCAGCCATTCATAGGGAGGGGGGGGGAATTATGAGCCATGGCCATTATACAATATGGAGCATCATGTGGGGCCATTATACAGTATGGAGCATCATGTGCGGTCATTATACAGTATGGAGCATCATGTGCGGTCATTATACAGTATGGAGCATCATGTGCAGTCATTATACAGTATGGAGCATCATTTGCGGCCATTATACAGTATGGAGCATCATGTGCAGTCATTATACAATATGGAGCATCATATGTGGCCATTATACAGTATGGAGCATCATGTGAGGTCATTATACAGTATGGAGCATCATGTGCGGTCATTATACAGTGTGTGGAGCACTGCGTAGCCATTATACAGTATGGAGCATCATGTGCGGTCATTATACAGTATGTGGAGCACTGCGTAGCCATTATACAGTATGGAGCACTGCGTGGCCATATTTTTTTGGTTTTAATTATTGTATATGAAACAGTGTGATCAGCAGTGCTGAATGGGTGTGGTTGGGACTTGGATATGGGTGTGATTAGTTGTGAAATGGGTGTGGTCAGAGGCGTGGCCCAAAATTTGCCGCGGCGCACTACGTGCGCCACAACCTTTACGCCTTTTTCCCTTCTTCAAAAGTTGGGAGGTATGGTACCACATTTCCCAGATCACAGCAAGTACCGCAAATCCCATAGGGAATGAATGAAACCAAACGCAGTGTTGCTGTAAGTGATCCGTTACGTGGCAGATGCAGAAAAACTGCCCGATCTTCTGCAAAAGGCGACTTTCACAACAGCGATTCTTGCCAAAGTCACTGCGGATAGTGTCATACTCACCAAAGGGGGAGGCAGCACTAAAAGTGCCTAGGGCAGCAGAAACTCTAAATACGGCCCTGAAAAGAGGCCACGCTAGCTAAATAGGAAAGGATAGGACAGAATACTAAGCGGTCAGTATTAAAACCCTTCCTGAAATATCCACAGCAGATAATACAAAAAAATTCCACCATCTAACTAAAGACGTGGAACGTATATCTGCAACTCCAGAGAATCCAACAAGCCTGAGAAAATACTGACACAATCTAAGCTGGACAAGAAAAAACAAATGAATAGCACTGAATTATCAAGCACACAGCATGTGTGCCACAGAAACAGAACCAGACACTTATCTTTGCTGAATTGGCAGCAAGGCAGGAGGAACCAGACAGAGGTCCAACACCTCCCAACAACCATGGACAACTGGCAAGGACTAATGAATCCTGCACACCTAAATACCCCAGTCAGAACTGCAATCAGCAGATACACCTGACCAGGACTGCAACCCAGGGACAACTGCATTACCACCTACAACCACCGGAGGGAACCCAAAAGCAGAATTCACAACAGTACCCCCCCCTTGAGGAGGGGTCACCAAACCCTCACCAGAGCCCCCAGGCCGATCAGGATGAGCCAGATGAAAGGCATGGACCAAATCAGCAGCATGGACATCAGAGGCAAAAACCCAAGAATTATCCTCCTGGCCATAACCCTTCCATTTGACAAGGTATTGAAGCCTCCGCCTCGAAAAACGAGAATCCAAAATCTTCTCAACCACATACTCCAACTTCCCATCAACCAACACAGGGGCCGGAGGATCAACAGAGGGAACAACGGGCACCACATATTTCCGCAATAAAGATCTATGGAAGACATTATGGATAGCAAAAGAGGCCGGAAGCGCCAATCGAAAAGACACCGGATTAATAATCCCAGAAATCCTATAAGGACCAATAAATCGAGGGTTAAATTTAGGGGAAGAAACCTTCATAGGAACATGACGGGATGACAACCAGACCAGATCCCCAACCCGAAGCCGGGAACCAACACACCAACGACGGTTAGCAAAACGTTGAGCCTCCTCCTGAGACAACACCAAATTGTCCACCACATGAGCCCAAATCTGCTGCAACCTGTCAACCACAGAATCCACACCAGGACAGTCAGAAGGCTCAACCTGCCCAGAAGAAAAACGAGGATGAAAACCAAAATTACAAAAGAAAGGCAAAACCAAAGTAGCCGAACTAGCCCAATTATTAAGGACAAACTCGGCCAATGGCAAGAAGGCAACCCAATCATCCTGATCAGCAGACACAAAGCATCTCAAATAAGTCTCCAAAGTCTGATTATTTCGCTAGGTCTGGCCATTTGTCTGAGGATGAAATGCAGAAGAAAAAGACAAATCAATGCCCAGCCTAGCACAAAAGGCCCGTCAAAACCTAGAAACAAACTGGGAACCTCTGTCGGACACAATATTCTCCGGAATACCATGCAAACGAACCACATGCTGAAAAAACAACGGAACCAAATCTGAAGAGGAAGGCAATTTAGGCAAAGGCACCAAATGAACCATCTTAGAGAGCCGGTCACAAACAACCCAGATAACCGACATCCTCTGGGAAACCGGAAGATCAGAAATAAAATCCATAGAAATATGCGTCCAGGGCCTCTCAGGGACCAGCAATGGCAAAGCAACCCACTAGCACGGGAACAACAAGGCTTGGCCCGCGCACAAGTCCCACAGGACTGCACAAAAGAACGCACATCACGTGACAAAGAAGGCCACCAAAAGGACCTACCAACCAAATCTCTGGTACCAAAAATACCAGGATGACCAGCCAACACAGAACAGTGAACCTCAGAAATCACTCTACTAGTCCATCTGTCAGGAACAAACAGTTTCCCCACTGGACAGCGGTCAGGTCTGTCAGCCTGAAATTCCTGAAGAACCCATCCTAAATCAGGGGAAATGGCAGAAAGAACCACCCCTTCTTTCAGAATGCCGACCGGTTCAAGGACCTCAGGAGAATCAGGCAAAAACTGCTAGAGAGGGCATCAGCCTTAATATTCTTAGAACCCGGAAGATATGAAACCACAAAATCAAAACGGGGAAAAAACAAGGACCATCGAGCCTGTCTAGGATTCAGCCGTTTGGCAGACTCGAGGTAAATCAGATTCTTATGATCGGTCAAGACCACAATACGGTGCTTAGCTCCCTCAAGCCAATGTCGTCCACTCCACAAAGCCCACTTCATAGCCAACAACTCCCGATTGCCGACATCATAATTGCGTTCAGCAGGCGAAAACTTACGGGAAAAGAAGGCACACGGTTTCATCAAGGAACCAACAGAATCCCTCTGAGACAAAACGGCCCCTGCCCCAATCTCAGAAGCGTCAATCTCAACCTGAAACGGAAGAGAAACATCCAGTTGGTGCAACACCGGAGCAGAAGTAAATCGGCGTTTAAGCTCCTGAAAGGCAGAGACAGCCGCAGGGGACCAATTCGCCACATCAGTGCCTTTCTTCATCAAATCAGTCAAGGGTTTAACCACGCTGGAGAAGTTAGCAATGAAACGGCGATAAAAAATTGCAAAACCCAAAAATTTCTGAAGGCTCTTCACGGATGTGGGTTGAATCCAATCATGAATGGCCTGAACCTTAACCGGATCCATCTCCATAGATGAGGGAGAAAAAATGAAGCCCAAAAAAAGAAACCTTCTGCACCCCAAAGAGACACTTAGACCCCTTCATAAACAGAGCATTGTCACGAAGGATCTGAAATACCAAATATACAATCAAGAATTTATCAATATAAGTCCGGAAGATATCATGCATGAAGGACTGAAAAACAGATGGAGCATTAGTGAGCCCGAATGGCATCACAAGGTATTCAAAATGGCCTTCGGGCATATTAAACGCAGTTTTCCATTCATCACCCTGCTTAATATGAACAAGATTATATGCCCCCCGAAGGTCAATCTTAGTAAACCAACTAGCCCCCTTAATCCTAGCAAACAAATCGGAAAGCAAAGGTAAAGGGTATTGAAACTTGACCGTGATCTTATTCAAGAGGCGATAATCAATACAGGGTCTCAAGGAGCCATCCTTCTTAGCAACAAAAAAAAATCCCGCTCCCAACGGTGATGAAGATGGCCGAATATGCCCTTTCTCCAAAGACTCCTTAACATAACTCCGCATGGCGGTATGTTCAGGCACAGACAGGTTGAAGAGTCGGCCCTTAGGAAACTTACAGCCTGGAATCAAGTCAATCGCACAATCACTGTGTGGTGGAAGGGAGCTGGACTTGGGCTCATCGAATACATCCTGAAAATCAGACAAAAACTCTGGAATTTCAGAAGAGGAAGAAGAGGAGATTGACATCAAAGGAACATCATTATGAACCCCCTGACAACCCCAACTAGTCACAGACATAGACTTCCAATCCAACACAGGATTATGTACCTGCAACCACGGAAAACCCAGCACGATAGCATCATGCAAATTATGCAACACCAGAAATCGACAATCTTCCTGATGGGCTGGCGCCATGCGCATGGTCACCTGTGTCCAAAACTGGGGCTTATTTTTAGCCAAAGGTGTAGCATCAATGCCCCTTAACCCTGTCACGATTCCCCTGACCGCTGTCACCAATGGGTCAGGATTCACACCGTGACCGTCACCCCTACGTCACGGATTGAGGTGACTTTAGGCCAACAGACGGCTATCACATGTGCAGGGGGGCTTATCTTAGTTATCCCTCCACTCCACGATGTGATGAAAAACCACACACAAGGCTATTGACCTCTTAGCTTACAGCAGGGGCTTATTCTAGGTATCCCACTGCTTTCAATATACCACAAACTGCAGGGATTTATGTATATCCCGCTTACAGTTCCACTTAACACTTGCAGTTCTCTGGCGTCCCCTTACTCTCAGGTCAGATTAGGTACTGCACCCTGGGTAATTAGTCGCCAGAAAGGCTGCCTGCTATGTACTGGCTATTGGGCACGCTGCAGCGACGCGATAACTACTCCCACTCAGGCAGGAACAATAATTATTAACCCCGCAGCCGCTTCAGCATCACCCAAAAGTCTGCACACTATCGGTATCACTGCCACCAGCTTCGATTAAACGGGTCCGAAGCTAACCCAACACAACAATAACAGTAGCGTATTTCACTTCAGAAGACTGGGTAAGTTTAGAGCATGGATGAACGAACTAATATATAATAGTATATTCCATTGAAATTAATTAGGCAGTGCTTTATCAAAAATATTTTATAAAGAAGTTACAAATGAGACAATTGCAAATATGTACAAGGGTAATTATAACATAAAGGGAATAAATGAGAAAAAGCAACACTTACATGTTCAAAGCATGACAGGCAACCAGGCTAGGGCAGTTTTTCCCATACGTCCCAGCTCATTTGGACGTGAGCAGGGCTCTTCCAGGACAAGACAAGAAATCAAGCAGCAAGTGCCTCCTCAGAGCCTGCCAGACACTTAAAACATTAAGGCTGTGACATCACAGAAAGGCTGGCTTATCCAGACCCTCCTCTCTCTACATTCTGCCTAAACTTTAAACTATTCTCTCTAATTTCTATAACTTCACTACAAAACGTGTCAGAGTCAGACCAAACCTATCATTCATCTCGGATTAACGTGAGCATTCTAATGAGATCAAATATGTCCTATCTGGGATACATATTTACAGAGAAAACCCTACTTCTTTACCAGACGGAGTTAGAAACTCGAGTTTCATGGGAGGTGTAGATACACCGAGTGAGACTACGAATATATATTTTCATGTTCCTAGCTTAAATCGTTTGCCTAATATCTAACAAAAACTAAACAAAGAATCTTTCCTGAATCTTGGAGCCACTTTTCCAGTTTGAACTAGAGAATGTGGGAGGGGTGAGGGACTTTCCTCTGAGCCTGGAATTTACGACCCCAGAGCAATAAAACCCCCTTCTAGCATACAGTCCGTAGCCCAGAGAGAAACAAGTAGAGTCAGCTAGTGAAGGGGGGGGTTTAGCCCACCTCATGGGCTGACGAGCAACTAAACTTATGTGATATTTCATACCATATCGTGACACCTCCCCCTTTTGGTGTGCGCTAGGGAGGCAGTACCCCACGGTATGCCTCCATGGGCACCTCAGTAGGTTCACCCTGGCGGGAGAGTCCATCTGCATTCCCATGCTCTTTGCCCGTTTTATGTTCAATGGTGAAGTCAAACTGCTGAAGGGCAAGGCTCCAGCGTAGCAACCTGCCGTTGGTTCCACACATGGCATTTAGCCAGCGCAGAGGGTTGTGGTCGGTCACCACAGTGAAGGTGTGACCGTACAAGTAGGGCTGCAAGCGCTGCAGGGCCCAGACTATGGCCAGGCACTCCTTCTCGATGGTGGAGTAGGCCACTTCCCTCGGCAAAAGTTTCCGGCTCAGGTATAACACTGGGTGCTCTTGGTCCTCCGAGTCAACCTGGCTGAGTACAGCACCAAGGCCAAACTCGCTGGCGTCGGTCTGCACCAAGAACGGTCGACTGCTGTCGACTGCTTTCAACACAGAGGCGTTGCACAGTGCAGTTTTCAATGCCTGGAAGGCCCCCTCACAGCCATCTGTCCAGTTGACAATGTGAGGTAGCTTCTTCCTGGTGAGGTCCGTCAAAGGTTTTGCCAGGCTACTATAGTGCTTTACGAAGCGCCTATAGTACCCTGCAGTGCCCAAGAAGGACATCACCTGTTTCTTGGTCACGGGAGTGGGCCAGTTCACGATCACTCCCACTTTGTCAGGCTCTGGCTTCAGGGTGTTCCCGCCTACCCGGTGCCCCAGGTAGTGAACCTCCCTCATGCCCATCTGACACTTTCCCGGCTTGATAGTCAGTCCTGCTTGGTGAATTCGCCTGAGCACCTCCTCGAGATGCTGCAGGTGTTCCTTCCAGGAGGGACTGAAGATGGCAATGTCATCCAAGTACGCCACGGCGTACGTCTCCAGTCCCTGAAGCAGGAGGTTGACCATCCACTGGAAAGTGGCAGGGGCATTCTTCATGCCGAAGGGCATGACCGTGGACTCGTACAGTCCAAAGGGTGTGATAAAGGCGGACTTCTCCTGCGCCTCGGGGCTCAGGGGAATCTGCCAGTATCCTCGACTCAGATCCATTATTGTTAGGTAATCTGCGCCAGCTAACTTCTCAAGCAGCTCCTCCATGCGCGGCATTGGGTGCGCATCCGAGGCTGTGATGGCGTTGAGCCCCCTGTAGTCTACGCAGAACCGGGTGGTCCGGTCCTTCTTTGGCACGAGAACTACAGGTGATGCCCACGCGCTCTTTGACCGTCGAATCACCCCCAGCTGTAACATCTCATCGATCTCTTGGCGCATAGTCTGCTGCACCTGGTCCGAGATTCGATAGGGTGTTCGCCGTAGTGGGGCGTGATTCCCGGTGTCCACCTCGTGGACTGCTAACTCAGTCCTCCCAGGTCGGTTGGAGAACACAACCCGGAAAGGTTCCAGTGTGGTTTGCAACTGCAACCGCTGGGGTTCAGTTAACGAGGCGCTTACCTCCACGTCCTCGATGGACCCATTGGCCTTGGCTTGGGCCAGCAAGTCCAGGAGGGTGTCTTCCTCACCGTCTTCGGGCAAGCTGCAGACCGGTAGGACGAAAGGTTCACGTTCGTGATGAGCCTTCATCATGTTGACGTGAAAGGCCTTTTGCCTACCCCGAGCGTGGTCAAGCGTGACCACGTACGTGACCGGGTTGAGCTGTTGGTGGACGACGTACGGGCCCTCCCAGGCTGCCTGAAGCTTATCCGTTGGTACGGGGACCAGCACCCACACCTTTTGACCCACGTGGTAGGTCCGCTCCCGGGCGTTCTGGTCGTACCAGTGCTTCTGGTCAGCCTGAGCCTGCGTCATGTTGTCATGCACCAACTGCGTCAAGGTCTGCATCTTGTCACGGAAGCGCATGACATACTCCACTATGGACACTTCAGAAGGGTTCGGCTCCTCTTCCCAGGATTCTCTTACCAACCCAAGGGGTCCCCGGACTCGCCTGCCGTACAGGAGCTCGAAGGGGGAGAACCCCGTCGAGGCCTGCGGAACCTCTCGGTAAGCGAACAGCAGGTGTGGGAGGTACCGCTCCCAGTCGCGCCCTTGAGTCTCAACCAGCATGCGTAGCATCTGTTTGAGGGTACCATTGAAGCGTTCACACAAGCCATTGGTCTGTGGGTGATACGCACTCGATACCAGGTGCTTCACCTGCATTTTCTTACAGAGAGCCTCCATTAGGCGAGACATAAATTGGGTCCCTTGATCAGTAAGCATTTCCCTGGGAAATCCTACACGTGAAAAGATGGCCAACAGGGCATCCGCCACCTTATCTGCCCTAGTTGACGACAGAGCTACTGCCTCTGGGTACCGGGTAGCATAGTCTACCACAGTAAGGATGTATTGCTTTCCAGAGCTGCTGGGGACGGCCAGCGGGCCCACAATGTCCACCGCGATCCTCTGGAAAGGCTCCTCTATCACTGGTAAAGGGATCAGGGGAGCCTTAATAGCAGGCCCCGCCTTCCCCACTCTTTGACAAGTGATACAGGAGCGGCAGTAGTTTGACACATCTGTCCCCATCTTAGGCCAATAGAAGTGTTGAGACAGCCGGGCCTTAGTTTTGCTGATCCCCAAGTGTCCAGCTAGCGGGATCTCATGGGCAATCCGCAACAACTCACCCCGGAATTGCTGCGGGACGACCAGCTGTCTTTCCCTCACCCCTCCCACACCCCAATCAATAAAAACCCGGGCCATCGGTAAGGGACAGCTGATGCCCCCAATCCCAGTGACAGTTAGGGTTTTCCCCGGAATGATTTCTTCAGGGGCCGCCAGTTCGGGTCAGATGAGGGTTCGTTCATCCCCAGTGTCCTTGAGGCCTGTAGCAACATGGCCCCCCACAGTAACGGGCTGTACGTTGTCACACACCCTCCCAACCACACCACCCACCAAAAGAACTGCTGCATTAGGCCCTGGGGCCTTGGCTGGGGGGTTCTTCGGCCTGTCTGGACAGAAGGTACTGATATGCCCAGGCCGCTTGCAGTAGTAACACTGGCGAGGTTCGGTGGTAGGTCTGGTGTTGTTGGCCACAGGGCCAGGACCTCTGGTGTGCTGGCTGGCAGGGGTAATGGCGTTGGTTGCAGGCTTACCCCCTCTCCAGCTGGTGGTGACTGGCTTCCGCGCTTCCGATCTACGGTTGGCCTCATAGGCATCGGCAATCTGCGCTGCTTTCGTCACGTCTTTGGGTTCTCTGTCCATCACGAACTGTCGCACCTCAGCTGGGCAAAGATGAAAGAACTGGTCTTTGATCATCAGGTCTCGCAGCTGTGCAAAGGTGGTCACTGACAGTCCTTGGGTCCACTGGTCAAAGTGGGTCCCCAGTCCATGCACCACATCACTGTAACTGTCGTGTGGGCCACGTTGGAGGGTCTGGAACTTTCTACGGTACACCTCGGGTGTAAGCTGGTACTTGGCTATCAGAGCCTTTTTGATGGCCTCATAGTCACCATCTTGTTCTTGAGGGAGGGCAGCAAACGCCTCCAGAGCTTTACCTCTCAGCCCTGGTGTCAGGTATCGTGCCCATTCATCTGTAGGCAGCTGGTACTGCCTGCAGGCTTTCTCAAAGGCCCGCAGAAAAGTGTCCAAGTCCCCATCCTTCTCCATAACAGGGAAGTGATCGGGCCGGGGCTTAGGTATCTGAGCGCTGCTGGGCTCACGTCTCTGGGCGGTGGAGGGCATCCTCCCCTGCCGGAGCATCTCCAGTTCATGAGCTCGCTGGGCTTGGCGCTCGGCTCTCTCAGCCTCCCGCTCGGCTCGCTGGGCCTGAGCCTCTCGCTCAGCTCGGGCCTCTCGCTCAGCTCGGGCCTCTTGCCGGTATTGCTGAATCAGCTGCCGACGTCCCTCATGGTCGTCAGTGGGGAATTCTTTCAAAGCCGCCTGCAGGTGGGGGTCCAATTCGCCCGGATTGCTAACAGGGCCAGCATTCAGTGGTTGGACCTCTGCTGCAGCACCATGTTCGCTGGTGCTGGCTTCTGCGGCCTCTGAGCTCTGAGATTGGTCTCGAGCGGCTTCCCATTGCACCAGATCTGCGACCAGTTGGGCTTTGTTTTTGCTTGCAAAGTCAATGTGCTGTGACTTGCATAAGACGACAAGGGTGTCTCTGGTCTGCTGCTCATAGAAGGTTTCTCCCAGCACAACCATGGTTGCCAAATAAAAGATAGGATAGAAAAAACGAAGAGAAAGGGAGGGGATAATTACCAGTACGCAATTGTCTCACAACTAAAAAGCACTGAGTTCGTTCTCCAAACTTATTTGCGCAGAGTCCTCGCAAGAACTTTCTGCAAGTTTTTAGTGAGAGAAATGATTACTCAAACCAAATCACTAATGCTCTAAGATATCCCACCGCCTTGCCACCAATTGTCACGATTCCCCTGACCGCTGTCACCAATGGGTCAGGATTCACACCGTGACCGTCACCCCTACGTCACGGATTGAGGTGACTTTAGGCCAACAGACGGCTATCACATGTGCAGGGGGGCTTATCTTAGTTATCCCTCCACTCCACGATGTGATGAAAAACCACACACAAGGCTATTGACCTCTTAGCTTACAGCAGGGGCTTATTCTAGGTATCCCACTGCTTTCAATATACCACAAACTGCAGGGATTTATGTATATCCCGCTTACAGTTCCACTTAACACTTGCAGTTCTCTGGCGCCCCCTTACTCTCAGGTCAGATTAGGTACTGCACCCTGGGTAATTAGTCGCCAGAAAGGCTGCCTGCTATGTACTGGCTATTGGGCACGCTGCAGCGACGCGATAACTACTCCCACTCAGGCAGGAACAATAATTATTAACCCCGCAGCCGCTTCAGCATCACCCAAAAGTCTGCACACTATCGGTATCACTGCCACCAGCTTCGATTAAACGGGTCCGAAGCTAACCCAACACAACAATAACAGTAGCGTATTTCACTTCAGAAGACTGGGTAAGTTTAGAGCATGGATGAACGAACTAATATATAATAGTATATTCCATTGAAATTAATTAGGCAGTGCTTTATCAAAAATATTTTATAAAGAAGTTACAAATGAGACAATTGCAAATATGTACAAGGGTAATTATAACATAAAGGGAATAAATGAGAAAAAGCAACACTTACATGTTCAAAGCATGACAGGCAACCAGGCTAGGGCAGTTTTTCCCATACGTCCCAGCTCATTTGGACGTGAGCAGGGCTCTTCCAGGACAAGACAAGAAATCAAGCAGCAAGTGCCTCCTCAGAGCCTGCCAGACACTTAAAACATTAAGGCTGTGACATCACAGAAAGGCTGGCTTATCCAGACCCTCCTCTCTCTACATTCTGCCTAAACTTTAAACTATTCTCTCTAATTTCTATAACTTCACTACAAAACGTGTCAGAGTCAGACCAAACCTATCATTCATCTCGGATTAACGTGAGCATTCTAATGAGATCAAATATGTCCTATCTGGGATACATATTTACAGAGAAAACCCTACTTCTTTACCAGACGGAGTTAGAAACCCGAGTTTCATGGGAGGTGTAGATACACCGAGTGAGACTACGAATATATATTTTCATGTTCCTAGCTTAAATCGTTTGCCTAATATCTAACAAAAACTAAACAAAGAATCTTTCCTGAATCTTGGAGCCACTTTTCCAGTTTGAACTAGAGAATGTGGGAGGGGTGAGGGACTTTCCTCTGAGCCTGGAATTTACGACCCCAGAGCAATAAAACCCCCTTCTAGCATACAGTCCGTAGCCCAGAGAGAAACAAGTAGAGTCAACTAGTGAAGGGGGGGGGGGGGTTAAAGCCCACCTCATGGGCTGACGAGCAACTAAACTTATGTGATATTTCATACCATATCGTGACAAACCCCTTTACCCCCAAGGGTGGTTTGCACGTTAATGACCGGGCCAATTTTTACAATTCTGACCACTGTCCCTTTATGAGGTTATAACTCTGGAACGCTTCAACGGATCCCAGTGAATCTGACACTGTTTTCTCGTGACATATTGTACTTCATGACAATGGTAAAAATTCTTTGATAGTACCTGCGTTTATTTGTGAAAAAAACGGAAATTTGGCGAAAATTATGAAAATTTCGCAATTTTCAAACTTTGAATTTTTATGCAATTAAATCACAGAGATATGTCACACAAAATACTTAATAAGTAACATTTCCCACATGTGTACTTTACATCAGCACAATTTTGGAACCAAAATTTTTTTTTGTTAGGGAGTTATAAGGGTCTTTAGGGACCACATCTCATTTGAAGTCATTTTGAGGGGTCTATATGATAGAAAATACCCAAGTGTGACACCATTCTAAAAACTACACCCCTCAAGGTGCTCAAAACCACATTCAAGAAGTTTATTAACCCTTCTGGTGCTTCACAAGAATTTTTTGAATGTTTAAATAAAAATGAACATTTAACTTTTTTTCACAAAAAATTTAATTCAGCTCCAATTTGTTTTATTTTACTAAAAGTAACAGGAGAAAATGGACCCCAAACATTGTTGTACAATTTGTCCTGAGTACGCCAATACCCCACATGTGGGGGTAAACCACTGTTTGGGTGCATGGCACAGCTCGGAAGCGGAGCGCCATTTGACTTTTCAATGCAAAATTGACTGGAATTGAGATGGGACGCCATGATTCGTTTGGAGAGCCCCTGATGTGCCTAAACATTGAAACCCCCCACAAGTGACACCATTTTGGAAAGTAGACCCCCTAAGGAACTGTGTGGTGAGCTCTTTGACCCACCCAGTGCTTCACAGAAGTTTATAATGCAGAACCGTAAAAATAAAAAATCATATTTTTTCACAAAAATTATTTTTCGCAGCCAATTTTTTATTTTTCCAAGGGTAAGAGAAGAAATTGGACCCCAAAAGTTGTTGTACAATTTGTCCTGAGTACGCTGATACCCCATATGTGGGGGTAAACCATTGTTTGGGCGGATGGGAGAGCTCGGAAAGGAAGGAGCGCCGTTTGACTTTTCAATGCAAAATTGACAGGAATTGAGATGAGACGCCATGTTGCGTTTGCAGAGCCCCTAATGTACCTAAATAGTAGAAACCCCTCACAAGTGACACCATTTTGCAAAGTAGACCCCCTAAGGAACTTATCTAAATGTGTGGTGAGCGCTTTGACCCACCAAGGGCTTCACAGAAGTTTATAATGGAGAGCTGTAAAAATAAAACAAAAATTTTTTCCCACAAAAATTATATTTTAGCCCCCAGTTTTGTATTTTCCCGAGGGTAACAGGAGAAATTGGACCCCAAAATTTGTTGTCCAATTTGTCCTGAGTGCGCTGATACCCCATATGTGGGGGGGAACCACTGTTTGGGCGCATGGGAGGGCTCGGAAGGGAAGGAGCTCCATTTGGAATGCAGACTTAGATGGAATGGTCTGCAGGTGTCACATTGCATTTGCAGAGCCCCTAATGTACCTAAACAGTAGAAACCCCCCACAAGTGACACCATTTTGGAAACTAGACCCCCTAAGGAACTCATCTAGATGTGTTGTGAGAGCTTTGAACCCCCAAGTGTTTCACTACAGTTTGTAACCCAGAGCCGTGAAAATTAAAAAAAAAAATCTTTCCCCCCAAAATTATTTTTTAGCCCCCAGTTTTGTATTTTCCCGAGGGTAAGAGGAGAAATTCGACCCCAAAAGTTGTTGTCCAATTTGTCCTGAGTACGCTGATACCCCGTATGTTGGGGGGAACCACCGTTTGAGCGCATGGCAGAGCTCGGAAGGGAAGGAGCGCCATTTGGAATGCAGACTTAGAACCCCTAATGTACCGAAACAGTAGAAACCCCCCACAAGTGACCCCATATTGGAAACTAGACCCCCCAGGGAACTTATCTAGATGTGTTGTGAGAACTTTGAACCCCCAAGTGTTTCACTACAGTTTATAACGCAGAGCCGTAATAATAAAAAATCTTTTTTTTCCCACAAAAATTATTTTTAGCCCCCAGTCTTGTATTTTCCCAAGGGTAACAGGAGAAATTGGACCCCAACAGTTGTTGTCCTATTTGTCCTGAGTACGCTGATACCCCATATGTTGGGGTAAACCCCTGTTTGGGCACACGGGTGAGCTCGGAAGGGAAGAAGCACTGTTTTACTTTTTCAACGCAGAATTGGCTGGAATTGAGATCGGACGCCATGTCGCTTTTGGAGAGCCCCTGATGTGCCTAAACAGTGGAAACCCCCCAATTATAACTGAAACCCTAATCCAAACACTCCCCTAACCCTAATTCCAACGGTAACCCGAACCACACCTCTAACCCTGACACACCCCTAACCCTAATCCCAACCCTATTCCCAACTGTAAATGTAATCTAAACCCTAACTGTAACTTTATCCCCAACCCAAACTGTAGCCCTAGCCCTAACCCTAACCCTAGCCCTACCCTAGCCCTAACCCTAGCCCTAACCCTAACCCTAGCCCTAACCCTAGCCCTAACCCTAGCCCTAACCCTAGCCCTAACCCTAACCCTAGCCCTAACCCTAGCCCTAACCCTAACCCTAGCCCTAACCCTAGCCCTAACCCTAGCCCTAATGGGAAAATGGAAATAAATACATTTTTTTAATTTTTCCCTAACTAAGGGGGTGATGAAGGGGGGTTTGATTTACTTTTATAGTGGGTTTTTTAGCTGATTTTTATGATTGGCAGCCGTCATACACTGAAAGATGCTTTTTATTGCAAAAAATATTTTTTGCGTTACCTGTTATGACCTGGTGGTGAGGACAATAATGGACCTGGTGGTTAAGAGCACACGGAATGACCTGATAGTTACTAATAATACAGGACAAGCTCTGAGACGTGGGAACTCTGCTGACCGCAATCCCTAATCCTATCACACACACTAGAAATAGCCGTGGAGTGCTCCTGACGCTCCCTAGGCGCCTCGTCACAGCCTAGGGAACTAGCTAGCCCTAAAGATAGAAAAATAAAGCCTACCTTGCCTCAGAGAAATTCCCCAAAGGAACAGGCAGCCCCCCACATATAATGACTGTGAGTTAAGATGAAAATTACAAACACAGAGATGAAATAGATTTAGCAAAGTGAGGCCCGACTTACTGAACAGACAGAGGATAGGAAAGGTAACTTTGCGGTCAGCACAAAAAACTACAAAAAGACCACGCAGAGGGCGCAAAAAGACCCTCCGCACCGACTCACGGTGCGGAGGCGCTCCCTCTGCGTCCCAGAGCTTCCAGCAAGCAAGACAAAAATCAAAATAGCAAGCTGGACAGAAAAAATAGCAGAGAAAAACAAGCAGGAACTTAGCTTCTGCTGGGAAGACAAGTCACAAGAACGATCCAGGATTGAACTAGACCAATACTGGAACATTGACAGGTGGCATGGAGCAATGATCTAGGTGGAGTTAAATAGAGCAGCCAGCTAACGAATTAACCTCGTCACCTGTGGAAGGAACCTCAGAAGCCGCAGCCCCACTCACCACCACCAGAGGAAGCCCATGGACAGAACCAGCCGAAGTACCATTCATGACCACAGGAGGGAGCTTAACAACAGAATTCACAACAGTACCCCCCCCTTGAGGATCGGTCACCGAACCGGTCACAGAGCCCCCAGGCCGACCAGCACGAGCCAAATGAAAGGCACGAACCAGATCGGCAGCATGAACATCAGAGGCAAAGACCCAGGAATTATCTTCCTGACCATAACCCTTCCACTTGACCAGGTACTGGAGTTTCCGTCTCGAAATACGAGAATCCAAAATCTTCTCCACCACATACTCCAACTCCCCCTCAACCAACACCGGGGCAGGAGGATCAACGGATGGAACCACAGGCGCCACGTATCTCCGCAACAACGACCTATGGAATACATTATGGATGGCAAAAGAAGCTGGAAGGGTCAAACGAAATGACACAGGATTGAGAACCTCAGAAATCTTATATGGACCAATGAAACGAGGCTTAAACTTAGGAGAGGAAACCTTCATAGGAACATAACGAGACGACAACCAAACCAAATCCCCAACACGAAGTCGGGGACCCACACAGCGTCGGCGGTTAGCGAAACGTTGAGCCTTCTCCTGGGACAATGTCAAATTGTCCACCACATGAGTCCAAATCTGCTGCAACCTATCCACAACGGTATCTACACCAGGACAGTCCGAAGACTCAACCTGCCCTGAAGAGAAACGAGGATGGAAACCAGAATTGCAGAAAAACGGCGAAACCAAAGTAGCCGAGCTGGCCCGATTATTAAGGGCGAACTCAGCCAAAGGCAAAAAGGACACCCAATCATCCTGATCAGCAGAAACAAAGCATCTCAGATATGTTTCCAAAGTCTGATTTGTACGTTCGGTTTGGCCATTTGTCTGAGGATGGAAAGCCGAGGAAAAAGACAAATCAATGCCCATCCTAGCACAAAAGGATCGCCAAAACCTCGAAACAAACTGGGAACCTCTGTCCGAAACGATGTTCATGTAAACGAACCACATGCTGGAAAAACAACGGCACCAAATCAGAGGAGGAAGGCAATTTAGACAAGGGTACCAAATGGACCATCTTAGAGAAGCGATCACAAACCACACAAATGACCGACATCTTTTGAGAGACAGGGAGATCCAAAATAAAATCCATAGAAATATGCGTCCAGGGCCTCTTCGGGACCGGCAAGGGCAAAAGCAACCCACTGGCACGAGAACAGCAGGGCTTAGACCGAGCACAAGTCCCACAGGACTGCACAAAAGAACGCACATCCCGCGACAAAGACGGCCACCAAAAGGATCTAGCCACCAAATCTCTGGTACCAAAGATTCCAGGATGACCAGCCAACACCGAACAATGAACCTCAGAGATAACTCTACTAGTCCATTTATCAGGGACAAACAGTTTCTCCGCTGGGCAACGGTCAGGTCTATCAGCCTGAAATTTTTGCAGCACCCGCCGCAAATCAGGGGAGATGGCAGACAAAATTACCCCCTCTTTGAGAATACCCGCCGGCTCAGGAACACCCGGAGAGTCGGGCACAAAACTCCTTGACAGGGCATCAGCCTTCACATTCTTAGAGCCCGGAAGGTACGAAACCACAAAATCAAAATGGGAGAAAAATAGCGACCAACGAGCCTGTCTAGGATTCAACCGTTTGGCAGACTCAAGATAAGTCAAATTCTTGTGATCCGTCAAGACCACCACGCGATGCTTGGCTCCTTCAAGCCAATGACGCCACTCCTCGAATGCCCACTTCATGGCCAACAACTCTCGATTGCCAACATCATAATTGCGCTCAGCAGGCGAAAACTTTCTAGAAAAGAAGGCACATGGTTTCATCACCGAGCCATCAGAACTTCTTTGCGACAAAACAGCTCCTGCTCCAATCTCAGAAGCATCAACCTCGACCTGAAACGGGAGCGAAACATCTGGCTGGCATAACACAGGGGCAGAAGAAAAACGACGCTTCAACTCCTGAAAAGCTTCCACAGCCGCAGAAGACCAATTGACCACATCAGCACCCTTCTTGGTCAAATCAGTCAACGGCTTAGCAACACTAGAAAAATTACTGATGAAGCGACGATAAAAATTAGCAAAGCCCAGGAACTTTTGCAGACTCTTCACAGGTGTCGGCTGAGTCGAATCATAAATGGCCTGGACTTTAACAGGGTCCATCTCGATAGTAGAAGGGGAAAAAATGAAACCCAAAAATGAAACCTTCTGAACTCCAAAGAGACACTTAGACCCCTTCACAAACAAAGAATTAGCACGAAGGACCTGGAACACCATTCTAACCTGCTTCACGTGAGACTCCCAATCCTCCGAGAAGACCAAAATATCATCCAAATATACAATCAGGAATTTATCCAGGTACTCTCGGAAGATGTCATGCATAAAGGACTGAAATACTGATGGAGCATTGGAAAGCCCGAATGGCATAACCAGGTACTCAAAATGGCCCTCGGGCGTATTAAATGCTGTTTTCCATTCATCGCCCTGTTTAATACGCACAAGATTATACGCACCTTGAAGATCTATCTTGGTGAACCAACTAGCCCCCTTAATCCGAGCAAATAAATCAGACAGCAGCGGCAAAGGGTACTGAAATTTGACTGTGATCTTATTAAGAAGACGGTAATCAATACAAGGTCTCAAAGAACCATCCTTCTTGGCCACAAAAAAGAACCCTGCTCCGAATGGTGACGACGACGGGCGAATATGACCCTTCTCCAAGGATTCCTTTATATAACTCCGCATAGCGGCGTGTTCTGGCACAGATAAATTGAACAGTCGGCCCTTAGGAAACTTACTACCAGGAATCAAATTGATAGCACAATCGCAATCCCTATGAGGAGGTAGGGCACTGGATTTGGGCTCATCAAATACATCCCGGTAATCCGACAAAAACTCCGGGAATTCAGAAGGGGTGGATGACGAAATAGACAAAAATGGAACATCACCATGTACCCCCTGACAACCACAGCTGGACACAGACATAGATTTCCAATCCAATACTGGATTATGGACCTGTAGCCATGGCAACCCCAAAACGACCACATCATGCAGATTATGCAACACCAAAAAGCGAATATCCTCCTGATGTGCAGGAGCCATGCACATGGTCAATTGGGTCCAGTACTGGGGCTTATTCTTGGCCAAAGGCGTAGCATCAATTCCTCTCAATGGAATAGGATACTGCAAGGGCTCCAAGAAAAAACCACAGCGCCTGGCAAACTCCAAGTCCATCAAATTCAGGGCAGCGCCTGAATCCACAAATGCCATAACAGAATAGGATGACAAAGAGCAAATCAGAGTAACGAACAAAAGAAATTTCGACTGTACCGTACCAATGGTGGCAGACCCCGCGAAACGCTTAGTGCGCTTAGGACAATCGGAGATAGCATGAGTGGAATCACCACAGTAAAAACACAGCCCATTCCGACGTCTGTGTTCTTGCCGTTCAGCTCTGGTCAAAGTCCTATCACATTGCATAGGCTCAGGTCTATGCTCAGATAATACCGCCAAATGGTGCACAACTTTACGCTCACGCAAGCGTCGATCGATCTGAATGGCCAAAGACATAGACTCATTCAGACCAGCAGGCATGGGAAATCCCACCATGACATCCTTAAGGGCTTCAGAGAGACCCTTTCTGAAAATTGCTGCCAGGGCACATTCATTCCACTGAGTAAGCACAGACCACTTCCTAAACCTCTGACAATATATCTCTACCTCATCCTGACCCTGACACAGAGCCAGCAAGATTTTCTCTGCCTGATCCACTGAATTAGGTTCATCATAAAGCAATCCGAGCGCCAGAAAAAACGCATCAACATCATGCAATGCCGGATCTACTGGCGCAAGGGAAAATGCCCAGTCTTGAGGGTCGCCACGTAACAAAGAAATAATGATTTTCACTTGTTGAACAGGGTCACCTGAGGAGCGAGGTTTCAAAGCAAGAAACAATTTACAATTATTTTTGAAATTCAAAAACTTAGATCTATCCCCAAAAAAACAAATCAGGAATTGGAATCCTAAGCTCTAACATCGGATTCTGAACCAAAAAATCTTGAATGTTTTGTACCCTTGCAGTGAGATTATCCATACAAGAGGACAGACCTTGAATGTCCATATCTACACCTGTGTCCTGAACCACCCAGAGGTAAAGGGGAAAAGAGAGACAAAACACACTGCAAAGAAAAAAAAATGGTCTCAGAACTTCTCTTATCCCTCTATTGAGATGCATTAGTACTTTGGGCCACCTGTACTGTTATGACCTGGTGGTGAGGACAATAATGGACCTGGTGGTTAAGAGCACACGGAATGACCTGATAGTTACTAATAATACAGGACAAGCTCTGAGACGTGGGAACTCTGCTGACCGCAATCCCTAATCCTATCACACACACTAGAAATAGCCGTGGAGCGCTCCTGACGCTCCCTAGGCGCCTCGTCACAGC
The DNA here is from genome assembly GCF_032444005.1 of Ranitomeya imitator. Taxonomy (NCBI): domain Eukaryota; kingdom Metazoa; phylum Chordata; class Amphibia; order Anura; family Dendrobatidae; genus Ranitomeya; species Ranitomeya imitator. The sequence goes on along the minus strand of NC_091285.1, from coordinate 15,266,770 downwards.
CTAAGGAACTAGCTAGCCCTAAAGATAGAAAAATAAAGCCTACCTTGCCTCAGAGAAATCCCCCAAAGGAACAGGCAGCCCCCCACATATAATGACTGTGAGTTAAGATGAAAATTACAAACACAGAGATGAAATAGATTTAGCAAAGTGAGGCCCGACTTACTGAACAGACAGAGGATAGGAAAGGTAACTTTGCGGTCAGCACAAAAAACTACAAAAAGACCACGCAGAGGGCGCAAAAAGACCCTCCGCACCGACTCACGGTGCGGAGGCGCTCCCTCTGCGTCCCAGAGCTTCCAGCAAGCAAGACAAAAATCAAAATAGCAAGCTGGACAGAAAAAATAGCAAACAGAGAAAAACAAGCAGGAACTTAGCTTCTGCTGGGAAGACAGGTCACAAGAACGATCCAGGATTGAACTAGACCAATACTGGAACATTGACAGGTGGCATGGAGCAATGATCTAGGTGGAGTTAAATAGAGCAGCCAGCTAACGAATTAACCTCGTCACCTGTGGAAGGAACCTCAGAAGCCGCAGCCCCACTCACCACCACCAGAGGAAGCCCATGGACAGAACCAGCCGAAGTACCATTCATGACCACAGGAGGGAGCTTAACAACAGAATTCACAACAGTTACCACATTTTGAGAGCTATAATTTTTCCATATTTTGGTCAACAGAGTCATGTGAGGTCTTGTTTTTTGCGGGACGAGTTGACGTTTTTATTGGTAACATTTTCGGGCACGTGACTTTTTTTATCGCTTTTTATTCCGATTTTTGTGAGACAGAATGACCAAAAACCAGCTATTCATGAATTTCTTTTGGGGGAGGCGTTTATACCGTTCCGCGTTTGGTAAAATTGATAAAGCAGTTTTATTCTTCGGGTCAGTACGATTACAGCGACACCTCATTTATATCATTTTTTTATGTTTTTGCGCTTTTATACGATAAAAACTATTTTATAGAAAAAATAATTATTTTGGCATCGCTTTATTCTCAGGACTATAACTTTTTTATTTTTTTGCTGATGATGCTGTATGGCGACTCGTTTTTTGCGGGGCAAGATGACGCTTTCAGCGGTACCATGGTTATTTATATCTGTCCTTTTGATCGCGTGTTATTCCACTTTTTGTTCGGCGGTATGATAATAAAGCGTCATTTTTTGCCTCGTTTTTTTTTTTTTCTTAAAGTGTTTACTGAAGGGGTTAACTAGTGGGCCAGTTTTATAGGTCGGGCCGTTACGGACGCGGCGATACTAAATATATGTACTTTTATTGTTTTTTTTTTATTTATTTAGATAAAGAAATGTATTTATGGGTATAATATATATATTTTTTTTCATTATTTAGGAATATTTTTTTTAATTTTTTTTTACACATTTGGAAATTTTTTTTTTAACTTTTTTACTTTGTCCCAGGGGGGGACATCACAGATCGATGATCTAACAGTTTGCACAGCACTCTGTCAGATCACCGATCTGATAGCAGTGCAGGCTGCTTCACAGTGCCTGCTCTGAGCAGGCTCTGTGAAGCCACCTCCCTCACTGCAGGACTCGGATCCGCGGCCATCTTGGATCCGGGCCTGGAGCAAGCAGGGAGGGAGGTAAGACCCTCGCAGCAACGCGATCACATCGCGTTGCTGCGGGGGGCTCAGGGAAGCCCGCAGGGAGCCCCCTCCCTGCGCGATGCTTCCCTGCACCGCCGGCACATCGCGATCATCTTTGATCGCGGTGTGCCAGGGGTTAATGTGCCGGGGGCGGTCCGTGACCGCTTCTGGCACATAGTGCCGGATGTCAGCTGCGATAGGCAGCTGACACCTGGCCGCGATCGGCCGTGCTCCCCCCGTGAGCGCCGCCGATCGCGCTGGACGTACTATCCCGTCCGTGGTCATGGGGGCCCACCCCACCTCGACGGGATAGTACGTCCGATGTCAGAAAGGGGTTAAAGGAATAGGGTTCTGCAAAGGTTGCAAGGGAAAACCACAACACCTGGCAAACTCAAAGGCGGCGCCTGAATCCACAAACGCCATGACAGAAAATGATGACAATGAGCAGATCAAGGACACAGATAACAGAAATATAGGTTGTACAGTACTGATGGTAAATGAACTAGCGATCCTCTTTGTCCGCTTAGGGCAGACTGAAATGACATGAGAAGCGTCGCCACAATAATAACACAACCTATTCTGACGTCTGAATCCTTGTCGTTCCGTTCTAGACAGAATCCTATCACACTGCATTGGCTCAGGAATTTGCTCTGAGGACAACGCCACAGCGCGCACAGTTCTGCGCTCCCGCAAGCGCCGATCAATCTGAATGGCCAGAGACATAGAATCACTCAGACCGAAAGGTGTGGGAAACCCCACCATAACATCTTTAATGGATTCAGAAAGACCCTTTCTGAAAATTGCCAACAAAGCATCATCATTCCATTTAGTCAACACAGACCATTTTCTAAATTTCTGACAATACAATTCTGCCGCCTCTTGACCCTGAGACAGGGCCAACAAGGTCTTCTCCGCTTGATCCACAGAATTCGGTTCATCATATAATAATCCTAAAGCCTGAAAAAAGGAGTCTACATTAAGCAAAGCCGGATTCCTAGTTTCCAGGGAAAATGCCCAATCCTGTGGATCGCCACGCAGCAGGGAGATGACGATTTTAACCTGCTGAATGGAATCACCGGAGGATCGAGGTCTCAGAGCAAAAAACAGTTTACAGTTGTTTTTAAAACTCAAAGATTTGGACCTGTCACCAAAAAACAAATCAGGAGTAGGAATCTTCGGCTCTAAAGCAGGAGTCTGAACAATATAATCAGAAATACCCTGTACCCTAGCAGCAAGCTAGTCTACACGAGAAGCTAATTCCTGAACATCCATGCTAGCACAAGATTCCTCAGCCACCCAGAGAAAAAGAGGGAAGAGAAGACAAAGCAAACTGCAGAAAAAAAAATGTCTCAACACCTTTCTTCCCTTCTTCTGAGATGCATTTAACTCATTATTGGCCAGTTGTACTGTTATGAGCCGGTGACCTTGGAGCCGCATGAAACTTTCTCTGGAGTAGGTGGAAACTGTACTGACCGCAAATCCTAAACTAACAACGCAACTAGAAGTAGCCGTGGGGTGTGCCTAACAAACCCTAGACACTTCGACACAGCCGGAGGACTAAATAGGAATTCTACCTTGCCTCAGAGCAGAACACCAAAGGATAGGCAGCCCCCTACGAATATTGACTGTGAGTAGAAGAGGAAAGACACACGCAGTCAGAAAACAGGATTTAGCAAAAGAGGCCACTCTAGCTAAATAGGAAAGGATAGGACAGAATACTAAGCGGTCAGTATTAAAACCCTTCCTGAAATATCCACAGCAGATAATACAAAAAAATTCCACCATCTAACTAAAGACGTGGAACGTATATCTGCAACTCCAGAGAATCCAACAAGACTGAGAAAATACTGACACAATCTAAGCTGGACAAGAAAAAACAAATGAATAGCACTGAATTATCAAGCACACAGTATGTGTGCCACAGAAACAAAACCAGACACTTATTTTTGCTGAATTGGCAGCAAGGCAGGAGGAACCAGACAGAGGTCCAACACCTCCCAACAACCATGGACAACTGGCAAGGACTAATGAATCCTGCACACCTAAATACCCCAGTCAGAACTGCAATCAGTAGATACACCTGACCAGGACTGCGACCCAGGGACAACTGCATTACCACCTACAACCACCGGAGGGAACCCAAAAGCAGAATTCACAACATGCGAGTCGCCATTGAGTAATCTGGAATCGGCAGCGATGGAGCACTCGTGCACCCGACATTGCAGGGGCGTAGGCCGCGTGGAGTGGAGGTGGTGGCAAGAGGAGGAAAAGTTTTGATGGAAGTAGATAAATTTAATACCTTGGGCTGTTCATTCCTGAAACCTGGATTTTTGGAGTACTTTGGGTACTTTCTTTGGCCTCCAAATCTAGTCCTCATATTAGTAGCGTTAGGATTTGAATGACTTGATGTTGAGGACAGGAAGGTATTGGAGGGGTTCCTAGAAATAGTTTTTGTCCTTCTGGTGCTCTTGTTTGCCATCTGAAATGTTTTTGGGTCTGGTAATTATTTAGATACCTCTGGTATTTTTTTTGTTTTGGACATACTTATGTCCTTTTCCCATTTTTTTAGATCACAGTCAAGATCCTTATAGAATTTCTCAACCTCATCGGCTTTTAAATCTTTGGACATCTGTGCTTGAAGTTGAGCAATCTGGGTGTTAGAATCTATTTTGTTTTTGACCATCCGCCATCTTGTTGTGGTTTTCTAGCTGCTGGTCTGTTTCCCCTGTTGCTGGGTTTGTCTTAGGTCAGGTTATTGTATCACCCTTTATTACCCAGCACCTGCCTCCCAGTCCTTGCTGGACAACAGTGTTAGGCCTCTTTTCACATTTCCGTCGGTACAGGCCCGTCGCAATGCGTCGGGCTGACATACCGACGGACGTTGTGAATTCTCTGCATGATGTGGGCAGCGTTTGCAGTTTTTCGACGCATCCGCTGCCCATTCTGCAGTCTGGGGAGGAGGGGGCGGAGTTTCGGCAGCACATGCGCAGTCAAAAATGGCGGACGCGACGCACAAAAAAACATTACATTGAACTTTTTTTGTGACGATGGTCCGCCAAAACATGACGGATTCGTCGCACAACGGACGCGACGTGTGGCAATCCATCGCGATCCGTCACTAATACAAGTCTATGGGCAAAAAAAGCATCCTGCAAGCACATTTGCAGGATCCGTTTTTTGCCCTAAACAACGGATTGCGGTGGATTGCAAACGACAGAAGTGTGAAAGAGGCCTAAATTCGCTAGAGTTTTGGCTAGGTGCTTCCATAGCTTTCTGTGTTTGATATTGTGCAGTTCTGGGACCTCTAGTTCTGCTTTCTTTATTTTTTGGTTTTCCTTTAATTTCTGTGACTACCTCTATTTTCCTACTAGGAGGTTACCTGTTTTTTGCTCCCAGTCCCTAGATTGTTCAGGGATACCCTTCCCCCTACCTTTAGGCCTTTGTTTGAGTTTAGTCTAGGAAACGTTGGTGGGTGTATTCACAAGGAATAGGTTGCCCGCTCCATCGAAGGGCTTCAGCCTAGTCCTAGTGCAGGGTCAGCTTCTCCCCCTTCTTCCCTTGTCTGGAGTTGCAGATCCATAACACTGGGTATCAACCTCATTCAACGGTTGCACATTTTTTTCATTAATAAACGCTTTATTGGTGCCTTGGGATGTAACTTGCAGATCTAAATCAAGAACATTTGGTTTATGGCCAAAGGAAAAAGTCAGCTTAATGTTCAAGTCATTTTGATTTAATGTGGACGTAAAGAGGTCGAGTTGGTTGGTTGTGCCCTCCCATGTGAACCATACGTCATCAATATAACGTATCCAGTTGTGGACCTTATCAATGTGGTTTGGGGGGTTACATTGGAAAATAGCTCTGTCCCATGCCCCAAGAAAAAGGTTAGCATAAGAAGGGGTGCATGCAACCCCCAGAGCAGTTCCCTGTAACTGTAGATAGACTTGATTTTTTAAAAATAAAACAATTATGGGTGAGGATGAACTCCAACAGTTCTAAGGTAAGTTTATTCAGAGATCTCTTTAACCCCTTTCTGCCATTGGACGTAATATTCCGTCCATGTGGGGTGGGCCTTAATTCCCAAGGACGGAATATTACGTCCAGCGCGATCGGCCGCGCTCACGGGGGGAGCGCCGCCGATCGCGGCCGGGTGTCAGCTGCTTATCGCAGCTGACATCCGGCACTATGTGCCAGGAGCGGTCACGGACCGCCCCCGGCACATTAACCCCCGGCACACCGCGATCAAAGATGATCGCGATGTGCCGGCGGTGCAGGGAAGCATCGCGCAGGGAGGGGGCTCCCTGCGGGCTTCCCTGAGACCCCCGCAGCAACGCGATGTGATCGCGTTGCTCCGGGGGTCTCCTACCTCCCTCCCTGCAGTAAGTCCCGGATCCAAAATGGCCGCGGATCCGGGTCCTGCAGGGAGGGAGGTGGCTTACCAAGTGCCTGCTCAGAGCAGGCACTTGGTAACGCTGCACTGCTCTCAGACAGATCGGTGATCTGTCAGAGTGCTGTGCAAACTGGCAGATCACCGATCTGTATTGTCCCCCCCTGGGGCAAAGTAAAAAAGTAAAAAAAAAAATTTCCAAGTGTGTAAAAAAAAAAAAAAAAAAAAAATCCTAAATAATGAAAAAAAAAAAAAATATTATTCCCATAAATACATTTCTTTATCTAAATAAAAAAAACAAAACAATAAAAGTACACATATTTAGTATCTCCGCGTCCGTAACGACCCGACCTATAAAACTGGCCCACTAGTTAACCCCTTCAGTAAACACCGTAAGAAAAAAAAAAAAAAAACGAGGCAAAAAACAACGCTTTATTATCATACCGCCAAACATAAAGTGGAATAACACGCGATCAAAAAGACGGATATAAATAACCATGGTACCGCTGAAAGCGTCATCTTGTCCCGCAAAAAACGAGCCACCATACAGCGACAACAGCAAAAAAATAAAAAAGTTATAGTCCTCAGAATAAAGCGATGCAAAAATAATTATTTTTTTCTATAAAATAGTTTTTATCGTATAAAAGCGCCAAAACATAAAAAAATGATACAAATGAGGTGTCGCTGTAATCGTACTGAACCGAAGATTAAAACTGCTTTATCAATTTTACCAAACGCGGAACGGTATAAACGCCTCCCCCAAAAGAAATTCATGAATAGCTGGTTTTTGGTCATTCTGCCTCACAAAAATCGGAATAAAAAGCGATCAAAAAATGTCACGTGCCCGAAAATGTTACCAATAAAAACGTCAACTCGTCCCGCAAAAAACAAGACCTCACATGACTCTGTGGACTCAAATATGGAAAAATTATAGCTCTCAAAATGTGGTAACGCAAAAAATATTTTTTGCAATAAAAAGCGTCTTTCAGTGTGTGACGGCTGCCAATCATAAAAATCCGCTAAAAAACCCGCTATAAAAGTAAATGAAAAAAATGTATTTATTTCCATTTTCCCATTAGGGTTAGGGCTAGGGTTAGGGTTAGGGCTAGGGCTAGGGTTAGGGTTAGGGTTAGGGCTAGGGCTAGGGTTAGGGTTAGGGCTAGGGTTAGGGCTAGGGTTAGGGTTAGGGCTAGGGCTAGGGCTAGGGTTAGGGCTAGGGCTAGGGTTAGGGCTAGGATTAGGGCTAGGGTTAGGGCTAGGGTTAGGGTTAGGGCTAGGGCTAGGGTTAGGGCTAGGGTTAGGGCTAGGGTTAGGGCTAGGGTTAGGGCTAGGGTTAGGGTTGGGACTAGGGTTAGGGTTAGGGCTAGGGTTAGGGTTGGGGCTAGGGTTAGGGCTAGGGTAAGGGCTAGGGTTAGGGTTAAGGCTACAGTTAGGGTTGGGGCTAAAGTTAGGGTTAGGGTTTGGATTACATTTGCGATTGGGATTAGGATTAGGGGTGTGTCTGGGTTAGAGGTGTGGTTAGGGTTACCGTTGGGATTAGGGTTAGGGGTGTGTTTGGATTAGGGTTTCAGTTATAATTGGGGGGTTTCCACTATTTAGGCACATCAGGGGGATCTCCAAACGCGACATGGCGACCGATCTCAATTCCATCCAATTCTGCATTGAAAAAGTAAAACAGTGCTCCTTCCCTTCCGAGCTCTCCCGTGTGCCCAAACAGGAGTTTACCCCAACATATGGGGTATCAGCGTACTCAGGACAAATTGGACAACAACTTTTGGGGTCCAATTTCTCCTGTTACCCTTGGGAAAATACAAAACTGGGGGCTAAAAAATAATTTTTGTGGGAAAAAAAGAGATTTTTTATTTTCACGGCTCTGCGTTATAAACTGTAGTGAAACACTTGGGGGCTCAAAGTTCTCACAACACATCTAGATAAGTTCGTGGGGGGGTCTAGTTTCCAACATGGGGTCACTTGTGGGGGTTTCTACTGTTTAGGTATATTAGGGGCTCTGCAAACGCAATGTGACGCCTGCAGACCATTCCATTTAAGTCTGCATTCCAAATGGCGCTCCTTCCCTTCCGAGCCCTCCCATGCGCCCAAACGCTGGTTCACCCCACATATGGGGTATCAACGCACTCAGGACAAATTGGACAACAACTTTTGGGGTCCAATTTCTCCTTTTACCCTCGAGAAAATACAAAACTGGGGGCTAAAAAATAATTTTGAGGGGAAATTTTTTATTTTATTTTCACGGCTCTGCGTTATAAACTGTAGTGAAATACTTGGGGGCTCAAAGTTCTCACAACACATCTAAATAAGTTCCTTGGGGGGTCTAGTTTCCAATATGGGGTCACTTGTGGGGGGTTTCTACTGTTTAGGTACATTAGGGGCTCCGCAAACACAATGTGACGCCTGCAGACCATTCCATCTAAGTCTGTATTCCAAATGGCTCTCCTTCCCTTCCGAGCCCTCCCATGCGCCCAAACGCTGGTTCTCCCCCACATATAGGGTATCAGCGCACTCAGGACAAATTGCACAACAACTTTTGGGGTCCAATTTCTCCTGTTACCCTCAGGAAAATACAAAACTGGGGGCTAAAAAATTATTTTTGTGGGAAAAAAATTTTGTTTTATTTTTACGGCTCTGCATTATAAACTTCTGTGAAGCTCTTATTGGGTCAAAGTGCTCACCACACATCTAGATAAGTTCCTTAGGGGGTCTACTTTTCAAAATGGTGTCACTTGTGGGGGGTTTCAATGTTTAGGTACATCAGTGGCTCTCCAAACGCAACATGGCGTCCAATCTCAATTCCTGTCAATTTTGCATTGAAAGGTCAAACGGCGCTCCTTCCCTTCCGAGCTCTCCCATGCGCCCAAACAATGGTTTACCCCCACATATGGGGTATCAGAGTACTCAGGACAAATTGTGCCACAACTTTTGTGGTCCAATTTCTTCTCTTACCATTGGGAAAATAAAAAATTGGGGGCGAAAAGATAATTTTTGTGAAAAAAAAATGATTTTTTATTTTTACGGTTCTGCATTATAAACTTCTGTGAAGCACTTGGTGGGTCAAAGTGCTCACCACACCTCTAGATAAGTTCCTTAGGGGGTCTACTTTCCAAAATGGTGTCACTTGTGGGGGGTTTCAATGTTTAGGCACATCAGTGGCTCTCCAAACGCAACATGGCGTCTCATCTCAATTCCTGTCAATTTTGCATTGAAAGGTCAAACGGCGCTCCTTCCCTTCCGATCTCTCCCATGCGCCCAAACAATGGTTTACCCCCACATATGGGGTATCAGCGTACTCAGGACAAATTGTGCCACAACTTTTGTGGTCCAATTTCTTCTCTTACCATTGGGAAAATAAAAAATTTGGGGCGAAAAGATAATGTTTGTGAAAAAAAATGATTTTTTATTTTTACGGTTCTGCATTATTAACTTCTGTGAAGCACTTGGTGGGTCAAAGTGCTCACCACACCTCTAGATAAGTTCCTTAGGGGGTCTACTTTCCAAAATGGTGTCACTTGTGGGGGGTTTCAATGTTTAGGCACATCAGTGGCTCTCCAAACGCAACATGGCGTCCCATCTCAATTCCAGTCAACTTTGCTTTGAAAAGTCAAATGGCGCTCCTTCCCTTCCGAGCTCTGCCATGCGCACAAACTGTGGTTAACCCCCACATATGGGGTATCAGCGTACTCAGGACAAATTGTACAACAACTTTTGGGGTCCATTTTCTCCTGTTACCCTTGGCAAAATAAAACAAATTGGAGCTGAAGTAAATTTTTTGTGAAAAAAAGTTAAATGTTAATTTTTATTTAAACATTCCAAAAATTCCTGTGAAGCACCTGAAGGGTTAATAAACTTCTTGAATGTGGTTTTGAGAACCTTGAGGGGTGCAGTTTTTAGAATGGTGTCACACTTGGGTATTTTCTATCATATAGACCCCTCAAAATGACTTCAAATGAGATGTGATCCCTAAAATAAAATGGTGTTGTAAAAATGAGAAATTGCTGGTCAACTTTTAACCCTTATAACTCCCTAACAAAAAAAAATTTTTGGTTCCAAAATTGTGCTGATGTAAAGTAGACATGTGGGAAATGTTACTTATTAAGTATTTTGTGTGACATATCTCTGTGATTTAATTGCATAAAAATTCAAAGTTGGAAAATTGCGAAATTTTCAAAATTTTCGCCAAATTTCCGTTTTTTTCACAAATAAACGCAGGTAATATCAAAGAAATTTTACCACTATCATGAAGTACAATATGTCACGAGAAAACAATGTCAGAATCACCGGGATCCGTTGAAGCGTTCCAGAGTTATAACCTCATAAAGGGACAGTGGTCAGAATTGTAAAAATTGACCCGGTCCATAACGTGCAAACCACCCTTGGGGGTAAAGGGGTTAAATCACTAGCTTCAAGGACATATAATATGCAAATTGCCTCTTCTGAGAAAAAGAGGACTTAACTCTATAGCGCCACCTGTTGGAAGTAGTGATCCTACAAGTCACAATCAACTCTTTAACGAGTCGTGCAATATGACTTAGGATAAAAGCCAAATTAGTATCTCAATTCGCAGACACAGTGTTTCGGGCTGTTGGCCCTCGTCAGTGCGAAGCATGAGAACTAATTTGGCTAGGTGAGAGGCTCTGGACTGGGGTCTATGGGGTATCGTTTCTCCTTATGGAGAGTGACATACCATCTCTGGCTTGTCAAGGTAAGGAGGCTTATTCGCCGTGCAATGCTCCTCTGGGAAATATAATATGCAAATTGCCTCTTCTGAGAAAAAGAGGACTTAACTCTATAGCGCCACCTGTTGGAAGTAGCGATCCTACAAGTCACAATCAACTCTTTAACGAGTCGTGCAATATGACTTAGGGTAAAAGCCAAATTAGTATCTCAATTCGCAGACACGGTGGCGAATAAGCCTCCTTACCTTGACAAGCCAGAGATGGTATGTCACTCTGCATAAGGAGAAATGATACCCCTTAGACCCCAGTCCAGAGCCTCTCACCTAGCCAAATTAGTTCTCATGCTTTGCACTGACGAGGGCCAACAGCCCGAAACACCGTGTCTGCGAATTGAGATACTAATTTGGCTTTTATCCTAAGTCATATTGCACGACTCGTTAAAGAGTTGATTGTGACTTGTAGGATCGCTACTTCCAACAGGTGGCGCTATAGAGTTAAGCCCTCTTTTTCTCAGAAGAGGCAATTTGCATATTAGCTTCAAGGAACCATGCTACTACTTTTAAATTTTCTTTATGGCAAATGGAAGTGTCACGCCGTTAACGGCGATAAAGGGGCAGGACGGCGTACTGGGACCCGCACCTGTCCCTGCCACTATAATGGGGCCCTGGCTTTCCCTTATCTCAGGGGTACCTATGATGGTTAGGAGACCTGAGCCGCCAGCGTATCCCTGTCTCCTGTGCTGACCCTATCAGTGCCCCCCTCTCCCCCCAAGGGAGGTGGACTGCACCAGTATAACAATACAACAAATAACAGGGTATACAGACAAGGTAACTAAATGTCTCAAACTCACCAAATGCTCACACAACCACAGAGGTAACACAGAGAAGGGAAGAGAAGGAATAAACTAGGAATGAAAACAGGTTTAACATGCAACCAAAACAGCAGACACCAATCTCTGTAAATAAACCTCCAACACCAATACTACGCTCCTTCAACCTTCAAGCCAGGCAGTAGAACTGATCACTGACAATAGCTGAAGTCAGGACTGGGTCTATATAGAGGATCAGATAACAAAAACCACGTCAGCTGAGAGACCCAGCTCTCAGCAATAAGGTTAACTCCTGCACTGCTGGCACAAAGCAGCCAGGTCAGAATACAGGTGAAGAGCTTCTGTTCACTGTGTGTGAACGAGGCCCAGAGCGCTGCAGTTCTCTGGAACCTCTCTGTCGCGGTAGCCCCATGACAGGAAGTGTATAAGCTTTCAATTTCTGCAGTGACCATTACCATATTCTCTTGGAGAAGTAATCTGTCAAATTTGCTGCAGTAGTGTCTTTAATATACAAGGGTAGAGTAGCCACCAAAAGTTTCAGAAAAAATAATAATTTGGCAGGTGACCTCGCAGATGAGTCACCCCGCCTGGGCCGTGGGGTACTCGGTACTGGGTCCGGTGTTTCACAGGGGGATGTCACGGTGGTGACCCGGTCCGTGGCCCTGGGCGCCCATGTGAAAGAGAAAGGTCTTTAAAGGGAATAAAGTTTATGTTCGTGATGCCACCTATGGTATTTGGTCAGTGGGGACCGACGCTGCTTTAAGGGGGCCTCTGGGGTGATGTTATGGCAGCTAGATGGTATAACTTCCCACAGGTGAAGTATATCCCCAGGGCTCCTGGTGTGTAGATGGAAGATGGCAAATGGCGCAGTAAAGAACGAGGACACAGGTTTGCAGTCTCTTTACCTTGTTTACTGTAGTCCTCAGGCAGCCACAGTCCAGTGTACCAGATCACAGGGCAGGCTGGGTCCGGCTGGCTTGGAGGCAAGTTAGGAGTCCCCTTATCCAGGTGGAAATCAAAGCCTTCCTCTAGCACTGTGGCGTTGTAGTCCCTTACTGCCTATGGTTTCAGATAAGGTCCTCACAGATGTTCTCTCTCTCTGTCTCCCGTATAGGATAGGACATAACCCGTATGACTGGTGACTTGAGTCTGTTTATAGGGACTCTAGCATGCCCCGGGCTCTAAAGGTGTCACTGTGTCTCCTGGGTATTAAGGCTGACAGGTAACGTGAAGTTCAGCTGTCCTGCCAGTCTCTGCTGTAAGTCGTAGAGGGCCTTACAACCTCAGTGTTCCGGCTACCGGTCTCTGTGCCTCAGAAGGAGGCAGCCTGCTTGTGGCTGATCTCCCCCTGGTATCCTCTCCTGTGCTTTGCTCTCCTGCACACTCTCTGAAATCAATTCGGCTTTCTGTGTATCACTTTCCGGGAGCTGCTGCACTGCGGCCACACAGCTCCATAAACCCTCTTCTGCCTCAGACTGCTCCAGTCTGTTTTCTGGCAAGAACTGTTCTCCTTTTCTCTCCAAAAACTACCTTATATATGGGGAGTCACCTAGTAAATAAGATCAAAAGCTCACCATGGTGGCCTGAAGTGTGAATGTGCTGTGTGTATGGTGGTTACCTGATAAAAGATATCCTTATTATTATTATTATTATAATACATTTTTATAGCGCCATTTATTCCATGGCGCTTTACATGTGTATACGGGGCAAATATAGACAAATACATTAAACATGAGCAAATAAGGCACACGGGTACATAAGGAGGGAGGACCCTGCCCGCGAGGGCTCACAGTCTGCAGGGGATGGGTGATGAAACACTAGGAGAGGGTAGGGCAGGTTGTGCGGCGGTTCAGTAACTTCAGGATCACTGCAGGCTGACTGGGGGTGATCCATAGGTGTCCACTGCAAGCGCCATCTTCACCAGGCCACAGACTGGAAGTGGACTGCTTTCTGCTGATGTTCCCGGCGGAGATCATTACAGTTCTTGTGCCAGCAACGCAGCTAACAGCAATTGTATTTGTGTCTGACAGACACAAATATGATTGCAGGGAGGGAGGGATGGCCGGAGCGCAGGCAGAGAGAGGGGCGCGTGGTGTCAGTGACTGACCGTTTGTGCCTGTGCCCCGGCCGTCACTGTGCTAAATGCCTGTGGCCGGAGAAAGGTACAGGGTGGCCTCAGGCATTCAGCACAGACACTGTCATGTCAGGGAGGCAGAAAGTAGCACCCAAGGCGGGTGCTTACCCTGCCTACCCCTCTTCCCGACTCTGGTTCTTTCACATTCCCTATCTATTTTTTCTTCTGATTCTCCTTTTCTACAGTTTTCTTCATAACCTGGCTCATTGATAACAGTATATCCCACACTCCATACAATTAATGTCTGTGCAAAGCCAGATACTGGCAGGTGACTGGTACATGAAAGTTACACGTACTACCTTATATATTATAAAACATGCAGGGCCCTCACTTTTTCATTCAAAGTGTTAAATAATGTATTCCTTTGTAATGTCTGATATTGTTTTTACATGTATTCTCTAAATTGTAATGTGCTTCGGAATATGTTGGTGCATTATTATAAGTATAACGTGTCCATAAACAAGTCAGGTTGATAGTATCTGATCCTGTGCTGTTCAGCCCTGCCCTACGGATACAATATGAAACCTGACCTTAGATTTCTGAGAAGCAGTTTCATTTCTCTGTTCCTCTGTCAGCCATGGCGTCTGCTGATCTGAGAGAAGAGCTGCTCTGCTCCATCTGTCTGAGCACTTATACAGATCCTGCAATGCTGAGATGTGGACACAACTTCTGCCGGGTCTGTATTGGTCGTGTGCTGGATACACAGGACGAGTCTGGAGTTTATTCCTGTCCTGACTGCAGAGAAGAGTTTCAGGAGCGGCCGGCACTGATGAGGAACATAAATCTCCATAATATAGCTGAACGTTTCCTGATTACTCAGCAAGAACAAGAGGAGATCACCGGGATCTGCTGCACTTACTGTGTGGACTCTCCGGTACCTGCTGTTAGATCCTGTCTACACTGTGAGGCTTCTCTGTGCGATAAACACCTGAGAGTTCACAGCAAATCAGCAGAACACGTCTTATCTGATCCCAGCACTTCTCTGGAGAAAAGGAAATGTTCTGTCCATAAGAAGATCCTGGAATATTACTGCACTGAGGACGCTGCTTGTATCCGTGTGTCCTGCAGTTTGATTGGGAAACATAATGGACATAAAATGGAGTCACTGGATGAGGCTTCTAATTAAAAAAAGCAAAAACTGAGAAATGTTCTCCAGAAACTGATCACAAAGAGAGAAGAGACTGAGGAAAGAGTCCGGAGTCTGGAGGAGCGGAGGAGAAAAGCTCAAGGAAAAGCAGCTGGAGAAGCCGAGAGAGTCACTGCCCTGTGTACAGACATCAGGAGACGGGTGGACGACCTGGAGAAGAAGGTCCTGAGTGAGATCTCCAGGCAGGAGAAGGAAGAGTCACTGTCACTGTCTGCTCTGATCCATCAGCTGGAAATAAAGAAGGACGAGCTGTCCAGGAAGATGAGACACATTGAGGAGCTGTGTAACATGACAGATCCACTGACTGTCTTACAGGAACCAGACAGCGGTGACTTGTGTGATCCTGAGGAGGAGGAAGGTGATGAGGACACAGGAGGACATGATAAACAGCTCCATGATGGAGATGACCTGGATGTGGCTGAGATCTCACACACATTACACACATTATGTGAGGTAATATCAGGTATAAGGAGCGGGATCTATGTGCAGGATCCTGCAGACATATTACTGGATGTAACCACAGCTGCTAATAATCTCCTTATATCAGACGACCTGAAAACTGCAACCGGGACAGAACAGAAGCAGAAACGTCCAGAAACAGCAGAGAGATTCCAGTATTATAACCAGGTGATGAGCAGGAGAGGATTTACCTCAGGACGACATTACTGGGATGTGGAGGGCAGTAGATCAGGTGGTTTGAGGGTGGGGATGTGTTATCCCAGTATGGACAGGAGGGGAGATCAGTCACTGATTGGAAATAATAACAAGTCCTGGGGTTTGTGGAGATCTAATAATCAGTATTCAGTGAGACATGACAGTAAAGAGATCCGGTTACCTGACAAGATCTCCAGTGATGGAGTCAGGATATATCTGGATTATGAGGCCGGGCAGTTGTCCTTTTAAGAGCTGTGTGACCCCATCAGACACTTACACACCTTCACTGCCGCCTTCTCCGAGCCCCTTCATGCTGTATTATTTATATTGGACTGTTCTATAAAGATATTAGGGGGAAGCAGCAACTGGAAGAAACCATTATGATATAAGAAATCCGGCCATAGACAGATGAACGAAGCTAAACTTATGATTGTTGAATCATTTGGTTAATGGGATGAATAAGGCTACGTTCACACTAGCGTTGTGCGCCGCTGCGTCGGCGACGCAACGCACAACGCACGCAAAAACGCGGCAAAACGCACACAAAAACGCTGCGTTTTGCGACGCATGCGTCGTTTTTTGCCGAAAATCGGACGCAAGAAAAATGCAACTTGTTGCGTTTTCTTGGTCCGACGCTTGCGGCAAAAAAGACGCATGCGTCGCACAACGCAACAAACAAAAACGCATGCGTCCCCCATGTTAAATATAGGGGAGCATGACGCGTGCGTCGCCGCTGCGTCGCCCGACGCTAACCCGACGCACACTAGCATAACGCTAGTGTGAACGTAGCCTTAGAACATGGTGATACAGAAGATGATCCCTCCACTAGATCACATGCGTTTATCATCTGCTGTTCAGGTTTCTGATGATCGTTCTCTGGATATTTCTGTATATTGGGGAGGATATAATATGGGAAGGCTGGTAATATGTAATCCCTGTAGATCATTGTGGATAATTCTGCTGAGTGTCCTGGTTTTTATTCCCAGGTATTAAACACTTTGATTGGATTTGGCCTTTTCTTGTATTAAACCCCTAAAATTCATTATTTCTCTTTAAGTGTTACATTTTTTAGATTTATTTTGTCGTCTAATGACGCATTTTTACAATTTTTTCCCGTAGTTTATTAGTTATTGGGTAGGTGTTTAAAGGGATCCTGTCAGCACATTTTTACATCTAAAATACTCATGTAAAGAAAATAATAAAGGAAGATAGCATGAATATATACTGCGATTTTCAGTAATTACAATTATTTAATGCAAGATATCACATAACATTGTTAAAATGAGGGGCTTTACCGATGTGTCTCATCCAGTAGTGCAGCTACTGGGGGGCAGAGGGGGCCGTTGCCCCGGGCCCTGTCACATGAAGGGGCCCTCCGGGAGCCAGAGCGGGGACACTTCTGTGACCAGGAAGAACGCAGCAGAGGAGCAGACTCGCAGAGTAGTATAATGTCTGCTGCCGTCTGACGGAGACTGGCACAGTGGCCGCTGCAGTCTCCCTTTATCAGTAAGTGGGGATGGAGCTCGTTAGGTTTACTGAATTCAGGTATGTCACTCTGAGGGCAATGTGAGACCATTGGGGTATTGTGGGGGCTGAAAGTGGGTGAGGGGCAGGGTACTAGGGGGGTGGATGTGAGATGATGGGGGTATTGTTGGGAATGGGGGAGGGCACTGGGGGCTGAATATTATAATGTTTTGTTATGATATTATATGTACTCCATCACATGTAATATTTGCTGAACCAAAAAACACATGGGCTACTTGCACAATGAACAAGTCTGTAGAAACCTGTTCACACCACCAAAGAACAAGTAGCCCATGTGTGTTTTTTGGTTCTATAATTGTTTTCTTGTTTCTACAAGACTAGGGAGTCCACCACTCCTCTGTGGGTCATTTGCATTATAGCTGTTCCATCCTGCACGTCCACATGGATATTTTCTCTCTGAGCCCTGTTCATACAGGTACTATACAGATGATCAGGTTTTTAAATACATCAGATAAGGATTATATACATTAGATAGGACTGCTCTGTTATGGGTATACCTTGGCGATTGGTGGAGCAGCTTAACATACATTTTTTTGCAAAAAAACATATTAACTAAATACCCTGTATTTTTTTTTATTTTTTGACTTATTTGCTTATTTACTGTGACTTTTTTACAACAGAGTATTTTTGACCTCGCTGTGCTCTTTTATGTAACATTAGCTGTCTGGGGAGGCTGGAGATGGGGGGTGGGGGGAGGGGGTAGGGGGCTTTTGATACGTACCACCTGGGTCTTTTATGCGTATTAGTATAAGGAGCCCCCATACAGTAACCAAGAGCTGCTTCACATTTACAGCACCACTCCAGTATTTTTTTTTATTTCACTGCTGGAGCGGTGCTGAAAATCCAAGTCCCCTTCCCCCTGTCTGATACTCACCTTCTGGCGTTTTCATCTGTTTTCACCTCTGCTCCGTCTCCTGCAGTTTGTGGCCTGTCCGCGGCTCCAGTGTTTCATGGAACGGTGCAGAGGTCACTAATCAATGTAAGTCTATGAGAGCGTCGTTCTGGCCTCTTTCTCGCTCTCATAGTCTTACATTGAGCGCTTGTGACATAGCTTCTACCTTCTGGCCAGTCAGAAGCTGCGCTCACAAGTTTGAGCCACGGCACTGCAGCAGTGCCACAAAATAGTGAATACGCCATAGGATGAGTAAATAACCGGGGCAGGGGGCTTGCGCTTAAAGCACCACTCCAGCGGTGGGAAAAAAAACCCTGCTAGAGTGGGGCTTTAACCCCTTCCCGACCTTTGACGCATACGCTGCGTCATGAAAGTCGGTGCCATTCCGACCCATGACGCAGCATATGCGTCATGGAAAGATCGCGTCCCTGCAGGCCGGGTGAAAGGGTTAACTCCCATTTCACCCGATCTGCAGGGACAGGGGGAGTGGTAGTTTAGCCCAGGGGGGGTGGCTTCACCCCCTCGTGGCTACGATCGCTCTGATTGGCTGTTGAAAGTGAAACTGCCAATCAGAGCGATTTGTAATATTTCACCTAAAAAACTGGTGAAATATTACAATCCAGCCATGGCCGATGCTGCAATATCATCGGCCATGGCTGGAAACACTTATGTGCACCCACCCCACTCCTCCGATCGCCCCCCCAGCCCCCCGATCTGTGGTCCGCTCCCCTCCGTCCTGTGCTCCGCTCCCCCGTCCTCCTGTCCGCTTCCCCGTGCACCAATCACACCCCCCGCGCTCCAATCAAACCCCCCCGCACTCCGATCCCCCCCCCGCACACAGCGACCCCCCCGTGCTCCGATCCACCCCCCCCGCACAGCGATCCCTCACCCCGTGCTCCAATCCTTCCCCGTGCTCCAATCCTCCCTCCCGTGTTCCGATCCACCCCCCCCATGATCCGATCCACCCCCCCGTGCTCCGACGCCCCCCCCTGTGCCCTGATCTCCCCCCCCTTATACTTACCTGGCCGCCCGAGGTCCGTCCGTCTTCTTTCCTGGGCGCCGCCATCTTCCAAAATGGCGGGCGCATGTGCAGTGCGCCCGCCGAATCTGCCGGCCGGCAGATTCGTTCCAGAGTGAATTTTGATCACTGAGATATAACCTATCTCAGTGATCAAAATAAAAAAAATAGTAAATGACCCCCCCCCTTTGTCACCCCCATAGATAGGGACAATAAAAAAATAAAGATTTTTTTTTTTTTTCACTAAGGTTGGGGTAAGAACTAGGGTTAGGGGTAGGGTTAGGGTTAGGGGTAGGGTTAGGGTTAGGGCTAGGGTTAAGGGTAGGGCTAGGGTTGGGGTTAGGGTTAGGGGTAGGGTTAGGGGTAGGGTTAGGGGTAGGGTTAGGGTTAGGGTTTCGGTATGTGCACACGTATTCTGGTCCTATGCGGATTTTTCCGCAGCGGATTTGAAAAATCCACAGTGCTAAACCGCTGCCGATTTATAGTGGATTTACCACGGTTTTTCTGCGCATTTCACTGCGGTTTTACAACTGCGATTTTCTATTGGAGCAGTTGTAAAACCGCTGCGGAATCCGCAGAAAGAAGTGACATGCTGCGGAATGTAAACCGCTGCGTTTCCGTGCAGTTTTTCCGCAGCATGTGTACAGCGATTTTTGGTTCCCATAGGTTCACATTGAACTGTAAACTCATGGGAAACTGCTGCGGATCCGCAGCGTTTTCCGCAGCGTGTGCACATACCTTTAGAATTAGGCTATGTGCACACGGTGCGGATTGGCCGCTGCGGATCCGCAGCAGTGTTCCATCAGGTTTACAGTACCATGTAAACATATGGAAAACCAAATCCGCTGTGCCCATGGTGCAGAAAATACCGCGCGGGAACGCTGCGTTGTATTTTCCGCAGCATGCCAATTCTTTGTGCGGATTCCGCAGCGTTTTACACCTGTTCCTCAATAGGAATCCAAAGGTGAAATCCGCACAAAAAACACTGGAAATCCACGGTAAATCCACAGGTAAAACGCAGTGCCTTTTACCCGCGGATTTTTCAAAAATGATGCTGAAAAATCTCATACGAATCCGCAACGTTGGCACATAGCCTTAGAGTTGGGTTGGAATTAGGGTTGTGGTTAGGGTTAGGGGTGTGTTGGGGTTAGGGTTGTGGTTAGGGGTGTGTTGGGGTTAGGGTTGTGATTAGGGTTACGGCTACAGTTGGGATAAGGGTTAGGGGTGTGTTGGAGGTAGAATTGAGGGGTTTCCACTGTTTAGGCACTTCAGGGGGTCTCCAAACGCAACATGGCGCCACCATTGATTCCAGCCAATCTTGTATTCAAAAATTCAAATGGTGCTCCCTCACTTCCGAACCCCGACGTGTGCCCAAACAGTGGTTTACCCCCACATATGGGGTACCAGCATACTCAGGACAAACTGCGCAACAATTACTGGGGTCCAATTTCTCCTGTTACCCTTGAGAAAATAAAAAATTGCTTGCTAAAACATCATTTTTGAGGAAAGAAAAATGATTTTTTATTTTCACGGCTCTGCGTTGTAAACGTCTGTGAAGCACTTGGGGGTTCAAAGTGCTCACCACATATCTAGATAAGTTCCTTGGGGGGTCTAGTTTCCAAAATGGGGTCACTTGTGGGGGGTTTCTACTGTTTAGGCACACCAGGGGCTCTGCAAACGCAACGTGACGCCCGCAGACCATTCCATCAAAGTCTGCATTTCAAAAGTCACTACTTCCCTTCTGAGCCCCCACGTGTGCCCAAACAGTGGTTTACCCCCACACATGGGGCATCAGCGTACTCAGGAGAAACTGGACAACAACTTTTGTGGTCCAATTTCTCCTGTAACCCTTGGGAAAATAAAAAATTCTGGGCTAAAAAATTATTTTTGAGGAAAGAAAACGTATTTATTATTTTCACGGCTCTGCGTTATAAACTTCTGTAAAGCACTTGGGGGTTGAAAGTGCTCACCACACATCTAGATAAGTTCCTTTGGGGGTCTAGTTTCCAAAATGGGGTCACTTGTGGGGGGTTTCTACTGTTTAGGCACACCAGGGGCTCTGCAAACGCAATGTGACGCCCCCAGACCATTCCATCAAAGTCTGCATTTCAAAAGTCACTACTTCCCTTCTGAGCCCCCACGTGTGCCCAAACAGTGGTTTACCCCCACACATGGGGTATCAGCGTACTCAGGAGAAACTGGACAACAACTTTTGTGGTCCAATTTCTCCTGTAACCCTTGGGAAAATAAAAAATTCTGGGCTAAAAAATTATTTTTGAGGAAAGAAAACGTATTTATTATTTTCACTGCTCTGTGTTATGAACTTCTGTGAAGCACTTGGGGGTTCAAAGTGCTCACCTCACATCTAGATAAGTTCCTTTCGGGGTCTAGTTTCCAAAATGGGGTCACTTGTGGGGGGTTTCTACTGTTTAGCCACATCAGGGGCTCTGCAAACGCAACGTGACGCCCACAGAGCATTCCATCAAAGTCTGCATTTCAAAACGTCACTACTTCACTTCCGAGCCCCAGCATGTGCCTAAACAGTGGTTTATCCCCACATATGGGGTATCAGCGTACTCAGGAGAAACTGGACAACAACTTTTGGGGTCAAATTTCTCCTGTTACCCTTGGGAAAATAAAAAATTGCGGGCTAAAATTCATTTTTGAGAAAATAATTTTTATTTTTTATTTTCATGGCTCTGCGTTATAAACTTCTGTGAAGCACTTGAGGGTTCAAAGTGCTCACTACACATCTAGATTAGTTCCTTTGGGGGTCTAGTTTCCAAAATGGGGTAATTTGTGGGGGATCTCCAATGTTTAGGCACACAGGGGCTCTCCAAACGCGACATGGTGTCCGCTAATGATTGGAGATAATTTTCCATTTAAAAAGCCAAATGGCGTGCCTTCCCTTCTGAGCCCTGCCGTGCGCCCAAACAGTGGTTTACCCCCACATATGGGGTATCTGCATACTCAGGACAAACTGGACAACAACATTTGTGGTCCAATTTCTCCTATTACCATTGGCAAAATAGGAAATTCCAGGCTAAAAAATCATTTTTGAGAAAAGAAAAATTATTTTTTATTTTCATGGCTCTGCATTATAAACTTCTGTGAAGCACCTGGGGGTTTAAAGTGCTCAGTATGCATCTAGATAAGTTCCTTGGGGGGTCTAGTTTCCAAAATGGGGTCGCTTGTGGGGGAGCTCCATTGCATAGGCACACAGGGGCTCTCCAAATGCGACATGGTGTCCGCTAACAATTGGAGCTAATTTTCCATTCAAAAAGTTAAAAGGCGCGCCTTCCCTTCCGAGCCCTGCCGTGTGCCCAAACAGTGGTTTACCCCCACATATGAGGTATCGGCGTACTCGGGAGAAATTG
This sequence comes from Ranitomeya imitator, assembly GCF_032444005.1. Lineage (NCBI taxonomy): Eukaryota > Metazoa > Chordata > Amphibia > Anura > Dendrobatidae > Ranitomeya > Ranitomeya imitator. The sequence goes on along the minus strand of NC_091285.1, from coordinate 15,244,493 downwards.
CTCAACAAATTTTAGGATCCATTTTTTCCTATTGCCCATGTGAAAATGAAAAAATTGAGGCGAAAATAAATTTTTTGTGAAAAAAAAGTACTTTTTCATTTTTACGGATCAATTTGTGAAGCACCTGAGGGTTTAAAGTGCTCACTAGGCATCTAGATAAGTTCCTTGGGGGGTCCAGTTTCCAAAATGGGGTCACTTGTGGGGGAGCTCCAATGTTTAAGCACACAGGGTCTCTCCAAACGCGACATGGTGTCCGCTAACGATGGAGATAATTTTTCATTCAAAAAGTCAAATGGCGCTCCTTCCCTTCCGAGCCTTACCATGTGCCCAAACAGTGGTTTACCCCCACATATGAAGTATCGGTGTACTCAGGAGAAATTGCCAAACAAATTTTAGGATCCATTTTATCCTGTTGTCCATGTGAAAATGAAAAAATTGAGGCTAAAAGAATTTTTTTGTGAAAAAAAAGTACTTTTTCATTTTTACGGATCAATTTGTGAAGCACCTGGGGGTTTAAAGGGCTCACTATGCATCTAGATAAGTTCCTTGGGGCGTCTAGTTTCCAAAATGGGGTCACTTGTGGGGAAGCTCCAATTTTTAGGCACACGGGGGCTCTCCAAATGTGACATGGTGTCCGCTAAAGAGTGCAGCCAATTTTTCATTCAAAAAGTCAAATGGCGCTCCTTCCCTTCCAAGCCCTGCCGTGCGCCCAAACAGTGGTTTACCCCCACATATGAGGTATCAGCGTACTCAGGACAAATTGGACAACAACGTACGTGGTTCAGTTTCTCCTTTTACCATTGGGAAAATAAAAAAATTGTTGCTGAAAAATCATTTTTGTGACTAAAAAGTTAAATGTTCATTTTTTCCTTCCATGTTGCTTCTGCTGCTGTGAAGCACCTGAAGGGTTAATAAACTTCTTGAATGTGGTTTTGTGCACCTTGAGGGGTGCAGTTTTTAGAATGGTGTCACTTTTGGGTATTTTCAGCCATATAGACCCCTCAAACTGACTTCAAATGTGAGGTGGTCCCTAAAAAAAATGGTTTTGTAAATTTCGTTGTAAAAATGAGAAATCGCTGGTCAAATTTTAACCCTTATAACTTCCTAGCAAAAAAAAATTTTGTTTCCAAAATTGTGCTGATGTAAAGTAGACGTGTGGGAAATGTTATTTATTAACTATTTTGTGTCACATAACTCTCTGGTTTAACAGAATAAAAATTCAAAATGTGAAAATTGCGAAATTTTCAAAATTTTCGCCAAATTTCCGTTTTTATCACAAATAAACACAGAATTTATTGACCTAAATTTACCACTAACATGAAGCCCAATATGTCACGAAAAAACAATCTCAGAACCGCTAGGATCCATTGAAGCGTTCCTGAGTTATTACCTCATAAAGGGACACTGGTCAGAATTGCAAAAAACGGCAAGGTCTTTAAGGTCAAAATAGGCTGGGTCATGAAGGGGTTAATAATTTAATAATACGGATTTTATTACTATAAAATTTAAAGTTGATAAACGCCTGGAATACATGTCTGCAGTCACTTTATGTGACTGCAGACTGCCAAATCATGACCGGGAGCTGTGGGCCCATCATACTATGTATAAGGGAGCTGTGGGCTCATCATACTGTGCATAAGGGAGCTGTGGGCTCATCATACTGTGTACAGGGGAACTGTGGGGGACAACCTACTGTTAGTCCGAGAGCTGCAGGCCCATCATACTGTGTATAAGGGAGCTGTGGGCTCATCATACTGTGTATAAGGGAGCTGCGGGCCAATCATACTGTGTATAAGGGAGCTGCGGGCTAATAATACTGTGTATAAGGGAGCTGCAGGCCCATCATACTGTGTATAAGGGAGCTGCAGGCCCATCATACTGTGTATAAGGGAGCTGTGGGCTCATAATACTGTGTACAGGGGAACTGTGGGGGACAACCTACTGTTTGTCCGAGAGCTGCAGGCCCATCATACTGTGTATAAAGGAGCTGCAGGCCCATCATACTGTGTATAAGGGAGCTGCAGGCCCATCATACTGTGTATAAGGGAGCTGCAGGCCCATCATACTGTGTATAAGGGAGCTGCGGGCCAATCATACTGTGTATAAGGGAGCTGCGGGCACATCATACTGTGTATAAGGGAGCTCTGGGCCCATCATACTGCGTATAAGTGAGCTGCGGGCCCATCATACTGTGTATAAGGGAGCTGTGGGCCCATCAAACTGTGTATAAGGGAGCTGTGGGCCCATCATACTGTGTATAAGGGAGCTGTGTTCCCATCATACTGTGCATAAGGGAGCTGTAGACCCATCATATTGTGTATAGGGAGCTGTGAAGGCATATTGTGCATATGGGAGCTGTTGGCCCATTACACTGTATATAGGGGAGCTCTGGGGGACATTATACTTTCTATAGTGGAGTTCTGTCAGCATTATACTGTGTATAGGGGAGCATTGGGCTCATACTGTCTATAGGGGAGCAGCGGGAACATCATGTGGTGTATAGGAGTTATGGGATCATCATACTGTGTATAGGGGAGCTGTGGGGGCCTTATACTGTGAATAGCGAAGCTTTGAGCTCACCATACTGTGTATAATGGAGCAGTACATAGGGGAACTTAGGGGACATTATTAAATGTTAAGTGGGCACTTAAGCATTATTGTTATAGGGGCACTCAGAGTATTGTGACAATCAAAGTTGCATATGGAGTATTATTACTTCTTGGGAAAAATGTGGAGGGCTCAAGGAAAGGGCATTAATATTTTCCAGGGGGACAATTTTACTCTCTAGAGAGCACAAAGGAGGTATTATTACTATGTAAGGGGCACAGTGGTGGCATTATTTTGTGGGGCGGTAAGAGGAGCCATTAATGCACACACAGCAGGTGCAGTAATAGGGACACATACGGCAGCAGTGGCTCAGTATTGGGGTATCAGGGTCAGTAATAGGGACACATACGGCAGCAGCGGCTCAGTATTGGGGTATCAGGGGCAGTAATAGGGACACATACGGCAGCAGTGGCTCAGTATTGGGATATCAGGGGCAGTAATAGGGACACACGGCAGCAGCGGCTCAGTATTGGGGTATCAGGTGCAGTAATAGGGTCACATACGGCAGCAGCGGCTCAGTATTGGGGTATCAGGGGGCAGTAATAGGGACACACGGCAGCAGCGGCTCAGTATTGGGGTATCAGGTGCAGTAATAGGGACACATACGGCAGCAGTGGCTCAGTATTGGGGTATCAGGTATAGTAATAGGGACACATACGGCAGCAGCGGCTCAGTATTGGGGTATCAGGTGCAGTAATAGGGACACATGGCAGCAGCGGCTCATTATTGGGGTATCAGGTGCAGTAATAGGGACACATACGGCAGCAGTGGCTCAGTATTGGGGTATCAGGTGCAGTAATAGGGACACATACGGCAGCAGCGGCTCAGTATTGGGGTATCAGGTGCAGTAATAGGGACACATACGGCAGCAGTGGCTCAGTATTGGGGTATCAGGTGCAGTAATAGGGACACATGGCAGCAGCGGCTCAGTATTGGGGTATCAGGTGCAGTAATAGGGACACATACGGCAGCAGCGGCTCAGTATTGGGGTATCGGGGGCAGTAATAGGGACACATACGGCAGCAGCGGCTCAGTATTGGGGTATCAGGTGCAGTAATAGGGACACATACGGCAGCAGCGGCTCAGTATTGGGGTATCAGGTGCAGTAATAGGGACACATACGGCAGCAGTGGCTCAGTATTGGGGTATCAGGTGCAGTAATAGGGACACATGGCAGCAGCGGCTCAGTATTGGGGTATCAGGTGCAGTAATAGGGACACATACGGCAGCAGCGGCTCAGTATTGGGGTATCGGGGGCAGTAATAGGGACACATACGGCAGCAGCGGCTCAGTTTTGGGGTTTCAGGTGCAGTAATAGGGACACATACGGCAGCAGCTGCTCAGTTTTGGAATATCAGCAGGATGAAGAGTTTGTGCAGATTGGGGAAAGATGGGGACAGTGCAGGAAATGTGAGAAGTCAGATGTGTCATTGTTGTATTCTCTGCAGATGAGTTGTGGCTGGAGAAGTTGTCATGGGCCAGATGGAAAAGATGGGAAAGTGAACGATTCCATCAGAGAAAACGTCAGCGGTAAGTCATTATCTATAACTGTGCTGTGATCTCTTATATGTTCTGCAGAACTGGTATCTATCACTATACGGTCACAAAATCAATGTTTGTTTTTGTATATAGATTTATTTTCAATAACAGTGCGGTCATATTCTGAGGTTCCACTATATTCACAATTAGTGTGCGCAACCGTAGTTGTAATCAGGGTTAGCTGGTTAGGGGCCCACTCAGATGTTTCATCCCCCTAAGTTGAAACTCTAGCTACGCCTCTGGTCTCATCCAACATTGAATGGACTCATTAGTGATCTACAGTGTGCATTGCAAGATGATGATTGTTGTGATCTCTCATTGTACAGGAAAATATAGTAAGACCTGGCTAAATGAGCTCATGGACAAAATGGATAAGGATCCTGGGGATGAAGGATGAAGTGGTGCAAACTGTAAATGGTGAACAGAGCTGAAACAGCACATAAGGTAGGACTGGCCCACGGGAGCGCTAGAGAATCCTCCGGTGGGCCCTAGCTTCTCATTCAGGAAAGCATATAGTGCAAATGTGGCGCCCTATGGTCCTGGTTCTGGTTGTCACAGTAGCATTGCTTTCCTCAAGGGGAGAGTGATGTTGCGTTTGGAAGCGATGAAGGCTATCTTTTATCAGGTAATCACAATGCACACAACATGTTCACACTCCAGACCAAAAGGGGGAGCTCTAAGCCTGTTTAAGGTGAATTCCCCTATAAGTATATCCTGATCTGGAGGGAAAAAGGTGAGAAAGATTGGAGAGTTCAGGAAGAGAAGAGAGAGCAGACCGACAGAGAGTGTCAGAAGGTCTGAAGGGGCCCCGTAGTCTGAAGTACTACAGCCCCTGTGGAAAGAGACATACAGAAGGAAAGAACATCGTTCAGTGAGCGTGAAGGAGAGCGAAGCACAGAGGAGTGATATATCGGGAGACAAGCTGCAAACGAACTATTCTCCCTCTGAAGTGCAAATAACCGGTAGCCGACATACCGAGGCAGTGCCTACCTCTATGGGATACAGCAGAGACCGGCAGGACAGCTGAACTGCAAGTTACCTGTCCGACTTAATACCCAGGAGACACGGTGACATCTATAGAGCCCGGGGCATGATAGAGTCCCTATAAATAGACTCAAGTCACCAGTCATACGGGTTATGTCCTATCCTACACGGGGGACAGAGAAGAACTGTGAGGACCTTATCTGAAGCCATAGGCAGTAAGGGACTACAACACCACCGCACTAAAAGGAAGGCTTTTAACTCCATCTGGTAAAGGGAACTCTGGATTCGCTTCCAAACCGGCCGGACTCTGCCTGCCCCGTGATCTGGTACCCTGGACTGCGGATGCCTGAAATCTACAGTAAACCAGGTAAAGAGACTGCAAACCTGTGTCCTCATTCTTTACTGCATCATCCACCATCTTCCATCCACACACCGGGAGCCCTGGGGACATACTTCACCTGTGGGAAGGTATACCATCTAGCTGCCATAACATCACCCCACAGGACCCCTTAAAGCAGCATCGGTCACCCTGACCGAATACCACAGGTGGCTAACGAACATTGACTTTATTTCCCCTTTAAAGACCTTCCCCTTTTACACGGGCGCCCAGGGCCACGGACCGGGTCGTCGCCGTGACAGGTCCCCTTAAGCACTGGACCCGGTACCGAGTACCCCACAAGCCCTGGCGGGCGACTCACAAACCTGGCACCTGGCTCCACCATCTGGATTTCAACAGTATCTGAGCAATGGAGCGATAACCGATGGGAGCCGAATTCTAACATTGTATATCTTATGGCTATACCACGTAATACAGTGCCTGATAAAAATTAGTCCAGGTCCGAAAAAGCACTTTAATGATAATGCATTGGTTTTGTATACATGAAAGGTGGGACCTCAGAATCAAGTCCTCTGGTGGGCCCAATGTTCTTCAGTCTGACACTGACAGCACAGTTTCATTTTCTGCGTAGTTGCCATTATATGGGGTTGTAGTTCTGCTCCTTTTAAACTAAATGTGATTTAAAGTGAACCTGTCACCAGGTTTGGCTGATATGAGATGCGGCCATCATCTTTCAGGGCTGATATACAGCATTCTATGATGCTGCATATCTGCCCCCAACCTGACCTGTAAGAGAAGAAAAATAACTTTTATTATACTCACCTGCTGGGCGGTCTGGTCTTGGTCAGGTGCCTCCCATCTTCTTGCAATGCCGTTCTCCTGCTTGCTTCATGTGGATGATGCGTCCCTGCCTCATCCACAAAGTCTCCTCAGCATTGCACTCCTGCGCAGGCGCACTTCTTTGTTCTGTAGAGGGCAGAGCAAAGTACTGCAGTGCGCAGGTGGCGGGAAAGGAGCATCTGTGAGGAACTAGAAAACTGAGGAAGGGGAGTAAGATGGATGTAGAGGAGTCCTGTAAGTAAGAAAAAGGCAGAGAAGTCTGTGTGAGTATCCTCCATCTTATCTCAGAAAGTAACAGAGCACAAACTCCATTTTTGATAAAGACAGAAAGTATTCTCAATTTTTCTTAGGCAAACAATTTACGCCATATGTGCTGGTCAGTTTATTCTGATAGACTTTCAGTCATACATGGACATTTATGTAGTGCTAAAATGCCTGGTTCTATCATTTGTTGTATTTGTTATACTTTGCTGCCATCTACTGGCCGTTGCTATATCACACTGTAATATTTGTTATGGCATTTTTCCCACAACACCTTCCTGTCTTTAGCTCCTCCTATCTTTTTCCTTCTCTTCCTGTTTTGTACTCCGTGCCATCTTGGAATACACAAGTGCTGCAGAGCTGGAGAAGGATTCTCTTGTTACCTCTAACCTGAAGCTTCTATTATCTCTATCTGGTGATTCTGTAACAGCTCTAACCTACAGTCCTCACTCTCACCAAGGTACTGTAAATAAACCTGTTGAATGTATCACTGCATCATCCTTCCGGATCACCACGCGTGGCTGATAGAGACTGGTGGCACAGGTTGGCGAGTAACGCTACCTGCCATTGTTTATATAGCGATTTGTGATCACATCCCTCAGACACATCTCATCCACGTATATCGGTGGCAGAAAAGTAACAAGAGACCTAAGTCTACAGTGTCTGTGTGCATATGCATTGTCTGCTAGCAAGTCTTAACCGTCCGCCATCTTAGCTAAAACATGTCCACAAAAAGCACCGTGGACCCATCTGCAAGTGAAGCACATCAGGTTCCCGACACCATAGATGCTGCAGGAGCAGAGTCCCCACTTACTGCAGAGCAGGACGTACGACCCAAACGTGTAACCAAGCCGACACAAAAGGCCAGAGAGAACTTTGAGACTACTAGAGACGAGTTCCATGATAACCTAGAACATTTATGGGGCAGAGTTGATCACTATTTAGCAGCTCTTCCACGTTACCACAGTGACGCTGCAGGTTTAACCACCACATTGAAGAGTTTATCTGCCGCCTATGATCGTTACCAGAGACTGTCTGCAAAGTACATCACATTCCTGAGTAACTGTGACATGGAAGATGCCCCAGCAGAAGTAACTGAAAGGGAAACTCTTCTCCAAGAAAAGACCTCATTAGTGCGAGATGCCCAGGATAAAGCAGAACTCTGCATCGCTCACCTCCAAGAGGTTAGGTCACATCGCACAACATCGACCAAAATCACAGCTCGGTCTTCCAGATCATCTCACTCCAGGAAGTCAACATTGTCCGACAAGCTACTGGAGATCCGTGCAGCTGCAGAGGAAGCTAGAGTAAAAAGCTCCTTTGCTAAAAGGGAGGCTGAAGTGGAAGTGGAAGCTCAAAGAAACAAAGTGGAAGCTCAAAGAAATGAGATGGAAGCTCAAAGGAAATTTAAAATACTCCAAGCAGAAAGGGAAGAAGCAACAGCCTTTGCTAAACTGAAGGTCCTTGAACAAGCATTGGGACAAGAAGACAACTCGGACTGTCTTATTCCAGAAGAAATGGAGGACTCAGCTGATCGCACCTCTGACTACGTGCTAAGACATCTAACATCTGCACCAGCACCACCTCCAGTTTCTAACACGGATGCGCCCGCAAGTCAAGAAATGTCACCACCTACTGCCGACAAGGTAACTTCCAGCACTAACTCACAATTTAGGCCACAGCCAGCGGACCCTATAGAGACTAAACCGCAGTTTAACCCTTATGCCGCATCATTTCGTCCTGATTTGTCGCAGTCATATAAGCCAGAGAACTTACATTCCCTACGGATACCACAAGTTCATCCTGCAACAATGACCGGGAGATCGGACATGTCTGACTTTGCCAGATACATGATTCGCCGGGAGTTAATAAACATTAGTCTCACAAAGTTTGATGATCGTGCTGAGAATTATAGAGCCTGGAAATCCACCTTTCAAGCAGTGATCCAAGACCTTAATCTCACCGGCAAGGAACAACTGGATTTGCTTGTTAACTGGTTAGGCCCTGAATCAGCAGAGCGCATAAAGACAATAAGGGCAGTTCATGTGGACTATTCAGATGCAGGTCTTATTGCAGCCTGGGAGAGACTGGAACAAACCTAAGGCAGCTCAGAAGCTATAGAATGTGCCTTATTTAAAAGACTGCAAACCTTCCCAAAGATAACTAACAAGGACAATAGAAAACTTCAAGATCTGAGCGACCTGCTAAAGGAAATAGAATTGGCAAAATTAGACCCACGTCTCTCAGGACTGAGCTACCTAGATATTGCTCATGGCGTTAATCCAATAGTGTCCAAGTTGCCACACGGCATGCAGGATAAATGGGCAGACCACGGCTCACGGTATAAAAGGCAGCATGATGTGTCCTTTCCCCCCTTTTCATATTTTTCCAGGTTCATCAGTGACCAAGCTCGGAAGAAAAATGATCCCAGCTTCGACTTCACTGAGCCTACTCCACCAGCATCATCATCATCTACAAGGTATGATAACATTGCCAAACGTAGAGATTCAAGGAACACAGTATCTGTGAGAAAGACTGACGTTCCACTTACTACACCTGCCTTCACTAAGACAAATAATGTTGCTCCTAAAGTCATGGACAGTAACCGTATGTGCCCTATCCACAAAATGCCTCACCCACTTAAAGAGTGCCGTGGATTCAGAGCAAGGAATTTGCAGGAGCGTAAAGATACCCTCAAGGAGCTTGGGATATGTTATAAGTGTTGCACCTCCTCAGGCCACCTCGCTAAGGACTGTAAGGCCGCCATTAAGTGCACTGAATGCAGCAGTGATAAACACGTCACAGCCATGCATCCCACACCAGCTCCACACAACTCACAACCTTCTGCAGCATCTAATCCTGCTCAAATGCATGGCGGGGAGCCACAGGTCCCTGACCCAACTGCAACTGCTGTTTCCTCCTCATGTACTGAGGTATGTGGAGAAGGGACTGATCCTAAATGCTGTGCCAAGGTATGTCTGATTAAGGTCTATCCAAAAGGACAACCCGACAAGGTCTCCAAAATGTATGCCATAATAGATGAGCAAAGTAACCGATCTCTAGCAAGGCCCAAATTCTTTGAGATCTTCAACATAAAGGGACAAACGACTCCATACACCCTCAACACCTGCTCTGGTCGTATTGAGACTTCTGGCAGGAGAGCCTCTGGGTACATAGTCTCTTCAATCAAGGGAAAGGTGCATATACCCTTGCCAACCCTAATTGAATGTGACCAGATACCTTGTAACAGGGAGGAGATTCCCACTCCGGAAGCCGCACTTCATCATCGCCACTTGAGGCACCTGACTAATGAAATTCCTCTTCTGGACATGAATGCTGATATTCTAATCCTACTCGGAAGGGACATTCTGAAGGTCCACAAGGTACGCCAACAATGCAACGGCCCAGATGATGCTCCATATGCCCAAAGACTCGACCTAGGCTGGGTAATCATGGGCGATGTATGTCTGGATAGGAGTCACAAGGCATCCGAAGTCAACGCCTGTAAAACGTATGTGCTCCAAAATGGTCACGCAACTCACTTTAAGCCATGCCTTCATCACTACGAAGTGAAAGAGAGGTTCTCTGATTGCATCCAGGAGCCTGACATCATTCCCACTCCCTACGGTAATGACTTAGGGAGAACAGTGTTTCACACAACAAAAGATGACAACAAAGTCGCCTTATCCATAGAAGACAAGGAGTTTCTTAAAATTATGGACAGTGGATTCTTCAAAATCGGACCGCTGGGTTGCTCCCTTACCCTTCAAGGCTTCAAGGACCAGGCTTCCTAACAACAGAGAACAGGCCTTATCTAGATTCATCTCACTGCAGAGAACATTAAGGAACAAGCCTGAAATGAAGGAACATTTCATAGCCTTTATGGACAAGATATTTCGCAATGACCATGCAGAGCCAGCTCCACCATTGCAAGCTGATGAAGAATGCTGGTATCTCCCTGCCTTTGGAGTGTATCATCCAAGAAAGCCGAAACAAATCAGAGTGGTGTTCGATTCAAGCGCCAAACATGACGGCGTATCTCTGAATGACGTTCTCCTCACTGGTCCGAACCTGACTAATAACCTGGTGGGAGTGCTCATGAGATTCAGAAAGGAACCGGTCGCCATTACCGCCGACATCGAACAAATGTTCCATTGTTTCATCGTGCAACAAGATCACAGAAATTATCTCCGTTTTCTATGGCACCGAGACAATGACACCAACAAGGAAATGATCGAATACAGCATGAAGGTGCACGTTTTCGGAAACAGTCCTTCTCCTGCAGTCGCTACATATGGCCTATGTAGGACCGCCTCCGATGGTGCTGCGGAGTTCAGGAAGGATGCCTAACAGTTCGTTGAAAAGGACTTCTACGTGGACGACGGTCTTAAATCCCTTCCTACAGTGGAGGAAGCCATAGATCTGCTCCAACGGACACAAGGTATGCTTTCTAAAGCTCATTTAAGATTGCATAAAATTGCCTTCAATAGTGCTGTTGTCATGAAGGCCTTTCACCCTAATGATCATGCCGCAGAATTTAGGGACTTGAACCTAGGCTCAGACAATCCACCAGTACAGAGAAGTCTAGGCCTGAGGTGGAACTTGCTAAATGACTCCTTCAGCTTTCAGGTTAGTGGTGCAGAAAAACCATTTACTAAGCGTGGGGTTCTGTCAGTGGTGAACAGTCTATATGATCCACTTGGGTTTGTCGCACCCCTGACTATACAAGGCAAGCTCCTGCTAAGACAACTCTCAGAGTACATTAAGGACTGGGATATACCACTCCCTGCAGACAAACAACTAAAGTGGAAGTCATGGAGAGAATCTCTTTGCGCCTTGGATAAGATCCACATACCACGTTGTTACACTCCGGCATCCCTAACTACAAGTCAAAGGAAGGAGATTCATGTATTCGCTGATGCCTCCACTGAAGCTATTGCCGCTGTCGCTTACTTGAAGGTTGTTGTAAGGATTCTGGAATTTCCTAGTGCCTGTTCGCCCTGATCCAAGATGGAGTCTTGTATCTCGCCCTGTCATGGAACTTCCTGTCTGTCCAGATTATTTAAGTCCGGGTCATGTGTGCTAAGGTGCCTGAGTATTTTGTGCTTTGGAGGCCATCCTCTCACAGAGAACAGGAGAGAAAAGCTTGTTACATCCATGTGCTTTTTTTTCTCGCAGACTCTCCACAGCAGAAAGGAACTACGATGTGGGAGATAAGGAGCTTCTTGCCATCATCGCTGCATTTAAGGAATGGAGACGCCATCTGCAGGGGGCATCACAACAAGTTATTGTGTTCACGGATCATCGCAACCTGGAGTTCCTTAGATCTGCGAGATGTCTTTCTCCACGGCAGGCTCGTTGGAGTCTTTTTTTTAATCAATTTAACTTTGTCATTTCGTACCGCCCAGGTTCACGTAATGGGAAAGCGGATGCTTTGTCCCGAATCCATGCCACGGATTCCGTACCTGGGACCCCGTATAAGACAGTCCTGTCTGATGCCAACTTTATCGGAGTCATTCAGAATAAGGACTTATGGAAGACCATTAAGGAGGCCTATGACGCAGATCCATTTCTCGCCAACCCGACTGCTGATGTGAACTTGGTTCTCAGAAACGGTATGTGGGTCCGGGATCAACGTTTATACGTTCCAGAGGCCGCAAAGCTGCATGTCCTCAAGTTTGTCCATGATTCCAAGTTGGCGGGTCATCGGGGGGTACAGAAGACACAGGAGTTTTTGAGCCGTTTTTTTTGGTGGCCTACCTGTCTGAAGGACGTGAAGAGCTATGTTCTCTCTTGTGAGGTATGTGCACGTTTCAAGACTCCCCGTGTATCACCTACTGGACTGCTTCAACCACTACCTGTCCCCTCTCGTCCTTGGGGGTCTATTTCAATGGACTTTATAGTGGAATTGCCCACCTCTGGGGGAAAAAGTTCTATTCTGGTGGTTGTAGATCGCCTTACTAAGGCTGCCCACTTCATTCCCTGCACTGGTCTTCCCTCAGCCAAGGAGACGGCAGATCTGGTCATCCAGAATGTGTTTCAGCTGCATGGAGTTCCGGATGAAGTCATCTCAGATCGGGGAGTGCAGTTTACGTCCAAGTTCTGGAAAGGATTCTGTGATTCGCTTGGTGTTAATGTTTGTCTGTCCTCTGCATACCATCCACAGACTAATGGGCAGACAGAACGGACAAATCAGACTCTAGAACAGTATCTTCGATGTTATATCAACAATTCTCAGGATGACTGGGTAGAGTTGCTCCCGCTCGCGGAATTCTGTTATAACAACTCTCAAAGTTCTTCTACTAAGGTAACACCTTTCTTTGCCAACCTAGGTTATCACCCCAGTATTCTTCCCAGATCTCCAATCAACGCACCAGTGCCTGCAGTTCATGAAAGGTTGGCGGCAATGACACAGAATCTGGAAACCCTGAAGGAATCACTGTCTACTGCACAAGAGAGATATAAGAGATCTGCCGACAGGTTTCGGAAACCTGCACCTATGTTCAAGGTAGGGGACTCTGTGTGGCTATCTACAAAAAACTTGAGATTGAACATTCCATCACAGAAACTCGGACAAAAGTTCATTGGCCTGTACAAGATCTCTGGGATCGTGAGTTCCGTTGCCTGTCGTCTGAAGCTGCCAAGAACCTTGAAGGTACACCCTGTGTTTCATGTCTCCTTGTTAAAACCGGTGTCTCCAAATACTTTTCAGGGTCGGATTACACCTCCTCCTCAGCCTGTGTTAGTGGACGGACAAGAACAGTTTGTGGTAGAGAAGATTCTGGACTCCAGGATTCACAGAAATCAACTGCAATACCTCATCAAATGGCAAGGATATCCGTCTGAGGAGAACTCTTGGGAGCCGGTGGGCAATATCTGTGCTCCTCAAAAAATTACTCTGTTCCATCAGAAATATCCTGACAAGCCTGGTCCTGGATCGTCCTGAGGCCGCTTCTGAGGTGGGAGTAATGTAAGGATTCTGGAATTTCCTAGTGCCTGTTTGCCCTGATCCAAGATGGAGTCTTGTATCTCGCCCTGTCATGGAACTTCCTGTCTGTCCAGATTATTTAAGTCCGGGTCATGTGTGCTAAGGTGCCTGAGTATTTTGTGCTGCTGGCTCCTGAGCTTCTGCTGGTGAACTCCCTGCTACTTCTGTTCACTACTCAGTGGTCTGCATTCAGCTATCTCTGGAACCTCTGCAACAGGCTGCGTACCTGTGGAAGTATCTTCCTTGTTTGCAAAACTTTTCCCAGTGTTGTGCCTCTTTGCACAACCACACCAGGTGAGCAAGATTCAAGTTGTGCTTGTCTCATTCAGGAATATTTACTCATTTGCTACGCTTAGATAGCGCTCTCTCTTTTTCCCTCATCCTCTCTTTCCCAGGACTGCATTCACACAACGCCTCATCTATGAATTACTGGACTCCTTCTACAATTACTGTGTACATGTGTGATCGAGTTTTGCTGGACTTCCTCATTTAAGGACTGTGTGCATTTGCACTAATAACCTTATCGGACTTCCTTGTTTATATATCTGTTCGCCTCTCCATTTGCTGTGACTTACTATATTGTACTGAGGACCTCGTCACTGTAACAGGAATATCTGTATTATGTTCTGTCTGCTATTATTTACTATATAGAGCTGATGACCTCGTTACAATTGCAGAAATATCTGTTTACTTTTCTGTTTTGAGTAAAATATTCTTTGCTGCAACTTTGTGCTCGGACTGGCTTTATCCCATGCTATTAGATTCCATAGTATCCATATAATTATTACAGTTGTAGACTCTAATAATGAAGCCCATGTTGGATTTCTGTTTGGAAAGGCTAAACTGGCTCCTAAACCCGAGCACACCATACCCAGACTCGAGCTCTGTGAGGCTGTACTAGCCATAGAGATTGCAGACTTCATACAGAGCGAACTAGCTATTCACGTGGATGACACAAAATTCTACACAGACAGTAAGGTAGTTCTGGGCTACATATACAACCAGACGAAACGCTTCTACGTCTATGTCAGTAACCGAGTGGAAAGGATCAGGAAATCCTCCAAACCCCAGCAATGGCAGCACGTCCAATCCCATCTTAACCCTGCGGACCTTGCTACTAGACCATTGTCTATTGGTGCCTTCGCAAGCTCTTCTTGGTTGTGTGGACCGGAGTTCCTTCACGAACAATGCAAAGAGACTGCCGTTGAAGACAGCTTCAGCCTTGAGGATCCAGATGTCGACCCAGAGATCCGTCCTGATGTCAGCACCTTCATCACCAAATTCAAGGAGAAGGTTGGCTTGGACTGTCAGCGTTTTGATCGCTTCTCAAGCTGGACGAGGCTGGTTCGTGCCATTGCAAGGTTAGTACACATTGTACAATGCTATCGCATTAAGGACAGTAACACTGATTGTCACGGTTGGCATATCTGCCATAAGCCTCTCTCTGCAGAAGACATTGCTCTGAGTGAACTCATTGTGATACGCAATGTGCAGCAGAATGTTTTTCGCAAGGAACTGGAATGTATACGTAAAAAACAAGACGTTCCTAAAAACAGCCCCATTGTCAACTTAAACCCAGTAATTGACGAAAGGTGTTTATTGAGAGTTGGTGGTCGTTTAAACAAAGCTAAATTGGATGAGGCAGAAAAGAATCCTCTAATTATTCCTGGTCATCACCATATCACCACTCTACTTATACGACATTACCATGAAAAAATCAAACATCAAGGCAGACACTTCACTGAAGGTGCCTTAAGAGCTGCAGGCCTCTGGATTGTGGGAGCAAAGAGACCGGTTTCCCATTTAATTCATCATTGTGTTCAGTGTCATAAGACAAGAGGAAAACTGCAACAACAACAGATGTCTGATTTGCCTGCTGATAGGACAAGCACAGAGCCCCCAGTTACCTATGTTGGCTTGGACGTTTTTGGCCCATGGGCAGTCGCTGCACGTTGGACCAGAGGCGGGCATGCGGAAAGTAAACGTTGGGCAGTGTTGTTCACGTGCATGAGTGTACGAGCAATACACATAGAAGTGATAGAGTCCATGGATTCCTCCAGTTTCATTAATGCCCTAAGACGATTCTTCTCCATCAGAGGACCAGTAAAACAACTAACATCTGATTGTGGAACGAACTTTGTAGGTGCCTGTCGAGAACTACAACTGAATTCAACAACAGTCCAGAACTTCTTGACAACCAATGGCTGTTCCTGGGTCTTCAATCCTCCTCATGCTTCCCATATGGGCGGATCATGGGAAAGAATGATAGGCATTACTCGTCGGATACTGGAATCTATGCTGATGGACTCAAATCTTTCAAGACTCACTCACGAGACCTTGACCACTTTCTTAGCAGAAGTCTCTGCTATAGTAAACTCAAGACCACTTGTACCCATATCTACGGATCCAGAATCTCCTACAATTCTCACTCCAGCAACTCTCCTCACCCAGAAACTTGGAACTGTTCCAAACCCGCCTGAAGACTCTGTGTCCGGTAACAAATATCAGAGACGGTGGAAATATGTGCAACATCTGGCTAATTGTTTCTGGAATAGATGGAAGAGGGAGTACCTGACACTTCTCCAAAAACGAAGAAAATGGCAACAAGTAAAGCCAAATTTACAAGTAGGAGATATTATCCTCATGAAAGACCAGAAGGAGGAAAGAAGCACATGGCCTATGGGACTTATATCTAAAACCTTTCCAAGTGACGATGGCAAGGTACGCAAGGTAGAAGTGACAGTTACTAAGCAAGGTGACCCCAAAACTTTCATTAGGCCTATATCAGAGATTATCTTACTCATACCGGTTGAGGATTGATTATCCATCCAATCAGTAGGAACTCTTTCAAGGAACTTCAACCTTTGGATTACAGTTTGGCCTAGCGCGGCTTCTCCAATCCGAAGATGGGTTATCCGTTGGATTACTTCAAGAACTCGTTATAGACATTTGTCTATCTTGTTATTCAATATGTTATTGTTGCATTGCATGCATTGTTTTTATCTTACAGGTTGAGGTATCCCTCCATGCACTTCTGGTAAACACTTCCAATTTGAGACTGGTATAGTGAAATCCGAAGATTTCAGACGGGGAGTGTGCTGCCTGGTTCTATCATTTGTTGTATTTGTTATACTTTGCTGCCATCTACTGGCCGTTGCTATATCACACTGTAATATTTGTTATGGCATTTTTCCCACAACACCTTTCTGTCTTTAGCTCCTCCTATCTTTTTCCTTCTCTTCCTGTTTTGTACTCCGTGCCATCTTGGAATACACATGTGCTGCAGAGCTGGAGAAGGATTCTCTTGTCACCTCTAACCTGAAGCTTCTATTATCTCTATCTGGTGATTCTGTAACAGCTCTAACCTACAGTCCTCACTCTCACCAAGGTACTGTAAATAAACCTGTTGAATGTATCACTGCATCATCCTTCCGGATCACCACGCGTGGCTGATAGAGACTGGTGGCACAGGTTGGCGAGTAACGCTACCTGCCATTGTTTATATAGCGATTTGTGATCACATCACTCAGACACATCTCATCCACGTATGTCGGTGGCAGAATACCATATTTCTATCAAAATTGCTTTGATGAATCAACCCCCATGGACTTTACAGTGTCTGGCTGCCGTCACACTAGCAGTATTTGGTCAGTATTTTACCTCAGTATTTGTAAGCCAAAACCAGGAGTGGGTGACAAATCCAGAAGTGGTGCATATGTTTCTATTATACTTTTCCTCTAATTGTTCCACTCCTGGTTTTGGCTTAGGCTACGTTCACATTTGCGTTGTGCGCCGCTGCGTCGGCAACGCAGCGCACAACGCAAATAAAAACGCACCAAAACGCACGCAAAAATGCTGCGTTTTGCGACGCATGCGTCCTTTTTTGCCGAAATTTGGACAAAAAAAAAATGCACCTTGTTGCGTTTTCTGCGCCCAATGCTTGTGGCAAAAAAACCGCATGCGTCGCACAACGCAGCACAACGCATGTCCATGCGCCCCCCATGTTAAATATAGGGGCGCATGACGCATGCGTCGCCGCAGCGTTTCCCGACGCTGCGTCGGGAAACGCTAATGTGAACGTAGCCTTACAAATACTGAGGTAAAATACTGACCAAATACTGCTAGTGTGACGGCAGCCTCTGACCAGCAGAATCATTTCATAGCTAACGTCAGTCTATGTAGAGGTGTACAGTCATGGCCAAAAGTTTTGAGAATGACACCAAAATTCTATTTTCACATGATCTGCTGTCCTCTGGTTTTTATTATTGTTTGTCTGATGTTTATATCACATACAGAAATATAATTGCAATCATATTATGCGTACCAATAGGTTATATTGACAGAATGAGTTAATGCAGCAAGTCAATATTTGCAGTGTTGCCCCTTCTTCTTCAAGACCTCTGCAATTCTCCCTGGCATGCTCTCAATCAACTTCAGGAACAAATCCTGACTGATAGCAGTCCATTCTTGCATAATCAATGCTTGCATTTTGCCAGAATTTGTTGGTTTTTGTTTGTCCACCCATCTCTTGATGTTTACCACAAGTTCTCAATGAGATTAAGATCTGGGGAGTTTCCAGGCCATGGACCCAAAATCTCTATGTTTTGCTCCATGAGCCATTTAGTTATCACCTTTGCTTTATGGCAAGGTGCTCCATCATGCTGGAAAAGGCATTGTTGGGCGCCAAACTGCTCTTGGACGGTTGGGAGAAGTTGCTCTTGGAGGACATTCTGGTACCATTCTTTATTCATGGCTGTGTTTTTAGTCAAGACTGTGAGTGAGCCGATTCCCTTGGCTGAGAAGCAACCCCACACATGAATGGTTTCAGGATGCTTTACAGTTGGCATGAAACAAGACTGGTGGTAGCGCTCACCTCTTCTTCTCCGAATAAGCTGTTTTCCAGATGTCCCAAACAATCGAAAAGGGGATTCATCAGAGAAAATGACTTTGCCCCAGTCCTCAGCAGTCCACTCCCTGTACCTTTTGCAGAATATCAGTCGGTCCCTGATGTTTTTTCTGGAGAGAAGTGGCTTCTTTGCTGCCCTCCTTGAAACCAGGCCTTGCTCAAAGAGTCTCCACCTCACAGTGCGTGCAGAAGCACTCACACCAGCCTGCTGCCATTCCTGAGCAAGCTCGGCACTGCTGGTAGTCCGATCCCGCAGCTGAAACAGTTTGAAGATGCTGTCCTGGCGCTTGCTGGTCTTTCTTGGGCGCCCTGGAGCCTTTTTGACAACAATGGAAGCTCTCTCCTTGAAGTTCTTGATGATGCGATAGATTGTTGACTGAGGTGCAATCTTTGTAGCTGCGATACTCTTCCCTGTTAGGCCATTTTTGTGCAGTGCAATGATGGCTGCACGTGTTTCTTTAGAGATAACCATGGTTAACTGAAGAGAAACAATGATACCAAGCATCAGCCTCCTTTTAAAGTGTCCAGTGATGTCATTCTTACTTAATCATGACTGATTGATCGCCAGCCCTGTCCTCATCAACACCCACACCTGTGTTAATGGATCAATCACTAAAACGATGTTAGCTGCTCCTTTTAAGGCAGGACTGCAATGATGTTGAAATGTGTTTTGGGGGTTAAAGTTCATTTTCTGGGCAAATATTGACTTTGCAAGTACAGTAATTGCTGTTAAGCTGATCACTCTGACATTCAGGAGTATATGCAAATTGCCAATAGAAAAAATGAAGCAGTAGACTTTTGAAAAATTAATATTTGTCTCATTCTCAAAATTTTTGGCCATGACTGTAGCTTAAATTCTTGTGAGCGTTTACTGCTTTTATGTGTCACGTTTGGTCGATGTACATTCAATTTTGGCATATGAGAAAAATAATTTGTTTTTCAAATTTCTAAGTAAAATTTGTAATACATAATAAATAACTGATTGGACAATTTGTACAGTGATATATTGTTAGGGCTAGCGGAACGCACAGAGTAAATAGAGATGTTTTTATTGATATTGGTGCGTTCGCAGCCCGGGGTCCACCGTGCAGGAGTACCTGCTGCTAGCAAACGGCGGAACTATATGGCGGTATAGACTAACTCAGTTAATTCACCAAGTAACCGTGAAAGAGAAGCACTGTGCCCTGTTAGACTCCACAGAGGCACAGGCTAACTGCCCAAACAGAGAGTCAGTAGTCACGCATGTACACAAAACTCCTCGCCGGAGGAGCCAGCATTCTAGGGGCTTATTTCAGCCGGGTCCCTGAATACATCCAAACACAAACTCCTCGCCGGAGGTGCCAGCATTCTAGGGGCTTATTTATAATAATAATAATAATAATTTTTATTTATATAGCGCCAACATATTCCGCAGCGCTTTACAACTTATAGAGGGGACTTGTACAGACAATAGACATTACAGCATAACAGAAATACAGTTCAAAACAGATACCAGGAGGAATGAGGGCCCTGCTGCTCGCAAGCTTACAGACTATGAGGAAAAGGGGAGACACGAGAGGTGGATGGTAACAATTGCTTTAGTTATTCGGACCAGCCATAGTGTAAGGCTCGGGTGTTCATGTAAAGCTGCATGAACCAGTTACCTGCCTAAGTATGTAGCAGTACAGACACAGAGGGCTATTAACTGCAGAAAGTGTATGAGAACATGATGCGAGGAACCTGATTATGTTGTTTTTTTTAATAGGCCACACAGGGATAGTTAGGTTAATGCATTGAGGCGGTAGGCCAGTCTGAACAAATGAGTTTTTAGGGCACGCTTAAAACTGTGGGGATTGGGGATTAATCGTATTAACCTAGGTAGTGCATTCCAAAGAATCGGCGCAGCACGTGTAAAGTCTTGGAGACGGGAGTGTGAGGTTCTGATTATTGAGGATGCTAACCTGAGGTCATTAGCGGAGCGGAGGGCATGGGCAGGGTGGTAGACTGAGACCAGAGAGGAGATGTAGGGTGGTGCTGAGCCATGGAGTGCTTTGTGGATGAGGGTAGTAGTTTTGTACTGGATTCTGGAGTGGATGGGTAGCCAGTGTAATGACTGGCACAAGGTAGAGGCATCGGTGTAACGGTTGGTGAGGAATATGATCCTGGCAGCAGCATTCAGGACAGATTGGAGCAGGGAGAGTTTGGTAAGAGGGAGGCCGATTAGTAGAGAGTTACAATAGTCCAGACGAGAATGAATAAGTGAGACAGTAAGAGTTTTTGAAGAGTTGAAAGTAAGAAAAGGGCGAATTCTAGAAATGTTTTTGAGATGCAGATAAGAAGAGTGAGCCAGTGATCGGATGTGGGGGGTGAATGAAAGCTCAGAATCAAGGATGACCCCAAGGCAGCGGGCATGTTGCTTTGGAGTAATGGTGGAACCGCACACGGAGATGGCAATGTCAGGAAAAGGTAGGTTAGTAGAGGGAGAGAACACGAGGAGTTCAGTTTTTGACAGGTTCAGTTTCAGATAGAGGGAGGACATGATGTTAGAGACAGCGGTAAGACAATCACTGGTGTTTTCTAAAAAGGTCGGCGTGATAACAGAAGAAGAGGTGTATAATTGGGTGTCGTCAGCATAGAGATGGTACTGGAAACCAAATCTACTGATTGTTTGTCCAATAGGGGCAGTATACAAAGAGAAGAGGAGGGGGCCTAGGACTGATCCTTGAGGAACCCCTACAGTAAGGGGAAGGTGAGAGGAGGAGGAACCAGCAAAACATACAGTGAAGGAGCAGTCAGAGAGATAGGAGGAGAACCAGGAGTGAACGGTGTCCTTGAGGCCGATGGAGCGGAGCATAGTGAGGAGGAGCTGATGATCCACAGTATCGAATGCTGCAGAGAGATCCAAGAGAATTAGCATGGTAATGGCCATTAGATTTAGCTGTTAGTAGATCATTAGAGACTTTAGTGAGATCAGTTTCAGTAGAGTGTAAAGAGCGGAAACCAGATTGAAGAGGGTCGAGAAGAGAGTTATCTGAGAGATATCGGGTAAGATGGGAGTGGACCAGGCGCTCGAGGAGTTTAGAGATGAAGGGAAGATTAGAGACAGGTCTATAATTAGCGGCACAGTTTTGATCGAGGGATGGTTTTTTAAGTAATGGATGTATGATGGCATGCTTAAATGAGGAGGGAAAAATACCGGAAGTGAGGGAAAGGTTGAATATTTTTATTAGGTGAGAGGTGACAGCCGGGGAAAGGGACTGGAGGAGATGTGAAGGAATGGGGTCACTGGTGCAAGTGGTCGGGCGAGAAGATGCAAGGAGCCTGATTACTTCTTCTTCTGTAACTGGTTCAAAGTCAGAGAGTGAACTAGATGCAGTGAGGGAGGGAGGACAGTGCATGGTATGAAGTGATTGGGAGATGATTTCCTGTCGAATGTGGTCAATTTTTTCTTTGAAGTAATTGGCCAGATCGTCAGCACGGAGAACTGTGGTTGGGGCCTGCTCTCTTGGTAGTAGGGACTCAGTAGGGACTGGAAAGTGTCAAAGAGACGTTTAGGGTTATTTGACAGCGAGGTGATGAGGGTGTTGAAATAGGTTTGTTTGGAGAGGTGAAGGGCAGAGTTGTATGTTTTTAGCATGAACTTATAATGGATGAAATCTTAGATTAGATTTTCTCCACAGACGTTCGGCGCACCTGGAGCACCGCTGCAGGAAACGTGTTTGCAGCGTGTGCCACGGTTGTCGCCGTCTGTGCCGAGTTGTTCTATGTACAGTCATGGTCAAAAATTTTGAGAATGAGACAAATATTAATTTTTCCAAAGTCTACTGCTTCATTTTTTCTAATGGCAATTTGCATATACTCCTGAATGTCAGACTGATCAGCTTAACAGAAATTACTGTACTTGCAAAGTCAATATTTGCCCAGAAAATGAACTTTAACCCCCAAAACACATTTCAACATCATTGCAGTCCTGCCTTAAAAGGAGCAGCTAACATCGTTTTAGTGATTGATCCATTAACACAGGTGTGGGTGTTGATGAGGACAGGGCTGGCGATCAATCGGTCATGATTAAGTAAGAATGACATCACTGGGCACTTTACAAGGAGGCTGGTGCTTGGTATCATTGTTTCTCTTCAGTTAACCATGGTTATCTCTAAAGAAACACGTGCAGCCATCATTGCACTGCACAAAAATGGCCTAACAGGGAAGAGTATCGCAGCTACAAAGATTGCACCTCAGTCAACAATCTATCGCATCATCAAGAACTTCAAGGAGAGAGGTTCCATTGTTGTCAAAAAGGCTCCAGGGCTCCCAAGAAAGACCAGTAAGCGCCAGGACCGTATCTTAAAACTGTTTCAGCTGCAGGATCGGACTACCAGCAGTGCCGAGCTTGCTCAGGAATGGCAGCAGGCTGGTGTGAGTGCTTCTGCACGCACTGTGAGGCAGAGACTCTCTGAGCAAGGCCTGGTTTCAAGGAGGGCAGCAAAGAAGCCACTTCTCTCCAGAAAAAACATCAGGACCGACTGATATTCTGCAAAAGGTACAGGGAGTGGACTGCTGAGGACTGGGGTAAAGTCATTTTCTCTGATGAATCCCCTTTTCGATTGTTTGGGACATCTGGAAAACAGCTTATTCGGAGAAGAAGAGGTGAGCGCTCCCACCAGTCTTGTCTCATGCCAACTGTAAAGCATCCTGAAACCATTCATGTGGGGGGTTGCTTCTCAGCCAAGGGAATCGGCTCACTCACAGTCTTGCCTAAAAACACAGCCATGAATAAAGAATGGTACCAGAATGTCCTCCAAGAGCAACTTCTCCCAACCGTCCAAGAGCAGTTTGGCGCCCAACAATGCCTTTTCCAGCATGATGGAGCACCTTGCCATAAAGCAAAGGTGATAACTAAATGGCTCATGGAACAAAACATAGAGATTTTGGGTCCATGGCCTGGAAATTCCCCAGATCTTAATCCCATTGAGAACTTGTGGTCAATCATCAAGAGACGGGTGGACAAACAAAAACCAACAAATTCTGGCAAAATGCAAGCATTGATTATGCAAGAATGGACTGCTATCAGTCAGGATTTGGTCCAGAAGTTGATTGAGAGCATGCCAGGGAGAATTGCAGAGGTCTTGAAGAAGAAGGGTCAACACTGCAAATATTGACTTGCTGCATTAACTCATTCTAACTGTCAATATAACCTATTGGTACTCATAATATGATTGTAATTATATTTCTGTATGTGATATAAACATCAGACAAACACTAATAAAAACCAGAGGGCAGCAGATCAAGTAAAAATATAATTTTGGTGTCATTCTCAAAACTTTTGGCCATGACTGTATAGGAGATGCAGCTTCATACAGGGCACTTTGCAGGGTTTCATTGTAATGCTTCAGAGCAGAATCAGGACATGAGATGGAGAAGATTGGGGCCAATGAGGACTGCAAGTTCTTCATAAGTTTCTGGGTGTTAATGGCCTGTATGTTTCTATAAGTGTGGAAAGTGGGGGTGACCTGAGCAGGATGGCAGTTTTTGATAGAGAATGAAAGAAGGTTGTGGTCAGAGAGTGGGAGAGGGGAGTTTGTGAAATCATCCACTGAGCAAAGCCGGGAGAAAACCAAGTCAAGGGAGTTTCCATCTTCATGCGTTGGAGAGTTAAGGTACCTTCACACTGAGCAACTTTAGAACGATAACGATAGCGATCCGTGACGTTGCAGCGTCCTGGATAGCGATATCGTTGTGTTTGACTCGCAGCAGCGATCAGGATCCTGCTGTGACATCGCTGGTCAGAGCTATAAGACCAGATCTTTATTTCGTCGCTGGATCACCCGCTGACATCGCTGAATCGGCATGTGTGACGTCGATCCAGAGATGTCTTCACTTGTAACCAGGGTTAACATCGGGTTACTAAGCGCAGGGCAGCGCTTAGTAACCCGATGTTTACCCTGGTTACCATTGTAAATGTAAAAAAAAAAAAAACACTACATACTTACATTCCGGTGTCTGTTGCGTCCCCCGGCGTCAGCTTCCCTGCACTGTGTCAGCGCCGGCTGGCCGTAAAGCAGAGCACAGCGGTGACGTCACCGCTCTGCTTTACGGCCGGCGCTTACACAGTGCAGGGAAGCTGAAGCCGGAGGACGCGACAGACACCGGAATGTAAGTATGTAGTTTTTTTTTTTTTTTTTACATTTACAATGGTAACCAGGGTAAACATCGGGTTGCTAAGTGCGGCCCTGCGCTTAGTAACCCGATGTTTACCCTAGTTACCCGGAGACTTCGGCATCGTTGGTCGCTGGAGAGCTGTCTGCGTGACAGCTCTTCAGCGACCACACAACGACTAAACAGCTACGCTGCAGCGATCGGCATCGTTGTCTATATCGCTGCAGCGTCGCTTAATGTGACGGTACCTTTAGTATGCTGCGAGAGGCCGAAAGAGGAGGTTAGAGATAAAAGGTGGGGAGAGGGGAGAAGCAATGGGGATGTTGAAATCACCCATGATAAGAGTGGGAGTGTCACAGGAGAGAAAGTGTGGAAGCCAGGTGGCAAAGTGATCCAGGAACTGATGAGAGGGGCCGGGAGGACGATACACCACCACCACTCGCATGGAGAAGAGGACGTAGAGTCTGACAGTATGGACCTCAAAGGAAGGGAAGACAAGTGAGGGTACTTGGGGATAACTTGGAAAGTACATTTGGGTGAAAGGAGCAGACCAACGCCTCCACCTGCTCTGTTGTCTGATCTTGGGGTATGAGAAAAATGTAGTCCACCATATGAAAGAGCAGCAGCAGCAGTGGTGTCTGACTGCTGGATCCAGGTTTCAGTAAGAGCCAGGAGATTAAGAGAATTAGAAAGGAAGAAGTCATGAATGAAGGAGAGTTTATTACACACAGAGCGAGAATTCCAAAGGGCACTATTGAAAGAGACAGAAGGCATGCATGGAATATTAATAAGGTTAGAGGGGTTTCTGGGTGTAGCAACTGGGAGGTTTGACTGGCTATAACATGGGGGGCCGGGGTTTGGAGAGATGTCTCCAGCGACTAGGAGAAGGAGGATAGAAAGAGTGAGCAGATGGTTAAGTGATTTGTGAGAGCGTCTCTTGTGTTGGATGGTGGGACTGAATGGATCTGCGCTGTTAAGCAATGTGAACAGAGCATGAGTGCTATACATAGGAGAGGCAAGGACAGAGGGGCCGATATGGAAGGAGTGTAGAGAGTTAATGCAAGGGCGGTGAATGTGAGTGAATGCAGCAGAAAGGATATAGATTATACAAATACATATGGTGAGTATTTGTTCTGTTTCAAGGGAATAGTGAATATATTTAGTTTTTCTTACCTGTCTCCTGCCCTGTATAACTGCCATGTTATAACTGCCGAATACTTAGAAAAAAAGTACTTTGAAAAAAAATATACACGAATAATAGTGCACGAATGCACCCCTGCACGAATGCTTCCCCAAGCTATGTCTACATTTATAGAAGGCTAGCTCTTAGATCTCACTTTCTTTTTGTTTTCTCCCCCTCTCGTTACCAATCAATCTAACTCAGTTGAGACAGCAGGACACAATAAATGTAGTGATCAGATAAACAAATGTCCAGGTCTACATGGATCATAAACCCCTTTGAAACAGTTATGTGATCTCTCTGCGTAAGGAGAAGCAGAAGTGAATTAAATATCTATAAACACAAACAAATGCATAATAGGATGACTAACATATATAGATATATGCAGGATTCAATGCCGAAGATAGAATGACTCAGATACCATTCAAACTGCTTGCTGTCAGGGAATGGAGCAATATCCTTCATCGCTTCCAAACGTAACATCACTCTCCTCGTGAGGAAAGCAATGTTACTGTGACGACCAGGACCCTGGGGCGCCACACTTACACCCTCATTCTCTGACTCGATGGGTCTGCTGGAGGGTTCAATAGGGTCCTTATGGACTTTGGAAATTAGGTAGAAAGTTGGAAGCCGTGGTTTAGTCTGAATTATAGTGTCTAAAAGTTTTTTAGGGATGATATTGGCTTCATAGACCTGGACTATTATATCCACCAAATCCTGTTGAAAGACCATTGTAGGGTTGAATGTTAACTTTTCATGACACGTCTTCACCGAGAGTAACTTATCAGCCTGTTTCTCATAGAGGTCATTGGGCCAAATTACTAGATTTCCAGCTTAATTGTAACATCCGTCCAACTTTGAATCTGTTTACTGGCCTGTTCTTCCTCTCTGTTAGTATGATTGGTGGGGGTCTTCTTTAATCCTTCAATATCAGTGGTGACCATTTTAACAAAAATATCTACTGCCCGACACGTAGTAATACTTGGACATTTTTTTCATTATTTCAAACAAATGGGTAGGAAAATTATTCACTACATATGGTTCGGAACGCTCATCCTCATCAGCCAAGGACTCTAAAAAGGCCAGAGCTTGTCGTTCCTCCTCCGTTTCAACAAATTTACTGCTGTAAATGCAACTAAAGGAGAGAATCTAATTCCGTTGTCAAAAACGTTAGTTTTGATGGAAGTAAGACAATGGTGGGATAAATTTAATACCTTGGGCTGTTCATTCCTGAACCCTGTATTTTTGGAGTACTTTGGGTACTTTCTGTGGCCTCCAAATCTAGTCCTGAATGACGATGTTGAGGACATGGAGGTATTGGAGGGGTTCCTAGAAATAGTTTTTGTCCTTCCGGTGCTCTTGTTTGCTATCTGAAAATTTTTTGGGGTCTCGTAAATAATTAGATACCTCTGGTATTTTTTTCGTTTTGGACATGCTTATGTCCTTTTCCCATTGTTCCAGATCACAGTCAAGATCCTTATAGAATTTCTCAACCTCTTCGGCTTTTAAATCTTTGGACATCTGTGCGTGAGGTTGAGCAATCTGGGTATCAGCCTTATTCAACAGTTGCACATTTTTTTCATTAATAATCGCAATGATGGACAAGGAGCATGCTGACGAAGCTTCTTCCCATTGTTTGATCAATGCCTCATCATCCAGGCCAAATGTGTGATACAGCTGAATTCTAAGGCCTCTAGGGATGATCTTTTGGTTAAAGTAGTTGTCCAAGGAGGTTTTGGTCCACCATAGACGGGTCTTTTTGTGTAATAACAGTACTTTTTGGTGTGTTCTTTATAGTCATATGAAGTATCTTTGGAACTACTAGTAGCACTCCGTCAGAAAATGTCACAAACTCTATTAAGCCAGGTCTGTTCCCTATCCTTTAAGTCCATAATGGACAAATGGGGTTCGATCTGTTCAAAAAATAGAAGAATAAGTACCGCAATTAACTACACAAGACCCACCATTAGTAGTATGCAAGGGTTGAACTCATTAACATATAGAACTACACATAGAAAGTAGGAGAACCTACAGAGTATATATGCCCATTAAAAAAATATTTGTATTATTAAAATTTAAGATATACATGAAATTAGAAATCTAAAAAACGGATGCTACTAGATACATATGCAGGGGAACATAGGCAAATGCAAGAGGTTAAAAAACAACATAAGCATGCAAAATGTAGTATAGCTATAAGATAATCCCCAGGACGAAGCTGGAATCACATGGTTAGTATCTTATATCTATACTACATTATGCATGCTCAGGTTGTTTCTATGTGTAGATAGTAAATATTAGTCCAGTCTGATCGACATCTGGGATCATGAATATTAACATCTACACTCACTATTGTAGATGTTTGATCCAGTCTGATCGACTCTCGTGGTCATGAATGTTGATCCTGTCTGATCCCACACTAGGGATTACAAATTTTGAATCCGTCTGATCGACAGTCTGGATCATGGTTATTATGATCGACACTCAGAATTCCTGGATGACGATTTGTTGTGATTGACACTGAGGATCGTTAAAGTTTATCCATTTTGATCGACACTGATCCTGGTTGGTGATCCGGTCTGATTGACACTCTGGATCATGTTGTTCCTGTCAGGTCGCCATTATCACCGCCGCGGCCCCTGCTGTCCGCTTTTACTTACCGCTCCTCGGCGTCCCGGCGCGCTCCTGTTCAAGCGCCGCCTTCTCTGCTCGCTCTCCCGGCTCCTGCTTCCTGTCGGGCGCGCGCGCTGACGTTACTAGCAGCACTCCTGCGCGTCCACAGAGCCCTCTACTGGGAGCACTTGTATGCGCACTCTGCCTTTTTCTTTGGACACTCTTTCCCCTGCTCTCTGAGGTCCTGGAGGACCATGACCCGGAAGGTATGCTACCACTCTGCATTTAAGGCCGCCTCTTCCTTTTGGCTGTGCCTGTCTGTCATTTGTTTTCTGGCAAATGCCTCTGGCTCCCTCGCTTCCTAGCATACCTTACGTTCTCCCTGCTGCTTGTCTCTGACTTTTCGTTTCTGTGTATTATCATTAACTGTCTCCGTGCTTCCCTTGCAGCTCCAGTTCTCCTGTACCTTCGTTTCTTCCCGGTGTTCCTGATCCTCTGCCTAGTCCTTCCGCCATCATCTCCTGCGCTTCCTTGGTCTCGTGTCTCCGTCCTGTCTTCCGGGTTGTCCTTCCATTCTCTGTCTGTCTTGTTAGTTCCCGTTACCCGTTCCGCTTCTCCTTCTTCGTTCTCTTTTCCGTCGTCCCTGCCCTGACCTTTTCCTTTCCTTGTACTTTGGTACCGGCTGCCGTTCAGTAGTCTCCTCTGGGCCTGCTCCTAATGCTCCCTGTATAGGGGGCGGTCCACCTGGTCCACTCGTCCTGGGGAGGTTCGCTGTTTCGGTCCAGTGGGTCCACTTATCTCGCTTTCCTGGTCCCTGAGCGTAACAGTTCCAGTTTGATGCTTATGGGGGATCAGGAGGGAACTTTTCCCCTTTAAAAGGCAAGATTCTTTCATGTTTTATTTGTACTGTTCTTGTTTACCTCTTATAAAACAATCAGGCTTCCCCGTGACATCTCCCTTCATTTTTCGGATCACATGTGTTTATGTAGCTATTAAACAATGACGCTACAGAATATCTTCAAAAAGACGCCCGCCTTCACTAACCGATAGGATGAGCTGTACGGTTGGGGAAGGACTAGACAAAATACAGGCAGCACCTTGTGCACTGCGAGACACTGGGACACATTACACCATGGCTCTGAAGCCGGACTCCTACGTGGTGCTGAACGATGGGAATAAAATGCCGGTGATCGGATTTGGCACCTACGCCCCGGAAACGGTGAGTGCATCAGACTTAAAGTAGCGGCTACTCCACTGAATCCAAAGCAAAGCGGCATTACTGCTGGTCTCTCGCCACCGCAATGTTCCCCTATTTGAGACACCGCGCCATCACCTCATGTTTCATTTACCCCATAGGGAAACAATGAGTTTTATAAAAAAATTGCATCTTATTAGGCTAAATACACCAAAGAACTGTCCGGTGAGAGCACCAAGGTCGCCATTGACACTGGATACCGCCACATCGACTCCGCCTTTATATACGGGAATGAGGTCCAGATCGGCCAAGCCATTAGATCAAAGATTGCGGATGGGACCGTGAAGAGAGAAGACATATTTTACACTGGGAAGGTGACCAATCAAAATATTCTTTTCACTAGGTGGCGATGACGAGCTGTTACGAGTTTTTAATTTATTCTGCAGCTTTCGGGCAATAACCACACTCCTGAGAGGGTCCGACTGGGGCTGGAGAAATCTCTGAAGGATCTGCAGCTGGATTACATGGATCTCTTCCTGATCCACACCCCTGTGGAGTTTAAGGTTTGTAGATATATGTGTGTGGGATCGGCCGTGGCTCCCAATCAGATCAGAGCAGAAGACATTATATGTGAACTCTATTTTTTTCCCTCCAGCCCGGAGATGATCTCTATCCCACAGACGAAAATGGGAAATTGGTTTTTCATAACACAGATATCCGAGAAACATGGAAGGTAAAATATACGAAAGATTATGGGTGACTATGGGGAGAATAACTTCTCCTCCACCATACGGGGTAAGATTCCCATTTTCGGATGGAACATCTCTCTAATTATCTTACCATAACCTCTAGGCTATGGAAGCGTGCAGAGACGCCGGCCTCGTCCGATCCATCGGAGTCTCTAATTTTAACCGCCGGCAACTGGAGCTGATTCTCAACATGCCAGGACTGAAGTACAAACCAGTGTGCAACCAGGTACATATCACCGACCAGTAAGGATCAATCACACATAATATCCTAAGAAATTAGAAAAAGTGCCAATCTTCCTTACAGGTTGTGTGGTATTGCAATACCAGATATAACCCATAGACAGTTGTGGCGCTGTTTCCGGAAAATAAGAAGCCATGTTGCTGTAATATTTTGCCATCAATATGTTGTTTACAGTGAAATGTTCTTTAAATAAGTCATATTATCCGCACTGTTATATATAGTAATGAGCCATTATATCTCTGCACAGGTGGAATGTCACATATTCCTCAATCAGAGCAAATTACTGGAGTTCTGCAAATCTCATGATATCGTGCTGGTCGGATTCAGTGTACTGGGAACCAGCAGACCAAAGGGATGGTAAGAACAAGGATATTGGTACAAGAATATAACTACTATAATACTGCCCCCTATGTAAAATAATATATCTACCATACTACTGCCACCTATATACAAGAATATAACTACTATAATACTGCTCCTATGTACAAGAATATAATTGGTATAATACTGCCCCTATGTACAAGAATATAACTGCTATACTAATGCCCCCTATGTACAAGAATATAACTTCTATAATACTGCCCCTATGTACAAGAATATAACTACTATAATACTGCCCCCTATGTACAAGAATATAGCTACTATAATACTGCTCCTATGTACAAGAATATAACTACTATAATACTGCCCTTATGTAAAATAATATATCTACTATACTACTGCCACCTATATACAAGAATATAACTACTATAATACTGTCCCTATGTACAAGAATATAATTGATATAATACTGCCCCTATGTACAAGAATATAACTTCTATAATACTGCCCCTATGTACAAGAATATAACTACTATAATACTGCCCGCTATGTACAAGAATATAGCTACTATAATACTGCCCCTATGTAAAATAATATATCTACTATACTACTGCCACCTATATACAAGAATATAACTACTATAATACTGTCCCCTATGTACAAGAATATAATTGATATAATACTGCCCCTATGTACAAGAATATAACTACTATACTACTGCTCCTATGTACAAGAATATAACTGCTATAAGGCCGGGATCACACTACAGCGAGATACGGCCGAGTCTCGCAGGTTAAAAACAAGCTCTGGCACCGGCACTCCAGAGCGGAGCGTGCGGCCGCATAGCAATACATGGAACTGCACGCTCCGCTCCGGAGTGCCGGCGCTAGAGCTTGTTTTTAACCTGCGAGACTCGGCCGTTTCTCGCTGTAGTGTGACTCCGGCCTAATACTGCTGCTATATAGAAGAATATAACTACTATAATACTGCCCCTATGTACAAGAATATAACTACTATAATACTGCTCCTATGTACAAGAATATAACTACTATAATACTGCCCCTATGTACAAGAATATAACTACTATAATACTGCCCCTGTGTAAAAGAATATAACTACTATAATACTGCTCCTATGTACAAGAATATAACTACTATAATACTGCCCCTATGTACAAGAATATAACTACTATAATACTGCTCCTATGTACAAGAATATAACTACTATAATACTGCCCCTAAGTACAAGATTATAACTACTATAATACTGCTACTATGTACAAGAATATAACTACTATAATACTGCTCCTATATAGAAGATTATAACTACTATAATACTGCCCCTATGTACAAGAATATAACTACTATAATACTGCCCCTATGTACAAGAATATAACTACTATAATACTGCTCCTATGTACAAGAACATAGCTACTATAATACTGCCCCTATGTACAAGAATATAACTACTATAATACTGCCCCCTATGTACAAGAATATAACTACTATAATACTGCTCCTATGTACAATAATATAACTACTATAATACTGCTACTATGTACAAGAATATAACTACTATAATACTTCTCCTATGTACAAGAATATAACTGCTATAATACTGCCCCTAAGTACAAGATTATAACTACTATAATACTGCTACTATGTACAAGAATATAACTACTATAATACTGCTCCTATATAGAAGATTATAACTACTATAATACTGTCTCTATATACAAGAATATAACTACTATAATACTGCTCCTATATAGAATATAACTACTATAATACTGCCCCTATGTGCAAGAATATAACTACTATAATACTGCTCCTATGTTCAAGAATATAACTACTATAATACTGCCCCCTATGTACAAGAATATAACTACTATAATACTGCTCCTATATAGAAGATTATAACTACTATAATACTGCCTCTATATACAAGAATATAACTACTATAATACTGCCCCCTATGTACAAGAATATAACTGCTATAATACTGCCCCTAAGTACAAGATTATAACTACTATAATACTGCTACTATGTACAAGAATATAACTACTATAATACTGCTCCTATATAGAAGATTATAACTACTATAATACTGTCTCTATATACAAGAATATAACTACTATAATACTGCTCCTATATAGAATATAACTACTATAATACTGCCCCTATGTGCAAGAATATAACTACTATAATACTGCTCCTATGTACAAGAACATAGCTACTATAATACTGTCCCTATGTACAAGAATATAATTGATATAATA
This sequence comes from Ranitomeya imitator, assembly GCF_032444005.1. Taxonomy (NCBI): domain Eukaryota; kingdom Metazoa; phylum Chordata; class Amphibia; order Anura; family Dendrobatidae; genus Ranitomeya; species Ranitomeya imitator. Next base: position 15,211,319 of record NC_091285.1, on the reverse strand, counting down.
CTGCCCCTATGTACAAGAATATAACTTCTATAATACTGCCCCTATGTACAAGAATATAACTACTATAATACTGCCCCCTATGTACAAGAATATAACTACTATAATACTGCCCCTATGTAAAATAATATATCTACTATACTACTGCCACCTATATACAAGAATATAACTACTATAATACTGTCCCTTATGTACAAGACTATAATTTATATAATACTGCCCCTATGTACAAGAATATAACTACTATACTACTGCTCCTATGTACAAGAATATAACTGCTATAAGGCCGGGATCACACTACAGCGAGATACGGCCGAGTCTCGCAGGTTAAAAACAAGCTCTGGCACCGGCACTCCAGAGCGGAGCGTGCGGCCGCATAGCAATACATGGAACTGCACGCTCCGCTCCGGAGTGCCGGCGCTAGAGCTTGTTTTTAACCTGCGAGACTCGGCCGTTTCTCGCTGTAGTGTGACTCCGGCCTAATACTGCTGCTATATAGAAGAATATAACTACTATAATACTGTCCCTATGTACAAGAATATAACTACTATAATACTGCTCCTATGTACAAGAATATAACTACTATAATACTGCCCCTATGTACAAGAATATAACTACTATAATACTGCCCCTATGTACAAGAATATAACTACTATAATACTGCTCCTATGTACAAGAATATAACTACTATAATACTGCCCCTAAGTACAAGATTATAACTACTATAATACTGCTACTATGTACAAGAATATAACTACTATAATACTGCTCCTATATAGAAGATTATAACTACTATAATACTGCCCCTATGTACAAGAATATAACTACGATAATACTGCCCCTATGTACAAGAATATAACTACTATAATACTGCTCCTATGTACAAGAACATAGCTACTATAATACTGCCCCTATGTACAAGAATATAACTACTATAATACTGCTCCTATGTACAATAATATAACTACTATAATACTGCTACTATGTACAAGAATATAACTACTATAATACTGCCTCTATGTACAAGAATATAACTACTATAATACTGCCTCTATGTACAAGAATATAACTACTATAATACTGCTCCTATGTACAAGAATATAACTACTATAATACTGCCTCTATGTACAAGAATATAACTACTATAATACTGCTCCTATGTACAAGAATATAACTACTATAATACTGCCCCTATGTACAAGAATATAACTACTATAATACTGCTCCTATGTACAAGAATATAACTACTATAATACTGCCCCTAAGTACAAGATTATAACTACTATAATACTGCTACTATGTACAAGAATATAACTACTATAATACTGCTCCTATATAGAAGATTATAACTACTATAATACTGCCCCTATGTACAAGAATATAACTACTATAATACTGCCCCTATGTACAAGAATATAACTACTATAATACTGCTCCTATGTACAAGAACATAGCTACTATAATACTGCCCCTATGTACAAGAATATAACTACTATAATACTGCTCCTATGTACAATAATATAACTACTATAATACTGCTACTATGTACAAGAATATAACTACTATAATACTTCTCCTATGTACAAGAATATAACTGCTATAATACTGCCCCTAAGTACAAGATTATAACTACTATAATACTGCTACTATGTACAAGAATATAACTACTATAATACTTCTCCTATGTACAAGAATATAACTGCTATAATACTGCCCCTAAGTACAAGATTATAACTACTATAATACTGCTACTATGTACAAGAATATAACTACTATAATACTGCTCCTATATAGAAGATTATAACTACTATAATACTGTCTCTATGTACAGGAATATAACTACTATAATACTGCTCCTATATAGAATATAACTACTATAATACTGCCCCTATGTGCAAGAATATAACTACTATAATACTGCAACTATGTACAAGAATATAACTACTATAATACTGCCCCCTATGTACAAGAATATAACTACTATAATACTGCTCCTATATAGAAGATTATAACTACTATAATACTGCCTCTATATACAAGAATATAACTACTATAATACTGCTCCCATATAGAAGAATATAACTACTATAATACTGCCCCTATGTATAATAATATAACTACAATAATACTGCTCCTATATAGAAGATTATAACTACTATAATACTGCCTCTATATACAAGAATATAACTACTATAATACTGCTCCCATATAGAAGAATATAACTACTATAATACTGCCCCTATGTACAATAATATAACTACTATAATACTGCTGCTATGTAGAAGAATATAACTGCTATAATACTGCTCCTATATAGAAGATTATAACTATTATAATACTGCCTCTATGTACAAGAATATAACTACTATAATACTGCTCCCATATAGAAGAATATAACTACTATAATACTGCCCCTATGTACAATAATATAACTACTATAATACTGCTGCTATGTACAAGAATATGACTACTATAATACTGCTCCTATATAGAAGATTATAACTACTATAATACTGCCTCTATATACAAGAATATAACTACTATAATACTGCTCCCATATAGAAGAATATAACTACTATAATACTGCCCCTATGTACAAGAATATAACTACTATAATACTGCCCCTGTACAAGAATATAACTACTATAATACTGCCCCTATGTACAAGAATATAACTACAATACTGCTCCTATGTACAAGAATATAATTAGTATAATACTGCCCCTATGTACAAGAATATAACTACTATAATACTGCTCCTATGTACAAGAATATAACTACTATAATACTGCCCCTAAGTACAAGATTATAACTACTATAATACTGCTACTATGTACAAGAATATAACTACTATAATACTGCTCCTATATAGAAGATTATAACTACTATAATACTGCCCCTATGTACAAGAATATAACTACTATAATACTGCCCCTATGTACAAGAATATAACTACTATAATACTGCTCCTATGTACAAGAACATAGCTACTATAATACTGCCCCTATGTACAAGAATATAGCTACTATAATACTGCTCCTATGTACAATAATATAACTACTATAATACTGCTACTATGTACAAGAATATAACTGCTATAATACTGCTCCTATGTACAAGAATATAACTACTACTAGATGGCAGCCCGATTCTAAAGAATCGGGAGTCTAGAATCCATATATACTTTATTTATTCAAATGTAAGAATAATACAATTAATAAATAATAGTAAGAAAGAACAAAAAATGGCTGTACTCACCAGCTCTTGACAATTCTTGTTATTTAAGATACAGTTACACAGGATCCATGAACATGCTTATGAGGGGAGGGATGAAAGACATCAGACGACAACTTTGCGTGTTGTGGGCAGTGTCAGGTAGTAGGAAAATAGCCAGTTAATAATAGGCAATAGTTCTTTGCAGGAATGCAGATATTAATAAATAGGCAGTTTATATTGCAACGAAATTGCTGGGCAATAATGGACAATGTCCTTATGTGGCAAATAATAGAGCAATATACCCAATGTGGCAAAGAAGAGGTTAATAAACGGCAGTCTCTCAGTATAACAGTCAGTGAATAATAGGCAGTATATGGAGAAAACACCAAACAAAAGTTCAAAATTGGTGTGAAAATGTCACTGAACCACTTCCCAACTAAATATATATAGTTTTGGTAAATGGTATTATCATTTTTTTGACGAAATTCGGCAGGAGCTTGAAGAGCAACGTCACTGGGCCCGCCTCCACGCAGTAGAAACTTGCTGTGAGGTAAAAATTCAAAAATCACACCAAAATGGCGGGCGGAGTGTGTCACAGTACGGCACGTTTCTGATTGGTCGCTCGCAGCAGGCGGCAACCAATCAGATACTGGACACTGTTGACGTCACTTATCTCCAGACATTAGCTCCGGACATTAGCTCCGGACATTAGCTCCGCACATTAGCTCTGGACATTATCTCCGGACATTAGCTCCGGACATTAGCTCCGGACATTAGCTCCGGACATTAGCTCCGGACAGGAAGTTGGCACAAATTGCAGGAAGTAGTATTCTAGGCAATTATATATTAGATAATACTGCCCCCTATGTACAAGAATATAACTACTATAATACTGCTCCTATGTACAAGAATATAACTACTATAATACTGCCCCTATGTACAAGAATATAACTACTATAATACTGCCCCTATGTACAAGAATATAACTACTATAATACTGCCCCTATGTACAAGAATATAACTACTATAATACTGCCCCCTATGTACAAGAATATAACTACTATAATACTGCTCCCTATGTACAAGAATATAACTACTATAATACTGCCCCTATGTACAAGAATATAACTACTATAATACTGCCCCCTATGTACAAGAATATAACTACTATAATACTGCTCCCTATGTACAAGAATATAACTACTATAATACTGCTCCCTATGTACAAGAATATAACTACTATAATACTGCCCCCTATGTACAAGAATATAACTACTATAATACTGCCCCTATGTACAAGAATATAACTACTATAATACTGCTCCCTATGTACAAGAATATAACTACTATAATACTGCTCCTATGTACAAGAATATAACTACTATAATACTGCTCCCTATGTACAAGAATATAACTACTATAATACTGCTCCTATGTACAAGAATATAACTACTATAATACTGCCCCTATGTACAGGAATATAACTACTATAATATTGCCCCTATGTACAAGAATATAACTACTATAATACTGCTCCTATGTACAAGAATATAACTACTATAATACTGCCCCCTATGTACAAGAATATAACTACTATAATACTGCCCCTATGTACAAGAATATAACTACTATAATACTGCTCCCTATGTACAAGAATATAACTACTATAATACTGCCCCTATGTACAGGAATATAACTACTATAATATTGCCCCTATGTACAAGAATATAACTACTATAATACTGCCCCCTATGTACAAGAATATAACTACTATAATACTGCCCCTATGTACAAGAATATAACTACTATAATACTGCCCCTATGTACAGGAATATAACTACTATAATACTGCCCCTATGTACAGGAATATAACTACTATAATACTGCCCCCTATGTACAAGAATATAATTCCTTGGAATTCCTTTGGAATTCTTTGCCCCAACACGTCCAACTATCAACCACATTCGGATTCTTCAGACGGAACCTGAAAACCCACCTCCTCAGGAAAGCTTACAGCCTGCACTGACCCCGCTGCCTCCCCAACCAACAGCGGAGCTCCTGCAACCTTCAACCTACTGTCTCCTTCCCCACCATCCTGTAGAATGTAAGCCCGCAGGGTCGTCGCCCCTCTGTATCACTCTGTCGTTGTTAGTTTGTTTACTGTTACTGATATCTGTAACTTGTATGTAACCCCTTCACATGTACAGCACCATGGAATCAATGGTGCTATAGAAATAAATAATAGTAATAATAATAACTACGGTACTAGAAAAATAAAGACCAAACCAGATGCCATAATAAAAAGTGGCTGCACAAGATGCCTCTACCAATGTGAAGCTAAAACCACAACAGACAAGATCAACAGTAATAATAAAATCAATTGGTATAATATAAATATGTTTATGACAATGTAATGTCTATATCTAAAAATATATATGAAATAGATCAAGTGTGTGGCAGAAAAAGTGGGGACCACTCAGCGAAAGGTAAAACCAAAACCAAAGCACAGATTTAACCCCTTCACCCCCAAGGGTGGTTTGCACTTTAATGACCGGGCCAATTTTTACAATTCTGACCACTGTCCCTTTATGAGGTTATTACTCTGGAACGCTTCAACGGATCCCAGTGATTCTGACATTGTTTTCTCGTGACATATTGTACTTCATGATAGTGGTAAAAATTCTTTGATAGTACCTGCGTTTACTTGTGAAAAAAACGGAAATTTGGCGAAAATTATGAAAATTTCGCAATTTTCCAACTTTGAATTTTTATGCAATTAAATCACAGAGATATGTCACACAAAATACTTAATAAATAACATTTCCCACATGTCTACTTTACATCAGCACAATTTTGGAACCAAATTTTTTTTTTGTTAGGGCGTTATAAGGGTTAAAAGTTGACCATCAATTTCTCATTTTTACAACACCATTTTTTTTTAGGGACCACATCACATTTGAAGTCATTTTGAGGGGTCTATATGATAGAAAATGCCCAAGTTTGACACCATTCTAAAAACTGCACCCCTCATGGTGCTCAATACCATATTCAAGAAGTTTATTAACCCTTCTGGTGCTTCACAGGAATTTTTGGAATGTTTAAATAAAAATGAACATTTAACTTTTTTTCACAAAAATTTACTTCAGCTCCAATTTGTTTTATTTTACCAAGGGTAACAGGAGAAAATGGACCCCAAAAGTTGTTGTACAATTTGTCCCGAGTACGCTGATACCCCATATGTGGGGGTAAACCACTGTTTGGGCGCATGACAGAGCTCGGAAGCGAAGGAGCGCTGTTTGACTTTTCAATGCAAAATTGACTGGAATTGAGATGGGACGCCATGTTTCGTTTGGAGAGCCCCTGATGTGCCTAAACATTGAAACCCCCCACAAGTGACACCATTTTGGAAAGTAGACCCCCTAAGGAACTTATCTAGAGGTGTGGTGAGCACTTTGACCCACCAATTGCTTCACAGAAGTTTATAATGCAGAACCGTAAAAATAAAAAATCATATTTTTTCAAAAAAATTATCTTTCGCCCCCAATGTTTTATTTTCCTGAGGGTAAGAGAAGAAATTGGACCCCAAAAGTTGTTGTACAATTTGTCCTGAGTACGCTGATACCCCATATGTGGGGGTAAACCACTGTTTGGGCGCATGGGAGAGCTCGGAAGGGAAGGAGCGCCGTTTGACTTTTCAATGCAAAATTGACAGGAATTGAGATGGGACGCCATGTTGCGTTTAGAGAGCCACTGATGTGCCTAAACATTGAAACCCCCCACAAGTGACACCATTTTGGAAAGTAGACTCCCTAAGGAACTTATCTAGATGTGTTTTGAGCGCTTTGACACACCAAGGGCTTCACAGAAGTTTATAATGGAGAGCCGTAAAAATAAAACAAAAATTTTTTCCCACAAAAATTATTTTTTTAGCCCCCAGTTTTGTATTTTCCTGAGGGTAACAGGAGAAATTGGACCCCAAAATTTGTTGGCCAATTTGTCCTGAGTGCGATTATACACCATATGTGGGGGGAACCACTATTTGGGCACATGGGAGGGCTCAGAAGGGAAGGAGCGCCATTTGGAATGCAGACTTAGATGGAATGGTCTGCAGGCGTCACATTGCGTTTGCAGAGCCCCTAATATACCTAAACAGTAGAAACCCCCCACAAGTGACACCATTTTGGAAACGAGACACCCTAAGGAACTCATCTAGATGTGTTGTTAGAGCTTTGAACCCCCAAGTGTTTCACTACAGTTTGTAACGCAGAGCCGAGAAAATAAAAAATCCTTTTTTTTCCCACAAAAATTATTTTTTAGCCCCCAGTTTTGTATTTTCCCAAAGGTAACAGGAGAAATTGGACCCCAAAAGTTGTTGTCCAATTTGTCCTGAGTATGCTGATACCCCATATGTTGGGGTAAACCCCTGTTTGGGCACACGGGAGAGCTCGGAAGGGAAGGAGCACTGTTTTACTTTTTCAACGCAGAATTGGCTGGAATTGAGATCGGACGCCATGTCGTGTTTGGAGAGCCCCTGATGTGTCTAAACAGTGGAAACCCCAATTATAACTGAAACCCTAATCCAAACACACCCCTAACCCTAATTCCAACGGTAACCCTAACCACACCTCTAACCCTGACACACCCCTATCCCTAATCTCAACCCTATTCCCAACTGTAAATGTAATCTCAACCCTAACCCTAACTTTAGCCCCAACCCTAACTGTAGCCCTAGCCCTAACCCTAGCCCTAACCCTAGCTCTTACCCTAACCCTAGCCCTAACCCTAGCCCTAACCCTAGCCCTAACCCTAGCCCTACCCCTAACCCTAGCCCTAACCCTAACCCTAGCCCTAACCCTAACCCTAGCCCTAGCCCTAACTCTAGCCCTAATGGGAAAATGGAAATAAACACATTTTTTTATTTTTTCCCTAACTAAGGGGGTGATGAAGGGGGGTTTGATTTACTTTTATAGCAAGTTTTTTAGCGGATTTTTATGATTGGCAGCCGTCACACACTGAAAGACGCTTTTTATTGCAAAAAATATTTTTTGCATTACCACATTTTGAGAGCTATAATTTTTCCATATTTTGGTCCACAGAGTCATGTGAGGTCTTGTTTTTTGCAGGACGAGTTGACGTTTTTATTGGTAACATTTTTGGGCACGTGACATTTTTTGATCGCTTTTTATTCCGATTTTTGTGAGGAAGAATGACCGAAAACCAGCTATTCATGAATTTCTTTTGGGGGAGGCGTTTATACCGTTCTGCGTTTGGTAAAATTGATAAAGCAGCTTTATTCTTCGGGTCAGTACGATTACAGCGACACCTTATTTATATCTTTTTTTATGTTTTGGCGCTTTTATACGATAAAAACTATTTTACAGAAAAAATAATTATTTTTGTATCGCTTTATTCTGAGGACTATAACTTTTTTATTTTTTGCTGATGATGCTGTATGGCGGCTCGTTTTTTGCGGGACAAGATGACGCTTTCAGTGGTACCATGGTTATTTATATCTGTCTTTTTGATCGCGTGTTATTCCACTTTTTGTTCGGCGGTATGATAATAAAGCGTTGTTTTTTGCCTCGTTTTTTTTTTTTTCTTACGGTGTTTGCTGAAGGGGTTAACTAGTGGGCCAGTTTTATAGGTTGGGTCGTTACGGACGCGGCAATACTAAATATGTGTACTTTTATTGTTTTTTTTTATTTAGATGAAGAAATGTATTTATGGGAATAATATTTTTTTTTTCATTATTTAGGAATATTTTTTTTAATTTTTTTTTTATACATTTGGAAAAATTTTTTTTAACTTTTTTATTTTGTCCCGGGGGGGACATCACAGATCGATGATCTGACAGTTTGCACAGCACTCTGTCAGATCACCGATCTGATTTAGAGCACTGCAGGCTTCACAGTGCCTGCTCTGAGCAGGCTCTGTGAAGCCACCTCCCTCCCTGCAGGACCCGGATCCGCCATCTTGGATCCGGGCCTGGAGCAGGCAGGGAGGGAGGTAAGAGACCCTCGCAGCAACGCGATCACATCGCGTTGCTGCGGGGGGATCAGGGAAGCCCACAGGGAGCCCCCTCCCTTCGCGATGCTTCCCTGTACCGCCGGCACATCGCGATCATCTTTGATCGCGGTGTGCCGGGGGTTAATGTGCCGGGGGCGGTCCGTGACTGCTCCTGGCACATAGTGCCGGATGTCAGCTGCGATAGGCAGCTGACACCCGGCCGCGATCGGTGGCGCTCCCCCCGTGAGCGCTGCCGATCGCATATGACGTATTATCCCGTCGGTGGTCATAGGGGCCCACCCCACCTCGACGGAATAGTACGTCAGATGTCAGGAAGGGGTTAAAGAAGGAGCAGTACCAGCAAGAGATCAGTATAATGTTACCATATATGCTCAAGTATAAGCCAACCCAGGAAAAGCCGACCCTCCCAATTTTGCCACAAAAAACTGGAAAAACTTAAAGACTTGAGTATAAGCCTAGGGTGGGAAATGCAGCAGCTACCTGTAAATGTCAAAAGTAAAAATAGATACCAATAAAAGTAAAATTAATTGAGACATCAGTAGGTTAAGTGTTTTTGAATATCTATATTGAATCAGGAGCCTCATATAATGCTCCATACAGTTCATGATGGGCTCCATAAGATGCTCCATATTAAAATATGCCCCATATAATCCTGCATAAAGGTTAATAATGGCCCCATAAGATGCTCCATAGACATATTTGCCCAATATAATGCTGCGCAAATGCTGATTATGGCCCCATAAGATGCTCCATAAAGATATTTGCCCCATATAGTGCTGCACAAACGTTGATTATGGCCCCATACAGACACTTGCCCCATATAGTGCTGCACAAATGTTATGGCCCCATATAGTGCTGCACAAACGTTATGGCCCCTTATAGTGCTGCACAAACCTTATGGCCCCATGTAGTGCTACACAAACGTTATGGCCCCTTATAGTGCTGCACAAACATTATGGCCCCATATAGTGCTGCACAAACGTTATGGCCCCATATAGCGCTGCGCAAACGTTATGGCCACTTATAGTGCTGCACAAACGTTATGGCCCCTTATAGTGCTGCACAAACATTATGGCCCCATATAGTGCTGCACAAACGTTATGGCCCCATATAGTGCTGCACAAACGTTATGGCCCCTTATAGTGCTGCACAAATGTTATGGCCCCTTATAGTGCTGCACAAACATTATGGCCCCATATAGTGCTGCACAAACGTTATGGCCCCATATAGTGCTGCACAAACGTTATGGCCCCATATAGTGCTGCACAAACGTTATGGCCCCTTATAGTTCTGCACAAACGTTATGGCCCCAGAGATGCTCCATACAGACACTTGCCCCATTTGCTGTGATAAAAAAAAATCACATACTCACCTCTCCGTCAGGCCCCCGGCACTTTCAATATTTACGTGCTCATCGTTCCGGCGCCGCTCCATCTTCTGCACTGACGTTCAGGCTGAGGGCGGCCACTAACCACGTCACCGCGCCCTCTGACCTGAGCGTCACTGCTGAAGACAGAGCGGCGCCGGAAGGAGGAGCAGGTGAGTATCGCGCAGCGCTCCCCCTCCCCGTTATACTTACCTGCTCCTGGCGCTGTACAGTCCCTGCTTCCCCGACCCTGCAGCTTCTTCCTGTGTTGAGCGGTCACCGTTACCGCTCATTACAGTAATGAATATGCAGCTCCACCTCTACGGGAGGTGGAGCCGCATATTCAATACTGTAATGAGCGGTACCATGTGACTGCACAGTACAGGAGGAAGCTGCCGGCGCCAGGAAGCCAGGTACCTGCAGGGACCACGCCAGGGGTAGGTGAGTATAATTACACAGCCCCCGCTCCCCCTCCCCTGCCGACCCTTGGGTATGACTCGAGTATAAGCCGAGAGGGGGATTTTCAGCCCAAAAATGTGGCTGAAAATCTCGGCTTATACTCGAGTATATACGGTAATTCATTTTTATTTTTACATAAGGCAGTAAGGCAAATCACAATAAAACAGTAAAACAGTTTAAAACCACAGTGCGCACAATAGAGGATACATAGAAAAGATAATCTTTAAATAAGAATAAGTAGGTACCCTCACAGTAAATTAGTATAAAATCCTACAGTTCTGATACAAACCAGTATACGTGAATAAAGTGTCAAAATTAAATAAATATATAAGTACATATGTACTCCATGTGCAAAACTAACAATAGAGTGTCATAATAAATGAATATAAAGGTACATCAGAACACAATATGCAAAAAGTGCAATATGGATACAAAACCATGTGCCAGTAATGCATAAAAACAGCACAGGTGCTAAGCAAAAAGTGCCAGTGAAGATCTATCAGAATATATGTCACAGTATACAAAGTACCTTGAGGGATTAAAGTTCCGTGTGTGCACATGCGCCCCGATGCGCGTTTCGGTTTGACTTCGTTCCTTGCTTTACCTATACCAATGTGGAAACGCACAGTGCAGGAATTAGAGCAATGCAGAGAGAAAATGGAATAATATGTCCAAATGTGTAATATATAAAAAGTATAAGTTTATTACAGGATTATAAATAGAATATTAGTACATATTACCAGAATAATATATAGCTTAGTAATAGAGACAATACAGAGATAGGATCAGGTGGAATGCATTATGTGCAATCACATCATATCACATGGGCATTTTAATTTTAATAATAAAAGTGTGTAGTTCTTATGTAAACCTCCAACACAAATAGAAAGTAGTGAGGAAAGCACAAATATTATGTAATAGGCCTGCAGCCAAAATTAGATCAAGGCTGATATATAGAGACCCCACCATGTCCCCGTAGGTTCTTACCCATATTGTGAAATGAGGGATGACACACCGCTAGCTATAATACTGCTGTCACCGGTGTGTCAGGTGTGTCAGGCAATCATCCTGGATCCGGTTGTAGAAGGTCTTTGCATTTAGCTCAAGTACCTTCTTGATTTTTGTATCTCTGTTATGGAGCGATATCCTTCTCCCTCTAGGACCCAATAGTTACCTCCACCCTCTGCTGCTAATCACACACCTGTGCTGAGCAGTCGGTTAGTGTCTTCCCTGAGGACTCTTGGAGGATTGCTGACGTGATATCTCTGTTGTCTTCTCAAGCTAAGTGTTTCCCCCATCCATCTACCCTCTATGTCTTTAGTTTTAGTTGGGACTGACTAGCATATACCCCATCTCCTCCCTATGTAGTACCTATCTCTAGGACCAGGCAGGGAACATACAGTATATAGAGACGTTTAGGGCAGGCAGGGTGATTGTAGACCTGCCTAGGGGTCTCCACTCTTCTCTTTCCTAGGATTTGGGCTCCCTCTTCTCTCTTTCTATTCTTGTGCACTTATCCTTCACCCAGCGTGACATTAACATCAGCCATACATTTTTGTAAAAGAAAATAACCTGACACTTGTTTTTCTTTTGTTTTGTTTCGGTGTGTTTTTTTTTTCTTTTTCTGGGTTCATGGATTCCGTTCCTGTGCTGGCAGAGCAGCTGCAGAGTTTGTCACTGGAGGTGAGTGACCTTCGTTCTGAGGTTCAGCAACAACAGAACAGCAGCAGCTCCTACTGTGGGGGACTCTGAGGGTTGGCCGGTCCAGTTTGGACCCAAAATTGCCCTCCCAGACAGGTTTTCAGGAGGTAGGGAAGGTATTTGTATGTAACCCCTTTGCGACATGCGCTGTAATAGAACTGTTCTGTGGGAGGTGCGTTTGTGCCCAGAGCAGTACAAGTATGGTGCCACGATCATGCGGCCTCAAGCTGAGCACTGCGGCGATCGCATGCAGGTGTCAACTGTATGTGACAGCTGATACCCCGCAACAATGCTCACGATCGGTTCTAGCACCGATTGTGGGCTTTTAACCCCTCTGATGCCGCTGTCAGCAGTGACAGTGGCATAGATGAGCATTGCACAGGGAGGGGGCTCCCTGCGCGCTTCCCTCAGAACAAGGTGATACGATTAGGGTTGAGCAACTTTTACTTTTTTCGGGTCGAGTCGGGTTTCACGAAACCCGACTCTGTCAAAAGTCGGGTCGGGTGAAATCGGATGATTATTGCGAAAAGCCGGGGGCCGACTGAAACACGAAACCCAATGCAAGTCAATGGGGAATCAAAGTCGGCAGTGAGTGGAGGACAGGAAAACACCTACAGTGCCCATTTTAATGCCAAAAACATCAATTCTTATTACTTAAGCTTGTCAATCTTAATTTACTTTATAATAATAGTTAGGCATTGAAAACTGGGGGTCATTTGGCTATAGTTGTAGGGGGGGTAGGGCTGGCTCAAGATTTTCAGGAAACGCGGAATACGTCACGGCGGTAGCTTGAGGAGGCTAATTTGCATATTCCAGGTGCCTTCTGGAAAAAGCGAAGAGTCTCCCTAAGCTAGAAGATCGTTGGGTACAGCCGGGACCAGCTGCTTGGAAAGCATCACCAAACCAGGGATTCGAGCTTGAGGAGGCTAATTTGCATATTCCAGGTGCCTTCTGGGAAAAGCGAAGATTCTCCCTAAGCTAGAAGATCGTTGGGTACAGCCGGGACCAGCTGCTTGGAAAGCATCACCAAACCAGGGATTCGAGCTTGAGGAGGCTAATTTGCATATTCCAGGTGCCTTCTGGGAAAAGCGAAGAGTCTCCCTAAGCTAGAAGATCGTTGGGTACAGCCGGGACCAGCTGCTTGGAAAGCATCACCAAACCGCGCGCCGAATTTTTGCCTGTAGGACATTATTGCAAGAGAGCTTGGCTGAGTAGATTACACAAGAAGGAAAACACACAGCAAGTCAGCAGGATCTAGGAGCAACATGGCAGATGTGACAACCTACATGGTGAGCTGCAGCATGTGCTACATGTTCACAGATCGACCAGAAGCAGAATTCAATTTCACCTGTCAGAAGTGTAGACTAGTGGCCCTTTTAGAAGAAAAGGTGCGGGGTCTGGAAGAAAGAATAGCAACTTTGAAACTCATCAAAGAGAATGAAGACTTTCTAGACAGAACAGAAGCATCTCTACTGGTCACAGAAGGTGAAAAAAGTGTCAGAGAACCTCCAAAAGCAGATGAGTGGAAGCATGTGACCAAAAGAAGCAAGAAGACCATGGAGAAATCACCAACCACACAACTGAAGAACCGATATCAAATCTTTGTAGAGGATGAAGATGGCACACCTAAGGATGAAGCAATACCAGCAAGCAAAAAAAAAAAAGGGCACACAGCAACAAGTGACAGCAAAAAGTACAGCCAAGAAGCAACAAAGAGTGGTGGTGGTGGGAGACTCACTACTGAGAGGCACAGAAGCAGCCATCTGCAGACCGGACATAACTGCAAGAGAAGTATGCTGCCTTCCAGGTGCGATGATCAAGGATGTGACCGATAGGATACCAAAGCTCTTCAGCTCCAAGGACGTCCACCCATTTCTTCTGATACATGTTGGCACCAATGACACGGCAAGGAAGGACCTACCGACAATCTGCAAAGACTTTGAAGAGTTGGGGAAGAAAGTAAAGGAACTGGATGCACAGGTAGTTTTTTCTTCTATCCTTCCAGTAGACGGGCATGGCACCAGGAGATGGAACAGGATCCTTGATGCAAACAACTGGCTAAGACGATGGTGCAGACAACAAGGATTCGGATTCCTGGACCACGGTGTGAATTACTGGTACGATGGACTCCTCGCCAGAGACGGACTACACCTCAACAAACCTGGGAAACACACATTCGCCAGAAGACTCGCTACACTCATCAGGAGGGCGTTAAACTAGAAGAAGAGGGGACGGGAAGAAAAACATTAGACTTGAACAAAGAAGACCCAGGAAAACATACTCAGAAGGGAGGTAAGAACATTTCTAAAACAATCCACAGCGAGGAGATTGGAACAAAACAAAATCCTCTAAACTGCATTCTCGCAAACGCCAGAAGCCTGACAAACAAGATGGAAGAACTAGAAGCAGAAATATCTACAGGTAACTTTGACATAGTGGGAATAACCGAGACATGGTTAGATGAAAGCTATGACTGGGCAGTTAACTTACAGGGTTACAGTCTGTTTAGAAAGGATCGTAAAAATCGGAGAGGAGGAGGGGTTTGTCTCTATGTAAAGTCTTGTCTAAAGTCCACTTTAAGGGAGGATATTAGCGAAGGAAATGAGGATGTCGAGTCCATATGGGTCGAAATTCATGGAGGGAAAAATGGTAACAAAATTCTCATTGGGGTCTGTTACAAACCCCCAAATATAACAGAAACCATGGAAAGTCTACTTCTAAAGCAGATAGATGAAGCTGCAACCCATAATGAGGTCCTGGTTATGGGGGACTTTAACTACCCGGATATTAACTGGGAAACAGAAACCTGTGAAACCCATAAAGGCAACAGGTTTCTGCTAATAACCAAGAAAAATTATCTTTCACAATTGGTGCAGAATCCAACCAGAGGAGCAGCACTTTTAGACCTAATACTATCTAATAGACCTGACAGAATAACAAATCTGCAGGTGGTTGGGCATTTAGGAAATAGCGACCACAATATTGTGCAGTTTCACCTGTCTTTCACTAGGGGGACTTGTCAGGGAGTCACAAAAACATTGAACTTTAGGAAGGCAAAGTTTGAACAGCTTAGAGATGCCCTTAATCTGGTAGACTGGGACAATATCCTCAGAAATAAGAATACAGATAATAAATGGGAAATGTTTAAGAACATCCTAAATAGGCAGTGTAAGCGGTTTATACCTTGTGGGAATAAAAGGACTAGAAATAGGAAAAACCCAATATGGCTAAACAAAGAAGTAAGACAGGCAATTAACAGTAAAAAGAAAGCATTTGCACTACTAAAGCAGGATGGCACCATTGAAGCTCTAAAAAACTATAGGGAGAAAAATACTTTATCTAAAAAACTAATTAAAGCTGCCAAAAAGGAAACAGAGAAGCACATTGCTAAGGAGAGTAAAACTAATCCCAAACTGTTCTTCAACTATATCAATAGTAAAAGAATAAAAACTGAAAATGTAGGCCCCTTAAAAAATAGTGAGGAAAGAATGGTTGTAGATGACGAGGAAAAAGCGAACATATTAAACACCTTCTTCTCCACGGTATTCACGGTGGAAAATGAAATGCTAGGTGAAATCCCAAGAAACAATGAAAACCCTATATTAAGGGTCACCAATCTAACCCAAGAAGAAGTGCGAAACCGGCTAAATAAGAGTAAAATAGATAAATCTCCGGGTCCGGATGGCATACACCCACGAGTACTAAGAGAACTAAGTAATGTAATAGATAAACCATTATTTCTTATTTTTAGGGACTCTATAGCGACAGGGTCTGTTCCACAGGACTGGCGCATAGCAAATGTGGTGCCAATATTCAAAAAGGGCTCTAAAAGTGAACCTGGAAATTATAGGCCAGTAAGTCTCACCTCTATTGTTGGTAAAATATTTGAAGGGTTTCTGAGGGATGTTATTCTGGATTATCTCAATGAGAATAACTGTTTAACTCCATATCAGCATGGGTTTATGAGAAATCGCTCCTGTCAAACCAATCTAATCAGTTTTTATGAAGAGGTAAGCTATAGGCTGGACCACGGTGAGTCATTGGACGTGGTATATCTCGATTTTTCCAAAGCGTTTGATACCGTGCCGCACAAGAGGTTGGTACACAAAATGAGAATGCTTGGTCTGGGGGAAAATGTGTGTAAATGGGTTAGTAACTGGCTTAGTGATAGAAAGCAGAGGGTGGTTATAAATGGTATAGTCTCTAACTGGGTCGCTGTGACCAGTGGGGTACCGCAGGGGTCAGTATTGGGACCTGTTCTCTTCAACATATTCATTAATGATCTGGTAGAAGGTTTACACAGTAAAATATCGATATTTGCAGATGATACAAAACTATGTAAAGCAGTTAATACAAGAGAAGATAGTATTCTGCTACAGATGGATCTGGATAAGTTGGAAACTTGGGCTGAAAGGTGGCAGATGAGGTTTAACAATGATAAATGTAAGGTTATACACATGGGAAGAAGGAATCAATATCACCATTACACACTGAATGGGAAACCACTGGGTAAATCTGACAGGGAGAAGGACTTGGGGATCCTAGTTAATGATAAACTTACCTGGAGCAGCCAGTGCCAGGCAGCAGCTGCCAAGGCAAACAGGATCATGGGGTGCATTAAAAGAGGTCTGGATACACATGATGAGAGCATTATACTGCCTCTGTACAAATCCCTAGTTAGACCGCACATGGAGTACTGTGTCCAGTTTTGGGCACCGGTGCTCAGGAAGGATATAATGGAACTAGAGAGAGTACAAAGGAGGGCAACAAAATTAATAAAGGGGATGCGAGAACTACAATACCCAGATAGATTAGCGAAATAAGGATTATTTAGTCTAGAAAAAAGACGACTGAGGGGCGATCTAATAACCATGTATAAGTATATAAGGCGACAATACAAATATCTCGCTGAGGATCTGTTTATACCAAGGAAGGTGACGGGCACAAGGGGGCATTCTTTGCGTCTGGAGGAGAGAAGGTTTTTCCACCAACATAGAAGAGGATTCTTTACTGTTAGGGCAGTGAGAATCTGGAATTGCTTGCCTGAGGAGGTGGTGATGGCGAACTCAGTCGAGGGGTTCAAGAGAGGCCTGGATGTCTTCCTGGAGCAGAACAATATTGTATCATACAATTATTAGGTTCTGTAGAAGGACGTAGATCTGGGTATTTATTATGATGGAATATAGGCTGAACTGGATGGACAAATGTCTTTTTTCGGCCTCACTAACTATGTTACTAACTATGTTACTATGTTACTAACTATGGTGGAGCAGGGAGAGGTAAGTATTTCAACTTTGCAAGTGCTGTGATCCTGAGCAAACAGGGGGGGCCCACTCGTTGGCACTGGCGCAGGGCCCCTCATAGTATGGCGCTGTGTTTGATGGCGGGTGGCGCCTCCCACTGCCAGAGACACTATGACACTTTTGCGTACTATGAGGGGCCCTGTGCCAGTGATGTCGCCAAGGAGTATACCCCCCACCTGATGAAGGAACCTGCACTTTCATCTGCAACTTCCTCTTTGTCCCCATGTAAGGTGGTATAGTATGCGGTAAGGGGAACCAGACTTTCAGCAGGGTCTAATTCAGGCTGTGTAGAGTGCACGGGGAATGTAGTGGTCTGGGTCAATGTACCAGCAGACTCATCTAGCAGTGGCTGGGAAATTGGCAGGGTGAGGAGGAATCACAGATATAGGCCCAAATAATAAAGTAGGCTAAATGCGGTTCAAAATTGGTAACAGGACTAAACAGGCGGCATTGCTTTGTTCAGTGGAGGACAACTGTAATGAGTGGCAGACACAGTTGGTAGGCCCAAATGATAAAGTAAGCTAAATGCAGTTTAAAATTGATAACAGGACTAAACAGGCGGCATTGCTTTGTTCAGTGGAGGACAACTGTAATGAGTGGCAGACACAGTTAGTAGGCCCAAATAATAAAGTGGGCAAAATGTCTGCCAAAAAATAGTTAATAAATAAACAGGTGGCATAGCTAGGTACTGGGGTGGGCTCCTCTGCTGAGTAGTAGACAGTGGTAGTAGGCACAAAGTATTAACTGGTCTAAATGGAGGCCAGGGCCCCTGTATATTTTAACTATCATCTATCATTTGAACAAATTTGTATTGGCAGTGCCATTGAAGGATTTAACAGCACAGACCAGACAGTGGTGGAGCTGGGAGAGGTAAGTATTGCAAGTGGTAGAGCACTGTTCGAGCTGGGGGGAACACTCTCTCGTGGGTGGCGGTACTGGCACAGGGCCCCTCATATTACGACGGTGTGTCTGACGTTGGTTGTGCACCACCATCATCAGAGACACTTCATTGTACTATGAGGGACCCTGTGCCAGTGCCGTCACCCAAGAGTGGGCACACCCACCTGTCCAGGCAAACGGCACTCGCACGGGTGCTTGTGCCAGGTGGTGACCAAGGCCCTGTGGGGGGAGTCAGCCCATTTAGGGAGGTATCAAAATGGCCTATGGTGGACATTCAGCAGCTACAATTGGAGGAATTGGAGATGTCAGTAAGAGGAGGCCAAAAGCAAGACATTTTTCAGGCAAGCTACGTGTCAGCAGGAGAAGGTGGGGCAAAATAATTTGAAATCCATGATTGGTTCATTTTAATGAAGGATAGATCATCAACATTCTGGGTAGCGAGACGTGTCCTTTTTTTGGTCAGTATTGAACCAGCAGCACTGAAGACTCTTTCTGATAGCACACTAGCAGCTGGGCAAGCGAGCTCCTGTAATGCATATTCTGCCAATTCAGGCCAGGTGTCTATTTTAGATGCCCAGTAATCAAATGGGAATGACCTGTGAGGGAGAACATCGATAAAGGGAGGAAAAGTAGTTCGTAACCATACAGGACAAATGCTGTCTCCTGTCACTTTGAATCGATGCAGCAGTACCTGTCGTGTCAGCGGTCATTGCGAAATCACTCCACAACCTGGTCATAAAACCCTTCTGTACAACGCCACTTCGGATTTGTGCACCTCTAACACCTCTGCCCTGTTGCCCCCTAAGGCTCATGTGAGAACCATCACTGCCGCTGTGTGCTGGGAAAGCCTGAACCAAACAGTCTACAAGAGTTGCTTGTTTGGTAGCCAATATTTGCTCAAGGTTCTCATGTGGCATGATATTTTGTAATTTTCCTTTATATCGTGGATCCAGGCCAACTAGTAGTCGTCATCGGTCATCATTTTGATAATGCGGGGGTCCCTTTTTAGGATAGGCAAGGCATACTCAGCCATGTGGGCCAATGTTCCAGGTGTCAATTCACTGCTTGTGCTGGGTTGAGGAGCACTTTCTTGCAAATCAACATCACTTGTGTCCCGTAAAAACCCTGTACCTGACCTTGCAACGCCACCAGTTTCTATTGCCCCCTGAGAAGCAATCTCCTCCCACAAATATTCATCCCCATCATCCTCCTCCTCTTCATCCGCCACCTCATCCAGGAGAGTTCCCTGAGCAGACAATGGCTGACTGTCATCAAGGCTTCCTTCCTCCTTGGCTGCAGACGCCAGCTCCTTAATGTGCGTCAAACTTTGCATCAGCAGACACATTAGTGGGATGCTCATGCTTATGATGGCGTCGTCTGCACTGACCAGCCGTGTGCATTCCTCAAAACACTGAAGGACTTGACAGAGGTCTTGGAGCTTCGACCACTGCACACCAGACAACTACATGCCTGCCCGTGTATGTGTATCCTCCCACAAATACATGACAACTCGCCTCTGTTCGCACAGCCTCTGAAGCATGTGCAGTGTGGAGTTCCACCTTCTTGCCACGTCGATTATTAGGCGGTGCTGGGGAAGATTCAGCGATCGCTGATGGTTAAGCATACGGCTGGAGTGTACGGGTGACCGGCGGATGTGCGAGCAAAGTCTGCGCACCTTCAGGAGCAGGGCTGGTAAATCAGGGTACTTATTGAGGAAGCACTGCACCACCAGGTTCATTGTGTGAGCCAGGCAAGGTATGTGTTCCAGTTCTGAAAGGGCTATGGCAGCCATAAAATTCCTTCCTTTATCACTGACTACCTTGCCTGCCTCAAGATGTACACTGCCCAGCCATGACTGCGTTTCTTGCTGCAAGTGCTCGGCCAGTACTTCCGCGGTGTGTCTGTTGTTGCCCAAACACTTCATTTGCAGCACAGCCTGCTGACGCTTTCCACAAGCTGTTCCATAATGGGACACCACGGGTGCAACACTGGCAGCTGCCGATGGAGTGGTCGTGCGACTGCGCTTTGTGGACGAGTTTTCGCTTCTGGATGAAGAGGAGGGGCTAATGTTGGCCTACAGCCAACTGTTTCCTAGACCGTGGGCTAGGCAGAACTGTGCCACTATGGCTGTCCCCTGTGGACCCTGCATCCACCACATTAACCCAGTGTGCCGTGATGGACACGTAACGTCCCTGGCCATGCCTACTGGTCCATGCATCTGTTGTGAGGTGCACCTTTCTACTGAGTGATTGCCTGAGTGCATGGACAATGCGGTCTTTGACATGCTGGTGGAGGGCTGGGATGGCTTTTCTCGCAAAGAAGTGTCGACTGGGTAGGTCATAGCGTGGTACTGCGTAGGCCATCAGGGCTTTGAAAGCTTCGCTTTCAACCAACCGGTAGGGCATCATCTCTAACGAGATTAGTCGAGCAATGTATCCGTTCAAACCCTGTGTACGCGGATGACAGGATGAGTACTTTCTTTTCCTATCGAGAGTCACTTGTAGGCTGAGCTGGACTGGAGAGGTGCATATGGTGGAACTAGCAGGGGTGGTGGTGGACATGGCAGATTGACAGAGGCTTGGTGATGGTATTCTTGATGTGGCCCTACCTACAGTGTTTTCAACCAAGAACCTTGTGATTCCCTGACCCTGACTGCTGTGGCCTTGCGACAATACCTCCACATCTGTTACTGGTGGTGTCATAATCGGTGGGCTTCCAGTGAGGGAAGCAATGTTGCGTTGCTGACTAGCTTCAATATGTGCAGGTGCACCAACGGTACGGGACGTTTAGTAGTTCGTCCATGCTTCCAAGTGCCTGCTGGTTAAATGTCTACGCATGCACGTTGTATTTAAATTTTGAACATTCTTCCCTCTGCTAAAGGTCTTGGAGCATTTCTTACATATAAATTTGGACTGATCATTCGGATCTTGGTTAAAAAATTGCCACACTGCACTCATCCTACTATGGATTACCTTTTCAGGCTTTGCACGCCGTGCTACTGTCACCGGATTACAACACTGTCCTACACCTGTTGTTGTTTTTGAGACACGTTTTTGGCCTGATGCGGGCCTGCCAGATGACAGCTGTTGCGATGTAGATGGCTGCTGCACATCATCCTCCTCCGCTTCTGAGCTCCAGGCTGCGGCACCCTCTTCCCCCAATGGCTGCCAATCAGGGTCAACAACTGAGTCATCTATTATCTCCTCTCCAATGTCATGTGCACCGTCCTCTGTGTCACCGTGTAAGGTGCTATAGCGTTCGGGACTGGGCACCATAGTCTCATCAGGGTCAGATTCTGGCTCAGCACACTGCGAGGGCAATGTAGTGATCTGAGTCAATGGAACAGCATAATAATCTAGCTGTGGCTGTGCATCTCTGTACTCCATGTCCGATTCATCCTGTAATGGCCTTTTATCAATTTCCCTCTCTAACCCAGGCACGATATGTGTAAAGAGCTCCATGGAGTAACCTGTAGTGTTGCCTGCTGCATCCTTCACTTTTGTTTTGGGTGAAGGACACAAGGAAGCAACTTTTTCCGGACCTGGAGCAGCCACTGATGACTCGCTGATTTTAGATTTCGAAGATTCTGAAGAGGAGGTGAAAGAGCTAGAAGCTGAGTCAGCAAGGAAAGCCAAAACTTGTTCCTGCTGCTCCGGCTTTAAAAGCTGTTTTCCTGCTCCCAGATAAGGGAGCGTTCGAGGCCTTGTGTAGCCAGACGATGACGCTGCCTCAACACCTCGAGCCTTTGGTGCTATCTTGCTTTTCCCAGTACCACCAGATGCTCCACCACCATCAGTACCAGCTGGCAACCACCGCCCACGGCCCCTTCCACCAGACTTCCTCATTTTTGCGGAAATGTTAGAAAAAGAACAACCGTTATATGATACTGTTAAACAAGGTAGAAGGTGTAGATTAACTTTTGCAGAATTTAGATCTCCCTTATTTTGGGTGAGACTGCAGGAAAAAACAGGCTCTGTGTGTTAAACTAAACACACTGTACAAAGCAGAACGTGGGTGGCAGATATACGCCAAACAGAACTCACGTTAATCCACTTAGTGGCAATTTAAAGCAGCCTTTTTTTTGTTGTTGTGGGAGACTGCAGGAAAAACAGGCCCAGTGTATGACAACACACAATGTACAAGGCAGAACGTGGCTGCCAGATATATCAAAAAATACAAGGGCTGTAGTAGAATTTCAATCTCCCTACAATGAACAAAGGACAAGTATGGCAGCAATAAAACTGCTGCACACAAAAGACTGTGGACAAAGAAATTACAGAACTGTGCAGAAAGAAGCAACAGGATTTTTGCTTTGAAAAAAACAGTTGGTTTGCACAGCGGCGTACACACAGCAATGCAGCTATCAGGGAGCCTTATAAGGCAGCCTAATAAGCTACAGACCTGATGCACCCCAAAAAAAAACACTGTCCCTGCAAAGAAAAGGTGGTGTTGGACAGTGGAAATCGCTACAGTACAAGCAGTTTCGGGGTTAATCTTCCCTCCCTAACTATATTCCTTCTTCTGACGAAGCGGCAGCAACCTCTCCCTATGCTCAGATCGGCAGAAGTAACATGGCGGTCGGCGGGAACGCCCCTTTATAGCCCCTGTGACGCTGCAGAAAGCAAGCCAATCACTGCCATGCCCTTCTCTAAGATGGTGGGGACCGAGACCTATGTCATCACGACGCCCACACTCTGCATCCTCCTTCATTGGCTGAGAAATGGCGCTTAAAGCGTCATACGAAACGCGACTTTGGCGCGCAGATCACCGACCTCATGGCCGATCAAACAGTGGGATCGGGTCGGGTTTCACGAAACCCGACTTTGCCAAAAGTCGGCGATTTATGAAAATGTCCGATCCGTTTCTCTCAACCCTATCCTCCACACTTATTCGTTCCTCACACAACTCCAAGATTTCTCCCAAATATCCCCCATCCTCTGGAATTCCACGCCTCAACACGTCCGACTATCCACCACCCTCGGCTCCTTCAGACGGAACCTGAAAACCCATCTCTCAAGAAAGCCTACAATAACCATTCTGCCGCCTCGCCATCGCCAGAGCCGCTGCCTCGCCATCGCCAGAGCCGCCGCCTCGCCCCTACCTTCTGCCTCTTCCCCACTATCCCATAGAATATAAGTCCGCAAGGACAGGGTCCTCTCCCCTCTGTACCAGTCTTATTTACTGTTTACTGTAAACGATATCTATAACTTTGTATGTAACCCCTTTCTCATGTACAGCACCATGGAATTAATGGTGCTATATAAATAAATAATAATAATAACATCATAACTCAGTGCTTGCTGGTGATCCAGGGAATAAGGCAACAGCGGACCTCCTTTCTCGTCATTTTTGGTGGCCGGGGTGGCATCAAGATGTGGTTGAACAGGTTTCTGCTTGCAGAGTTTGTGTGCATTCTAAAGTATAACATACCCATCCATCTGGTCCTCTTCTTCCACTACCCTTTCTTAGCAGACCATGGAAACACTTGTCCATGGATTTTATTACTGACCTACGGTATCGGCAGGCAAGACTGTGGTTCTGGTGGTTGTGGATAGATTCAGTAAAGTGGTGCATTTCATCGCTTTACTGGCACTTCCGAACTCAAAGACTCTTGGTCAGGTTTTTATTAATGAGATCGTGAAACTTCACAGGGTTCCCTCAGATGTGGTGTCAGATTGGGGGACTAAATTTGTTTTTAAATTCTGAAAGGTGTTCCATACTCGACTGGGGGTGCAGCTGTCCTTTTCCTTTGCTTTCCATCCTTAGTTGAATGGACAGACTGAGCAAACTGATCAGAATTTGGAGACTTACCTCAAGCATTTTGTTTCCGAAAACCAAGAGGATCAGGCATCTTACTTACCGTTGGCTGAATTTCCTATTAATAATTATGGCCAAGAATCTACCGGCAGGTCACCGTTCTTTGGTGCATTCAGTTACCATCTGCAGTTTGGTACTTTTAGTGGGGGGGCTTCAGGAGTTCACAAGAACTCGGGAGAAACGTTTTGCTTCGTCACTCTCTTCAGTGTGGCAGGGGAGGTGGGGAAGGGTAATTTGAAGGTCAGGGGAGACAGGTACAAATGTATGGCTGACAGAAAATGCTCACCAGGTCCAGACCTAAGTTTTAATGACTTTGTGTGGTTGTCTACCAGGAATAATCATAATAATGATAATCAAGTTGAAGCTCCGTTCCTGGAAGCTGGGACCTAGGTGTATTGGCCCCATAGAATAACCATCGCCATTACCCTGCAGCTTTTCGTCTTGAGTTGCCTCAGGCTCTTAAAATTCATAATGTGTTCTACAGGTCTCTGCTCAAGAAGTATGTTGAACCTCTTGAGTTCTCTCCCCTGCTGCCGCCCCCAGTCATTGTTGAGGGTAATTTGGAGTTCCAGACTTCAAGGATTGTTGATTCTCGTCTTCAGTGTCATTCCCTGAAGTACTTGGTGCACTGGAGGGGTTATGGTCCAGAACAGAATATGTAGGTTTCAGCATCAGAGGTCAATGCCCCTAAACTGGTTCCTTCATTCTATGCCTCTCATCCTGAGAAATCAGGTCCTGAGTGTCCAGAGGCCACTCGTAGAAGGGGCGGTACTGTCATGGGTGTGTCAGGTGTGACAGACAGTCATTCTAAAAGGGCTGTAGAAGGTCCTTGTGTTTAACTCAAGTACCTTCTTGAATTTTGCATCTCTGTTATGGAGCGATATCCTCCTCCCTCTAGGACCCAAAAGTTACCTCCAAAATTTGCTGCTAATCACACACCTGTGCTGAAGGTTTAAATACATTAAATAGCTGCAGCATGGTGGGAGTGTTAGCTCATACTTGCCTCAGTCTTGTTGGAAGCTCAAGCAGTCGGTTAGTGTCTTCCCTGATGACCCTTAGAAGATTGCTGGTGTGACGTCTCGGTTGTCTTCTCAAGCTAAGTGTTTCCCCCCCTTTCCATCTACCCTCTCTGACTTTAGATTTTGTAGGGACTGACTAGCGTGCACCTCGTCCCCTCCCTATGTAGGTCCTATAACTAGGGACAGCAGGGATTAGGTTCCTGCTCAGCGATTGGTACGGAACCTATTTTGTGATGTTTTGCCTTTACCTAAGAGAGTGGGACAAGTCATTGATGTGATTGATAAGGTTGTACACCTGTTTTATTATTACTAATTGAAGTCTAAATGCATATTTTTCAATTTCTTCTCTATCTATATTTATGCACTGCACTTTGTGTGATGAATAATTCCTATATCACTGTCTGCATTTTATGCATGTTAATTATAATGTAAATACATGCTCTTACAATGATGATTAATGCAAATGATTATAATTATGTATACTCTATATATACCTGGTACTTTCACATGTTCACTGCTTGAGAAAGGTTTTTGTTTGGACCGACATTTCGCCTTCTGGGATGATTAAATAGCTCCTTTTCACTACAAACGGTGTGCTGCCTCCAATTTTTCTGGATTTTTATAATATAATATGCTGCTACATATATACAATACAATACAATATAACTACTATAATACTGCCCATATGTACACAACTATAACTGTTATAATACTGCCCCTATGTAGAAGAATATAACGACTATAATACTGCCCCTATATACAAGAATATAACTACTATAATACTGCCGCTATGTACAAGAGTATAACTACTATAATACTGCCCCTATGTACAAGAATATAACTACTATAATACTGCTGCTATGTACAGGAATATAACTACTATAATACTGCCCCTATGTACAAGAATATAACTACTATAATACTGCTCCTATGTACAAGAATATAACTACTATAATACTACTCCTATGTACAAGAATATAACTACTATAATACTGCCCCTATGTACAAGAATATAACTACTATAATATTGCCCCTATGTACAAGAATATAGCTACTATAATACTGCTATGTACAAGAATATAACTACTATAATACTGCCCCATGAACAAGAATATAGCTACTATAATACTGCCCCCTATGTACAGTACAAGGATATAACTATTATAATACTGCTCCTATGTACAAGAATATAACTACTATAATACTGCTGCTATGTACAGGAATATAACTACTATAATACTGCCCCTATGTACAAGAATATAACTACTATAATACTGCTCCTATGTGCAAGAATATAACTACTATAATATTGCCCCTATGTACAAGAATATAGCTACTATAATACTGCTCCTATGTACAAGAATATAACTACTATAATACTGCCCATATGTACACAACTATAACTGCTATAATACTGCCCCATGTACAAGAATATAACTACTATAATACTGTCCCTATGTACAAGAATATAACTACTATAATACTGCCCCCTATGTACAGTACAAGGATATAACTACTATAATACTGCTCATATGTACGAGAATATAACTACTATAATACTGCTCCTATGTACAAGAATATAACTACTATAATACTGCCCCATGTACAAGAATATAACCATTATAATACTGCCCCTATGTACAGTACAAGGATATAACTACTATAATACTGCTCATACAGTGGGGCAAAAAAGTATTTAGTCAGTCAGCAATAGTGCAAGTTCCACCACTTAAAAAGATGAGAGGCGTCTGTAATTTACATCATAGGTAGACCTCAACTATGGGAGACAAACTGAGAAAAAAAAATCTAGAAAATCACATTGTCTGTTTTTTTAACATTTTATTTGCATATTATGGTGGAAAATAAGTATTTGGTCAGAAACAAACAATCAAGATTTCTGGCGCTCACAGACCTGTAACTTCTTCTTTAAGAGTCTCCTCTTTCCTCCACTCATTACCTGTAGTAATGGCACCTGTTTAAACTTGTTATCAGTATAAAAAGACACCTGTGCACACCCTCAAACAGTCTGACTCCAAACTCCACTATGGTGAAGACCAAAGAGCTGTCAAAGGACACCAGAAACAAAATTGTAGCCCTGCACCAGGCTGGGAAGACTGAATCTGCAATAGCCAACCAGCTTGGAGTGAAGAAATCAACAGTGGGAGCAATAATTAGAAAATGGAAGACATACAAGACCACTGATAATCTCCCTCGATCTGGGGCTCCACGCAAAATCCCACCCCGTGGGGTCAGAATGATCACAAGAACGGTGAGCAAAAATCCCAGAACCACGCGGGGGGACCTAGTGAATGAACTGCAGAGAGCTGGGACCAATGTAACAGGGCCTACCATAAGTAACACACTACGCCACCATGGACTCAGATCCTGCAGTGCCAGACGTGTCCCACTGCTTAAGCCAGTACATGTCCGGGCCCGTCTGAAGTTTGCTAGAGAGCATTTGGATGATCCAGAGGAGTTTTGGGAGAATGTCCTATGGCCTTATGAAACCAAACTGGAACTGTTTGGTAGAAACACAACTTGTCGTGTTTGGAGGAAAAAGAATACTGAGTTGCATTCATCAAACACCATACCTACTGTAAAGCATGGTGGTGGAAACATCATGCTTTGGGGCTGTTTCTCTGCAAAGGGGCCAGGACGACTGATCCGGGTACATGAAAGAATAAATGGAGCCATGTATCATGAGATTTTGAGTGCAAACCTCCTTCCATCAGCAAGGGCATTGAAGATGAAACGTGGCTGGGTCTTTCAACATGACAATGATCCAAAGCACACCACCAGGGCAACAAAGGAGTGGCTTCGTAAGAAGCATTTCAAGGTCCTGGAGTGGCCTAGCCAGTCTCCAGATCTCAACCCTATAGAAAACCTTTGGAGGGAGTTGAAAGTCCGTGTTGCCAAGCGAAAAGCCAAAAACACCACTGCTCTAGAGGAGATCTGCATGGAGGAATGGGCCAACATACCAACAACAGTGTGTGGGAACCTTGTGAAGACTTACAGAAAACGTTTGACCTCTGTCATTGCCAACAAAGGATATATTACAAAGTATTGAGATGAAATTTTGTTTCTGACCAAATACTTATTTTCCACCATAATATGCAAGTAAAATGTTAAAAAAACAGACAATGTGATTTTCTGGATTTTTTTTTCTCAGTTTGTCTCCCATAGTTGAGGTCTACCTATGATGTAAGTTACAGACGCCTCTCATCTTTTTAAGTGGTGAAACTTGCACTATTGCTGACTGACTAAATACTTTTTTGCCCCACTGTATGTACGAGAATATAACTACTATAATACTGCTCCTATGTACAAGAATATAACTACTATAATACTGCTCCTATATACAAGAATATAACTAGTATAATACTGCTCCTATGTACAAGAATATAACTACTATAATACTGCCCCTATGTACAAGAATATAACTACTATAATTCATGCTCCTATGTACAAGAATATAACTACTATAATACTGCCCCTATGTACAAGAATATAACTACTATAATTCATGCTCCTATGTACAAGAATATAACTACTATAATACTGCCCCATATGTACAAAATATAACAACTTGCTTCATTGTCCATGTCTTACCCTTCACATCATGTCTCTTGTAATAGTGACTATCCTGTGATAGTAGTAGCAGTATCCTCCATAATATGCATATGATAGAATTACATACAGGTCCTTCTCAAAAAATTAGCATATAGTGTTAAATTTCATTACTTACCATAATGTAATGATTACAATTAAACTTTCATATATTATAGATTCATTATCCACCAACTGAAATTTGTCACGTCTTTTATTGTTTTAATACTGATGATTTTGGCATACAACTCCTGATAACCCAAAAAACCTGTCTCAATAAATTAGCATATCAAGAAAAGGTTCTCTAAACGACCTATTACCCTAATCTTCTGAATCAACTAATTAACTCTAAACACATGCAAAAGATACCTGAGGCTTTTATAAACTCCCTGCCTGGTTCATTACTCAAAACCCCCATCATGGGTAAGACTAGCGACCTGACAGATGTCAAGAAGGCCATCATTGACACCCTCAAGCAAGAGGGTAAGACCCAGAAAGAAATTTCTCAACAAATAGGCTGTTCCCAGAGTGCTGTATCAAGGCACCTCAATGGTAAGTCTGTTGGAAGGAAACAATGTGGCAGAAAACGCTGTACAACGAGAAGAGGAGACCGGACCCTGAGGAAGATTGTGGAGAAGGACCGATTCCAGACATTGGGGAACCTGAGGAAGCAGTGGACTGAGTCTGGTGTGGAAACATCCAGAGCCACCGTGCACAGGCGTGTGCAGGAAATGGGCTACAGGTGCCGAAATGGGCTACAGAGAAGCAGCACTGGACTGTTGCTAAGTGGTCCCAAGTACTTTTTTCTGATGAAAGCAAATTTTGCATGTCATTCGGAAATCAAGGTGCCAGAGTCTGGAGGAAGACTGGGGAGAAGGAAATGCCAAAATGCCTGAAGTCCAGTGTCAAGTACCCACAGTCAGTGATGGTGTGGGGTGCCATGTCAGCTGCTGGTGTTGGTCCACTGTGTTTCATCAAGGGCAGGGTCAATGCAGCTAGCTATCAGGAGATTTTGGAGCACTTCATGCTTCCATCGGCTGAAATGCTTTATGGAGATGAAGATTTCATTTTTCAGCACGACCTGGCACCTGCTCACAGTGCCAAAACCACTGGTAAATGGTTTACTGACCATGGTATTATTGTGCTCAATTGGCCTGCCAACTCTCCTGACCTGAACCCCATAGAGAATCTGTGGGATATTGTGAAGAGAAAGTTGAGAGACGCAAGACCCAACACTCTGGATGAGCTTAAGGCCGCTATTGAAGCATCCTGGGCCTCCATAACCTCTCAGCAGTGTCACAGGCTGATTGCCTCCATGCCACGCCGCATTGAAGCAGTCATTTCTGCCAAAGGATTCCCGACCAAGTATTGAGTGCATAACTGAACATTATTATTTGATGGTTTTTTTGTTTGTTATTAAAAAACACTTATTTGATTGGATGGGTGAAATATGCTAATTTATTGAGACAGGTTTTTTGGGTTATCAGGAGTTGTATGCCAAAATCATCAGTATTAAAACAATAAAAGACGTGACAAATTTCAGTTGGTGGATAATGAATCTATAATATATGAAAGTTTAATTGTAATCATTACATTATGGTAAGTAATGAAATTTAACACTATATGCTAATTTTTTGAGAAGGACCTGTAATAGTGCTGTTCACAGAATGAGACATCACTGATCGCCATATAATGACTATTTTTTTGTGCATTTTGGAACACACTAAACCAATGTGCTTGTTTTCTTTCCTTTCACCAAAATTTTAGGAAAAGTGTGTGATTTAGTTTATTTTCTTTCTGACAGGTTTGATCAGAATTCCCCCAATGTGCTTGAAGACCCCGTATTAAATACAGTCGCTAAGAAGCTGAACCGCTCTCCTGCGCAGGTGGCCCTGAGATATGTGTTACAGAGGGGATGTGTCGTCTTGGCAAAAAGCTTCAGCCCTGAGAGAATCAAGGAAAACTTCCAGGTAAATGACGAAATTAAAATTAGAATAATTTCCTTTCTCTTTAAAATAATGTATATTTTTTATTACTTTTCATTCACAGGTTTTTGACTTTGACTTAAGTGATAAAGACATGAAATCTCTAAATGGAGTCAATAAAGACATGCGATACATAATTATCCATTCGTAAGTACCTTCTATTTTCCGAGAACAAATTTGTTCATATTTTTTTCATTACATTAACTTTTATTTATTAATATTTTTACAATTTTATTTTAATGTGCTTTTATTTATTATCTTATATTTTATGACCTTACTTTACTTTCTTCTTTTTTAATTTTAGCTGCAAAGAAAGCCCTAAGTATCCATTTGACGATGAGTTTTAAAAACATTGGCTAATTTCTCTGGATTCATCATTATAACCCGGTGTCTTATTATCTTAGTCTAGCAGATTCCAATCTACAGAGAATATACGATCTATGAAATTGATTCTGACTGTGCTGTAGCGCTTATTACGGCTCGCATTTGAAATGACAGCACACAGACATATTTTAACAAGCAATGAGAAATTCTAAGGCTGAGTAGAGATGCTGCAATTACACAGCGAAATCTCTTTCTGTTTTAACTCAAGAGTACAACACTCTTCTATATGTTGCAATAAAATATATTTTGTGTCCAACTTAATTTGAAGGTGTCATCTCTTGGAAAGTTTTGCTAATACCCAGTTAACTGATCAAAAACTAAATATGTATTTCAGTACCTATAATCCTCATAAAATTCTGTACAACATGGTTTCAATTTCATTGTTTTCTGTCTTTCATATGGCTGTCAAATAGCTGAGAATCTGTAGTGGCATCTGTGATCGTGCCCATAGCGGTCCCTTAGCTTTTTAACTAAACATCCTTACATTTATAAGAATGTAGGTGTTATTATTTTAGTTTAAAATACTAATTTTTGCTGTTTTCCACCATATAAGTTTCATTTTCGCTGTTCTGGCTTTAAATATGATATATGAAGCAAAACAAATAAAATAAAACAGCATCATCAGTATCAAGATATTATGATGTGAGAGTGTCCCCAAGGTCAGCTTTGTAACAGTGCATACAATAGTCCTTCAAAACTGAGCCGTTACTGCCGTATGTGCCCATATTACTGATCATCTTAGTACTCCATATAATAATGCCACCACTATTCCCCACATAGTAATGCCCACCACTGTGCCCCTTACAAAGTAACATCCCCCCTTTGTGCTGCCTGGGTGGTAAAACTACACCTTTAAAATATTACTGCCCTGTCCAAAGTGCTCTAGAAAACAGTGCTCCATTTTGTCCCTAAAAATTAATGATGCCCCCATGTGCACCTTTGATGTTCACAATACTCTGAGCGCCCCTATAATAATGCTTCTTAAGTGCCCACTTCACATTTAATAATGTCTCCTGAGTCCCCCTATGTAGAGTAATAATGGCCCATGAGTCCCTAACATCACTTATGTGATCAGACGGACATGTGACCACATGTATGCTATTTGTATGTGCTGACTAGACTCTTTCGGCTTCTCTCTATTCTCTTCTATTGAGAGAAGCCAAATGTATGTAGTTGACGCATGCACATAGCAAATATGTGGTCACATAACCACCTGATCACACTGATGATATTGGGGACTCATGACAGCAGGTGCACCACACTCTATCATGATTTGCCAGGCTGCAGTCATACAGTGGGGAAAAAAGTATTTAGTCGGCCACCAATTGTGCAAGTTCTCCCACTTAATAAGATGAGAGAGGCCTGTAATTTACATCATAGGTAGACCACAACTATGAGAGTCAAAATTGAGAAAACAAATCCAGAAAATCACCTTGTCTGATTTGGCAAGATTTATTTAGCAAATTATGGTGGAAAATAAGTATTTGGTCACCTAAAACATGCAAGATTTCTGGCTCTCACAGACCTGTAACTTCTTCTTTAAGAGGCTCCTCTGTCTTCCACTCATTACCCGTAGTAATGGCTCCTGTTTGAACTTGTTATCAGTATAAAAGACACCTGTCCACAACCTCAAACAGTCACACTCCAAACTCCACTATGGTGAAAATCAAAGAGCTGTCAAAGGACACCAGGAACAAAATTGTAGCCCTGCATCAGGCTGGGAAGACTGAATCTGCAATAGGCAGGCAGCTTGGTGTGATGAAATCAAGTGTGGGAGCAATGATAAGAAAATGGAAGACATACAAGACCACTGATAATCTCCCTTGATCTGGGGCTCCACACAAGATCTCACCCCGTAGGGTCAAAATGATCACAAGAACGGTGAGAAAAATCCCAGAGCCACACGGGGGGACCTAGCAGGGACCACCGTAACAAAGGTTTCCATCAGTAACACACTACATCGCCAGGGACTCAGATCCTGCAGTGCCAGACGTGTCCCCCTGCTTAAGCCAGTACATGTCCAGACCCATCTGAAGTTTGCTAGAGAGCATTTGGATTATCCAGAAGAGTATTGGGAGAATGTCATATGGTCTGATGAAGCCAAAGTACAACTATTTGGTAGAAACAAAACTTGTCATGTTTGGAGGAGACAGAATGCTGAGTTGCATCCAAAAAACAACATACCTACTGTGAAGCATGGGGGTGGCAACATCATGCTTTGGGGCTGTTTCTCTGCAAAGGGACCAGGACAACTGATCTGTGTACATGAAAAAATGAATGGGGTCATGTATCGTGAGCTTTTGATTGCAAACCTCCTACCATCAGCAAGGGCATTGAAGATGAAACGTGGATGGGTCTTTCAGCAGAATAATGATCCCAAGCACACCACCAGGACAACGAAGGAGTGGCTTCGTAAGAAGCATATGAAGGTCCAGGAGTGATCTAGCCAGTCTCCAGATCTCAACACCATAGAAAACCTTTGGAGGGAGTTGAAAGTCCGTGTTGCCCAGGGACAAACCCAAAACATCACTGCTGTATAGGAGATCTGCATGGAGGAAATACTTATTTTCCACTATAATTTGCAAAATAAATCTTTCCAAATCAGACAAGGTGATTTTATGGATTTGTTTTCTCATTTTGACTCTCATAGTTGTGGTCTACCTATGATGCCAATTACAGGCCTCTCTCATCTTTTTAAGTGGGAGAACTTGCACAATTGGTCGCTGACTTACTACTTTTTTCCCCACTGTATATAGTGACTGTAGATTTTTATTCCAAACCCGCACAACCCCTTTAATAACTTTATACAAATGATAAGCTCCTTATTATGAATTTGTTAAAGGGATTGTCTAATTCTATGCTAGAAGTCTGCAGTGACTCTATGTGATTGCAGACTTGTGAATCCTCACATTGCGTGCAGAGCACACTGTCAGGATGTTATGACCTGGTGGTCAGGACAATAATGGACCTGGTGGTTAAGAGCACACGGAATGACCGGATAGTTACTGATAATAAGGACGAGCTCTGGGACGTGGGAACTCTGCTGACCGCAATCCCTAAACCTATCAAACACACTAGAAATAGCCGTGGATTGCGCCTAACGCTCCCTATGCAACTCGGCACAGCCTAAGAAACTAGCTAGCCCTGAAGATAGAAAAATAAAGCCTACCTTGCCTCAGAGAAATTCCCCAAAGGAAAAGGCAGCCCCCACATATAATGACTGTGAGTAAAGATGAAAATACAAACACAGAGATGTAATAGATTTAGCAAAGTGAGGCCCGACTTACTGAACAGACCGAGGATAGGAAAGGTTACTTTGCGGTCAGCACAAAAACCTACAAAAAGATCACGCAGAGGGCGCAAAAAGACCCTCCGCACCGACTCACGGTGCGGAGGCGCTCCCTCTGCGTCCCAGAGCTTCCAGCAAGCAAGACAACAAATTAAATAGCAAGCTGGACAGAAAAATAGCAAACCAAAGAAATACAAGCTGGAACTTAGCTTCTGATGGGAAGACAGGTCACAAGAATGATCCAGGAGTGAACAGACCAATACTGGAACATTGACAGGAGGCATGGAGCAAAGATCTAAGTGGAGTTAAATAGAGCAGCAGCTAACGAATTAACCTCGTCACCTGTGAAACTCAGAAACACCCACCAGAGGAAGTCCATGGACAGAACCAGCCGAAGTACCATTCATGACCACAGGAGGGAGCCCGACAACAGAATTCACAACAGTACCCCCCCTTGAGGAGAGGTCACCGAACCCTCACCAGAGCCCCCAGGCTGACCAGGATGAGCCAAATGAAAGGCACGAACCAGATCGGCAGCATGAACATCAGAGGCAAAAACCCAGGAATTATCTTCCTGACCATAACCCTTCCACTTGACCAGGTACTGGAGTTTCCGTCTCGAAACACGAGAATCCAAAATCTTCTCCACCACATACTCCAACTCCCCCTCAACTAACACCGGGCAGGAGGATCAACGGATGGAACCACAGGCGCCACGTATCTCCGCAATAACGACCTATGGAACACATTATGGATGGCAAAAGAAGCAGGAAGGGCCAAACAAAATGACACAGGATTGATAACCTCAGAAATCTTATACGGACCAATGAAACGAGGCTTAAACTTAGGAGAGGAAACCTTCATAGGAACATAACGAGACGACAACCAAACCAAATCCCCAACACGAAGTCAGGGACCCACACAGCGCCGGCGGTTAGCGAAACGTTGAGCCTTCTCCTGGGACAATGTCAAATTGTCCACCACATGAGTCCAAATCTGCTGCAACCTATCCACCACAGTATCCACACCAGGACAGTCGGAAGACTCAACCTGCCCTGAAGAGAAACGAGGATGGAAACCAGAATTGCAAAAAAACGGCGAAACCAAAGTAGCCGAGCTGGCCCGATTATTAAGGGCGAACTCAGCCAACGGCAAAAAGGACACCCAATCATCCTGATCAGCAGAAACAAAGCATCTCAGATATGTTTCCAAAGTTTGATTAGTTCGTTCGGTTTGGCCATTTGTCTGAGGATGGAAAGCCGAGGAAAAAGACAAATCAATGCCCATCCTAGCACAAAAGGATCGCCAAAACCTTGAAACAAACTGGGAACCTCTGTCAGAAACGATGTTCTCCGGGATACCATGTAACCGAACCACATGCTGGAAAAATAATGGCACCAAATCAGAGGAGGAAGGCAATTTAGACAAAGGTACCAAATGGACCATCTTAGAAAAGCGATCACAAACCACCCAAATGACCGACATCTTTTGAGAGACGGGGAGATCCGAAATAAAATCCATAGAAATATGCGTCCAGGGCCTCTTCGGGACCGGCAAGGGCAAAAGCAACCCACTGGCACGAGAACAGCAGGGCTTAGCCCGAGCACAAGTCCCACAGGACTGCACAAAAGAACGCACATCCCACGACAAAGATGGCCACCAGAAGGATCTAGCCACCAAATCTCTGGTACCAAAGATTCCAGGATGCCCAGCCAACACTGAACAATGAATCTCAGAGATAACTCTACTAGTCCATCTATCAGGGACAAACAGTTTCTCCGCTGGGCAACGGTCAGGTCTATCAGCCTGAAATTTTTGCAGCACCCGCCGCAAATCAGGGGAGATGGCAGACAAAATTACCCCCTCTTTGAGAATACCCACCGGCTCAGGAACACCCGGAGAGTCAGGCACAAAACTCCTTGACAGGGCATCAGCCTTCACATTCTTAGAGCCCGGAAGGTACGAAACCACAAAATCAAAACAGGAGAAAAATAACGACCATCGAGCCTGTCTCGGATTCAACCGTTTGGCAGACTCAAGATAAGTCAAATTCTTGTGATCTGTCAAGACCACCACGCGATGCTTGGCTCCTTCCAGCCAATGACGTCACTCCTCGAATGCCCACTTCATGGCCAACAATTCACGATTACCAACATCATAGTTTCGCTCAGCAGGCGAAAACTTTCTAGAAAAGAAAGCACATGGCTTCATCACCGAGCCCTCAGAACTTCTCTGCGACAAAACAGCCCCTGCTCCAATCTCAGAAGCATCAACCTCAACCTGAAACGGAAGCGAAACATCTGGCTGGCACAACACAGGGGCAGAAGAAAAACGACGCTTCAACTCCTGAAAAGCCTCTACAGCCGCAGAAGACCAATTGACCACATCAGCACCCTTCTTGGTCAAATCAGTCAACGGTTTAAGCAACAGTAGAAAAATTAGCGATGAAGCGCCGATAAATATTAGCAAAGCCCAGGAACTTTTGCAGGCTCTTCACAGATGTCGGCTGAGTCCAATCGTAAATGGCCTGGACTTTAACAGGGTCCATCTCGATAGTAGAAGGGGAAAAAATGAACCCCAAAAATGAAACCTTCTGAACTCCAAAGAGACACTTTGACCCCTTCACAAACAAGGAATTCGCACGAAGGACCTGGAACACCATTCTGACCTGCTTCACATGAGACTCCCAATCATCTGAAAAGACCAAAATATCATCCAGATACACAATCAGGAATTTATCCAGGTACTCTCGGAAGATGTCATGCATAAAGGACTGAAATACTGATGGAGCATTGGAAAGCCAGAATGGCATAACCAGGTACTCAAAATGGCCCTCGGGCGTATTAAATGCTGTTTTCCATTCATCGCCTTGTTTAATACGCACAAGATTATACGCCCCTCGAAGATCTATCTTGGTGAACCAACTAGCCCCTTTAATACGAGCAAACAAATCAGACAGCAACGGCAAAGGATACTGAAATTTGACAGTAATTTTATTAAGAAGGCAGTAATCAATACAAGGTCTCAAAGAACCATCCTTCTTGGCCACAAAAAAGAACCCTGCTCCTAACGGTGATGACGACGGGCGAATATGGCCTTTCTCCAAGGATTCCTTTATATAACTCCGCATAGCGGCGTGTTCTGGCACAGATAAATTGAACAATCGGCCCTTAGGAAACTTACTACCAGGAATCAAATTAATTGCACAATCGCAATCCCTATGAGGAGGTAGGGCACTGGCTTTGGGCTCATCAAATACATCCCGATAATCCGACAAAAACTCTGGAACTTCAGAAGGAGTGGAAGACGAAATAGACAAAAATGGAACATCACCATGTACCCCCTGGCAACCCCAGCTGGACACAGACATAGATTTCCAGTCCAATACTGGATTATGAACCTGTAGCCATGGCAACCCCAAAACGACCACATCATGCAGATTATGCAACACCAGAAAGCGGATATCCTCCTGATGTGCAGGAGCCATGCACATGGTCAATTGGGTCCAATACTGAGGCTTATTCTTGGCCAAAGGCGTAGCCTCAATTCCTCTCAATGGAATAGGATACTGCAAGGGCTCCAAGAAAAAACCACAGCGCCTAGCATACTCCAAGTCCATCAAATTCAGGGCAGCGCCTGAATCCACAAATGCCATAACAGAATAGGATGACAAAGAGCAAATCGGGGTGACAGACAATAGAAATTTAGACTGTACCGTACCAATGGTGGCAGACCTAGCGAACCGCTTAGTGCGCTTAGGACAATCGGAGATAGCATGAGTGGAATCACCACAGTAAAAACATAGCCCATTCCGACGTCTGTGTTCTTGCCGTTCAGCTCTGGTCAAAGTCCTATCACATTGGATAGGCTCAGGCCCATGCTCAGATAGTACCGCCAAATGGTGCACAGCTTTACGCTCACGCAAGCGTCGATCGATCTGAATGGCCAAGGACATAGACTCATTCAGACCAGCAGGCATGGGAAACCCCACCATGACATCCTTAAGGGCTTCAGAGAGACCCTTTCTGAAGATTGCTGCCAGGGCACATTCATTCCACTGAGTGAGCACAGACCACTTTCTAAACTTCTGACAATATATCTCCGCTTCATCCTGACCCTGACACAGAGCCAGCAAGATTTTCTCTGCCAGATCCACTGAATTAGGTTCGTCATAAAGCAATCCAAGCGCCAGGAAAAACGCATCAATATCACGCAATGCCGGATCTCCTGGCACAAGGAAAAATGCCCAGTCTTGAGGGTCACCACGTAACAAAGAAATAATGATCTTTACTTGTTGAACAGGGTCACCTGAGGAGCGAGGTTTCAAGGCAAGAAACAATTTACAATTATTTTTGAAATTCAAGAACTTAGATCTATCACCAAAAAACAAATCAGGAATTGGAATCCTAGGCTCTGACATCGGATTCTGAACCACAAAATCTTGAATGTTTTGTATCCTTGTAGTGAGATTATCCATCCAAGAGGACAGACCTTGAATGTCCATGTTTACACCTGTGTCCTGAACCACCCAGAGGTAAAGGGGAAAATAGAGACAAAACACACTGCAAAGAAAAAAAAATGGTCTCAGAACTTCTCTTATCCCTCTATTGAGATGCATTAGTACTTTGGGCCACCTGTACTGTTATGACCTGGTGGTCAGGACAATAATGGACCTGGTGGTTAAGAGCACACGGAATGATCTGATAGTTACTGATAATAAGGACGAGCTCTGGGACGTGGGAACTCTGCTGACCGCAATCCCTAAACCTATCAAACACACTAGAAATAGCCGTGGATTGCGCCTAACGCTCCCTATGCAACTCGGCACAGCCTAAGAAACTAGCTAGCCCTGAAGATAGAAAAATAAAGCCTACCTTGCCTCAGAGAAATTCCCCAAAGGAAAAGGCAGCCCACACATATAATGACTGTGAGTAAAGATGAAAATACAAACACAGAGATGAAATAGATTTAGCAAAGTGAGGCCCGACTTACTGAACAGACCGAGGATAGGAAAGGTTACTTTGCGGTCAGCACAAAAACCTACAAAAAGACCACGCAGAGGGTGCAAAAAGACCCTCCGCACCGACTCACGGTGCGGAGGCGCTCCCTCTGCGTCCCAGAGCTTCCAGCAAGCAAGACAACAAATTAAATAGCAAGCTGGACAGAAAAATAGCACACCCAAGAAATACAAGCTGCAACTTAGCTTCTGATGGGAAGACAGGTCACAAGAACGATCCAGGAGTGAACTAGACCAATACTGGAACATTGACAGGTGGCATGGAGCAAAGATCTAAGTGGAGTTAAATAGAGCAGCAGCTAACAAATTAACCTTGTCACCTGTGAAACTCAGAAACACCCACCAGAGGAAGTCCATGGACAGAACCAGCTGAAGTACCATTCATGACCACAGGAGGGAGCCCGACAACAGAATTCACAACACAGGATTCTCCGCTGTGGGAATTGGGTTGTCATGTGACCTCAAGTATGGCATTTGAACACTCCTGGTCACAATCCGACTAGACTGTTTCTGGTCTTACTTTATTGAGTGAGGATGGTCAGTTAGAACATGGCCAGGAGTATGCAAATCGCATACTTGTTCATACGGGCAATGGAGAATCAGTGTGCGCGATGTGAAGATTCACAATTTTGCAGCCACATAGGAGTAACTGCAGACTTGTAGAATTAGATCAGACAATCCTTTTAAATAAAGTACAGCTTGTGCCATGGTTATTTTATGGGGGTTTGTTATACTAACAGGCTGGGGCTTATTGTAAGACCTAAGCTGTAAATATAATAAGCCTCCCACCTCCACCCTCCCCAGACAACAACTATTAGATAAGATTGCATTGCATATAATCTAAGAAATGGAATGCAAGGCCCCCACAACGCCATCCCCACTACCCTAATTGAGCTCCCTTTTCGCATTCACCCACGGGCGTATTATCAGAGGGTCAATATGGGCGGTAGCCCAGGGCCTAGTGGTGTGGGGGGGCCCTGGGCTACCGCACAGATTGACCCTCTGATAATTGTCTGTGAATGCCCGCCGGCCAGTAGCATAGCTACCAGGGGGGCAGAGGGTGCTGTCGCCCCGGAGCTCAGAGGGGCCCACCTGGAGCTACTGCCGATATAGGTAAGCTCCACTGTAGTGCAGAGAGACATGATCTCCCTGCACTACAACTGTCTGTTCTATAGATCGGGACGCTGAATGCCGGAAATGTACCTCTGCTGCAGGGGTCAAACTGCAGACATGCCCACATTGCACGCTGTGTCTGCAGGGGAGACCTCACAGCACAGGGCACCGGCTTCTTCCTGCTGAGAGGAGCAGGAGAAAGTCAGGACGCTGCTTCTTCCCTCCCTGAGCCCTGCATACAGGAGCAGGACCAGTGGCGTAACTACAAAGTTATGGGCCCCGGTGCGAACTTTCAAATGGGGCCCCCCCTCCAAAACATTTTCCACCCAAATCCACATCCTGCCCATGCTCCTGCCCCATCCGTCTCCACATTCTGCCCCATCCGTCTCCGCATTCTGCCCCATCCGTCTCCGCATTCTGCCCCATCCGTCTCCGCATTCTGCCCCATCCGACTCCGCATTCTGCCCCATCCATCTCCACATTCTGCCCCATCCATCTCCGCATTCTGCCCCATCCGTCTCCACATTCTGCCCCATCCGTCTCCGCATTCTGCCCCATCCGTCTCCGCATTCTGCCCCATCCGTCTCCGCATTCTGCCCCATCCGACTCCGCATTCTGCCCCATCCATCTCCACATTCTGCCCCATCCATCTCCGCATTCTGCCCCATCCGTCTCCGCATTCTGCCCCATCCGTCTCCGCATTCTGCCCCATCCAACTCCGCATTCTGCCCCATCCGTCTCCACATTCTGCCCCATCCATCTCCACATTCTGCCCCATCCGTCTCCACATTCTGCCCCATCCGTCTCCACATTCTGCCCCATCCGTCTCCACATTCTGCCCCATCCGTCTCCACATTCTGCCCCATCCGTCTCCACATTCTGCCCCATCCGTCTCCACATTCTGCCCCATCCGTCTCCACATTCTGCCCCATCCGTCTCCACATTCTGCCCCATCCGTCTCCACATTCTGCCCCATCCGTCTCCACATTCTGCCCCATCCATCTCCACATTCTGCCCCATCCGTCTCCACATTCTGCCCCATCCGTCTCCACATTCTGCCCCATCCGTCTCCACATTCTGCCCCATCCATCTCCACATTCTGCCCCATCCGTCTCCACATTCTGCCCCATCCGTCTCCGCATTCTGCCCCATCCATCTCCACATTCTGCCCCATCCATCTCCACATTTTGCCCCATCCATCTCCACATTCTGCCCGTCTCCATATCTCACCAGAACAGCAGGAACCGGAAATCTGCTGCTGGTTGATACGAGCTGCACACAACCAGGACTGAGCTGCTGAGAGCTGAAGGACCTGTGGTGACGTCATCGTCATGTGATCAGGAGGCGGAGCTGATAAATGGTGAAAGACCTATGATAGTGATGACGTCACCACAGGATCTTCAGCTCTTCCTTTCAGATCAGGCGTCGGCTGCTGATCTGATGTGTGCGCCCGGCAGGTCAGGTGGAGGGCCGGTCTGTCTGTTGCCGTGAGGGACGAATCACCTGCACGGCAACAGTTTTTAACTTTTTGCTGGTGTCGGTGTGCATCTGATCTGCCGGGGCCCCTGACTACCCCGGGCCCGGTCGCAATGGCGACTGCTGCGACCGTGGTAGTTACGCCCCTGAGCAGGACAGGAGATAGGACGACATAGAAGCTCAGGCTGCAGGGGGCTGGAGGTGACTGCACTGTGCAGTGAGGAGGAGGCAGGGCACTGTTTCCCCCTCCTGACATGTCCCTGAGGTCTCTTTCAGTCCCCCCTCCCTCTCTGTCAGTCTGTCAGTTGCTCTCTGTCAGTCGCTCTGTCAGTCTGTCAGTCCCTCTCTGTCAGTCGCTCTCTGTCAGTCTGTCAGTCCCTCTCTGTCAGTCGCTCTGTCAGTCTGTCAGTCCCTCTCTGTCAGTCGCTCTGTCAGTCTGTCAGTCCCTCTCTGTCAGTCGCTCTGTCAGTCTGTCAGTCCCTCTCTGTCAGTCGCTCTGTCAGTCTGTCAGTCCCTTTCTGTCAGTCGCTCTGTCAGTCTGTCAGTCGCTCTCTGTCAGTCGCTCTCTGTCAGTTGCTCTCTGTCAGTCTGTCAGTCCCTCTCTGTCAGTCTGTCAGTCCCTCTCTGTCAGTCTGTCTGTCGCTCTGTCAGTCGCTCTGTCAGTCACTCTCTGTCAGTCGCTCTCTGTCAGTCGCTCTCTGTCTCGCTGGAGGACACACTGGGGCAGATTGCTGGAGGACACACTGGGGCAGATGATTGCTGGAGACACTGGGGCAATGCTGGAGACACTGGGGCAGATTGCTGGACACACTGGGGTAATGCTGGAGGACACACTGGGGCAGATTGCTGGAGACACTGGGGCAGATTGCTGGAGACACTGGGGCAATGCTGGAGACACTGGGGCAATGCTGGAGACACTGGGGGCAATGCTGGAGGACACACTGGGGCAGATGATTGCTGGAGACACTGGGGCAGATTGCTGGACACACTGGGGCAATGCTGGAGGCACTGGAGCAATGCTGGAGACACTGGTGCAGATTGCTGGACACACTGGTGCAGATTGCTGGACACACTGTCTGGGGGCAATACTGGACACACTGGGGCAATATGCTGGACACACTGGGGCAGATTGCTGGACACACTGGGGCAGATTGCTGGACACACTGTCTAGGGGCAATGCTAGACACACTGGGGCAGATTGCTGGACACACTGGGAGCAATATGCTGGAGTCAGACATTGGGGCAGATTGCTGGAGACGCTGTCTGGGGGCAGATTGCTGGACACTGGGGCAATATGCTGGACATACTGGGGCAGATTGCTGGACACACTGGGGATAATATGCTGGACACACTGGGGCAGATTGCTGGACATACTGGGGGCAGGACTGGAGGCATGGGCAGAATGTAGACACGGGGCATGATTGGAGACACGGGGTAGAATGAAAGACATGGGGCAGGATTGGATCATGGGGCAGGATGGATACGATGGAGACAGATGGGGCAGGATGGGGAGATCATATGGGGTAGAATGGATACTCATGAGTGCAGGATGGGAGAACATATGGCTGGAGCCAGGAATGAGACACACGGAGCCAGGATGGCGAATATTATTACCATAGGGGCTAATTAAGGGATATTATTACTGCAGTGATGTATTTATTTTATTTTTTGAGTATACTGTTTTAAATGGGGGGGCGGTCCTGTTACTGTGCAGAGTGACACTATATAGCCTTTTTTTCTTCATGTGGTGTAATGTAGAAGTTGTGAAAAATTAAGTAATATGTTCTGCAAGCGGAGCTCGAGATAACTGTGTTATTTCCTGCAGAAACGTGTCCTGGCTGGAAGAAATGATGGCGGTCTGTGCTGGATGAAAGATGAAGGACTTCACCTAGAGACGTCACTGGTGAGTCAGTGTTACCTATACACTGACACTATACACTGTATACTATATACAGAGGTCCTGTGTACAATGTCACCAGTGATCACTGTATTACCTCTACACAGACACTGCATACTAAGTACAGATCTCCTGTGAATACTGGCACTTATGGTGATAGTATTGTGTTTTTTTGTTTTTTTATTACTGATCAGTATTGTAGTATTCAGT
This sequence comes from Ranitomeya imitator, assembly GCF_032444005.1. Lineage (NCBI taxonomy): Eukaryota > Metazoa > Chordata > Amphibia > Anura > Dendrobatidae > Ranitomeya > Ranitomeya imitator. The sequence continues at coordinate 15,166,537 of NC_091285.1, read as the reverse complement.
CACTATGTGGTGGTAATATGTCGTCTGGAAATGGTGTTGTGGTATTTGTCCCTCGTATGTGCTATTTGGTCACCAAGTGGTGGTAATATGTGGTCTTGACATGGTGCGGTGGTATTTGTCCCTTGTATGTGCTATTTGGTCACCAAGTGGTAATATGTGGTCTTGACATGGTGCGGTGGTATTTGTTCCTTGTATGTGATATTATTCGATCACTGTGGTTGTAATTTGTGGTCTGGTCATGGTTCGGTGGTATTTGTTCCTTGTATGTGATATTATTGGTCAAAATACAGCTAAATTGTATTGCAGATTTTAACAAATATTTAATAGGTTACAGTAGAGTAGGGCCCGGCCATTTTTCTGGAATAATCTGGTTCGGGTATATCATGACCCCCGTCACATGACCCCCGTCACATGACCGGGGGGCCCACAGTGTCTGAACAGCCCGGGGCCCTGGCTACCCTTAATCCACCCCTGCATTCACCCCACTCCCACAGTAACATACTAACACCATATGCTTTAATTTATTTAAAAGAACAAACATTATGTTCCAACACATTTATGAAAGTGTCCGTCCGTGCCATGGTCCATGCCAGGCACTGTCCTGGGCTCCTGGCACAACCTAAGCTGCAGCTGCTCACTAGCACCCAGGGCCCGAGTGGACCAATAGGAACGCACCTGAGGTGGAGCTAACCGCAGTGCTGCCAGCCTGTCAGAAGACTATCAAGTTAGCAGCGCACCAGCCGGCACCGTGCGCTGCAGTGAGACTCTGCTATTGGCTGCTGTGCAGCGTGCACAGTCTCCACTCAGATGGAGAACAGGCAACGACACCGCAGCATGCCTCCATGTCTGTGACACATCAGAGAGCCGCAGCCGCTTATTGCTTAACGATTGAAGCGGTCGCGGCTCCGGGTGGGCCCATCCATGTGACAGGGCCCGGGGCGACGGCCCCCTCTGCCCCCCAGTAGCTACGCTACTGCATGGAAGATAAATTATACGCAAGATTATGGGTGACTCCGTGGAGAATGACTTCTCCTCCATCCAGGGCCGGCTCCAGGTTTTCGTCGGCCCTGGGCGAAAGAGTCTCAGTGGGCCCCTTTAACATGTACCACAATTCATGATGCATGAGAAATGTTGGTATCGTACAATGCCAGAGATTTCACTTCTTACATGACATGAGTGATAGCTATTGTAAATTCTACAATAACTCAGAAACCGGTGAATCCTCGCAGAGCACAGTGCGTGCCTTGAGGGGATTCAAAAGTTTTCACTTTAGACCGGACTGTATAGTCCTCCATACAGTATTATGGGCACCATATAGTCCTCCATACAGTATATTGGCATCACATAGTCCTCCTTACAGTATTATGGGCACCACATAGTCCTCCTTACAGTATTATGGGCACCACATAGTTCTCCATACAGTATTATGGGCACTATATACTCCATATGGTATTATGAACACCACATAGTCCTCCATATGGTATTATGGACACCACATAGTTCTCCATACAGTATTATGGGACCACATAGTCCTCCATACAGTATATCGGCATCACATAGTCCTCCTTACAGTATTATGGGCACCACATAGTCCTCCTTACAGTATTATGGGCACCACATAGTTCTCCATACAGTATTATGGTCACTATATACTCCTCCATATGGTATTATGAACACCACATAGTTCTCCATACAGTATTATGGGACCACATAGTCCTCCATACAGTATATCGGCATCACATAGTCCTCCTTACAGTATTATGGGCACCACATAGTCCTCCATACAGTATTATGGGCACCACATACTCCTCCATAAAGTATTATGGGCACCACATAGCCCTCATACAGTATAATGAGCCCCATATATTGCTTAATACAGAATAATGGGCCCCATATATTACTCTATACAGTATAATGGACCCTATATACTGCTCCTTAAAAATGGGCCCCATGATATTCTCCATACAGAATGGGCGCCATATAATGCTCCATACAAAATGGACCCCATATATTGCTCCATACAGAATTGGCCCCATACAACACATCATACAGTATGGGCCTCATATATTGCTCCATGCACAAAGCGGTGAGCGGCCAATCCGAGAGTAAAGTGAGAGGGGTGTGTATCACGTGTGAAGGGAGCGTATTAGCATGTGTGCTTGCATATTATGCGGCGCATGCACAGTCCTTCTTACCCATGTATAGAGTATGTTCTGGTTTGCGGCCCCATTGCACGCAAGCATTCCAGCACCCTCGTGGAGACGGCGCGTGCGCAGGCGTGTCAGAACTGGCCACTCTCCGAAGCCTCTATGGGGGGAGGAGCGTGCATGTGCTCTATACCAAGCAATGCACTCAAGGAGAAAGATGCCCAAGGTGAAGGAGTTTGTGTTTTATGTAAGAAGTAAGATGTTAGAAAGTGAAATACAATATATGTTGTCTAACTAGGTGATGAACTTGTAAGTCATGGGTAAATTAATTTAGAAACAAAAAATGACATAAGTGTAGTGCAAGTTTTACGGCAAGTAAATATAACAGATGGAAAGCATATCAAATATTAAATAGCAGGTGGAGGTGGAGTTGCTGTAGAATGGGGAAAAAGTGTCCAGAGTGCCAAGAATTAAAAATATAATGTCCAGCGCAATATAACAAGAAGCTAGGAATCAATTACTTGTATTGAGGGAATTAGTGGTGAAAAACGAGGGTGTAATGAGCAGCTTGAAAGTTCCTGATAAGTGTGTAACGCACAATAGGGAATGGTGTATGACCTGAGTATAAACAATGCGCGTTCTTCGGATTATTATTATACATTTTTATAGCACCATTTATTCCATGGCGCTTTACACATGAAAGGGGCAAATATAGACAAGTACAGGAGACATGAGTAAAACAAGGCACACACAAGTACAGGAGGGAGGACCCTGCCCGCGAGGGCTCACAGTCTACAGGGGACGGGTGAGGATACACTAGGAGAGGGTAGAGCTGGTCGTGCGGCGGTTCAGCAGACTAAGGATCACTGCAGGTTGTAGGCTTGTCGGAAGAGGTGGGTCTTCAAGTTCTTTTTGAAGATTTCCGTGGTAGGCGAGAGTCTGATGTGTTGGGGTAGAGAGTTCCAGAGTATGGGGGAAGCACTGGAGAAATCTTGTATGCAGTTGTGGGAAGAAGAGATAAGAGGGGAGAAGAGAAGGAAATCTTGAGAGGATCGAAGGTTGCGTGTGGGTAAGTACAGGGAGACCATGTCACAGATGTATGGAGGAGACAGGTTGTGGATGGCTTTGTATGTCATAGTTAGGGTTTTGAACTGGAGCCTCTGGATGATGGAAGCCAGTGAAGGGCTTGGCATAGGGGAGAGGCTGGGGAATAGTGGGGAGACAGGTGGATTAATCGGGCAGCAGAGTGTAGGATGGATTGGAGTGGTGCCAGAGTGCTAGAGGGGAGGCCAGAGAGTAGGAGGTTGCAGTAGTCGAGGCGGGAGATGATAAGGGCATGCACTAGTGTTTTTGTGGTGTCGCGGTCAAGGAATGCGGGGATCCAGGAAATATTTTTGAGTTTGAGTCGGCAGGAGGAGGCAAGGGCTTGTATGTGCAGCTTGAAAGAGAGGGCAGAGTCAAGGATTACCCCAAGGCACCGAGCGTGTTTGACTGGGGAAAATTAGCAGCCATTGACATAAATGGATAGGTCTGGTGGAGGGGTAGAGTGAATTGGGGAAAGATGATGAATTCTGTTTTGTCCATGGTCAGTTTTAGAAAGCGAGCAGAAAAGAAAGCTGCAATAGCAGACAGGCATTGTGGGATTTTGGTCAGTAAGGAGGTGAGGTCAGGTCCAGGTAGGTAGATCTGCGTGCCATCGATGTAGAGATGATACTGCAAACTGTGGGATTCTATGAGCTGTCCCAGGCTGAAGGTGTTGATGGAGAAGAGCAGGGGCCCTAGGACTGAGCCTTGGGGAACACCGACAGACAGGGGGCGAGGTGAGGAGGTGTTGTGGGAGAGGGAGACACTGAATGTTCGGTCTGTTAGCTATGACGAGATCCAGGATAGGGCCAAGTCTGTGATACCAAGAGGTGAGAGAATCTGTAGCAGGAGGGAGTGGTCGACAGTGTGGATTGCCCTACCATGGAAGCGGGGTACTCGGTATCGGGTCCGGTCTTAAAGGGGATGTCACGGTGGCTGCGACCCGGTCCGTTGCCCTGGGTGCCCAATTAAAGGGAAAGTCTTTTAGGGGTTTTATGAACAGTTTGTGTTCAGTAGGGACCGACGCTGCATAAAGGGGTCCTCTGGGGTGATGTTATGGCAGCTTCCCACAGGTGAAGTATGTCCCCAGGGCTCCTGGTGTATAGGTGAAGATGGTGGGTGGGGTGATGAAGAACGAGGACACAGGTTTGCAGTCTTTACCTGGTTTACTGTAGCTTCAGGCAACTGCAGTCCAGGGCACCAGACATCAGGTACAGGCAGGGTCCGGCCGGCTTGGAAGCGAATCCAGAGTCCCTTGTACCAGGTGGAGATCAAAGCCTTCCTCCAAGTGCGGTGGTGACATGGTTCCTTACTGCCTAAGGCTTCACATAAGGTCCCCACAGTTCCTCTCTCTGTCCCGCCATAAAGGATAGGACAAAACCTGTATGACAGGTGAACTAGGCCTTTTTACAGGGTCTCTTGGATCACCCGGGCCGTATAATTATCACTGTGTCTCCTGGGTATAAATGCAGACAGGTGATCTGCCATCCAGCTGTCCTGCCGGTTTCTGTTATGCCTCTATAGAGTTCAGCACTGGCACGGTTTTCCAGCTACCGGAATCTGCACTAGCCAGGGAGGTAGCCTTTTCTCAGCTCTGCTCCCCGGTGTTTCTCTCCTTTGCTTTCTCCCTCCTGCTCTCCTTCTACAAGCTGTCGGTGCGTTCTGTTCTCCTGCTCCAGGAGCTGTGGTTCCTAGGACCACACGGCTCCTTCAGACTTTCCGCCCCTCTAGGTCCATCTGTTCTCTTTCACTGTCTCTCTCAGACTCTCTACTAACTTTCTCTCCAACCAGAATATCAGGAAGTTCCCCTTAATCCGGATTCAGAGCTCCCCCTTCTGGCCTGGATTGTGAACGTGTTGTATGTGAGATTTACCTGGTGAAAGATATCCTTCATCGCTTCCAAGCGTGCACCACTCTCCCCAAGGGGAAATCAATGCCACTGTGACGACCAGGACCCTGGGGCGTCACAAGTGTCAAAGGCAGAAGACAGGTCCAGGAGAAGTAGGATAGAGTAGTGTCGCTTGCTCTTGGTGGTTAGTAGGTCGTTGGTAACATTAGTTAGGGCAGTTTCAGTTGAGTGATGTAGCCGGAAGCCAGATTGTAACCAGTAAAAGAGGGAGCAGGAGGAGAGGTAGGAGGACAGTTCAAGATTGACATGTTGTTCCAGTAGTTTTGAGGCATAAGGGAGAAAAGATATCGGGCAATAGCTAGACAGAGGATAGGTCGAGGGAGGGCTTTTTGAGGATGGGTGTGATTGAGGTATGTTTAAAGGATGAGGGGAAGACACCATTTGTAAGTGAGAGGTTGAAGATGGGATGGGATGAAGACTGTGGCGAGGTTAGGGATTAGGTGGGACGGGAGTGGGTCAAGTGTGCAAGTGGTGAGATGTGATCTTGACAGGAGGGTGGAGAGCTGATCTTCTGTCATGTTGGAGAAGCTGTTTTTGGAGGAACAGGCCTGAGCAGCTAAGAGGGACATTGGGGGCTGTGGGCCAAAGCTTTCTCTGATCGTATCAATTTTCTGCTTAAAGAAAGAGGCAAAGTCTTCAGCAGGAATGAGAGGAGAGGGAAAAGGTGCTGGGGTACAGAGTAGAGAATTGAAAGTGTGAAAAAGCTGTTTAGGGTTGTGAGATAGGGAGGATAAGAGAGCTGAGAAGTAAGTTTGTTTTGCGGCAGTGAGTTTGGACTTGAAGCTGGCGAGAGACTGCTTGTATGCGATGAAGCGCTTGACAGAATGGGATCTCTTGCATCTCCACTCAGTAACCCCAGAAGACCCCAGAAGACCCCAAAAGCTCTCAGTTCTTCGGTCAGGCTGGTCAGTCAGGGCTGCCTGTTGATTGTACAAGTTTTGCTATGTGTGACAGGGGGCCAAATCAAGTGTTGCTGTTATTGTGGTGTTATAAAAAGTGGCAGCAGCATCTGTGTCATGAAGGGAAGCTATGTCTGTAAGAGGGAGAAAGGACTTAGAGAGTGATTGTAAATTGAGGTGTTTAAGATTTCTGCGAGGGTGAGTGAGTTTGTGGAGTGGGTGTTCCGCACTAAGAGAGGAGAGGGAAGAGAATGTCAGTAGGTTGTGGTCAGACAGGGGGAGGGGTGAGTTAGTGATATTAGTAAGGGAACAATGATGGGTGAAGATGAGGTCCAGCGTGTGGCCATCTTTGTGAGTGGCCTCAGAGGACCATTGAGTGAGGCCAAAGGAGGCAGTGAGCGATAAAAGTTTGGAGGCAGCTGGGGTGGAAGTGTCAATGGGGATGTTGAAGTCACCCATAATGATAGTGGGGATGTCAGCAGAGAGAAAATGAAGCAGCCAGGTGGTGAAGTGGTCGAGAAAGGTGGAGATGGCTAGTTCTGGGGGGTGGTAGATTACAACTAGCTGGAGGTTGGAGGGGGAGTAGATGCGGATGGAGTGCACCTCAAACGAGGTAAGAGTAGCAGAAGGTGGTAGTGGAATTGGGGTAAAGGAGCAGGTACCAGACAGGAGCAAGCCAACTCCTCCACCATGTTTGTTGCTGGGGTGAGGGGTGTGAGAGAGATAAAATCCGCCATAAGAAAGAGCAGCTGGAGAGGCTGAGTCAGAGAGGGTGACCCAGGTTTCAGTGATGCCAAGGAAGGAGAGTTTGTTGGTGATAAAGAGGTCATGGATATATGACAGTTTGTTGCAAACAGAGCGTGCGTTCCATAGTGCCCCAAGTAGGGGGACTGGATGAATGGGTATGAGGTTATCGTCATTCTAAAAATGTGTAGAGGATCGTGGCAGGGGGTAAAAAATGAGAGTGGGGATGTGTTGAGGAGGGCCAGGATTTGGGGATACGTTGCCAGCAATGAGGAGTAGCAGAGACAGCGTTAGAAGGTAGGAGCAGGATAGGACATGATGTGGCCGTGTGTGTCTGGAGAAAAAGGATTGTTTGTGGAGGAACAGCTGTGAGGAAGAGGTGAGATAGCTGGGAAGGATGGAGGGAGAAATTACTAGTTCCTTACTAGGTGGAGGGAATACAGGAGGTAGGGAAAAATAGAGTAGTATTGGGGTGAAAGTGAACAAAAACCGTAACATTGTAGTGGTTTTCGATTCCTTTACCTTACAGTCAATTCCAGTCTAATTCATAGTAGTGTAATTAGAAATCTGTAATTTGAAAGATGCTTGGATCAGACTGCGCCTGGATCAGACGCATGGCGCTGAATATACAGTGGGGCAAAAAAGTATTTAGTCAGTCAGCAATAGTGCAAGTTCCACCACTTAAAAAGATGAGAGGCATCTGTAATTTACATCATAGGTAGACCTCAACTATGGGAGACAAACTGAGAAAAAAAAATCCAGAAAATCACATTGTCTGTTTTTTTAACATTTTATTTGCATATTATGGTGGAAAATAAGTATTTGGTCAGAAACAAAATTTCATCTCAATACTTTGTAATATATCCTTTGTTGGCAATGACAGAGGTCAAACGTTTTCTGTAAGTCTTCACAAGGTTGCCACACACTGTTGTTGGTATGTTGACGCATTCCTCCATGCAGATCTCCTCTAGAGCAGTGACGTTTTTGGCTTTTCGCTTGGCAACACGGACTTTCAACTCCCTCCAAAGGTTTTCTATAGGGTTGAGATCTGGAGACTGGCTAGGCCACTCCAGGACCTTGAAATGCTTCTTACGAAGCCACTCCTTCGTTGCCCTGGTGGTGTGCTTTGGGTCATTGTCATGTTGAAAGACCCAGCCACGTTTCATTTTCAATGCCCTTGCTGATGGAAGGAGGTTTGCACTCAAAATCTCACATGGCCCCATTCATTCTTTCATGTACCCGGATCAGTCGTCCTGGCCCCTTTGCAGAGAAACAGCCCCAAAGCATGATGTTTCCACCACCATGCTTTACAGTAGGTATGGTGTTTGATGGATGCAACTCAGTATTCTTTTTCCTCCAAACACGACAAGTTGTGTTTCTACCAAACAGTTCCAGTTTGGTTTCATCAGACCATAGGACATTCTCCCAAAACTCCTCTGGATCATCCAAATGCTCTCTAGCAAACTTCAGACGGGCCCGGACATGTACTTGCTTAAGCAGTGGGACACGTCTGGCACTGCAGGATCTGAGTCCATGGTGGCGTAGTGTGTTACTTATGGTAGGCCTTGTTACATTGGTCCCAGCTCTCTGCAGTTCATTCACTAGGTCCCCCCGCGTGGTTCTGGGATTTTTGCTCACCGTTCTTGTGATCATTCTGACCCCACGGGGTGGGATTTTGCGTGGAGCCCCAGATCGAGGGAGATTATCAGTGGTCTTGTATGTCTTCCATTTTCTAATTATTGCTCCCACTGTTGATTTCTTCACTCCAAGCTGGTTGGCTATTGCAGATTCAGTCTTCCCAGCCTGGTGCAGGGCTACAATTTTGTTTCTGGTGTCCTTTGACAGCTCTTTGGTCTTCACCATAGTGGAGTTTGGAGTCAGACTGTTTGAGGGTGTGCACAGGTGTCTTTTTATACTGATAACAAGTTTAAACAGGTGCCATTACTACAGGTAATGAGTGGAGGAAAGAGGAGACTCTCAAAGAAGAAGTTACAGGTCTGTGAGAGCCAGAAATCTTGATTGTTTGTTTCTGACCAAATACTTATTTTCCACCATAATATGCAAATAAAATGTTAAAAAAACAGACAATGTGATTTTCTGGATTTTTTTTTCTCAGTTTGTCTCCCATAGTTGAGGTCTACCTATGATGTAAATTACAGACGCCTCTCATCTTTTTAAGTGGTGGAACTTGCACTATTGTTGACTGACTAAATACTTTTTTGCCCCACTGTATGTGCAACTAAGAACGCTCAGATAGGAGGGGGATGTGGGGGTGTGGCCAGAACACATGTTGAGAGTTAAACAAGGGTCATGAAAAGGGGGAGGAGTTAGACTGACCACTCAGAGATATGCATGGAAGACACAAGAGGACTGAAATCCATTATGGATACAAAGTGATGGGAAAGCAGACCATACCAGAGAGGGAGTAAATGCAATTCACAAACAGTCAGGAGCCGGGGAAAGATGTGTATATTCAGAGCATACCAGAGAGGGAGTAAATGCAATTCACAAACAGGAGCCGGGGAAAGATGTGTACATTCAGACCATACCAGAGAGGGAGTAAATGCAATTCAAAGTCAGGAGCCAGGAAAAGATGTGTATATTCAGACCATACCAGAGAGGGAGTAAATGCAATTCACAAAGAGTCAGGAGCCGGGGAAAGATGTATACATTCAGAGCATACCAGAGAGGGAGTAAATGCAATTCAAAGTCAGGAGCCAGGAAAAGATGTGTATATTCAGACCATACCAGAGAGAGAGAGAGTAAATGCAATTAACAGTCAGGATTCGGGGAAAGATGTGTACATTCAGTGCATACCAGAGAGGGAGTAAATGCAATTAACAGTCAGGAGTCGGGGAAAGATGTGTACATTCAGAACATACCAGAGAGGGAATAAATGCAATTCACAAACAGTCATGAGCCCGGGAAAGATGTGTACATTCAGAGCATACTATAGAGAGAGTAAATGCAATTCACAGTCAGGGGCCAGGAAAAGATGTGTACATTCAGAGCATAGTTGTGGGAAGAGGTTGAGTAGCAGGCTGTTAAAGGGAACCTGTCACCCCCCAGGCGTTTGTAGCTAAAAGAGCCACCTTGTGCAGCACTAATGCTGCATTCTGACAAGCTGGCTCTTTTAGTTCTGGTCCCTGCCAACGCTGCAATAATCGCTTTTATATTGTGCCCCTCATACCTTGAAATCGCCGGGGGGCAGGTCTTTCTCACCTAACACAGACGCACCACAACCGTCACTCAGGGCCTCTGCGTGCTGGGCGCCGCCTCCTCTTCCTTCATTAGCGTCCCCGGCGCCTGCGCTGTAAGTTTGAAGGGCAGCGCAACTGCGCATGCCCGAAAAAAACTTACTTTTTTCGTATATAGACTAATTCCACTGATAGACAAATAAGATACTATAAGGAGATGGACTAGGGAAGATAGATGTGCCTTTCCCTTATAGAGTCCCTTCCTAACAGCGGAGGTTAGCACCCTGGGATACAATGTGGTGCCCCCGCTCAACGTAGGCTGACCCTGAAAGCCCTAAAAGGTATCCGTCAAAAAAAGCCAGCACCATACCACACCAAAAAAGAAAAACTTAAAAAATAAAAAAGTGAAAAAGGTGCCGTGACTCCTGAAAGTGTTGATCTGTATAAAAGGTCAATACAAATATTTATGAGCCATAGTAGACTCAACAAAGAGAAGATAAGTGTCTTCTTCAATGACGACCTCCTATATATGATGACCAAAGGGAGGATAAATATTACAGATTAGCACAGAATATTACACTTATCTGCCCAAAAATTCTTTAGTAATTTCTCTAGGTCACAAGAAGTAACTCAAAGAGGACCTATGCACAAACAAAATGGCATCAAAGCCAGAAATATGAGTATAGGTACAGCGCAAGATTTATTCAGCTTAGGTTTGCATACTCTCACATACAAAATGAGCTTAGAGTCATATATCCATAATTTGCCAGAAATATGTGGGCATCATCGCCAGAGATAAATAAATAAAAGTTACTGGACAAATAAATTCATATTTGCATGTTTAAATGTGATAAAATGCAAATTGATGATAAATAAATAATAAGCCAAAAATATGCGGGCATCATCGCCAGAAATAGATGATCACTAAGCAGATAGTACGCATTTGCATGTCTAAATATGATCATATGCAATTTGATATTTGGGCATCCTCGCCAGAAATAAATAAAAATTGCTGGACCAAGGAATTCACATTCGCATGTTCAAGTGTGATCATATGAAAATTGATAATACATAGATAATTAGCCAAAAATATGGGCATCATCGCCAGAAATAATCACTGAGCGGATAATTCACATTCGCATGTCTAAATAAGATCATGTGCAAATTGAAAGTTGGGCATCATCGCCAGAAACAACGAAAAACTGCACAAATAATAACATTTGCATGTTCAATATGACCATGTGCACATTAATATACGGGCATCATCGCCAGACATGACAAATATTGCTGAACAGAGAATTAGCGTTCGTACACTGAAAATAACCATGTGTAATATCTTGCATATTAAGGCAGATTAACCCCTTCCCGACCTTTGACGCATACGCTGCGTCATGAAAGTCGGTGCCATTCCGACCCATGACGCAGCATATGCGTCATGGAAAGATCGCGTCCCTGCAGATCGGGTGAAAGGGTTAACTCCCATTTCACCCGATCTGCAGGGACAGGGGGAGTGGTAGTTTAGCCCAGGGGGGGGTGGCTTCACCCCCTCGTGGCTACGATCGCTCTGATTGGCTGTTGAAAGTGAAACTGCCAATCAGAGCGATTTGTAATATTTCACCTAAAAAAATGGGGAAATATTACAATCCAGCCATGGCCGATGCTGCAATATCATCGGCCATGGCTGGAAATACTAATGTGCACCCACCCCACCCCACCGATCGCCCCCCCAGCCCCCCGATCTGTGGTCCGCTCCCCTTGGTCCTGTGCTCCGCTCCCCCGTCCTCCTGCCCGCTGCCCCCGTGCTCCAATCACACCCCCCGTGCTCCAATCAAACCCCCCCGCACTCCGATCCCCCCCCGCACAGCGATCCCCCCCCGCACAGCGATCCCCTCCCCCGCACAGCGATCACCCCCCCCCCCCGTGCTCCGATCCACCCGCCCGCACAGCGATCCCCCACTCAGTGATCAAAATAAAAAAAAAAGTAAATGACCCCCCCCCTTTGTCACCCCCATAGGTAGGGACAATAAAAAAAATATATATTTTTTTTCCACTAAGGTTGGGGTAAGAACTAGGGTTAGGGTTAGGGGTATGGTTAAGGGTAGGGTTAGGGGTAGGGTTAGGGGTAGGGTTAGGGGTAGGGTTAGGGGTAGGGTTAGGGGTAGGGTTAGGGGTAGGGGTAGGGTTAGGGGTAGGGTTAGGGTTCGGGATGTGCACACGTATTCTGGTCCTATGCGGATTTTTCCGCAGAGGATTTGATAAATCCGCAGTGCTAAACCGCTGTGGATTTACCATGTTTTTTCTGCGCATTTCAATGCGGTTTTACAACTGCGATTTTCTATTGGAGCAGTTGTAAAACCGCTGCGGAATCCGCAGAAAGAAGTGACATGCTGCGGAATGTAAACCGCTGCGTTTCCGTGCAGTTTTTCTGCAGCATGTGTACAGCGATTTTTGTTTCCCATAGGTTTACATTGAACTGTAAGCTCATGGGAAACTGCTGCGGATCCGCAGCGTTTTCCGCAGCGTGTGCACATACCTTTAGAATTAGGCTATGTGCACACGGTGCGGATTGGCCGCTGCGGATTCGCAGCAGTGTTCCATCAGGTTTACAGTACCATGTAAACATATGGAAAGCCAAATCCGCTGTGCCCATGGTGCGGAAAATACCGCGCGGGAACGCTGCGTTGTATTTTCCGCAGCATGTCAATTCTTTGTGCGGATTCTGCAGCGTTTTACACCTGTTCCTCAATAGGAATCCGCAGGTGAAATCCGGACAAAAAACACTGGAAATCCGCGGTAAATCCGCAGGTAAAACGCAGTGCCTTTTACCCACGGATTTTTCAAAAATGGTGCTGAAAAATCTCATACGAATCCGCAACGTTGGCACATAGCCTTAGGGTTGGAATTAGGGTTGTGGTTAGGGTTAGGGGTGTGTTGGGGTTACGGATGTGTTGGGGTTAGGGTTGTGATTAGGGTTATGGCTACAGTTGGGATTAGGGTTAGGATTGTGATTAGGGTTACGGCTACAGTTGGGATTAGGGTTAGGGGTGTGTTGGGGTTAGTGTTGGAGGTAGAATTGAGGGGTTACCACTGTTTAGGCACATCAGGGGGTCTCCAAACGCAACATGGCACCACCATTGATTCCAGCCAATCTTGTATTCAAAAAGTCAAATGGTGCTCCCTCTCTTCCGAGCCCCGACGTCTGCCCAAACAGTGGTTTACCCCCACATATGGGGTACCAGCATACTCAGGACAAACTGCGCAACAATTACTGGGGTCCAATTTCTCCTGTTACCCTTGAGAAAATAAAAAATTGCTTGCTAAAACATCATTTTTGAGGAAAGAAAAATGATTTTTTATTTTCACGGCTATGCGTTGTAAACGTCTGTGAAGCACTTGGGGGTTCAAAGTGCTCACCACATATCTAGATAAGTTCCTTGGGGGGTCTAGTTTCCAAAATGGGGTCACTTGTGGGGGGTTTCTACTGTTTAGGCACACCAGGGGCTCTGCAAACGCAACATGACGTCCGCAGACCATTCCATCAAAGTCTGCATTTCAAAAGTCACTACTTCCCTTCTGAGCCCCGACGTGTGCCCAAACAGTGGTTTACCCCCACACATGGGGTATCAGCGTACTCAGGAGAAACTGGACAACAACTTTTGGGGTCCAATTTCTCCTGTAACCCTTGGGAAAATAAAAAATTCTGGGCTAAAAAATTATTTTTGAGGAAAGAAAACATATTTATTATTTTCACGGCTCTGTGTTATAAACTTCTGTAAAGCACTTGGGGGTTGAAAGTGCTCACCACATATCTAGATAAGTTCCTTTGGGGGTCTAGTTTCCAAAATGGGGTCACTTGTGTGGGGTTTCTTCTGTTTAGGCACACCAGGGGCTCTGCAAACGCAACGTGACGCCCGCAGACCATTCCATCAAAGTCTGCATTTCAAAAGTCACTACTTCCCTTCTGAGCCCCCACGTGTGCCCAAACAGTGGTTTACCCCCATATATTGGGTATCACCGTACTCAGGAGAAACTGGACAACAACTTTTGGGGTCAAATTTCTCCTGTTACCCTTGGGAAAATAAAAAATTGCGGGCTAAAAAATAATTTTTGAGAAAAGAATTTTTTTTTTTTATTTTCATGGCTCTGCGTTATAAACTTCTGTGAAGCACTTGGGGGTTCAAAGTCCTCACCACACATCTAGATTAGTTCCTTTGGGGGTCTAGTTTCCAAAATGGGGTCATTTGTGGGGGATCTCCAATGTTTAGGCACACAGGGGCTCTCCAAATGCGACATGGTGTCCGCTAATGATTGGAGCTAATTTTCCATTTAAAAAGCCAAATGGCGTGCCTTCCCTTCTGAGCCCTGCCGTGCGCCCAAACAGTGGTTTACCCCCACATATGGGGTATCTGCGTACTCAGGACAAACTGGACAACAACATTTGTGGTCCAATTTCTCCTATTACTATTGGCAAAATAGGAACTTCCAGGCTAAAAAATCATTTTTGATGAAAGAAAAATTATTTTTTATTTTCATGGCCCTGCATTATAAACTTCTGTGAAGCACCTGGGGGTTTAAAGTGCTCAGTATGCATCTAGATAAGTTCCTTGGGGGGTCTAGTTTCCAAAATGGGGTCACTTGTGGGGGAGCTCCATTGCATAGGCACACAGGGGCTCTCCAAATGCGACATGGTGTCCGCTAACAATTGGAGCTAATTTTCCATTCAAAAAGTCAAAAGGCGCGCCTTCCCTTCCGAGCCCTGCCGTGTGCCCAAACAGTGGTTTACCCCCACATATGAGGTATCGGCGTACTCGGGAGAAATTGCTCAACAAATTTTAGGATCCATTTTATCCTATTGCCCATGTGAAAATGAAAAAATTGAGGCGAAAAGAAATTTTTTGTGAAAAAAAAGTACTTTTTCATTTTTACGGATCAATTTGTGAAGCACCTGAGGGTTTAAAGTGCTCACTAGGCATCTAAATAAGTTCCTTGGGGGGTCCAGTTTTCAAAATGGGGTCACTTGTGGGGGAGCTCCAATGTTTAAGCACACAGGGTCTCTCCAAACGCGACATGGTGTCCGCTAACGATGGAGATAATTTTTCATTTAAAAAGTCAAATGGCGCTCCTTCCCTTCCGAGCCTTACCATGTGCCCAAACAGTGGTTTACCCCCACATGTGAGGTATCGGTGTGCTCAGGAGAAATTGCCAAACAAATTTTAGGATCCATTTTATCCTGTTGTCCATGTGAAAATGAAAAAATTGAGGCTAAAAGAATTTTTTTTGTGAAAAAATAGTACTTTTTCATTTTTACGGATTAATTTGTGAAGCAGCTCGGGGTTTAAAGGGCTCACTATGCATCTAGATAAGTTCCTTGGGGCGTCTAGTTTCCAAAATGGGGTCACTTGTGGGGGAGCTCCAATTTTTAGGCACACGGGGGCTCTCCAAACGTGACATCGTGTCCGCTAAAGAGTGCAGCCAATTTTTCATTCAAAAAGTCAAATGGCGCTCCTTCCCTTCCAAGCCCTGCCGTGCGCCCAAACAGTGGTTTACCCCCACATATGAGGTATCAGCGTACTCAGGACAAATTGGACAACAACTTTCGTGGTTCAGTTTCTCCTTTTACCATTGGGAAAATACAAAAATTGTTGCTGAAAAATCATTTTTGTGACTAAAAAGTTAAATGTTCATTTTTTCCTTCCATGTTGCTTCTGCTGCTGTGAAGCACCTGAAGGGTTAATAAACTTCTGGAATGTGGTTTTGTGCACCTTGAGGAGTGCAGTTTTTAGAATGGTGTCACTTTTGGGTATTTTTAGCCATATAGACCCCTCAAACTGACTTCAAATGTGAGGTGGTCCCTAAAGAAAAATGGTTTTGTAAATTTCGTTGTAAAAATGAGAAATCGCTGGTCAAATTTTAACCCTTATAACTTCCTAGCAAAAAAAAATTTTGTTTCCAAAATTGTGCTGATGTAAAGTAGACGTGTGGGAAATGTTATTTATTAACTATTTTGTGTCACATACCTCTCTGGTTTAACAGAATAAAAATTCAAAATGTGAAAATTGCGAAATTTTCAAAATTTTCGCCAAATTTCCGTTTTTATCACAAATAAACACAGAATTTATTGACCTAAATTTACCACTAACATGAAGCCCAATATGTCACGAAAAAACAATCTCAGAACCGCTAGGATCCATTGAAGCGTTCCTGAGTTATTACCTCATAAAGGGACACTGGTCAGAATTGCAAAAAACGGCAAGGTCTTTAAGGTCAAAATAGGCTGGGTCATGAAGGGGTTAAAGCCGCCAGACTCACAGCACCAATATATCCTCATAATGTACTACTCTCAAGGGATATGCTATCCCAACCCGACGCGATTCCCCCCTCCTTTGGTCCCGAGGGGTTCATCAGGGGAATGCCTATAATAGGCGGCGGGCAACTAAGAAGTAACAGAACGCTGCACGCGGTCCAGCATTACTGCTGGTTGTGCCCTCCCATGCGAACCATACATCATCAATATAGCATATCCAGTTTGGTTTCGGGGGTTAAATTGAAAAATATTAGTGATGAGCGAATATACTCGTTACTCGAGATTTCCCGAGTACGCTCGGGTGACCTCCGAGTATTTTTTAGTGCTCGGAGATTTAGTTTTCCTCACCTCATCTGAATGATTTACATCTGATAGCCAGCTTGATTACATGTGGGGATTCCCTAGCAACCAGGCAACCCCCACATGTACTTATGCTGGCTAACAGATGTAAATCATTCAGCTGCGGCGCAGAAAACTAAATCTCCGAGCGCTAAAAAATACTTGGAGGTCACCCGAGCGTGCTCGGAAAATCTCGAGTAACGAGTATATTCGCTCATCACTAGAAAATATCTCTCTCCCATGCCCCAAGAAAAAGGTTCGCATAAGATAAGGTGCATGCCGCCCCCATAGCGGTTCCATGTAACTGTAGATAGACTTGATTTTCAAAAAATAAAACAATTTTGGGTGAGTATGAACTCCAACAGTTCTAAGATAAGTTTATTCAGAGATCTCTCTAAATCAGTAGCTTCAAGGAACCATGCTACAGCATTTAAACCATCTTTGTGGCGAATGGAAGTGTATAAGCTTTCGATTTCTGCAGTGACCATTACCATATTCTCTTGGAGAAATAATCCATCAAAGCTGCCGAGGGCTGCAGTAGTGTCTTTAATATACAAGGGAGAGTAGCCACCAAAAGTTTCAGAAAAAAATCAATAATTTAGCAGGCGACCTCGCATATACCCTCATTCCCTGACACGATGGGTCTGCCGGGGGGTCAATAGGGTCCTTATGTACTTTGGGAATTAGCGTAAAAACCAAAATGCCGTCATATGGAAATTCAAGACTAACAACAACAGTCATATAAAGAGGTATATAAGTAATAAGTTAATGACCAGAATTGGAAATAATAAAAATAAGCCTTTATTGTATTTTTATGGCAGTAACGGCACAACTGTGCACGTACTTGGGAATTTTTTGATTACAATAATAGTTAAAATATATAAGGAATAGACAGGGTAAAATATAATACAATATAATATAAAGAAAATATAAAATCCCACAATCTTATAGAGATTGACGAAGGAATCTCCGAAACGCGCGTCGGGGTGCTCTGCACTTTGCTTTTCCCATTCTGAGCATGCCCATGGGACGACCTCCAATTGGAGATCGGGGTTCACATGCTCAGCTCCTGTTGCGCCTCCTATTGGACCATCTGAAAGGTCCCGTAGCACTGCTGCTGTAAAAGGTTCGCATGGCCGCTTGGCCATGTGCTAGTGTATACTTGAAAACTTGTGTGTGCAGATGTGTGAAAGTCGCTCTTTAATCATCCCCCTTCCTAGTGTTGTTGACTGCTCGCGAATGGGGGATGCTTACTATCTAGCGCCCAACAGTGCTATCGGCACCTAACACCCGATACAGCATCTTATTGCTGTGACCGCCAGTGCGGCGCCGTGCGCTATTAGAGCTCTTTCCTGACCCAAGTCTGGGTGGTCAGTGGCGTCCTGCAGAGCGGCACTGCATGCACTCTCGTACATTAAATTATTATTTCTGTTAAACTCTGACACCCCAGTAGCGGTGTCGAGCGCAAGAGGTCTAGAGGAGCTCTTTCCCTGTGTCTTGGGATAGAGTTCTGTGACTCCTTGCTTGCGCTCTTTGTGCGGTACCGCAGCCCTGGGACGCAACAGGGTTCGCTTCCTTCATACCGGGTGAAGCTAACCCGTGTGTGTATCCACATTATACCGCCATATAGTCCGTCCTTACTCAACAGCAGGTTCCATCTCTGCACAGTGGACCCCAGCCTGCAAACGCACCTTATACCATCTTCTTATTTATTTGATGCGTTCCGCTAGCCCCATCAACCATTTTAACAAAAATATCTACTGCCGGATATGGAGAAATACTTGGACATTTTTTGATTTTTTTAAACAAATGGGTAGGAAAATTATTCACCACATTTGGTTTGGAACTCTTATTCTCATCAGCCAAGGACTCTAAAATGACCAGAGCTTGTCGTTTCTCCTCCATTTCAACAAATTGGCAGAGGATGACTGCTCATGAAATCTCTTAAGGATAAGTTTCTGGGCAAATAGGTGGATATCCTTTACTGCTGTAAATGCATCTAAAGGTTTAGCAGGAGAGAATGTTATTCCTTTGTCAAAAATATTAGTTTAGATGGAAGTAAGACAAAGCAACATGGTGGAGGGAGGTGAGCAAGCACCGGAGTGTGGGGTGGAGCAGGAGGACTCCCCCAGCCGGGACCTGCAAGAACCGTACCCGTCATCGACGTTGGATCCGGACCTCCTGCGGAAAGAAGTGGAGGAACTCACCCGGAAGCTCATGCAGATGCAGCTGGAGGCTGTGGCTGGGTGGAAAAAGGCCTTCCTCGGGAACCTTACTAGATGACCGCCAGCAACCTTGTCCGGTCTGGAGCAGGAAAGAAGATCCGGCACTCCGGAAGAAAAGGTAAGGGGTATGACCCTGACCCTGACAACTGGGCCCGAGTCACCCCCACCACTGTGTACACCCGACCAAGGTTTTGGGTCCCTCGGGGAGATGTCACCATACGCCAAGGGTACCCCGGCCTCCAGTCCCGCTGCAACCCCTGCGCCAGATGACATCCTGGTGGGCCCCCTACCGATCCCGCCGAGGCCTGGAGTAGATTGTCGGCTATACCGGGACCGAGGGGATGGCAGCTTGGGTCACATGGCAGCTCCGCTAATTCCAACCTGTGGGCCCCAGGTTAACTATACTGAACCCGTGGTGTCAAGGAGGGACCTGCGGAGGAGGACATGATAGCGCTCCAAGGGGAAATCCCCATGATAACATGGCTGGAGCATTGTAGGCATCGGGAGGAGCGGGAGAAATGGCAATCTCTAGCCTGGCAGGCAGCATTTGAGGAAAGAATTTTAGAGGCAAAGGCCCGAACACACAAAATCCCTCGGGCAGAAAGGGGACCACTGCAACAGGGAGAAGTAGTGGTCTTCAACCAAAAGCAAGGCTGGGGCTTCATTAAGAAAACGGGGATGATAAACAAAATCTTCATTAACTGGAGAGACGTAGAATCCCACCTTATGGAAGGACACCCTGACTGGGGCCTGTGCCCTGGTGACAGAGTGACATATACCCGCCATATCGGCGACAAAGGTTGGTACGTTCTGGACTGCAGAAACTGCGTACCAGTGCAAAAGCAGTCAAAGCACACAGGCCAGGCTGTAATGTCAGTCCCTGCAGGAGCAGCCGCAGGCCAGGCCAGGCCAGGCCAGTTACTAAATGCCACCAGTCCACCCAGACACCAGTGGTGGAACCAGCCAACATGCCTTGGTATGCAGTACCAGTTGAGAGGTACGATCCTACGTTTTCCTGGTCAGGGAGTAGCAGCCACCAGGAGCTACCCTGGCAGAAGAAGTAGACAGTTTCTAAATGTTCCAATGATTGCTGAACGTTATAATTGTTGAAGTTTAAGAGTTCGTTTAACCTGCCTGGCCAGGTTTCCATTTAAAAAGTTTGTTTAAAGAGACACTGAGGCCATGGAGAGTGAATGGTCCACAAACTTTCTTTGTAAATAGTTGGCACCTCTTTAGGTGCTTTCTACTGATTTTACATATGGCCAAAGAAGATACTGTTCCTTTTGCACTAAAGTATATTTGTCTTAAAGTGACCTGAAGAAAAACCGTTTGGCGTGGCCGAAGACAAGGTCTGGATATTATGCCTTGCAGCCCGCCCAAGGTCTAAGTTGGGGTTTAGAACGGGTTCCCCCGCATCAATGCGTCACTGTTGTTGGTGAGAAAAGTCTCACAATTTGTTGAAACTGAACCTATTGCTGATATGATGTTGAATTAATTGAATAATGTTTGCACTTTTAAAGGTTGTACTACCTCAGACTAAGAAAACGTTGACCTTGTTGCACTGTATTAAAGCGTTAGTCTTTAATATTGCTAGAAAAAAAAGTTAACCCGTAAGGGAAGTGAAGAGTAGCTAAAATGTCAGATTGTTAATGTATGCACAAGTAACATTGAGTATTACAGAGAGAGTTCTATATTAGTGGTAAAGCTAATGTTTTTGCACTGTATCAGAAGTGTTAGTAAAGATAGTATACCCGTGAAGGGTGATCATCATTTCATGTTTAGTATGTAATATTTAATGTCATAGAAGGTTCTATTTTGAAAGGGTTATATTCTACCTTGTATTAAAGTTATGTAACGTTTACGAAACAACTTCCCATAAAGGGAAGCAAAACTTTTATGCCTGTTTAACATTTTTAAGCACTTCAAAAATTTTGCATGTGTCTTTTAACCTGTTATTGTCTTTTTGTTTCCCAGTCCAGGAGTACTGGATTTAACAGGACGGAAGTGTAACACCCCATGTTCCTGGTTGTTACAGTGGCATTGCTTTCCTCACAGGGAGAGTGATGTCATGCTTGGAAGTGAGGAAGAATCCCTTTTATCATGTATTCACAAACATGCAACATGTTCTTACTCCAGGCCAGAAGGGGGAGTTCTGATCCAGTTTCTGAGTGGCTCCCCTATATATACTCTGGATGGAGGGAAAGTAGTCAGTCTGTCACAAATCAGTGAGCTAGTCTGTCAGAGGGACAGAGAAGAGAGGAAAGGAGGGGCCGTGCAGCCATGTGAGGTGCTGCAGCTCCTGGAAAGGAGAGAGAGAGAAAAGGACGGAACAAGCTGTAGAGAGCGTGAAGGAGGGAAAGGAGCAAAGGAGAAGGAGGAGCTGGGGGTTACCTGCGACTGGGCTACCTCCATGCTGAAGCGCATGAAAATGGTAGCCGGAAGACCAAGGTTGTGGCCGTAACTCTATGCCCCAAGGCAGAAACCGGCGGACAGCAGATTGCAAGTCAACTGTCCACCATAGACACCTGAAGACACAGTAACGCTTAGAGCTCGGGTCGTGATAGAGATCCTGTAAAAAGGCTCGAGTTACCTGTCATGCGGGTTAGTGTCCTACCTCAACGGGGACAGAGACAAAACATGAGGACCTTGTGTGAGGCCTAAGGCAGCAAGGGACTACAACTCGGCGCTAGAAGGAAGGCTTCCAACTCCACCTGGTTAGGGGGATTCCAGATTCGCTTTCAAGCTGGCCGGCCGGACCATACCATTACCTGTGATTCGGTTCCCTGGACTGCGGCTGCCTGAATTCTACAGTAAAGAGGTAAAGAGACTGCAACTTGCGTCCTCTGTTTCTTTCTATACCATCTACCATCTGTCCCTACTACAGCGGGAGCCCTGGGGATCCAGCTTCACCTGTGGGAAGCCATACCATCCCTGCTGCCACAACATCACCACAGAGGACACCTTTAAGCAGCGTCTGTCACCCCTGACTGAGTACTACCACAGGTGGCATCATGAACCAGCTTTATTCACATAACCCCCTTAAAGACTTTTCCTTTAACATGGGCTCCCAGGTCCACGGACCAGGGCGCTGCCGCCATGACACATTCCTTTAAGTACCGGACCTGGAACCGAGTACCCCACGGCTCTGGCGGGCGTTACACAGCCATTTGGAAAAATTTTTTCTCATTATTGTACACTTTGCACCCCATCTTGACTGAAAAAAAAACAGAAATGTAGTAATTTTTGCAGATTTATTAAAAACGATAAACTGAAATATCATGGTCATAAGTATTCAGACCCTTTGTCCAGTATTGAGTAGAAGCACCCTTTTGAGATAGTACGGCCAAGAGACTTAAAAACAATAATCTTTATTTTTATATAGCGCTAACATATTCCACAGCGCTTTACAGTTTGCACACATATCATCACTGTCCCTGATGGGGCTCACAATCTAAATTCCCTATCAGTATGTCTTTGGAATGTGGGAGGAAAACAGAGTACCTGGAAGAAAACCCACACAAACTCTTTACAGATGTTGTCCTTGGTGGGATTTGAACCCAGGACTCCAGCACTGCAAGACTGCAGTGCTAAACACTGAGCGACCATGCTGCTCTTCTTGGGAATGAGGCAATAAGTTTTTCACCCCTGGATTTGGGGATCCTCGGACACTCTTCCTTGCAGATCCTCTCCAGCCCAGTGAGGTTGGATGGTGAACGTTGGTGGACAGCCGTTTTCAGGTCTCTCCAGAGATGCTCAGTTGGGTTTAGGTCCGGGCTCTGGTTGGGCCAGTCAGGAATGGTCACAGAGTTGTTCTGAAGCTGCTCCTTTGTTATTTTAGCTGTGTGCTTAGGGTCATTGTCCTCTTGGAAGGTGAACCTTTGGCCAAGTCTGAGGTCCAGAGCACTCTGAAAGAGGTTTACATCCAGGATATCTCTGTACTTGGCCGCATCCATGTTTCCTTCAATGACAACCAGTCGTCCTGTCCCTGCAGCTGAAAAAAAAACCCATAGCATGATGCTTCCTCCACCATGTTTCATTGTTGGGATTGTGTTGGGCAGGTGATGAGCAGTGCCTGGTTTTCTCCACACATACCACTTAGAATTATCACCAAAAAGGTCTATCATCGTCTCATCAGACCAGAGAATCTTATTTCTCATAGTCTGGGAGTCCTTCATGTGTTTTTTAGCAAACTCTATGTGGGCATTCATATGTCTTGCACTGAGAAGAGGCTTCCGTTGGGCCACTCTGCCATAAAGGCCCGACTGGTGGAGGCTGCAGTGATAGTTGACTTTGTGGAACTTTCTCCCATCTCCCTACTGCATCTCTGGAGCTCAGCCACAGTGATCTTGAGGTTCTTCTTTACCTCTCTCACCAAGGCTCTTCTCCCACGATTGCTCAGTTTGGCTGGACAGCAAGGTCTAGGAAGACTTCTGGTGGTCCCAAACTTCTTCCATTTAAGGATTATGGAGGCCACTGTGCTCTTAGGAGCCTTGAGTCCTGCAGAAATTCTGTTGTAACCTTGGCCAGATCTGTTACTTGCCACAATTCTGTCTCTGAGCTCCTTGGCCAGTTCCTTTGGCCTCATGATTCTCATTTGGTCTGACATGCACTGTGAGCTGTGAGGTCTTATATAGACAGGTGTGCGCCGCTCCAAATCAAGTCCTATCAGTTTAATTACACACAGCTGGACTCCAATGAAGGAGTAGAACCATCTCAAGGTGGATCACAAGGTAATGGACAGCATGTGACTTACATATGAGTGTCTGAGCAAAGGGGCTGAATACTTATTACCATGTGATATTTCAGTTTTTCATTTTTATTACATTTCCAAAAATTTCTACATTTCTGCTTTTTTCAGTCAAGATGGGGTGCGGAGTTTACATTAATGTGAAAAAAAATGGACTTTTTTAATTTACCAAATGGCTGCAATGAAACTAAGAGTGAAAAATTTAAAGGGGTCTATTAGGATTGGCAGAACGCACCGAATATATATATATATATATATATATATATATATGAGACAGTAGGTGCGTTCGCAACCCTGGGTCCACCGTGCAGGAGAGAAACCTGCTGCTAGTAACAGGCGGTACTATATGGCGGTATAAGCGAACTCTGTTAATTCACAGATTCACTACGAAAAGAGAATGCCATGCCCTGTTAACCTGACAGGAGATTACGGCTTCCTAATAGAGCCAACAGTGGTCATGCAGTCAGAATAGCACACGAGCAACTCCTCTCCGGTGGAGCCAGAATTTTAATGGCTATACGCCAGCCCTGAATCTACATACACAAAACTCCTCATCGGAGGTGCCGGTATTCTAGGGGCTTATTTCAGTCAAACCCTGACCAATACAACCATGACCACACTGGCGCTGAGCTCATAATATAGGTTTGATACTAGCCTTTTATAGTTTTAGCACTCAAGGACCTTCCTAGTGGTCCAACAGGAATCGCTTCAGGACCTGCGCATGTGACCCCCGCCCTCCAATGGGAGGTCGTCCCATGGGCATGCCCAGTATGGGAAAAGCAGGACTTAGTCCCAGAAAGATCTGCTTGCTGCTGATCAGCGCTGGCTCCAAAGGCAGAGCCTGGAAGAACAGTAGCAACCAGTCGCCCAGTATCAGCCTGGGACCGACGTCTCTGCTGAGCAGGCTCCACTGCAGCTGGAGAAGAATGGGAGACCACAGTGGAGATGGTTCAAGATTCATCAGAGGTGGGAACTTGACACCTAACAGGGTCTGAATACTTTCTGTACCCACTGAAGATGTTTGATCCAGTCTGATTGAATCATGAATGTTGATCCTGTCTATTCCCACACTATAGATTGCAAATTTTGAATCAGTCTGGTCGACAGTCTTGATCATGGTTACTATGATCAACACTCAGAATTTCTGGATGATGATTTGTTGCGATTGACACTCGGGATCATTAAAGTTTATCCTTTATGACTGACACTTGTGATCCTGGTTGGTGATCCGCTCTCATTGACACTCTGGATCATGCTGTTCCAGTTTGGTGCTTATGTTGGATCAGGAGTGAACTTTTCCCCTTTAAGGGCAGATTCGTTCATGCTTTATGGTTTTTTTTTTCTTATTTTCTCATGCTTTATGTTTTCTGTTTATTTTTTCTTATTTACTTCTTATAAAACAATCAGGAAGACACATCCTTCTGCAGTTTCCCCGTGACATCTCCCTTCATTTTTCCCATCACATGTGTTTATGTAGCTACTAACTAATGATGCTGCAGAATCTCTGCCAAATAGGCATCCGCCATCACTGACCTATAGGATGGGTTGTACGGTTGTGGAAGGACTAGATAAAATACAGGCAGCACCTTGTGCACTGCGAGACACTGGGACACATTACACCATGGCTCTGAAGCCGGACTCCTACGTGGTGCTGATCGATGGGAATAAAATGCCGGTGATCAGATTTGGCACTGGGGTGAACACGGTGAGTGCATCAGACATAAAGTAGCGGCTGCTCCACTGAATCCAAAGCAAAGCGGCATTACTGCTGGTCTCTCGCCACCGCAATGTTCCCCCATTTGAGACACCGCGCCATCACCCCATGTTCCATTTACCCGACAGGGAAACAATGAGATTTATCAAAATTGCATTCTATCAGGCTAAGTACACCTTGGAACAGGCGGGTGAGTGCACCAAGGTCGCCATTGACGCTGGATACCGCCACATCGACTGCGCCATTTTATATCAGAATGAGGTCCAGGTCGGCCAAGCCGTTAGATCAAAGATTGCGGATGGGACTGTGAAGAGAGAAGACATTTTTTACACTGGGAAGGTGACCAATCAAAATATTCATTTCAGTTTAACATGGCCAGTAGGTGGCGATGACGAGTTGTTACAGGTTTTTAATTTATTCTGCAGCTTTGGGGCAATAACCACACTCTAGAGAGGGTCCGACTGGGGCTGGAGAAATCTCTGAAGGATCTGCAGCTGGATTACATGGATCTCTTCCTGATCCACCACCCTGTGGAGTTCAAGGTTTGTCGATATATGTGTGGATCGGCCGCAGCTCCCAATCAGATCAGATCAGAAGACATTATATGTGAACTCTTTTTTCTTCCCCTCCAGCCCGGAGATGATCCCTCTCCCACAGATGAAAATGGGAAATTGGTTTTTCATAACACAGATATCCGAGAAACATGGAAGGTAAAATATATGAAAGATTATGGGTGACAGGTAAGATTCTCATTTTCGGATGGAACATCTCTCTAATTATCTTACCATAACCTCTAGGCTATGGAAGCGTGCAGAGACGCCGGCCTCGTCCGATCCATCGGAGTCTCCAATTTTAACCGCCGGCAACTGGAGCTGATTCTCAACATGTCAAGACTGAAGTACAAACCAGTGTGCAACCAGGTACATATCACCGACCAGTAAGGATCAATCGCACATAAATATCCTAAAAAATTAGAAAAACTTGTAATTTAAAAAAAGAAACACAGACATTCTTCCCTACAGGTGTGTCGTGCAATTTTAATTGCTCCAGAAGAGAGATGGAGGCAATTAATCGTCTCGAACATGATGATTCCATAGCTATTAAACCCTCAGATAAGGGTGGCAACATCGTCATCCTTGATACTGCCCATTACCAACAAATGTGTGAATCCATACTGGCTGATAGAAACTCCTATGAGATCCTCGCACATGATCCTATGAGGGAGTATTGTGAGGAACTCCGCTTGATTTTGCAGGAGGGTTTGGAGAGTGGAGTAATTAATAAGACTGAATTTGACTTTATTCTCCCACAACATCCTGTTACCGCCACTTTTTACTGCCTTCCCAAGGTACATAAAGGCCTTGACCCTCTCAAGGGTCGGCCTTTCGTATCTGGGATAGGCAGTCTTTGTCAAAATGCGGGCATTTATTTGGATCGTATACTGAGTACGTTTGTCTCTTCATTACAATCTTTTGTCAAGGATACCCCCGATTTGCTTCGACGCCTCGAGGGCCTCATGGTCGATCCACAAGCATATCTTGCAAGTATCGACGTTGAGGCCCTATATTCATCTATGCCCCATGCAAAGGGTCTGGAGGCAGTGCAGTATTTCTTACAAATGAGGGGATGTCAATTTCAGGAGCATAACTTGTTCGTTTTGAAATTGCTTCGTTTCTGCCTCACCCATAACACTTTTGTGTTCAACCGCAGGACCTACCGCCAGCTGAGGGGGACGGCCATGGGGAGCCCTTGTGCCCCGGCCTATGCCAACATCTTCCTCGGCTGGTGGGAGGAGACTGTGGTTTGGAGGGATGAGTCTGAGAGTGGGGTTTTTTCTATGTATCGTGTCTCAGAGATCTGGACACGATACATAGATGATGTCTTTCTCGTTTGTTTTGGCTCTACCAGTGACTTTGACAACTTTGTTAAGAAGCTCAATCACAATGACATTGGCCTCTTTTTCACTTCTGTGATTGAGCCTACCTCATTGCCCTTTCTGGATATTCTCATCACGAAGGGCAGTGATGGTAATCTGGTCACCTCTACGTACAAAAAACCTACGGCCACTAATGCCCTTCTCCATTGGAGTAGTCATCATCCTGAACACCTCAAGAGGGGTATCCCTAAGGGGCAGTACCTTAGGGTCCGGAGGAACTGTTCTGAGGATGCCACTTTTGAACGTGAGGCCAAGGAATTGTGAAGGAACTTTCAGGATAGAGGTTATCCCTCTAAAACCCTCACAAAGGCCTACCATGAGGCAAAAAGAAGGGATAGAACAAGCTTGTTAAATCCCACTGCTAGAACACAAGAACAGGATTCTGTTCGCTTCATTACTACCTTTGACAATGGGGCAAATTACGTGAGGCGTATTATTCAAAAACATTGGCCGATTCTGCGTATGGATCAGGACATTTCTCAGTATCTCAGTGACTCCCCTGCAATTACTTATAGAAAGTCCCGCTCCTTAAACGATAGATTGGTCCGCAGTCACTTCACTAGCCCTGTGGCCGAGACCTGGCTTAGAAGTGATGTTACGGGGTGTTTTAAGTGTGGACACTGTACCATCTGTCGTTATATTGAAGTAGGTAAAAGCTTCACAAGTAATGTTACGGGTAAGAGTTACACCATCAAACAATTTATGAATTGCAGTAATAGAGGAGTTGTGTATAGGGCTTCCTGCTCCTGTGGCGCCGAGTATATCGGAAAGACTATCAGAGAATTCAAGCGACGTGTTGGTGAACACATTGGCGATGTGGAACATAAGAGAGACACCTCTTTAGCCCGGCATATTAATCATCTGCATGGTGGCCAACCTAGCCACCTTAAATTTATAGCCATCGAAAAGGTCAATAGGCCAATACGGGGAGGTGACTGGGATCGTGTATTGTTACAACAAGAGGCCAAGTGGACCTTTTATTTGAATACTGTGAGCCCACATGGCCTTAATGATTAGATCAATTATAGTTGCTTTGTTTGAGGAGCCTCCTGACCTCCTTTTCCTTTAGCCTTCTTTCTGTGTTTGTACAGTTTTTTAGTACGTTGTGCCAACATCCTTTATTATGTCATCCAAATAGTTATGGGATTCGCTATATTTACAATATAATATGCTATTTACCATTTCTGTTTTTGTTTGGGCGCTTCTTTTTGCGTGGCCGGTACATCATGGGTAGTTGGGGTATTTTTCTTTATATATTGGTTGCTGATCATGTAGCTGCACTTACTATTTCTTGTTAAGGTTTCTAAGTTAGCATACATGTCCTTAGTGGAATTCATATACTGCACTCAGCATTTTTTCTGTCATCTTAATCTATTGACAGATCACCTTGATTCCACTTCATACTGTGCTGTCATAAACCTTTCTTTGGGCACTCGGTTATATAGGTGGTAATTATACTGCACCACCTTGAAGAATCGGAGGATATATACATTAGTAGTGTCACATTGTTTGCCATTCATTTGTGATGCTTAGCGCCATCTCTTTGGCACAGCGGCTAGTTTCGATTACTCTGCGTGCCGTCTGGTCACTAGGTAACCATCATTTCCGGCTTTGTAGCTATAAACATTCAATGCCCTCATAGTAACGTAGCAGTTCCGGTCTTGGTATGTCTAGCCTCATTTAGTGTTATTCTCACTTACAGCGCTATACATTGCTCTTTTGGACCGCTTCTTCCTTTTGTGTTAAGGACCTTATTGTTTTGGTGAGCGTATCCCGTAGCGTGTATAGTGTGGTCGCTAGGCAGCGTATACTTCCGGTTCTGGGACTCGGGACCGGAAGTACCTTTTAGACACACGCCACACAGGGTTCCAGTATGTGACATCGTGTGTGAGTATTTCATCTTTATGTATACTGGGGTGCCTATGGAGCGCTGGGGTCCACTTCCTATGCAGTTTACAGCGTGCATGAATGTTATCTTGGGCACGCATTACTGGGTCGTCATGGTAACGTGGACTTCCGGTTTCGGGACGTAGCACCGGAAATACCTCTCCTGTATTGGATTCGTGTGCTCCACATGTGGCTGGGCGGGTGACATCACCGGACCTGTGAGTGTCTTATTATGTATATCTGGTGGTTTATCTAGTGCCGCATTACTTCTGGTATGAATTATACAGTGCGCCGCCATCAGCTTCTACCCTAACTACTTTCAGCTGCTTAGCATTCAGTTGGCCCTTTGTTGGGGGCGTGACATTTCACACTTCCTATTTAAGAATTGCCCTAACCCCTCATTCTTTGCAGGACAGCATAGAGGGGGGGCAGGACCTTTTGTCCCTCTGTTATTTGCACTTAATCCCCTTACACAAGCGAGTCCCCTGATGACTTGAGCTTGGAAGAAACGCGTCGGGACAACACAGGGAGAGTGCAGGGCATATGTGTTTACAGGGGTAGATGTGGACTGCCCTTGTAAGGGCGGGAGCTCGGGGGATAGTTTATCGTAGCCCCCTAGGGATTGACATAGGGACTGTCATCTCTTCACGGTCCGGATGTCCGCTTGACTAAAAGAATATCCGGTGCTCCCTTGCCTGCCCACGGAATTGGTGAGACCATTCCTGTTTATTTATTAGTACAGGAAGCATATTTTACAGTACATGCTGACTACTGTCTATTGTGTCTATATGCGTCCGGTGGTATAGAGTTAGTTGCTGTCTTATAGATTGTTGAACAGCTTCTTTAGGATACTCTATCCCGGATTGATTCCGCATTTATTGCTGGAAACTTTTAATCCTGTGTAGGACCTGTCATCTCTCTATGTCCTATTGCCTGAGGAGGTGGTGATGGCGAACTCAGTCGGGGGGTTCAAGAGAGGCCTGGATGTCTTCCTGGAGCAGAACAATATTGTATCATACAATTAGGTTCTGTAGAAGGATGTAGATCTGGGGATTTATTATGATGGAATATAGGCTGAACTGGATGGACAAATGTCTTTTTTCGGCCTTACTAACTATGTTACTATGTTACTATATGTTATATGGTGGTGACAGGGTCCCGTATTACAGGTCCTTCTCAAAAAATTAGCATATAGTGTTAAATTTCATTATTTACCATAATGTAATGATTACAATTAAACTTTCATATATTATAGATTCATTATCCACCAACTGAAATTTGTCAGGTCTTTTATTGTTTTAATACTGATGATTTTGGCATACAACTCCTGATAACCCAAAAAACCTGTCTCAATAAATTAGCATATCAAGAAAAGGTTCTCTAAACGACCTATTACTCTAATCTTCTGAATCAACTAATTAACTCTACACACATGCAAAAGATACCTGAGGCTTGTATAAACTCCCTGCCGGGTTCATTACTCAAAACCCCCATCATGGGTAAGACTAGCGACCTGACAGATGTCAAGAAGGTCATCATTGACACCCTCAAGCAAGAGGGTAAGACCCAGAAAGAAATTTCTCAACAAATAGGCTGTTCCCAGAGTGCTGTATCAAGGCACCTCAATGGTAAGTCTGTTGGAAGGAAACAATGTGGCCGAAAACGCTGTACAACGAGAAGAGGAGACCGGACCCTGAGGAAGATTGTGGAGAAGGACCGATTCCAGACCTTGGGGAACCTGAGGAAGCAGTGGACTGAGTCTGGTGTGGAAACATCCAGAGCCACCGTGCACAGGCGTGTGCAGGAAATGGGCTACAGGTGCCGCATTCCCCAGGTAAAGCCACTTTTGAACCATAAACAGCGGCAGAAGCGCCTGACCTGGGCTACATAGAAGCAGCACTGGACTGTTGCTAAGTGGTCCCAAGTACTTTTTTCTGATGAAAGCAAATTTTGCATGTCATTCGGAAATCAAGGTGCCAGAGTCTGGAGGAAGACTGGGGAGAAGGAAATGCCAAAATGCCTGAAGTCCAGTGTCAAGTACCCACAGTCAGTGATGGTGTGGGGTGCCATGTCAGCTGCTGGTGTTGGTCCACTGTGTTTCATCAAGGGCAGGGTCAATGCAGCTAGCTATCAGGAGATTTTGGAGCACTTCATGCTTCCATCGGCTGAAATGCTTTATGGAGATGAAGATTTCATTTTTTCAGCACGACCTGGCACCTGCTCACAGTGCCAAAACCACTGGTAAATGGTTTACTGACCATGGTATTACTGTGCTCAATTGGCCTGCCAACTCTCCTGACCTGAACCCCATAGAGAATCTGTGGGATATTGTGAAGAGAAAGTTGAGAGACGCAAGACCCAACACTCTGGATGAGCTTAAGGCCGCTATTGAAGCATCCTGGGCCTCCATAACATCTCAGCAGTGTCACAGGCTGATTGCCTCCATGCCACGCCGCATTGAAGCAGTCATTTCTGCCAAAGGATTCCCGACCAAGTATTGAGTGCATAACTGAACATTATTATTTGATGGTTTTTTTGTTTGTTATTAAAAAACACTTTTATTTGATTGGATGGGTGAAATATGCTAATTTATTGAGACAGGTTTTTTGGGTTATCAGGAGTTGTATGCCAAAATCATCAGTATTAAAACAATAAAAGACCTGACAAATTTCAGTTGGTGGATAATGAATCTATAATATATGAAAGTTTAATTGTAATCATTACATTATGGTAAATAATGAAATTTAACACTATATGCTAATTTTTTGAGAAGGACCTGTATAGCCCCTTCCACATTAATGGAGCTGCAATACCAGATATAACCCATAGACAGTTGTGGCGCTGTTTGTAAAAAAACAAACAGCCAAGTTGTAATATTTTACCATCAATATGTTGTTTAGAGTGAAATATTCTTTAAATTATTGCATCTTATCCACACTATTATATATAGTAATGAGCCATTATATCTCTGCACAGGTAGAATGTCACATATTCCTCAATCAGAGCAAATTACTGGCGTTCTGCAAATCTCATGATATCGTGCTGGTCGGATACAGTGTACTGGGGTCCGGCAGAATAGAGGGCTGGTAAGAACAAGAACATTGTATTATTATATGTGATGATGAGGTCCAAGAAAAAAGGAGGCAGATATAATATTATTGCAATAATACTGAATATAACTACTATAATACTGCTCCTATATATAAGAATATAACTACTATAATACTGCTCCTATATATAAGAATATAACTACTATAATACTGCTCCTATATATAAGAATATAACTACTATAATACTGCTCCTATATATAAGAATATAACTACTATAATACTGCTCCTATATATAAGAATATAACTTCTATAATACTGCTCCTATATACAAAATTATAACTACTATAATACTGCCCCTATATACAAGAATATAACTATTATAATACTGCCCCTATGTATAAGAATATAACTACTATAATACTGCCCCTATGTACAAGAATATAACTACTATAATACTGCTCCTATGTACAAGAATATAACTACTATAATACTGCCCCTATGTACAAGAATTAGTGTTGAGCGATACCTTCCGATACCCAGAAGTATCAGTATCGGATTGGATCAGCCGATATCCAAAAAATATTGGATATCGCCGATACCGATACCCGATACCAATGCAAGTCAATGGGACACAAATATCGTAATGTAAATAAGCCCTTTCTGTCCTTAAACATCCTGTTCCGGAGGGGGGAAGAGTGTGGGCGGTGTGTGGGCGGACACTGAGTGTCTGTGCGGGCCTGCCAGGGATGTGTACCTGCCTACCGGGGCTCTCTGGGGTCTGTGCGGCGTGCGGGGGTCTCTGCGGGGTGTGTGGGGTGTCTGTGCTGCGGGGGGGGGTCTCTGTGCGGCGGGTGGGGTCTCTGCGGTGCGTACGGGGGTCTCTGTGGGGTGTGCGGGGGTCTCTCCGGGGCGTGAGGGGGTCTCTGCGGGGCGGGCGGGGTCCCTGTGGTGGGCGGGCTCTCTGTGCGGCGGGCGGGGTCTCTGCGGGGCGTGCGGGGGTCTCTGCGGGACGTGCGGGGGTCTCTGTGGCGTGCGGCGTGTCTCTGTGCGAGGTGTCTCAGTGCGGGCATCGTCCGATGGAACTACAAGTCCCATCGAACGATGCCTACTACACTGACAGTGATTGACACATTAGCCAATGATGGGAGAGTAGTAGTCCCATCATCCGGCTAATGTGTTGAATGAAAAAAAAAAATACTCCGTACATACTCCATACATACTCCATACATGCTCCATACATGCTCCATACATGCTCCATACATGCTCCATACATACTCCATACTCTATACATGCTCCATACATGCTCCATACATGCTCCATACATGCTCCATACATGCTCCATACATGCTCCATACATGCTCCATACATACTCCATACATGCTCCATACATGCTCCATACATGCTCCATACATGCTCCATACATACTCCATACATGCTCCATACATACTCCATACATACTCCATACTCTATACATACTCCATACATGCTCCATACATACTCCATACATGCTCCATACATACTCCATACTCTATACATACTCCATACATGCTCCATACATACTCCATACATGCTCCATACATACTCCATACTCTATACATACTCCATACATACTCCATACATGCTCCATACATGCTCCATACATACTCTATACATACTCCATACTCTATACATACTCCATACATACTCCATACATGCTCCATACATGCTCCATACATACTCCATACTCTATACATACTCCATACATACTCCATACATGCTCCATACATGCTCCATACATACTCCATACATGCTCCATACATGCTCCATACATACTCCATACATACTCCATACTCTATACATACTCCATACATGCTCCATACATGCTCCATACATGCTCCATACATACTCCATACATACTCCATACATGCTCCATACATGCTCCATACATACTCCATACATACTCCATACATACTCCATACATACTCCATACATACTCCATACATACTCCATACATGCTCCATACATGCTCCATACATACTCCAAACATACTCCATACATACTCCATACTCTATACATGCTCCACACATACTCCATACATGCTCCATACATGCTCCATACATGCTCCATACATACTACATACATGCTCCATACATGCTCCATACATGCTCCATACATACTCCATACATGCTCCATACATGCTCCATACATGCTCCATACATACTCCATACATACTCCATACATACTCCATACTCTATACATACTCCATACATGCTCCATACATACTCCATACATGCTCCATACATGCTCCATACATACTCCATACATACTCCATACATACTCCATACATACTCCATACATGCTCCATACATACTCCATACATACTCCATACATGCTCCATACATGCTCCATACATGCTCCATACATACTCCATACTCTATACATACTCCATACATGCTCCATACATACTCCATACATGCTCCATACATGTTCCATACATACTCCATACTCTATACATACTCCATACATGCTCCATACATGCTCCATACATGCTCCATACATGCTCCATACATACTCCATACTCTATACATACTCCATACATACTCCATACATGCTCCATACATACTCCATACATGCTCCCTACATGCTCCATACATACTCCATACATGCTCCATACATACTCCATACATACTCCATACATGCTCCATACATGCTCCATACATGCTCCATACATACTCCATACTCTATACATACTCCATACATGCTCCATACATACTCCATACATGCTCCATACATGCTCCATACATGCTCCATACATGTTCCATACATACTCCATACTCTATACATACTCCATACATGCTCCATACATGCTCCATACATACTCCATACTCTATACATACTCCATATATGCTCCATACATACTCCATACATGCTCCATACATGCTCCATACATGCTCCATACATACTCCATACATGCTCCATACATGCTCCATACATACTCCATACAGTACATTCACACATGACATACAGTACATTAAACATAGAGTTCATACTCGCCATAACTTGTCATTTTGATCCCCGAAACCAGTGTCATCTGTAAAAAATATGAAAATAACAAACAACCAATATACTCCCTGTCCGCAGAAATCCACGAGTGTCCCACGATGATCTCCCGTGGAGAGCAGCAGCAGCAGCTGTTGCAACCGCTTTCCAGGGGCCCCAGAAACACAATGACGAGAGGAAGGTATTCGTCCGCTGCTGTAAAAAAAAAGTCCCTAGCCTCACTTTTGGCATTGCTGTATGAGAAATTTTCTCACGCAGCAATTGCCATAAAGTGAGACTTTGAACCTTAGCAACCTCAGTGATACACTGCAGGAGCCATTGTCTCCTGTCAGTGTGTCACTGAGGGTCTTATAGAGCAGTGACATCACCCGATGTCACTGTTCTATAGGGGAGATCGTCGTGGGACACTCGTTATTAATTGGACTACTGCGGACAGGTAGTATACGGTTTATTATTTTACGTTTTTTGCAGGCGCTGAAGTATGG
Source organism: Ranitomeya imitator (assembly GCF_032444005.1). Lineage (NCBI taxonomy): Eukaryota > Metazoa > Chordata > Amphibia > Anura > Dendrobatidae > Ranitomeya > Ranitomeya imitator. Next base: position 15,130,832 of record NC_091285.1, on the reverse strand, counting down.
TAAGTATGGTTAAATGAAGAATATTAAAATACTTTTTTCCGAATGTGTGCGTGTTTTATTAACCCTTTCTTACTGTTGGATTAATAATGGATAGGCGTCTTATTGACGCCTTTCCGTTATTAACCCGGCTTAATGTCACCTTACAATAGCAAGGTGACGTTAACCACTTATTACCCCATATCCCACCACTACACGGGAGTGGGAAGAGAGGGGCTAAGTACAGATGCGCCATTTCTGGGGCGGCTGCAGACTGGTATTTATAGCCGGGGGCCAATATCCATGGCCCCTCTCTAGGCTATGAATATCAGCCCGCAGCTGTCTGCGTAGCCTTTCTGGCTATAAAATATAGGGGGACCCCACATCATTTTTTTGGAGGGTTCCCCTATTTTAATAGCCAGTAAAGGCTACGCAGACAGCTGAGGGCTGGTATTCATAGCACGGGGTTTTACAGGCAGGAGCACAGCTGCATTAGCAGAGCTTCTGCTTGTAAAATTAGTTAACCCCTTCAGATGGATTTACAGCGTGGGACGAGACTGATCATCGGAAGTAATGGGATATTGTTGTTTTTTTATTTTACCTTTTTTACAGAACGAGGGTCTTCAGGTGGATTACCAGTATAATAAAATATTACAAAAACCTGTGTATTTATTTCATTAAAATACTTTGTAATAATGTGTGTGTGTTTTTTAACCATTTCATACTATTGGATTAATAATGGATAGGTGTCATAATTGACACCTCTCCATTATTAATCTGGCTTAATGTCACCTTACTATTGTGCAAGGTGACATTAACCCTTCATTACCCCATATCCCAATGCTACACGGGAGTGGGAAGAGAGTGGCCAAGTTTCAGAGTAGGCACATCTTCCAGATGTGCCTTTTCTGGGGTGGCTGGGGGCAGATGTTTTTAGCCAGGGGTGGGGGGAGCCAATAACCATGGACCCTCTCTAGGCTATTAATATCTGCCCTCAGTCACTGGCTTTACCTTTCTGGCAGAGAAAGTTGTGCGGGAGCCCACGCCAATTTTTTCCGCGATTTAACCCTTTAATTTAATAGCTAGAGCGCCCAAATTTTGCACATACACACTACTAACATTAGTACTGTGGAATATGCAAATTAAAAGGGGATATGAGATGGTTTACTGTATGTAAACCATGTCTCATATCCTGTCGGGTTTGTGAAGGAGAAATGAAAAGCCGGCAATTGAATTACCGGTTGTTACGCCGCCGCCTCCTGCAGCTGCTCATACTTACCTGGTCTCGGCGCAGCTCTCCTGCAGCTTCCTCTCATCAGCGCGCGCTCCCGACCTCTGCTGGCTGTCAGGCGCGCGCGCGTCAGATTCTCTTCAGTACGCACGCGCCTGTAACCTCTACTGTCTTTCTCGGCTCTGTCCTCTCTATCATTCTGGAGGACCCTCGTCACCCGGAAGTAAGGCGCAGCGTTCCTATGTCTTCCTCGCTGTATCTCACCCCTGTGCCTGATGTTCACTTGTTTCTTCCTTGTGTTCCTGGCCGCACGTGTGTTTTGTGCTTCTTCCTCTTCCTGATCCTGTGCTCTGTTTTGTCTCCGCAGACCTTCTCAGTATCTCTCCTGCAGGTTCCTGTGTTCCGGCAGTCCTCGTCGCTTCCGTTATTGTACCCTCGCCATTCTTGTTCCTCTGCAGCCTTAGTTCCTCCATTGTTCCAGTGTCCTAGTGGTTCCTTCGTTTCTACTATCCCGTCTCCCTGTGGTATTCCGTTAGTCCTATTCTTCCAGTCTTAGTTTCCTGTTTTCTCCCTTCGGTCCTCCCTCCGTCCCTTTTAGGTCCCTCCAGCTTCCATGGCGATGGTCCCTTGCGGTTCTGCCCCTAACTCTCCCTGTATAGGGGGAGGTCTATCTGGTCAGCTCGCCCGTGAGGGGATCGTCATCACGGTCTAGTGGGTCCACTCTCTCCTTTTTGGTACCTAACAGTCTCTCTTCTTCCTGGTACCTTACACCGGCTTTTCTGCTATCTAGCGCTGCATTAAATATAAATATATATATATAGGTGTCTCCCTGACATATATATGTATATATACCTATTCTATGTGTATATATCTACTCTAATCTAACCTGTCAGTGTGATTTTACTGTACACTGCGCTGAATTACCGGTTTTTCAAAGGACACCCGCGCGTAAAAATCGGACAGCAATACGAATGTCATACGGATGTTGCGATAAAAAAAAATCGCATGACACTCGCATACGTTACATCGGTTTTTCCGGTCCGTAAATCGGACCGTTTTTTTTCTCGCAAGTGGAAAAGAGGCCATAGAGTTGTAGTAGCGCCGGAGTGCGCCTGATGGCCAAACGTTTCATCCGTTTTTTGCTAGATCCGTCGCTGTGTGTTTTTTCGACGGACATAAAAACCGTTCCTCTGTATGTCTTTTCCGTCCGGCGGAAACAGCTTTTTTGATGGATCCTGCAAAAAACGGATGAAACGTGTGGCCATCAGGCGCAATCCGGCGCTAATACAACTCTATGAGAAAAAATGGATCTGGCGGAAAAAACGGATCCTGCGGAAAAAACAGATCCGGCGGAAAAAAACGGATCCGGTGGAAAAAACAGATCCTGTGCAAAAAAAAACGGATCCGGCCGAAAAAAACGGATCCGTTAGAAAAAAATGGATCCTGCGGAAAAAAATGGATCCGGCGGAAAAAAACGGATCCTGCAAATGTGCTCGCAGGATGCGTTTTACCCATAGACTTGTATTAGCGACGGACGCGACGTGTGGCCATCCGTCGCATCCGTCGTGCAACGGATCCGTCGTGTTTTGGCGGACCGTCGGCACGAAAAAACATTCAAATGAACATTTTCTTGGCCGTCGCGCCCGCCATTTTCTACCGCGCATGCGTGGCAAAAACTCCGCCCCCTCCTCCCTGCACTTCAGAATGGGCAGTGGATGCGTTGAAAAACTGCATCCTCTGCCCACGTCGTGCACAAATTTCACAACGTGCGACGGTACATCGGCCCGACGCATAGTCACGGACCCGTACCGACCCAAGAGTGAAAGAGGCCTTAATGAGCGTTGAATTAAAAAAAAAAAGCGGAAAAAAACGGCGTGGGCTCCCGCACAATTTTCTGCGCCAGAGGGGGAAAGCCGACGGCTGGGGGCCAATATTTGTAGCCTGCTATGAATATCAGCCCGCAGCTGTCTGCGTAGCCTTTACTGGCTATTAAAATAGGGGGACCCCCCAAAAAAAAAATGACGTGGGGTTCCCCTATATTTTATAGCCAGAAAGGATACGCAGACAGCTGCGGGCTGATATTCACAGCCTAGAGAGGGGCCATGGATATTGGCCTACCCGCCCCCGGCTACAAATACCAGTCTGCAGCCGCCCCAGAAATGGCGCATCTGTACTTAGCCCTTCTCTTCCCACTCCCGTGTAGCGGTGGGATATGGGGTAATAAGGGGTTAACGTCACCTTGCTATTGTAAGGTGACATTAAGCCGGGTTAATAACGGAGAGGCGTCAATAAGACGCCTATCCATTATTAATCCAAAAGTAAGAAAGGGTTAATAAAACACGCACACATTCGGAAAAAAGTATTTTAATATTCTTCATTTAACCATACTTACCATACTTCAGCGCCTGCAAAAAACGTAAATAAACCGTATACTACCTGTCCGCCGTAGTCCAATTAATAACGAGTGTCCCACGACGATCTCCCCTATAGAACAGTGGCATCGGGTGATGTCACTGCTCTATAGGACCCTCAGTGACACACTGACAGGAGACAATGGCTCCTGCAGTGCATCACTGAGGTTACTAAAGTTCAAAGTCTCACTTTATGGCAATTGCTGCGTGAGAAAATTTCTCATACAGCAATGCCATAAGTGAGGCTAGGGACTTTTTTTTTACAGCGGCGGAGGAATACCTTCCTCCCGTCATTGTGTTTCTGGGGCCCCTGGAAAGCGGTTGCAACAGCTGTTGCTGCTGCTCTCCACGGGAGATCGTCGTGGGACACTCGTGGATTTCTGCGGACAGGGAGTATATTGGTTGTTTGTTATTTTCACCTTTTTTTTTACAGATGATACTGGCTTCGGGGATCAAAATGACAAGTTATGGTGAGTATGAACTCTATGTTTAATGTACTGTATGTCATGTATGAATGTACTGTATGGAGTATGTATGGAGTATGTATGGAGCATGTTTGGAGCATGTATGGAGCATGTATGGAGCATGTATGGAGCATGTATGGAGTATGTATGGAGCATGTATGGAGCATGTATGGAGTATGTATGGAGCATGTACGGAGCATGTACGGAGCATGTACGGAGCATGTACGGAGCATGTATGGAGTACGTATGGAGTATTTTTTATTTTTTTTCATTCAACACATTAGCCGGATGAAGGGACTACTTCTGTCCTATCATTGGCTAATGAGTCAATCACTGTCAGTGTAGTAGGCATCGTCCGATGGGACTTGTAGTCCCATCGGACGATGCCCGCACTGAGACACCCTGCACAGAGACACGCCGCACGCCGCAGAGACCCTGTCCGCCGCAGAGACCTGTTGAGAATTCTGTGGTCAAGCTCCCTCCTGTGGTCATGAGTGGTACTTCGGCTGGTTCTGTCTATGAGCTTCCTCTGGTGGATGTGAGTGGGGCTGCGGCTTCTGAGTTTCCTTCCTCAGGTGACGAGGTTAAGTCGTTAGGTGCTGCTCTATTTAACTCCACCTAGTTCTTTGTTCCTGGCCTCCAGTCAATGTTCCAGTATTGGTCTTGCTCTCTCCTGGATCGTTCTTGTGGCCTGTCTGCCCTGCATAAGCTAAGTTTTGCTTGTGTTACTTTTGTTTGCTATATTTTCTGTCCAGCTTGCTATATTGGTTTTTCTTGCTTGCTGGAAGCTCTGAGACGCAGAGGGAGCACCTCCGTACCGTTAGTCGGTGCGGAGGGTCTTTTTGCCCCCTCTGCGTGGTTGTTTGTAGGTTTTTGTGCTGACCGCAAAGCTATCTTTCCTATCTTCGGTCTATTCAGTAAGTCGGGCCTCACTTTGCTAAAATCTATTTCATCTCTGTTTGTATTTTCATCTTTACTCACAGTCATTATATGTGGGGGGCTGCCTTTTCCTTTGGGGAATTTCTCTGAGGCAAGGTAGGCTTATTTTTCTGTTGTGAATTCTGTGGCTGAATTCACTCCTGTGGTCACAAGTGGTACTGCAGCTTCTGAACTTCCTCCCTCAGGTGTTCTGGTGAGCTCGTTGGCTGCTTTGTTATTTAACTCCGCCTGATTCTGTCTTCCTTGCTCCTTGTCAATGTTCCAGTGTTGGATCTGAGCTTCTGGATCTTTCCTGTGGCCTGCTGCGCTGCTTAGATAAGTGCTTTTTTGCTTTTGTTGCTACTTTTTCTGTCCAGCTTGTCAATTCGTTTTGCTGGAAGCTCTGAGACGCAAAGGGTGTACCGCCGTGCCGTTAGTTCGGCACGGTGGGTCTTTTTGCCCCCTTTGCGTGGTTTTTTGCTTTAGGGTTTTTTGTAGACTGCAAAGTTCTCTTTGCTATCCTCGCTCTATCTAGAATATCGGGCCTCACTTTGCTGAATCTATTTCATCCCTACGTTTGTCTTTTCATCTTGCTAACAGTCATTATATGTGGGGGGCTGCCTTTTCCTTTGGGGTATTTCTCTGAGGCAAGTCAGGCTTGTTTTTCTATCTTCAGGCTAGTCAGCTCCTCAGGCTGTGCCGAGTTGCATAGGTAGTGTCAGGCGCAATCCACAGCTGCCTTTAGTTTTGTTTAGGATAGGTTCAGGTATTGCGGTCTACAGAGATTCCACGTCTCAGAGCTCGTTCTATTGTTTTTGGGTTATTGTCAGATCACTGTATGTGCTCTGATTGCTGGCACACGATGTCACTGGATTGCCTACATAACAGTACAAGGAGCCCTCCTAATGATTCTCAATAGAGGGAAAAAAGAAGTTCTGACATCATTTTTTTTTCTCAGCTCTGTGTTCAGTCTTTTTTTTCCCCTAGACATTTGGCTGTTTCAGGACACAGGTGTGGACATGGATATTCAGGGTCTGTGCTCTTCAATGGATAATCTCGTTACAAATGTACAAAGGATTCAAGATACTATTGATCAGAAATCTATGTTAGAACCAAGAATTCCTATTCCTGATTTGTTTTTTGGTGATAGAACTAAGTTTCTTAGTTTCAAAAATAATTGTAAGCTATTTCTGGCCTTGAAACCTCATTCTTCTGGTAATCCTATTCAACAGGTTTTGATTATTATTTCTTTTTTGCGCGGCGACCCTCAGGACTGGGCATTTTCTCTTGCGCCAGGAGACCCTGCATTGAGTAATGTCAATGCGTTTTTCCTGGCGCTCAGATTACTTTACGATGAGCCTAATTCAGTGGATCAGGCTGAGAAAAATTTGCTGGCTTTGTGCCAGGGTCAGGATGATATAGAAGTATATTGTCAGAAATTTAGGAAGTGGTCAGTACTCACTCTGTGGAATGAATCTGCGCTGGCAGCTTTGTTCAGAAAGGGTCTCTCTGAGGCTCTTAAGGATGTCATGGTGGGTTTTCCTATGCCTGCTGGTTTGAATGAGTCTATGTCTTTGGCCATTCAGATCGGTCGACGCTTGCGCGAGCGTAAATCTGTGCACCATTTGGCGGTATTGTCTAAGATTAAACCTGAGCCTATGCAGTGCGATAGGACTATGACCAGAGTTGAACGGCAAGAACACAGACGTCTGAATGGTCTGTGTTTCTACTGTGGTGATTCCACTCATGCTATTTCTGATTGTCCTAAGCGCACTAAGCGGTTCGATAGGTCTGCCGTCATTGGTACTGTACAATCCAAATTCCTTCTGTCCATTACCTTGATATGCTCTTTGTCATCGTATTCTGTCATGGCGTTTGTGGATTCAGGCGCTGCCCTGAATCTGATGGATTTGGATTATGCTAAACGTTGTGGGTTTTTCTTGGAGCCTTTGCGGTGTCCTATTCCGTTGAGAGGAATTGATGCTACACCTTTGGCCAAGAATAAACCTCAGTACTGGACCCAGCTGACCATGTGCATGGCTCCTGCACATCAGGAAGTTATTCGCTTTCTGGTGCTACATAATCTGCATGATGTGGTCGTGTTGGGGTTGCCATGGCTGCAAACCCATAATCCAGTATTGGATTGGAACTCTATGTCGGTATCCAGCTGGGGTTGTCAGGGGGTACATGGTGATGTTCCATTTTTGTCAATTTCGTCATCCACTCCTTCTGAGGTCCCAGAGTTCTTGTCTGATTATCAGGATGTATTTGAAGAGCCCAAGTCCGATGCCCTACCTCCGCATAGGGATTGTGATTGTGCTATCAATTTGATTCCTGGTAGTAAATTCCCTAAAGGTCGATTATTTAATTTATCCGTGCCTGAACACGCTGCTATGCGCAGTTATGTGAAGGAATCCCTGGAGAAGGGACATATTCGCCCATCGTCATCACCACTGGGAGCAGGGTTCTTTTTTGTAGCCAAGAAGGATGGTTCGCTGAGACCGTGTATTGATTACCTCCTTCTTAATAAGATCACTGTTAAATTTCAGTATCCCTTGCCATTGTTATCTGACTTGTTTGCTCGGATTAAGGGGGCTAGTTGGTTCACTAAGATAGATCTTCGTGGTGCGTATAATCTGGTGAGAATCAGGCAAGGAGATGAATGGAAAACTGCATTTAATACGCCCGAGGGTCATTTTGAGTATCTAGTGATGCCGTTCGGACTTGCCAATGCTCCATCTGTGTTTCAGTCTTTTATGCATGACATCTTCCGTGAGTATCTGGATAAATTCCTGATTGTTTACTTGGATGACATTTTGATCTTCTCAGATGATTGGGACTCTCATGTGAAGCAGGTCAGAATGGTTTTCCAGGTCCTGCGTGCTAATTCTTTGTTTGTGAAGGGATCAAAGTGTCTCTTCGGTGTGCAGAAAGTTTCATTTTTGGGGTTCATCTTTTCCCCTTCTACTATCGAGATGGATCCGGTTAAGGTCCAAGCCATCCAGGATTGGACTCAGCCGACATCTCTGAAAAGTCTGCAAAAATTCCTGGGCTTTGCTAATTTTTATCGTCACTTCATCTGTAATTTTTCTAGCATTGCCAAACCATTGACCGATTTGACCAAGAAGGGTGCTGATTTGGTTAATTGGTCTTCTGCTGCTGTGGAAGCTTTTCAGGAGTTGAAGCATCGTTTTTGTTCTGCCCCTGTGTTGTGTCAACCAGATGTTTCTCTTCCGTTCCAGGTCGAGGTTGATGCTTCTGAGATTGGAGCAGGGGCGGTTTTGTCACAGAGAGGTTCTGGTTGCTCAGTGTTGAAACCATGTGCTTTCTTTTCCAGGAAGTTTTCGGCTGCTGAGCGTAATTATGATGTGGGCAACCGAGAGTTGCTGGCCATTAAGTGGGCATTCGAGGAATGGCGTCATTGGCTTGAAGGAGCTAAGCATCGCGTGGTGGTATTGACTGATCATAAGAACCTTACTTATCTCGAGTCTGCCAAGCGCTTGAATCCTAGACAGGCCCGTTGGTCGTTATTTTTTGCCCGCTTCGATTTTGTGATTTCGTACCTTCCGGGCTCTAAAAATGTGAAGGCGGATGCTCTGTCTAGGAGTTTTGTGCCCGACTCTCCGGGTTCATCTGAGCCGGCGAGTATCTTCAAGGAAGGAGTCATTGTGTCTGCCATCTCCCCTGATTTGCGGCGAGTGTTGCAAAAATTTCAGGCGAATAAACCTGATCGTTGTCCGGCGGAGAAACTGTTCGTCCCTGATAGGTGGACTAGTAAAGTTATCTCTGAACTTCATTGTTCGGTCTTGGCTGGTCATCCTGGAATCTTTGGTACCAGAGAGTTAGTGGCTAGATCCTTCTGGTGGCCATCTCTGTCACGGGATGTACGTACTTTTGTGCAGTCCTGTGGGATTTGTGCTAGGGCTAAGCCCTGCTGTTCACGTGCCAGTGGGTTGCTTTTGCCCTTGCCGGTCCCAAAGAGGCCTTGGACACATATTTCGATGGATTTCATTTCTGACCTTCCCGTTTCTCAAAAGATGTCAGTCATTTGGGTGGTCTGTGATCGCTTTTCTAAAATGGTCCATCTGGTGCCCTTACTGATGGTACTGGGTGACTTGTCTTTCCTGGGTCTCTGGGTTCCACCTGTTCCATCAGGATATGGGAGTTTCCTATTTAACCTGGCTTTGCTGGCATTTCCTCGCCGGTTATCAATGTATCCAGTGTGTCTTGTTACCTCTGCTCCCTGCTCCTAGAACCTTTTGGTCAAGCTAAGTTTGGATTTTCCTGTTTTGGTGTTTTGCTTTATTTGGTTTTTAGTCCAGCCTGCAGATATTTGTTTCTTTGCTGCTGGTTGCTCTAGTGGGCTGAAATTGCTCCTCATGTACCATGAGTTGGCACATGAGTTCAAGTAATTTCAGGATGGTTTTTTGAAGGGTTTTTCGCTGACCGCGCAGATCACTTTTGTATCCTCTGCTATCTAGCTTTAGCGGGCCTCATTTTGCTGAAACTGTTTTCATACTGCGTATGTGCTTTCCTCTCATTTCACCGTCATTATATGTGGGGGGCTGCTATTTCTGTGGGGTGTTTCTCTAGAGGCAAGAGAGGTCTGTGTTTCTTCTAATAGGGAAGTTAGATCTTCGGCTGGAGCGAGACGTCTAGGATCATCGTAGGCACGTTCCCCGGCTACTTTTATTTGTGTGTTAGGTTCAGGGTCGCGGTCAGCTCAGGTTCCATCGCCCTAGAGCTTGTTTGTATCTGTGCTTGTCCTTTAGTGATCCCCTGCCATTGGGATCATGACACCCTTGGTTAAATTGCCTTCCTCCTCTGATTTGGTGCCTTTGTTCTTCCAGCATGTGGTTCGTTTGCATGGCATTCCTGAGAATATTGTTTCTGACAGAGGTTCCCAGTTTGTTTCAAGGTTTTGGCGAGCCTTTTGTGGTAGGATGGGCATTGACCTATCTTTTTCCTCGGCTTTCCATCCTCAGACTAATGGCCAGACCGAACGAACCAATCAGACCTTGGAAACATATCTGAGATATTTTGTTTCTGCAGACCAGGATGATTGGGTGTCCTTTTTGCCGTTGGCTGAGTTCGCCCTTAATAATCGGGCCAGCTCGGCTACCTTGGTCTCTCCATTTTTCTGCAATTCTGGGTTCCATCCTCGTTTCTCTTCAGGACAGGTTGAGTCTTCGGACTGTCCTGGTGTGGATTCTGTGGTGGACAGGTTGCAGCAGATCTGGACTCAGGTAGTGGACAATTTGACCTTGTCCCAGGAGAAGGCTCAACTTTTCGCTAATCGCAGACGCCGTGTGGGTCCCCGACTTCGTGTTGGGGATCTGGTTTGGTTATCTTCTCGTCATATTCCTATGAAGGTTTCCTCTCCTAAATTTAAACCTCGTTTTATTGGTCCGTATAGGATTTCTGAGATTCTCAATCCTGTGTCTTTTCGTCTGTCCCTCCCAGACTCCTTTTCCATACATAATGTATTCCATAGGTCGTTGTTGCGGAGATACGTGGAACCTATGGTTCCATCTGTTGAGCCTCCTGCCCCGGTTTTGGTGGAGGGGGAATTGGAGTATATTGTGGAGAAAATTTTGGATTCTCGTGTTTCTAGACGGAAACTCCAGTATCTGGTTAAATGGAAGGGTTATGCTCAGGAAGATAATTCCTGGGTTTTTGCCTCTGATGTCCATGCTCCAGATCTTGTTCGTGCCTTTCATGTGGCTCATCCTGGTCGACCTGGGGGCTCTGGTGAGGGTTCGGTGACCCCTCCTCAAGGGGGGGGTACTGTTGTGAATTCTGTGGCTGAATTCACTCCTGTGGTCACAAGTGGTACTGCAGCTTCTGAGCTTCCTCCCTCAGGTGTTCTGGTGAGCTCGTTGGCTGCTTTGTTATTTAACTCCGCCTGATTCTGTCTTCCTTGCTCCTTGTCAATGTTCCAGTGTTGGATCTGAGCTTCTGGATCTTTCCTGTGGCCTGCTGCGCTGCTTAGATAAGTGCTTTTTTGCTTTTGTTGCTACTTTTTCTGTCCAGCTTGTCAATTCGTTTTGCTGGAAGCTCTGAGACGCAAAGGGTGTACCGCCGTGCCGTTAGTTCGGCACGGTAGGTCTTTTTGCCCCCTTTGCGTGGTTTTTTGCTTTAGGGTTTTTTGTAGACTGCAAAGTTCTCTTTGCTATCCTCGCTCTATCTAGAATATCGGGCCTCACTTTGCTGAATCTATTTCATCCCTACGTTTGTCTTTTCATCTTGCTAACAGTCATTATATGTGGGGGGCTGCCTTTTCCTTTGGGGTATTTCTCTGAGGCAAGTCAGGCTTGTTTTTCTATCTTCAGGCTAGTCAGCTCCTCAGGCTGTGCCGAGTTGCATAGGTAGTGTCAGGCGCAATCCACAGCTGCCTTTAGTTTTGTTTAGGATAGGTTCAGGTATTGCGGTCTACAGAGATTCCACGTCTCAGAGCTCGTTCTATTGTTTTTGGGTTATTGTCAGATCACTGTATGTGCTCTGATTGCTGGCACACGATGTCACTGGATTGCCTACATAACATTTTTCTATCTTCAGGGCTAGCTAGTTTCTCAGGCTGTGCCCGAGGCGCCTAGGTCTGGTCAGGAGCGCTCCACGGCTACCTCTAGTGTGGTATGATAGGATTAGGGATTGCGGTCAGCAGAGTTCCCACGTCTCAGAGCTCGTCCTATGTTAGTAACTATCAGGTCACTTTCTGTGCTCTTAACCACTAGGTCCATTGTGGTTCTGAATCACCTGTTCTTAACAGTACTGGAGGCCCAAAGTACTAATGCTTCTCAATAGAGGGAAAAGAGAAGTTCTGAGACCATTTTTTTTTCTCTGTACTGTGTTTTGTCTTTCTTTTCCCCTACACATTTGGGTGGTTCAGGACACAGGTGTAGTGATGGACATTAAAGGTCTGTCTTCTTGTATGGATCATCTCACTGCAAGAGTACAAAATATTCAAGACTTTGTGGTTCAGAATTCTATGTCAGAACCAAGAATTCCTGTTCCTGATTTGTTTTCTGGAGATAGAGCTAAGTTTCTGAGTTTTAAGAATAATTGTAAACTGTTTCTGGCTTTGAAACCCCGCTCCTCTGGTGACCCAGTTCAACAAGTCAAGATCATTATTTCTTTATTACGTGGCGACCCTCAAGACTGGGCATTTTTCATTGCGCCAGGAGATCCTGCATTATGTAATATTGATGCGTTTTTTCTGGCGCTCGGATTGCTGTATGATGAACCTAATTCAGTGGATCAGGCAGAGAAAAATTTGCTGGATCTGTGTCAGGGTCAGGATGAGGTAGAGATATATTGTCAGAAGTTTAGGAAGTGGTCTGTGCTCACTCAATGGAATGAATGTGCGCTGGCAGCAATTTTCAGAAAAGGTCTCTCTGAAGCCCTTAAGGATGTCATGGTGGGATTTCCTATGCCTGCTGGTCTGAATGAGTCTATGTCTTTGGCCATTCAGATCGGTCGAGCTTGCGTGAGCGTAAAACTGTGCACCATTTGGCGGTATTATCTGAGCATGGACCTGAGCCTATGCAGTGCGATAGGACTTTGACCAGAGCTGAACGGCAAGAACACAGACGTCAGAATGGGCTGTGTTTTTGCTGTGGTGATTCCACTCATGCTATCTCCGATTGTCCTAAGCGCACTAAGCGGTTCGCTAGGTCTGCCACCATTGGTACGGTACAGTCGAAATTTCTTTTGTCCGTTACTTTGATCTGCTCTTTGTCATCCTATTCTGTCATGGCATTTGTGGATTCAGGCGCTGCCCTGAATTTGATGGACTTGGAGTATGCTAGGCGCTGTGGGTTTTTCTTGGAGCCCTTGCAGTATCCTATTCCATTGAGAGGAATTGATGCTACGCCTTTGGCCAAGAATAAGCCTCAGTACTGGACCCAGCTGACCATGTGCATGGCTCCTGCGCATCAGGAGGATATTCGCTTTTTGGTGTTGCATAATCTGCATGATGTGGTCGTGTTGGGGTTGCCATGGCTACAAGTCCATAACCCAGTATTGGATTGGAAATCAATGTCTGTGTCCAGCTGGGGTTGTCAGGGGGTACATGGTGATGTTCCATTTCTGTCTATTTCATCATCCAGCCCTTTTGAGGTCCCAGAGTTCTTGTCGGATTACCGGGATGTATTTGATGAGCCCAAGTCCAGTGCCCTACCTCCGCATAGGGATTGTGATTGTGCTATCGATTTGATTCCTGGTAGTAAGTTTCCTAAAGGTCGACTGTTTAATTTGTCTGTGCCTGAGCACGCCGCTATGCGGAATTACGTAAAGGAATCCTTGGAGAAGGGTCATATTCGCCCGTAGTCGTCGCCATTGGGAGCAGGGTTCTTTTTTGTGGCCAAGAAGGATGGTTCGCTGAGACCTTGCATTGATTACCGCCTTCTAAATAAAATCACGGTCAAATTTCAGTACCCCTTGCCGCTGCTGTCTGATTTGTTTGCTCGGATTAAGGGGGCTAGTTGGTTCACCAAGATAGATCTTCGTGGTGCGTATAATCTTGTGCGTATTAAACAGGGCGATGAATGGAAAACAGCATTTAATACGCCCGAGGGCCATTTTGAGTACCTGGTTATGCCATTCGGGCTTTCTAATGCTCCATCAGTGTTTCAGTCCTTTATGCATGACATCTTCCGAGAGTACCTGGATAAATTCCTGATTGTATACTTGGATGATATTTTGGTCTTCTCGGATGATTGGGAGTCTCACGTGAAGCAGGTCAGAATGGTGTTCCAGGTCCTGCGTGCAAATTCTTTGTTTGTGAAGGGGTCAAAGTGTCTCTTTGGTGTTCAGAAGGTTTAATTTTTGGGTTTCATTTTTTCCCCTTCTACTATCGAGATGGACCCTGTTAAAGTTCAGGCCATTTATGATTGGACTCAGCCGACATCTCTGAAGAGTCTGCAAAAGTTCTTGGGCTTTGCTAATTTTTATCGTCGCTTCATCAATAATTTTTCTAGTATTGCTAAACCGTTGACTGATTTAACCAAGAAGGGTGCTGATGTGGTCAATTGGTCTTCTGCTGCTGGGGAAGCTTTTCAAGAGTTGAAGCGTCGTTTTTCTTCTGCCCCTGTGTTGTGCCAACCAGATGTTTCGCTCCCGTTCCAGGTCGAGGTTGATGCTTCTGAGATTGGAGCAGGGGCTGTTTTGTTGCAAAGAAGTTCTGATGGCTCGGTGATGAAACCATGCGCCTTCTTTTCCAGGAAGTTTTCGCCTGCCGAGCGTAATTATGATGTTGGCAATCGAGAGTTGCTGGCCATGAAGTGCGCATTCGAGGAGTGGCGTCATTGGCTTGAAGGAGCTAAGCATCGCGTGGTGGTCTTGACTGATCACAAGAACTTGACTTATCTCGAGTCTGCCAAACGGTTGAATCCTAGATAGGCTCGTTGGTCGCTGTTTTTCTCCCGTTTTGACTTTGTGGTTTCGTACCTTCCGGGCTCTAAAAATGTGAAGGCAGATGCCCTGTCTAGGAGTTTTGTGCCCGACTCTCCGGGTTTGTCTGAGCCGGCGGGTATTCTCAAAGAGGGGGTAATTTTGTCTGCCATCTCCCCTGATTTGCGGCGGGTGCTGCAAAAATTTCAGGCTAATAGACCTGACCGTTGCCCAGCGGAGAAACTGTTTGTCCCTGATAAATGGACGAGTAGAGTTATCTCTGAGGTTCATTGTTCGGTGTTGGCTGGTCATCCTGGAATCTTTGGTACCAGAGATTTGGTGGCTAGATCCTTTTGGTGGCCGTCTCTGTCGCGGGATGTACGTTATTTTGTGCAGTCCTGTGGGATTTGTGCTCGGGCTAAGCCCTGCTGTTCTCGTGCCAGTGGGTTGCTTTTGCCCTTGCCAGTCCCGAAGAGGCCCTGGACACATATCTCTATGGATTTTATTTCGGATCTCATTTGGGTTGTTTGTGATCGCTTCTCTAAGATGGTCCATTTGGTACCCTTGTCTAAATTGCCTTCCTCCTCTGATTTGGTGCCATTGTTCTTCCAGCATGTGGTTCGTTTACATGGCATTCCGGAGAACATCGTTTCTGACAGAGGTTCCCAGTTTGTTTCGAGGTTTTGTCGAGCCTTTTGTGCTAGGATGGGCATTGATTTGTCTTTTTCCTCGGCTTTCCATCCTCAGACAAATGGCCAGACTGAACGAACCAATCAGACCTTGGAAACATATCTGAGATGTTTTGTTTCTGCCGATCAGGATGATTGGGTGTCCTTTTTGCCTTTGGCTGAGTTCGCCCTTAATAATCGGGCCAGCTCGGCTACTTTGGTTTTGCCGTTTTTCTGCAATTCTGGTTTCCATCCTCGTTTCTCTTCAGGGCAGGTTGAGTCTTCTGACTGTCCTGGTGTGGATACTGTGGTGGATAGGTTGCAGTAGATTTGGACTCATGTGATGGACAATTTGACATTGTCTCAGGAGAAGGCTCAACGTTTCGCTAACCGCAGGCGCTGTGTGGGTCCCCGACTTCGTGTTGGGAATTTGGTTTGGTTGTCATCTCGTTATATTCCTATGAAAGTTTCCTCTCCTAAGTTTAAGCCTCGTTTCATTGGTCCGTATAGGATTTCTGAGGTTCTTAATCCTGTGTCTTTTCGTTTGACCCTTCCAGCTTCTTTTTCCATCCATAACGTATTCCATAGGTCATTGTTGCGGAGATACGTGGCACCTGTGGTTCCATCCGTTGATCCTCCTGCCCCGGTTTTGGTTGAGGGGGAGTTGGAGTATATAGTGGAGAAGATTTTGGATTCTCGTATTTCGAGACGGAAACTCCAGTACCTGTTTAAGTGGAAGGGTTATGGTCAGGAAGATAATTCCTGGGTCTTTGCCTCTGATGTTCATGCTGCCGATCTGGTTCGTGCCTTTCATTTGGCTCATCCTGGTCGGCCTGGGGGCTCTGGTGAGGGTTCGGTGACCCCTCCTCAAGTGGGGGGGTACTGTTGTGAATTCTGTGGTCAAACTCCCTCCTGTGGTCATGAGTGGTACTTCGGCTGGTTCTGTCTATGAGCTTCCTCTGGTGGATGTGAGTGGGGCTGCGGCTTCTGAGTTTCCTTCCTCAGGTGACGAGGTTAAGTCGTTAGGTGCTGCTCTATTTAACTCCACCTAGTTCTTTGTTCCTGGCCTCCAGTCAATGTTCCAGTATTGGTCTTGCTCTCTCCTGGATCGTTCTTGTGGCCTGTCTGCCCTGCATAAGCTAAGTTTTGCTTGTGTTACTTGTCATGATCCCAATGGCAGGGGATCACTAAAGGACAAGCACAGATACAAACAAGCTCTAGGGCGATGGAACCTGAGCTGACCGCGACCCTGAACCTAACACACAAATAAAAGTAGCCGGGGAACGTGCCTACGATGATCCTAGACGTCTCGCTCCAGCCGAAGATCTAACTTCCCCTATTAGAAGAAACACAGACCTCTCTTGCCTCCAGAGAAACACCCCACAGAAATAGCAGCCCCCCACATATAATGACGGTGAAATGAGAGGAAAGCACATACGCAGTATGAAAACAGTTTCAGCAAAATGAGGCCCGCTAAAGCTAGATAGCAGAGGATACAAAAGTGATCTGCGCGGTCAGCGAAAAACCCTTCAAAAAACCATCCTGAAATTACTTGAACTCATGTGCCAACTCATGGTACATGAGGAGCAATTTCAGCCCACTAGAGCAACCAGCAGCAAAGAAACAAATATCTGCAGGCTGGACTAAAAACCAAATAAAGCAAAACACCAAAACAGGAACATCCAAACTTAGCTTGACCAGAAGGTTCTAGGAGCAGGGAGCAGAGGTAACAAGACACACTGGATACATTGATAACCGGCGAGGAAATGCCAGCAAAGCCAGGTTAAATAGGAAACTCCCATATCCTGATGGAACAGGTGGAACCCAGAGACCCAGGAAAGACAAGTCACCCAGTACCATCAGTAACCACCAGAGGGAGCCCAAAAACAGAACTCACAACAGTTACTTTTGTTTGCTATATTTTCTGTCCAGCTTGCTATATTGGTTTTTCTTGCTTGCTGGAAGCTCTGAGACGCAGAGGGAGCACCTCCGTACCGTTAGTCGGTGCGGAGGGTCTTTTTGCCCCCTCTGCGTGGTTGTTTGTAGGTTTTTGTGCTGACCGCAAAGCTATCTTTCCTATCCTCGGTCTATTCAGTAAGTCGGGCCTCACTTTGCTAAAATCTATTTCATCTCTGTGTTTGTATTTTCATCTTTACTCACAGTCATTATATGTGGGGGGCTGCCTTTTCCTTTGGGGAATTTCTCTGAGGCAAGGTAGGCTTATTTTTCTATCTTCAGGGCTAGCTAGTTTCTCAGGCTGTGCCCGAGGCGCCTAGGTCTGGTCAGGAGCGCTCCACGGCTACCTCTAGTGTGGTATGATAGGATTAGGGATTGCGGTCAGCAGAGTTCCCACGTCTCAGAGCTCGTCCTATGTTAGTAACTATCAGGTCACTTTGTGTGCTCTTAACCACTAGGTCCATTGTGGTTCTGAATCACCTGTTCATAACAGAGACCCCGCCCGCCACACAGACACCCCTCACGCCCCGCAGAGACCCCAGCATGCCCTGCAGAGACCCCTGCACGCTGCACAGAGACACCCCGCACGCCGTACAGACCCCAGAGAGCCCCGGTAGGCAGGTACACATCCCTGGCAGGCCCGCACAGACCCCGCCCGCACAGACACTCAGTGTCCGCCCACACTCTTCCCCCCTCCGGAACAGGATGTTTAAGGACAGAAAGGGCTTATTTACATTCCAATATTTGTGTCCCATTGACTTGCATTGGTATCGGGTATCGGTATCGGCGATATCCAATATTTTTTGGATATCGGCCGATCCAATATGATACCGATACTTCTGGGTATCGGAAGGTATCGCTCAACACTACTTATGACCATGTGATATTTCAGTTTTTAATTTTAATTAAATTTCCAAAAATGTCTACATTTCTGTTTTTTTTTCAGTCAAGATGGGGTGCGGATTTTACATTAATGTGAAAAAAAATGGACTTTTTTGAATTTACCAAATGGCTGCAATGAAACTAAGAGTGAAAAATTTAAAGGGGTCTATTAGGATTGGTGGAACACACTGAATATATATATATATATAGACAGTAGGTGAGTTCGCAACCCTGGGTCCACTGTGCAGGAGAGAAACCTGCTGCTAGTAACTGGCGGTACTATATGGCGGTATAAGCGAACTCTGTTACTTCACAGATTCACTATGAAAAGAGAACGCTGTGCCCTGTTAACCTCACAGGAGATCACAGCTACCTAATAGAGCCAACAGTGGTCATGCAGTCAGAATAGCACACGAGCAACTCCTCTCCGGTGGAGCTGGAATTTTAATGGCTATACGCCAGCCCTGCATATACATACACAAAACTCCTCACCAGAGGTGCCTGTATTCTAGGGGCTTATTTCAGCCAAACCCTGACCACATACAACCATGATCACACTGGCGCTGAGCTCATAATATAGGTTTGATACTAGCCTTTTATAGTTTTAGCACTCAAGGACCTTCCTAGTGGTCCAACAGGAACCGCTTCAGGACCTGCGCATGTGACCCTCGACCTCCAATGGGAGGTCGCCCCATGGGCATGCCCAGTATGGGAAAAGCAGGACTTAGTCCCAGAAAGATCTGCTTGCTGCTGATCAGCGCTGGCTACAAAGGCAGAGCCTGGAAGAACAGTAGCAACCAGTCGCCCAGTATCAGCCTGAGTCAGACGCTGGGACCGACGTCTCTGCTGAGCAGGCTCCACTGCAGCTGGAGAAGAATGGGAGACCACAGTGGAGATGTTTGAGATTCCCCCTGAACAGAGGTGGGAACTTGACACCTAACAGGGTCTGAATACTTTCTGTACCCACTGAAGATGTTTGATCCAGTCTGATTGAATGTTGATCCTGTCTATTCTCACACTATGGATTACAAATTTTGAATCAGTCTGGTCGACAGTCTTGATCATGGTTACTATGATCGACACTCAGAATTTTTGGATGATGATTTGTTGCGATTGACACTCGGGATCATTAAAGTTTATCCTTTATGACTGACACTTGAGATCCTGGTTGGTGATCCGGTCTCATTGACATTCTGGATCATGCTGTTCCAGTTCGGTGCTTATGTTGGATCAGGAGTGAACTTCTCCCCTTTAAGGGCAGATTCTTTCATGCTTTATGTTTGTTTTTTCTTATTCTCTCATGCTTTATGTTTTCTGTTTATTTTTTCTTATTTGCTTCTTATAAAACAATCAGGAACACACATCCTTCTGCAGTTTCCCCGTGACATCTCCCTTCATTTTTCCCATCACATATATTTATGTAGCTACTAACTAATGACGCTGCAGAATCCCTGCCAAATAGGCGTCCGCCATTACTAACCTATAGGACGGGCTGTACGGTTGGGGAAGGACTAGATAAAATACAGGCAGCACCTTGTGCACTGCGAGACACTGGGACACATTACACCATGGCTCAGAAACCCGACTCCTACGTGGTGCTGAACGATGGGAATAAAATGCCGGTGATCGGATTTGGCACTGGGGTGGACACGGTGAGTGCATCAGATATAAAGCAGCGGCTGCTCCACTGAATCCAAAGCAAAGCGGCATTACTGCTGGTCTCTCGCCACCGCAATGTTCCCCCATTTGAGACACGGCGCCATCACCCCATGTTTCATTTGCCCCACAGGGGAACAATGAGATTTATCAAAATTGCATTTTATTAGGCTAAGTACACCTTGGAACAGGCCGGGGAGAGCACCAAGGTCGCCATTGACGCTGGATACCGCCACATCGATGGCGCCCTTATATACGGGAATGAGGTCCAGATCGGCCAAGCCATTAGATCAAAGATTGCGGATGGGACTGTGAAGAGAGAAGACATTTTTTATACTGGGAAGGTGACCAATCAAAATATTCTTTTCACTTTAACATGGCCACTAGGTGGCGATTACGAGCTGTTACAGGTTTTTAATTTATTCTGCAGCTTTCTGGCAATAACCACACTCCTGAGAGGGTCCGACTGGGGCTGGAGAAATCTCTGAAGGATCTGCAGCTGGATTACATGGATCTCTTCCTGATCCACACCCCTGTGGAGTTCAAGGTTTGTTGATATATGTGTGGATTGGCCTCAGCTCCCAATCAGATCAGAGCAGAAGACATTATATGTGAACTCTTTTTTTCTTCCCCTCCAGCCCGGAGATGATCCCCATCCCACAGATGAAAATGGGAAATTGGTTTTTCATAACACAGATATCCGAGAAACATGGAAGGTAAAATATACAAAAGATTATGGGTGACTGTGGGGAGAATAACTTCTCCTCCATACGGGGTAAGATTCTCATTTTCGGATGGAACATCTCTCTAATTATCTTACCATAACCTCTAGACTATGGAAGCGTGCAGAGACGCCGGCCTCGTCCGATCCATCGGAGTCTCCAATTTTAACCGCCGGCAACTGGAGCTGATTCTCAACATGCCAGGACTGAAGTACAAACCAGTGTGCAACCAGGTACATATCACCGACCAGTAAGGATCAATTGCACATAAATATCCTAAAAAACTACAAAAACTCGTAATTTAAAAAAAGAAACACAGACATTCTTACCTACAGGTTGTGTGTGGTATTGCAGTATAGCTCCTTCCACATAATTGGAGCTGCAATACCAGATATAACCCATAGACAGTTGTGGCGCTGTTTGTAAAAAAAACAAACAGCCAAGTTGTAATATTTTACCATCAACATGTTGTTTAGAGTGAAATATTCTTTAAATTATTGCATCTTATCCACACTATTATATATAGTAATGAGCCATTATATCTCTGCACAGGTGGAATGTCACATATTCCTCAATCAGAGCAAATTACTGGCGTTCTGCAAATCTCGTGATATCGTGCTGGTGGGATACAGTGTACTGGGGTCCGGCAGAAGAGAGGGCTGGTAAGAACAAGAACATTGTATTATTATATGTGATGATGAGGTCCAAGAAAAAAGGCAGATATAATAATATTATTGCAATAATACTGCCCCTATGTACAAGAATATAACTGCTATAATACAGTCTCTATGTACAAGAATATAACTACCATAATACAGTCTCTATGTACAAGAATATAACTACTATAATACTGCTCCTATATATAAGAATATAACTACTATAATACTGCTCCTATATATAAGAATATAACTACCATAATACTGCTCCTATATATAAGAATATAACTACTATAATACTGCTCCTATATATAAGAATATCACTACTATAATACTGCTCCTATATATAAGAATATCACTACTATAATGCTGTCCCTATGTACAAGAATATAACTACTATAATACTGCCTCTATGTGCAAGAATATAACTATTATAATACTGCCCCCATGTTCAAGAATATAACTACTATAATACTGCTCCTATGTACAAAAATATAACTACTATAATAATACCCCTATATGCAAAAATATAACTACTATAATACTGCTCCTATGTACAAAAATATAACTACTATAATAATACCCCTATATGCAAGAATATAACTACTATAATACTGCCCCTATGTATAGGAATATAACTACTATAATACTGCTCCTATGTATAGGAATATAACTACTATAATACTGCCCCTATGTATAGGAATATAACTACTATAATACTGCTCCTATGTACAAGAGTATAACTACACTGCCTTTGACACAGTGGACCATTCCCTATTATTACAAACCCTCTCATCCCTTGGCATCGCAGACTTGGCCCTATCCTGGATCTCATCATACCTAACAGACCGGACATTCTGTGTCTCCCATTCACACACCACCTCCTCACCTCGCCCTCTATCTGTCGGAGTCCCACAAGGTTCAGTCCTTGGGCCCCTGCTCTTCTCCATTTACACCTTTGGCCTGGGACAGCTCATAGAATCTCACGGCTTTCAGTATCACCTCTATGCTGATGACACACAGATATCACTGGACCAGATATCACCTCCCTACTAACCAGAATCCCTCAATGTCTGTCCACTATTTCATCCTTCTTCTCCGCTAGATTTCTGAAACTTAACATGGACAAAACAGAATTCATCATCTTTCCCCCATCTCCCCCGACCCCCCCCAACGAACCTATCCATTACAGTAAATGGCTGCCCACTCTCCCCAGTCCCACAAGCTCGCTGCCTCGGGGTAATCCTTGACGCTGATCTCTCCTTCAAACCACATATCCAAACCCTTTCCACTTCCTGCCGACTTCAACTCAAAAATATTTCACGAATCCGTTCATTCCTCATCCATGAATCTGCAAAAACCCTAGTCCATGCCCTCATCATCTCCCGCCTCGACTACTGCAACCTCCTGCTCTGTGGCCTCCCCTCTAACACTCGCTGCCCGACTAATCCACCTGTCCCCCTGCTATTCCCCGGCCTCTCCCCTCTGTCAATCCCTTCACTGGCTCCCCATTGCCCAGAGACTCCACTACAAAACCCTAACCATGACATACAAAGCCATCCACAACCTGTCTCCTCCATACATCTGTGACCTCGTCTCCCGGTACTTACCTACTCGCAACCTCCGATCCTCACAAGATCTCCTTCTCTACTCCCCTCTTATCTCCTCTGCCCACAATCGTATACAAGATTTCTCCCGCGTATCACCCCTACTCTGGAACCCTCTACCACAACACATCAGACTCTCGCCTACCATCGAAACCTTCAAAAAGAACCTGGAGACCCACCTCTTCAGACAAGCCTACAACCTGCAGCTACCACCGATCGACCAAACCGCTGCATGACCATCTCTACCCTCACCTACTGTATTCTCACCCATCCCTTGTAGATTGTGAGCCTTCGCGGGCAGGGTCCTCTCTCCTCCTGTACCAGTTATGACTTGTATTGTTTAAGATTATTGTACTTGTTTTCATTATGTATACCCCTCCTCACATGTAAAGCGCCATGGAATAAATGGCGCTATAACAATAAATAATAATAATAATAATAACTACTATAATACTGCCCCTATGTACAAGAATATAACTACTATAATACTGCCCCTATGTACAAGAATATAACTACTATAATACTGCTCCATATGTACAAGAATATAACTACTATAATACGTCCCCTATATACAAGAATATAACTGCTATAATACTGCCCCTATGTACAAGAATATAACTACTATAATACTGCTCCTATGTACAAGAATATAACTACTATAATACCGCTCCTATGTACAAGAATATAACTGCTATAATACTGCTCCATATGTACAAGAATATAACTACTATAATACTGCCCCTATGTACAAGAATATAACTACTATAATACTGCTCCTATGTACAAGAATATAACTACTATAATACCGCTCCTATGTACAAGAATATAACTGCTATAATACTGCTCCCTATATACAAGAATATAACTACTATAATACTGCCCCTATGTACAAGAATATAACTACTATAATACTGCCCCCGATGTACAAGAATATAACTACTATAATACTGCCCCTACGTACAAGAATTAGTGTTGAGCGATACTTTCCGATACCCAGAAGTATCGGTATCGGATTGGATCGGCCGATATCCAAAAAATATTGGATAACGCCGATACCGATACCCGATACCGATGCAAGTCAATGGGACACAAATATCGGAATGTAAATAAGCCCTTTCTGTCCTTAACCCCTTAGTGACAGAGCCAATTTGGTACTTAATGACCGAGCCAATTTTTGCAATTCTGACCACTGTCACTTTATGAGGTTATAACTCTGGAACGCTTCAACGGATCCCGCTGATTCTGAGATTGTTTTTTCGTGACATATTGTACTTCATGTTAGTGGTAACACTTCTTCGATATTACTTGCGATTATTTATGAAAAAAACGGAAATATGGCGAAAATTTTTAAAATTTTGTAATTTCCAAATTTTGTATTTTTATGCCCTTAAATCAGAGAGATATGTCACGAAAAATAGTTAATAAATAACATTTCCCACATGTCTACTTTACATCAGCACAATTTTGGAAACAAAATTTTTTTTTGTTAGGGAGTTATAAGGGTTAAAAGTTGACCAGCAATTTCTCATTTTAACAACACCATTTTTTTTTAGGGACCACATCACATTTGAAGTAATTTTGAGGGGTCTATATGATAGAAAATAATGAAGTGTGACACCATTCTAAAAACTACACCCCTCAAGGTTCTCAAAACCACATTCAAGAAGTTTATTAACCCTTTACGTGCTTCACAGGAACTGAAACAATGTGGAAGGAAAAAATGAACATTTAACTTTTTTTTGCAAACATCTTAATTCAGAACCATTTTTTTTATTTTCACAAGTGTAAAAACAGAAATGTAACCATAAATTTTGTTATGCAATTTCTCCTGAATACGCCAATACCCCATATGTGGGGGTAAACCACTTTTTGGGCGCATCGCAGAACTTAGAAGTGAAGGAGCGCCGTTTGACTTTTTCAATGCAGAATTGGCTGGAATTGAGATCGGACGCCATGTCACGTTTAGAGAGCCCTTGATGTGCCTAAACAGTGGAAACTCCAAACAAGTGACACCATTTTGGAAACTAGACCCCTTAAGGAACTTATCTAGATGTGTGGTGAGCACTTTGAACCCCCAAGTGCTTCACAGAAGTTTATAACGTAGAGCCGTGAAAATAAAAAAATCGCTTTTGCTTACACAAAAATGATCTTTTCGCCCACAAATTCTCATTTTCACAAGGGTAACAGGAGAAATTAGACCACAAAAGTTGTTGTGCGATTTCTCCTGAATACGTCGATACCCCATATGTGAGGGTAAACCACTGTTTGGGCGCATCGCAGAGCTTGGAAGTGAAGGAGCGCCGTTTTACTTTTTCAATGTAGAATTGGCTGGAATTGAGATTGGACGCCATGTCGCGTTTGGAGAGCCCCTGATGTGCCTAAACAGTGGAAACCCCCCACAAGTGACCCCATTTTGGAAACTAGACCCCTTAAGGAACATATCTAGATGTGTGGTGAGCACTTTGAGCCCCCATGTGCTTCACAGAAGTTTATAATGTAGAGCCGTGAAAAAAAAAAATCGCATTTTTTCTACAAAAATGATCTTTTTGCCCACAAATTTTTATTTTCACAAGGGTAACAGGAGAAATTAGACCACTAAAGTTGTTGTGCAATTTCTCCTGAGTACGTTGATACCCAATATGTGGGGGTAAACCACTGTTTGGGCGCACCGCAGAGCTTGGAAGAGAAAGAGTGCCGTTCTACTTTTTCAATGTAGAATTGGCTGGAATTGAGATCGGACGCCATGTCGCGTTTGGAGAGCCCCTAATGTGCCTAAACAGTAGAAATCCCCCACAAGTGACCCCATTTTGGAAACTAGACCCCCCATGGAACTTATCTAGATGTGTGGTGAGAACCTTGAATGCCCAAGTGCTTCACAGAAGTTTATAATGCAGAGTCGTGAAAATAAAAAATATTTTTTTTTTCCACAAAAAAGATTTTTTAGCCCCCAAGTTTTTATTTTCACAAGGGTAACAAGAGAAATTGGACCCCAAAAGTTGTTGTCCAATTTGTCCTGAGTATGCTGGTACCCCATATGTGGGGGTAAACCACTGTTTGGGCGCACGGCAGAGCTCGGAAGGAAGGAGCGCCGTTTTGGAATGCAGACTTTGATAGAATGGTCTGCGGGCATTATGTTGCGTTTGCAGAGCCCCTGATGTACCTAACCAGTAGAAACCCTCCACAAGTGACCCCATTTTGGAAACTAGACCCCCCAAGGAACTTATCTAGATGTGTGGTGAGAACTTTGAATGCCCAAGTGCTTCACAAAAGTTTAGAATGAAGAGTCGTGAAAATAAAAAATATTTTTTTTTTCACAAAAAAGATATTGTAGCCCCCAAGTTTTTATTTTCACAAGGGTAACAGGAGAAATTGGACCACTAAAATTGTTGTCCAATTTATCCTGAGTATGCTGATGCCCCATATGTGGGGGTAAACCACTGTTTGGGCGCACGGCAGAGCTCGGAAGGGAAGGAGCGCCGTTTTGGAATGCAGACTTAGATAGAATGGTCTGTGGGCGTTATGTTGCGTTTGCAGAGCCCCTGATGTACCTAAACAGTAGTAACCCCCACAAGTGACCCCGTTTTGGAAACTAGACCCCCCAAGGAACTTATATAGATGTGTGGTGAGAATTTTGAATGCCCAAGTGCTTCACAGAAGTTTATAATGCAGAGTCATAAAAAATATATATATATATATTTTTCCACAAAAAAAGATTTTGTAGCCCCCAAGTTTTTATTTTCACAAGGGTAACAAGAGAAATTGGACCCCAGAAGTTGTTGTCCAATTGATCCTGAGTACGCTGATGCCCCATATGTGGGGGCAACCCACTGTTTGGGCGCACGGCAGAGCTCAGAAAGGAGGGAGCACCATTTGACTTTTTGAGCGCAAAATTGGCTGTCGTGTTTGGAGACCCCCTGATGTACCTAAACAGTGGAAACCCCCCAATTCTAGCTCCAACCCTAACCCCAACACACCCCTAACCCTAATCCCAACCTGATCCATAATCCTAATCACTAACCCTAACCATAATCACAACCCTTACCCCAAAACAACTCTAATGTCAACCCTAACCATAACCCTAATCAAAACCCTAAATCCAACACACCCCTAATCCTAATCTCAACCCTAACCTCAAACCTAACCCTAATCCCAATACACCCCTAATCACAACCCTAACCTTAACCCTAATCCCAAACCTAACCCTAATCCCAAGCGTAACCCTAATGCCAACCCTAACCCTAATAACAACCCTAATCCAAACCCTAACCATAATCCCAACTCTAACCCTAACTTTAGCCTCAACCCTAGCCCTAACTTTAGCCCCAACCCTAACCCTAGCCCTAAGGCTACTTTCACACTTGCGTCGTTTGGCATCCGTCGCAATCCGTCGTTTTGGACAAGAAACGGATCCTGCAAATGTGCCCGCAGGATGCGTTTTTTGCCCATAGACTTGTATTGCCGACGGATCGTGACGGATGGCCACACGTCGCGTCCGTCGTGCACTGGATCAGTTGTGTTTTGGCGGACCGTGGGCACAAAAAAACGTTCAATGAAACGTTTTTTTTGTACGTCGCATCCGCCATTTCTGACCGCACATGCGTGGCCGTAACTCCGCCCCCTCCTCCCCAGGACATAGATTGGGCAGCGGATGCGTTGAAAAACTACAGCCGCTGCCCACGTTGTGCACAATTTTCACAACGTGCGTCGGTATGTCGGGCCGACGCATTGCGACGGCCCTGTACCGACGTAAGTGTGAAAGAAGCCTAACCCTAAATTTAGCCCCAACCCTAACCCTAAATTTAGCCCCAACCCTAACCCTAAATTTAGTCCCAACCCTAGCCCTAACCCTACCCCTAACCTTACCCCTAACCCTACCCCTAACCCTACCCCTAACCCTACCCCTACCCCTACCCCTAACCTTACCCCTAACCCTACACCTAACCCTAACTCTACCCCTAACCCTACCCCTACCACTAACCCTACCCCTAACCCTACCCCTAACCCTACCCCTAACCCTACCCCTAACCCTAATTTTAGCCCCAACTGCTGTTCTCCTGCCGGCCAGCAGATGGAGACAGATGGCGGGCGCACTGCGCATGCACCCGCCATTTTCTTTTGCCGGCGGCCAGGAGGAGCAGTAGGAGGATCCAGGGACACAGGTGAGTATGATAGGGTCCCCGAATCCCCCTACTTCTCTGTCCTCTGATGTGCGATCACATCAGAGGACAGAGAATTACACTTTACTTTTCTTTTTTTTTTTTTGCGGTCGCCGGTAAACAGTTAATTACCAGCGATCGCAAAACAGGGGGTCGGTTTTACCGACCCCGATCATGCTCTTTGGGGCCTCGGCTACCCCCGGCAGCCGAGACCCCAAAGATTCTCGCGGGGCCGGCCTGCGGGCGAACTGCGCACCGGGAGACACGAGGAGCACCGGGGGAGATAGGTAAGTATGAGGGGGCTATCTGGGACCCCCTTTCTCTGTCCTCCGATGTGCGATCACATCGGAGGACACAGAAATTAAAAAGAGATCGCGGTTTTTTTTTTGCGATCGCCGGTAAACGGTTAATTACCGGCGATCGCAAATGCGGGGTGGGTACAAAACCCCCCGAATCATGTTCTCTGGGGTCTCGGCTACCCCCGGCAGCCGAGACCCCAAAGAAAATCCGACTCTGGGGGGCGCTATACACTTTTTCCACAGCGCCGTTAATTAACGGCGCTGTGGTTTAAGTACCCTTAGCGGCCGCCGTTAAAAGGCGTATCGGCGGTCGCTAAGGGGTTAAACATCCTGTTCCGGAGGGGGGAAGAGTGTGGGCGGTGCGTGGGCAGACACTGTGAGTGTCTGTGCGGGCGGGGTCTGTGCGGGCCTGCCAGGGATGTGTACCTGTCTACCGGGGTTCTCTTGGGTCTGTGCGGCGTGCGGGGTGTCTCTGTGCGGCGTGTGGGGGTCTCTGTGGGGCGTGCGGGGGTCTCTGTGGGGCGTGTGGGGTGTCTCTGTGCGGCGTGCGGGGGTCTCTGTGGGGTGTGCGGGAGTCTCTGTGGGGCGTGTGGGGTGTCTGTGCGGCGGGTGGGGTCTCTGCGGTCCATGCGGGCAGCGGGGGTCTCTGCGGGGCGTGCGGGGGTCTCTCCGGGGAGTGCGGGGGTCTCTGCGGGGTGGGCAGGGGTCTCTGCGGGGCAGGCGGTGTCTCTGCGGCGGGCGGGGTCTCTGAGTGGCGGGCGGGGCCTCTGCGGGGTGTGCAGGGGTCTCTGCGGGGTGTGCGGGGGTCTATGCGGGGTCTCTGCAGCGTGCGGCGTGTCTCTGTACGGGGTGTCTCAGTGTGGGCATCGTCCGATGGGACTACAAGTCCCATCGGACGATGCCTACTACACTGACAGTGATTGACACATTAGCCAATGATGGGACAGTAGTAGTCCCATCATCCGGCTAATGTGTTGAATGAAAAAAAAAAATACTCCATACATGCTCCATACAGTACATTCATAGATTACATACATGACATACAGTACATTAAACATACAGTATATACTCACCATTACTTGTCATTTTGATCCCCAAAGCCAGTGTCATCTGTAAAAAAGGTGAAAAAAACAAACAACCAATATACTCCCTGTCCGCAGAAATCCATGAGTGTCCCACGACGATCTCCCATGGAGAGCAGCAGCAACAGCTGTTGCAACCGCTTTCCAGGGGCCCCAGAAACACAATGACGGGAGGAAGGTATTCCTCCGTCGCTGTAAAAAAAAAAGTCCCTAGCCTCACTTATGGCATTGCTGTATGAGAAATTTTCTCACGCAGCAATTGCCATAAAGTAAGACTTTGAACTTTAGTAACCTCAGTGATGCACTGCACAACACAACAGTGATTGCTGATGTGCGTACTGATCTGAAAGAAAAGATGGCCGAGCGGACCAGGATAGAGCTAGCCAAGATGGTGTTGGCAGAGCGGACCAAAGTGGAGCTGGCCAAGATGGAGAGTCAGCGAGCAGGGGCAGCTCTGGCCTCCGCCCAGGTACCTTCAACAGTAAGCTACAAAAAGATCCAGTATAATGCTTTCCGACAGTTGGGGGAGGCAGAGGAAGACATTGATGGCTTTCTGCAGGACTTTGAGCGGCAGTGTGCCCTTCATCAAGTGAAGCCGGAGGGGAGAGGGGTACTGGAAGGGGAACAGTTTGTATGGAAGCAGGGACTCCTCTACCGGACCACAGAGCAGCATCACACAGGGACGAGCCCCACTATAAAACGACAGCTGGTAGTTCCCAAGAAGTATAGGCAGGAGTTACTGCGAATCTCTCATGACATACCCTTGGCCGGGCACTTCGGCGTCAGTCGCACCAGGCATCGTCTGACGCAAAACTTCTTTTGGCCGGGGGTAACCTATGATGTTCGTCAGTACTGCCAGACCTGTGACAGTTGTCAGCGCATTGGCAAGAGGGGAGACCGATGCAAGGCCAAATTACGCCCCCTCCCCATTGTGGAGGAACCATTTAGCCAGGTAGCGGTCAATCTGATAGGGCCGTTAGCCAAACCCAGTCTGTCAGGGAAAAGGTATATATTGACAGTGGTAGATTATGCCACACGGTATCCAGAGGCGGTTGCGTTACCTAACATACTGACAGAGACGGTGGTGGCTGCCGTGCTCCAGGTTTTCTCACGGGTTGGATTTCCCCATGAGATTATCTCGGACCAGGGTACCCAGTTTACAGCAGAGGTGACCAACCAACTGTGGAAGCTGTGCGGCGTAAAATCCATTAGAAGCGCCTCGTACCACCCGCAAACCAATGGGTTGTGTGAACGCTTTAAAGGGACGTTAAAACAACTCATCGGGACATTTACCAGGACCTACAGGGACTGGGAGAAATTCTTGCCACACCTCCTGTTTGCCTATCGGGAGGTGCCCCAAGAATCCACGGGGTTCTCCCTGTTCGAACTGGTATAAGGGAGGCGGGTAAAGGGACCACTAGACTTAGTGCTAGAACACTGGGAAGGGGTGGGCATCATAGAAGGGGTACCTATTGTACCCTATGTGCTGGAATTTCGGGACCGCCTACAGGAGCTGACCCAGGCTGTATGTGGGAACATGCAGGTGGCCCAGCGGCGCCAGCGTGTACGGTACGATCAGAGGGCCAGAGAACGCACCTTGGAAATAGGACAGAAGGTCCTGGTGTTAGAGCCCACTAGGCAGAACAAGTTCCAAGCTGTATGGCAGGGGCCCTACCAGGTAGTGGGGAAAATAGCCGAACCACCTACAGTATAATGTCACTGATTGTGACGGCCCCAGGGTTATCCGCATGTTTCACGTGAATATGCTGAAGCTCTACCGGGAGCGCCCTGAAGAGGTAGTGGCCATCTGTGCACCTGAAGCAGAGGATTTAGCCGGACTTCCCTTGCCTGATCTCTTAGGGGAAAGGACTCAGTCTAAAACATAGGACCAGGTACACTTGGGTGAAGACCTAGGTCCCCGGGAGAGACAGCAGGCGAAGGCGTTGTTGAGGCAGCGACAGAGCATGTTTTCGGGGAGACCAGGGTACACTCGCCTGGCACAGCACAAGGTGGAGATCCAGGATCATACCCCCCTGAGACAACCCCCCTTCCGCATCCCTGAGTCTGTACGAGAAGGAATGCGACAAGAGATACAAGAGATGTTGCGTTTAGGGGTCATTGAGGAATCAGATAGTCCCTGGGCATCCCCCGAAGTGTTAGTGCCCAAGAAGGATGGGACTACACGGTTTTGTGTAGACTATTGTAAGCTCAATGAGAAAACGGTGATGGATGCGTATCCCATGCCGCGTGTGGATGAGTTGTTAGACCGGCTGGCGGGGGCAAAGTATTTGACCACCATCGATCTATGCAAAGGCTACTGGCAGATTATATATATACAAAACGGTACCGCGCTTGGGTTGCTACAATACCTCCCCTGATAACAGGGGCGTAATAGCCTCCTATAAGACTGGTGGACACGTGTGTCGTGCTGCAACCGCAGCCCCGGGAATCGCGCTGTGGATAGGGCGCTGCACTAATATGCGTCAGACATGCTTGATCCCAAACAAAACAATACTATGAGCCCATCAACAGGGAATGGATCTCTTACCGTAGATGATGAAAAGGAGCCCCTCCGCTGCTGATGGACTTGAATGCGGCTGCGGTACAGGACTTGCAGATAGCGGTGACTGGAGGATGGGCGTGCAGGAGCACACGTGGATGAGAGCGGTATAGAACGCCGCTGCCAGATGCAGAGCCAGGGAACGTCCCGGCCGGAGGCGTTCCTGGTTACACTGGAAAAACAAAGATGGCCGACGCTGACACGCAGCGTGTGACGTCACGGGCCTACGGAAGCACCCAAGGACCAAAAAGGTAAACCGACGCGTTTCGAAGGGAGGACGCCCTTCTTCATCAGGGTTAGCTGGTAACCCTGATGAAGAAGGGCGTCCTCCCTTCGAAACGCGTCGGTTTACCTTTTTGGTCCTTGGGTGCTTCCGTAGGCCCGTGACGTCACACGCTGCGTGTCAGCGTCGGCCATCTTTGTTTTTCCAGTGTAACCAGGAACGCCTCCGGCCGGGACGTTCCCTGGCTCTGCATCTGGCAGCGGCGTTCTATACCGCTCTCATCCACGTGTGCTCCTGCACGCCCATCCTCCAGTCACCGCTATCTGCAAGTCCTGTACCGCAGCCGCATTCAAGTCCATCAGCAGCGGAGGGGCTCCTTTTCATCATCTACGGTAAGAGATCCATTCCCTGTTGATGGGCTCATAGTATTGTTTTGTTTGGGATCAAGCATGTCTGACGCATATTAGTGCAGCGCCCTATCCACAGCGCGATTCCCGGGGCTGCGGTTGCAGCACGACACACGTGTCCACCAGTCTTATAGGAGGCTATTACGCCCCTGTTATCAGGGGAGGTATTGTAGCAACCCAAGCGCGGTACCGTTTTGTATATATATAGTTTTGACCTTTACAGAAAGCGGCACAGGTTCTGTTTGGCTACCAGCAGCTGGGTTGTTATAGAGGTTATCCCCACTGTTTGTAGTGGGTTCAGGTGTTGAGCGCCGTTGACAGTTTGTTTTTTGCTACTGGCAGATTCCCCTTAGTCCTGACGCTATTCCCAAGTCAGCATTTGTCACCCCGTTCGGCTTATTCCAGTTTCGAGCTATGCCATTCGGGATGAAGAATACCCCGGCGACCTTCCAGAGGCTGGCTGACCGGCTCCTGGATGGTCTCCAGGACTATGCTTGTGCCTACCTGGATGACATCGCCATCTACAGCGCGACATGGGAAGAGCATCTAAATCACCTAGAGACAGTATTAGAGAGGATCCACAAGGCTGGAATCACCCTGAACCCAAACAAGTGTCACGTGGGCAAAGCAGAGGTTCAGTATTTAGGGCATTGGGTGGGAAGTGGGAAACAGCGACCAGAACAAGCCAAGATTGAGGCCATAGCCAAATGGCCCACCCCACGCACTAAAACCCAGGTCATGGCGTTTCTAGGGACAGCGGGGTATTACAGGAAATTCGTCCCCAATTACAGCAGCGTAGCCAAGCCCCTCACTGATCTGACCCATAAGAACCAACCCCGCCAGGTAACCTGGACCCCAGAGTGTGAGGAAGCCTTCCGCCAGCTAAAGGACGCCCTCACCAATACCCCTGTATTGGCCGCAACCGATCCAATTAAACATTTCCTTGTTCACACAGACGCTTCTATATTTGGATTGGTGTCATGATCCCAATGGCAGGGGATCACAAAAGGACAAGCACAAAAACAAAACAAGCTCTAGGGTGATGGAACCTGAGCTGACCGCGATCCTGAACCTAAACACACAACTAGCAGTAGCCGGGGAACGTGCCTACGATGATTCCTAGACGTCTCGCGCCAGCCGAAGGATTAACTTCCCCTATTAGAAGAAACACAGACCTCACTTGCCTCCAGAGAAACACCCCACAGAAATAGCAGCCCCCCACATGTAATAACGGTGAAATGAGAGGAAAGCACATACGTAGTTATGAAAACAGAATCAGCAAAAATGAGGCCCGCTAAAGCTAGATAGCAGAGGATACAAAAGTGAACTGCGCGGTCAGCGAAAAACCCTTCAAAAAACCATCCTGAAATTACTTGAACTCATGTGCCAACTCATGGAACATGAGGAGTAATTTCAGCCCACTAGAGCAACCAGCAGCAAGGAATCACATATCTGAAAGCTGGACTAAGACAAAAATAAAGCAAAACGTGGAACAGGAAAATCAAAACTTAGCTTGTCCTGAAGATTACAGAAGCAGGTAGCAGAGGTAAAAAGAAACACTGATTACATTGATAGCCGGCGAGGAAATGACAAGAAAGCCAGGTTAAATAGGAAACTCCCATAACCTGATGGAACAGGTGGACACCAGAGACCGCAGAGAACACAAGTCACCCAGTACCATCAGTAACCACCAGAGGGAGCCCAAAAACAGAACTCACAACAGTACCTACCCCTTGAGGAGGGGTCACCGAACCCTCACGAGAACCACCAGGGCGACCAGGATGAGCCCTATGAAATGCACGGACCAAATCGGCAGCATGAACATCAGATGCAACCACCCAAGAATTATCCTCCTGACCATAACCCTTCCACTTGACCAAATACTGGAGTTTCCGTCTGGAAACACGAGAATCTAAGATCTTCTCCACAACATACTCCAATTCACCCTCCACCAGCACCGGAGCAGGAGGCTCAAGCGAAGGAACAACAGGTACCTCATACTTCCGCAACAACGACCGATGGAACACATTATGAATAGCAAACGATGCCGGGAGATCCAAACGAAACGACACAGGGTTAAGAATTTCCAAGATCCTATAGGGACCGATGAACCGAGGCTTGAACTTAGGAGAAGAGACCTTCATAGGAACAAAACGAGAAGACAACCACACCAAGTCCCCAACAAGAAGTCGAGGACCCACGCGGCGACGGCGATTAGCAAACTGCTGAGCCCTCTCCTGGGACAACTTCAAATTGTCCACCACATGACTCCAAATCTGATGCAACCTATCCACCACCATGTCCACTCCAGGACAATCAGAAGGCTCCACCTGACCAGAGGAAAAACGAGGATGAAACCCCGAATTACAAAAGAAAGGAGAAACCAAGGTAGCAGAACTAGCCCGATTATTAAGGGCAAACTCGGCAAGCGGCAAAAAGGTAAACCAGTCATCTTGATCAGCAGAAACAAAACACCTTAAATAAGTTTCTAAAGTCTGATTAGTTCGTTCCGTCTGGCCATTCGTCTGGGGATGGAATGCAGACGAAAAGGACAAATCAATGCCCATCTTAGCACAGAACGTCCGCCAAAATCTAGACACAAACTGGGATCCCCTGTCAGAAACGATGTTCTCCGGAATCCCATGCAAACGGACCACGTTTTGAAAAAACAGAGGGACCAACTCAGAGGAGGAAGGTAACTTAGGCAAGGGTACCAGATGAACCATCTTAGAAAAGCGGTCACACACAACCCAGATGACGGACATTTTTTGAGAGCCAGGGAGATCCGAAATAAAGTCCATGGAAATGTGCGTCCAAGGCCTCTTCGGGATAGGCAAAGGTGACAACAATCCACTGGCCCGAGAACAGCAAGGCTTAGCCCGAGCGCAAACTCCACAAGACTGCACGAAAGAACGCACATCCCTCGACAAGGAAGGCCACCAAAAAGACCTGGCCACCAAGTCTCTAGTACCAAATATTCCAGGATGACCTGCCAACGCAGAAGAATGGACCTCGGAGATGACTCTACTGGTCCAATTATCCGGAACAAACAGTCTTTCCGGCGGACAACGATCAGGTTTATCCGCCTGAAACTCCTGCAAAGCACGTCGCAAGTCTGGGGAGACAGCCGACAAAATCACCCCATCCCTAAGGATACCAGTGGGCTCAGAATTTCCAGGGGAGTCAGGCACAAAACTCCTAGAAAGAGCATCCGCTTTCACATTCTTTGAACCTGGCAGGTATGAAACCACAAACTTGAAACGGGAGAAAAACAGTGACCAACGAGCCTGTCTAGGATTCAGACGCTTGGCAGACTCAAGGTACATCAGATTTTTGTGATCAGTCAAGACCACCACATGATGTCTAGCACCCTCAAGCCAATGACGCCACTCCTCAAATGCCCACTTCATGGCCAAAAGCTCCCGATTACCAACATCATAATTCCGTTCAGCGGGCGAAAATTTTCTAGAAAAGAACGCACATGGCTTCATCACTGAGCCATCGGAGCTTCTCTGTGACAAAACCGCCCCCGCTCCGATCTCGGAAACATCAACCTCAACCTGAAAAGGAAGCGACGTATCTGGCTGACGCAACACAGGAGCAGAAGAAAACCGGCGCTTAAGTTCCTGAAAGGCCTCCACAGCAGCAGGAGACCAATCAGCAACATCAGCACCCTTCTTAGTCAAATCCGTCAAAGGCTTGACAACACTAGAAAAATTAGTTATGAAGCGACGATAAAAATTAGCAAAGCCCAAGAACTTCTGTAGACTCTTAAGAGATGTAGGCTGCGTCCAGTCACAAATAGCCTGAACCTTGACGGGATCCATCTCAATAGTAGAAGGGGAAAAAATATACCCCAAAAAATAAATCTTCTGGACTCCAAAGAGACATTTAGAACCCTTTACAAACAAGGAATTGGCCCGCAGGACCTGAAACACCTTCCTGACCTGCTGAACATGAGACTCCCAGTCATCAGAAAAAAACAAAACATCATCCAAATACACGATAATAAATTTATCCAGATATTCACGGAAAATATCGTGCATAAAAGACTGGAAGACAGAAGGAGCATTAGAAAGTCCAAAAGGCATCACCAAATACTCGAAATGGCCCTCAGGCGTATTAAATGCGGTTTTCCACTCATCACCCTGCCTTATCCGCACAAGATTATACGCACCCCGAAGATCAATCTTAGTGAACCATTTAGCCCCCTTAATGCGAGCGAACAAATCAGTCAACAATGGCAAAGGATACTGATATTTGACTGTAATCTTATTCAAAAGACGATAATCTATGCAAGGCCTCAAGGAACCATCTTTTTTGGCCACGAAAAAAAAACCTGCTCCCAAAGGGGACGAAGATGGACGGATATGTCCCTTTTCCAAGGACTCCTTAACATAATTCCGCATAGCAGTATGCTCTGGCACAGACAGATTGAACAAACGACCTTTAGGGAATTTACTGCCAGGAATCAAATCTATAGCACAATCGCAATCCCTGTGAGGAGGAAGCGTACTGAGCTTAGGCTCCTCAAAAACCTCCCGATAATCAGACAAAAATACCGGAACCTCAGAAGGAGTAGATGAAGCGATAGAAATCGGAGATGCATCATCATGAACCCCCTGACATCCCCAGCTTAACACAGACATTGTTTTCCAGTCCAGGACTGGGTTATGAGTTTGTAACCATGGCAGACCAAGCACTAAGACATCATGTAAATTATACAGTACCAGGAAGCGAATCACCTCCTGATGAACGGGAGTCATACGCATAGTCACTTGTGTCCAGTACTGAGGTTTATTCATAGCCAAAGGTGTAGAGTCAATTCCTTTCAAAGGAATAGGAACTTCCAGAGGTTCCAGACTAAACCCACAGCGATTGGCAAATGACCAATCCATAAGACTCAGGGCAGCGTCTGAATCCACATAGGCATCGACGGAAATGGATGATAATGAACAAATCAGAGTCACAGACAGAATGAACTTAGACTGTAAAGTACCAATGGCAACAGACTTATCAACCTTTTTTGTGCGTTTAGAGCATGCTGATATAACATGAGCTGAATCACCACAATAAAAACACAATCCATTTTTCCGCCTATAATTTTGCCGTTCACTTCTGGAATGAATTCTATCACATTGCATTATCTCAGGTGCCTGTTCAGAAGACACCGCCAAATGGTGCACAGGTTTGCGCTCCCGTAAACGCCGATCAATCAGAATAGCCATAGTCATGGACTCATTCAGACCTGTAGGCGCCGGGAACCCCACCATAACATCTTTAATGGCCTCAGAAAGGCCATCTCTGAATTTCGCAGTCAGAGCGCACTCATTCCACTGAGTAAGCACCGACCATTTCCGAAATTTCTGACAATATATTTCTGCTTCATCTTGCCCCTGAGAGAGAGCCAATAAAGCTTTTTCAGCCTGAATCTCTAGGTTAGGTTCCTCATAGAGCAAACCCAATGCCAGAAAAAACGCATCCACATTGAGCAACGCAGGATCCCCTGGTGCCAATGCAAATGCCCAATTCTGAGGGTCACCCCGCAGGAAAGATATAACAATCTTGACCTGCTGAGTAGGGTCTCCAGAGGAGCGAGATTTCAAGGAAAGAAACAACTTGCAATTGTTCCTAAAATTCAGAAAACTAGATCTATCTCCAGAAAAAAACTCTGGGATAGGAATTCTAGGTTCAGACATAGGAGTATGTACAACAAAATCTTGTATATTTTGAACCTTAGCAGCAAGATTATTCAGGCTGGAAGCCAAACTCTGGACGTCCATGATAAACAGCTGAGGTCAGAGCCATTCAAGGATTAAGAGGAGGAAAGAAGCAGCCAGGCTGCAATTAAGGCTAGGCAGCAAACACTGAGGAGGGAAACAAAAAAAAAAAAAAAAAACTTCCTCAGACTACTTTTCCTCCTACTTCAGCCAAAATGATGACCAATTTTTTTTTTTTGGCCGGCTATACTGTCATGATCCCAATGGCAGGGGATCACAAAAGGACAAGCACAAAAACAAAACAAGCTCTAGAGTGATGGAACCTGAGCTGACCGCGATCCTGAACCTAAACACACAACTAGCAGTAGCCGGGGAACGTGCCTACGATGATTCCTAGACGTCTCGCGCCAGCCGATGGATTAACTTCCACTATTAGAAGAAACACAGACCTCACTTGCCTCCAGAGAAACACCCCACAGAAATAGCAGCCCCCCACATGTAATAACGGTGAAATGAGAGGAAAGCACATACGTAGTTATGAAAACAGAATCAGCAAAAATGAGGCCTGCTAAAGCTAGATAGCAGAGGATACAAAAGTGAACTGCGCGGTCAGCGAAAAACCCTTCAAAAAACCATCCTGAAATTACTTGAACTCATGTGCCAACTCATGGAACATGAGGAGTAATTTCAGCCCACTAGAGCAACCAGCAGCAAGGAATCACATATCTGAAAGCTGGACTAAGACAAAAATAAAGCAAAACGTGGAACAGGAAAATCAAAACTTAGCTTGTCCTGAAGATTACAGAAGCAGGTAGCAGAGGTAAAAAGAAACACTGATTACATTGATAGCCGGCGAGGAAATGACAAGAAAGCCAGGTTAAATAGGAAACTCCCATAACCTGATGGAACAGGTGGACACCAGAGACCGCAGAGAACACAAGTCACCCAGTACCATCAGTAACCACCAGAGGGAGCCCAAAAACAGAACTCACAACAGATTGGGGGCAGTACTGAGCCAAGTCGGGCTGGACGACCAAGAACACCCGGTAGCTTATCTGAGTCGGAAACTACTGCCCCGTGAAGTAAGCTATGCGGCCATCGAGAAGGAGTGCCTGGTGGTAGTATGGGCACTCAAAAAGTTGCAACCATATTTGTATTTGTTTTCCCTCCTAACGGACCATAATCCCCTAGTCTGGCTTAATCGAGTCTCTGGAGACAACACCAGATTACTGCGGTGGAGTTTAGCCCTACAACCTCTGGACTTCACCATCCACTACAGACCCGGCAAACAAAACGGTAACGCCGATGGACTAAGTCAACAAACGGAACTTGTACCCACCCCATAAACTTCGGTCATCCCCAAACCGATCCGTTAAGGATCAGACTGTGTATGCCGATCGCATCGCTGAAAAGGGGAGCCGTGTTACGGAACCCCACCGCACCAAGAATATGTTGTGCAGTTATATGTATGTATAATAGGTTCCAGGTGAGATGCATGTCCCTAATGAATCAGCCCACAGGCTGCTCCCCTGGGCAGAGTGGACAAGATATTCCTCTTTTCACCTTCCCCACCTTTATAATTCCCACAGTAAATATCGGCAGTGTTGTGAATTCTGCTTTTGGGCTCCCTCCGGTGGTTGTAGATGGTAATGCAGTTGTGCCTGGACTGCAGGATTGTACAGGTGTATCTGCTAATTGCAAAGCTGACTGGGGTATTTAGCTTTGCAGGACTCATTAGTCCCTGCCAGTTGTCAATGTTCTATTGCCAGTAATGGTTCTCTGCCTGGCCTCTCCTGCCTGCTGCCATTTCAGCTAAAGATAAGTGTCTTATTCTTTTTCTTAGGCTCACGGGCTGTGTGTCTATTTTTCAGTGCTGTTCATAGTTTCTATTTTGTTCCAGATTCGACTGTCCTGTTGTTTTCTCAGTCTGGTTGGATTCGCTGGAGTTGCAGATATACTCTCCACACCTTTAGTTAGGTGGTGGAGTTTTTGTATTTTTCTGCGGTGGATATTTTGTAGATTTTGTGCTGACCGCACAGTATCCTGTACTATACTTTCCTATCTAGGTAGAAGTGGCCTCCTTTGCTAAATCTGTTTTCCGCCTGCGTGTGTCTCTTCCTCTCCTACTCACCGTCATTATTTGTGGGGGGCTGCCTATACTTTGGGGGTCTACTCTAAGGCAAGTCAGTTTTCCTATTTTCCATCTTTAGGGATATTTAGTCATCCGGCTGTATCGAGGTGTCTAGGTCTGATAGGCACACCCCATGGCTACTTCTAGTGTCTGTGATAAGTTCAGGGTTAGCGGTCTGTATAGTTACCACTACTCCAGCGAAGGTCTTTTCATGTTGTTCCAAGGCCGCCTGATCATAACAGGCAGGCTCCGGTCACCTGCAGCTATGGTAATGTATGTCTGGCCTGCTGTTTTTCAATTGGCCCGCCCTCTGTATCTGTGTGATATATATTCTGTGTCCTGTGAGTAAAGTGTTGTCATACTGGAAATATGTGGAGACGCAGTGATCTTTTATATGCACCCATGTAATCAAGGAATTCCAGCCAGCGTCCTTCATTCCGACTCCAGCCAAAGCAGAGTGGACCTCCTGAAACACGGGGTGGTACTGAAAGAGGTACTCCAGCACGGCAGACCCCGTTACAGAAGTGACATGCTACTTCTTTCAAACCGCAGCGTTTCCGCAGCGGATTTTCTGCAAAGTGTACACAGCATTTTTTCTTTCTCATTGATTTACATTGTACTGTAAATCAACTGCGGATCTGCAGCGTTTCTGCACTGCAAAAAAATGCTGCGGATCTGCAGAGAATCTGCAACGTGTGCACATACCCTTAAACAGCATCAGCTGTTTAATCAGTGTTCAGAATCAAGTCTGCAGCATTAGGCTACTTTCACACTAGCGTTGTTTGCTGTACGTCGCAATGCGTCATTTTGGAGAAAAAAACGCATCCTGCAAATGTGCCCGCAGGATGTGTTTTTTCTCCATAGACTTGCATTAGCGACGCATTGAGACGTATGACCACACGTCGCATGCGTCGTGTTTTGGCACACCATCGGCACTAAAAACGTTACATGTAACTTTTTTTTGTGCGTCGAGTCCGCCATTTCCGACCGCGCATGCGTGGCCAAAACTCCGCCTCCTCCTCCCCGGACCTTACAATGGGGCAGCGGATGCTTCTTCATTATTTTCGCAGTTTGCGTTGGTACGTCGGGCCGACGCATGGTGACAGTCCCGTACCGACGCTAGTGTGAAAGTAGCCTTACCTGTCACCTTGCTCCTGGAAGTCTTGGACTTATCATTCTAACCACCTTCTACTTCGGATCCTTGGACATGTGTGGACTCAGGAATCCCTCAGCTTTTACCATCAATATTGGCAAGGGAAGTAGAGAGAGAGACTTTAACCTGTTGCTGTGACTAGATGGAGTTAAGGTTTATTCCTGCCTGTCTTGTTTCCTGCTTGCAACTGTGTTAACCCCTAATTGTATGAACTAATACAAGAACTACTTAAACAAGCATGTGTTTTCTGTGTTTCCTTGCACCCAAGCACAAGACTCTATACAGACTGTATTTTACACTTGAAAAGATTGTGAAGCCAACGTTAGTGTCTGCTGGGTCAGGTAACGCCGAGTCTGCTGTGGACCGTGGATGCCAGATATCCAGTTATACTTTCTGTGATGACAGTGGTTGTGCCCTTTTCTCTATTCTAGCTTTTCTGCCTTAAAGTATCTGGGAAGATGGAGGCTCGTGTAAAAGACTTATGTGGAGTAACTGATAAAATTCTTGTGGACATTCAGGCTTTAAAGACCAGCTTTGCAAGCCAGCAAGATCCATCACTGGGGGCAGGATGCTGGACACACTGGGGGAGATTGCTGGACACACTGGGGGCAATATGCTGGAGACACTGGGGCAGATTGCTGGACACACTGTGGGCAATATGCTGGACACACTGGGACAGGATGCTGGACACACTGGGGGCAGGATGCTGGACACATTGGGGCACAGATGCTGGACATTGGGGGCAGAGATGCTGGACATTGGGGGCAGAGATGCTGGACATTGGGGGCAGGATGCTGGACACATTGGGGGCAGAGATGCTGGACATTGGGGGCAGGATGCTGGACACACTGGGGGCAGGATGCTGGACACACTGGAGGCAGAGATGCTGGACACTGGGGGCAGAGATGCTGGACACTGGGGGCAGAGATGCTGGACATTGGGGGCAGAGATGCTGGACACATTGGGGCAGAGATGCTGGACACACTGTGGGCAGGATGCTGGACACATTGGGGCAGAGATGCTGGACACATTGGGGGCAGGATGCTGGACACATTGGGGCAGAGATGCTGGACACTGGGGGCAGAGATGCTGGACACTGGGGGCAGAGATGCTGGACATTGGGGGCAGAGATGCTGGACACTGGGGGCAGAGATGCTGGACACACTGGGGGAAGGACTGGAGACAGATAGGGCAGGATTGGAGATATGGGCAGAATGTAGATACGGGACAGGATTGGAGACACAGGGCAGAATGAAAGACATGGGGCAGGATTGGAGACAGATCGTGCAGGATCATGGGGCAGGATGGACACAATGGAGAATGATGGGGAAGGATGGGGAGATCATATGGGGCAGAATGGATACTCATGAGGGAAGGATGGGAGAACATATGGCTGGAGCCAGGAATGAGATAAACGGGGCCAGGATGGGGGATATTATTATTACCATAGGAGCTATTTAAGGGATATTATTACTGCAGTGATGTATTTATTTTATTTTTTGAGGACACTGTTTTAAATGGGGGGCGGTCCTGTTACTGTGTAGAGTGACACTATGTTGCCTCTTTTTCTTCATGCGGTGTAATGTAGAAGTTGGGAAAAATTAAGTAATGTGTTCTGCAAGCGGAGCTCGAAATTACTGTGTTATTTCCTGCAGAGACGAGTCCTGGCTGGATGAAGTGATGGCGGTCTGTGCTGGATGAAAGATGAAGGATTTCACCTAGAGACGTCACTGGTGAGTCAGTGTTACCTATACACTGACACTATACACTGTATACTATATACAGAGCTCCTGTGTGTAATGTCACCGGTGATCATTGTATAACCTCTACACAGACACTGCATACTAAGTACAGATCTCCTGTGAATACTGACACTTATGGTGATAGTATTGTGGGTTTTTTTCTTAACTGAAGGGTGTGGAGATTTTGTAAACTCTGTGTGGATTGTTTTGTAGTTTTTATACTGACCGTACAGTATCCTTTCCTGTCCTATCTATCAAGCTAGACTGGCCTCCTATGCTAAAATCTGATTTCATTTCTGCGTATGTTATTTTCCCCTCCTCTCACCGTCAATATTTGTGGGGGGCTATCTTTCCTTTGGGGATTTTCTCTGAGGCAAGATAGGTTTCCTGTCTCCATCTTTAGGAGAAGTTAGATCTTAGGCTGTGCCGAGGGGTCTAGGGAGCATCAGGTACCCCCCACAGCTATTTTTAGTTGCGCTGCTAGGTTCAGGGTTTGCGGTCAGTACAGATACCACCTCCTTCAGAGCTTGTCTCATGTTGTTCCTAAACCACCAGATCATAACAGTACAAGTGGCCAAAAATGAATTAAATGTATCTCAAAAGAAGGAAAAGAAAGTTATGAACCATTTTTTTTTCTGTGCTTTGGTTTGTTTTGTTTTTTTTCCTCTTGATATCTGGGTGGTTCAGGATATATGTTTTGGCATGGATGTTCAGGGTTTGTTTTCTCGTGTGGATCAGCTTGCTGCAAGAGTGCAGAGTATTCAAGATTATGTGGTTCAGACTCCGGCCTTAGAGCCTAGAATTCCTACTCCGGATTTGTTTTACGGGGATAGATCTAAGTTTTTGAACTTTAAAAATAACTGCAAATTGTTTTTTGCTCTGAAACCCTGTTCCTCTGGTGACCCCGTTCAGCAACTAAAGATAGTTATTTCTCTACTGCGTGGCGACCCTCAGGACTGGGCATTCTCACTTGAGTCAGGGAATTCGGCATTGCTTAATGTAGATGCATTTTTTCAATCGCTCGGATTATTATATGACGAACCTAACTCTGTAGAGCATGCTGAGAAAACACTGTTGGCCCTGTGTCAGGGTCAGGAAGCGGCAGAATTATACTGCCAGAAATTTAGAAAATGGTCTGTGCTTACTAAATGGAATGAGGACGCTCTGGCAGCAATTTTCAGAAAGGGTCTTTCTGAAGCCCTTAAAGATGTTATGGTGGGCTTCCCTACGCCTACTGGTTTGAGCGAATCTATGTCTCTAGCCATTCAGATTGATCGGCGCCTGCGCGAACGCAAAGTGGTGCACCATATGGCAGTGTCCTCTAAGCAAAGTCCTGAGCCCATGCAATGTGATAGGATTTTGACTAGAGCGGAACTGAGGGGATACAGATGTCAGAATGGGCTGTGTTTTTACTGTGGTGATTCTGTTCATACTATTTCTGATTGCCCTAAGCGTATTAAGAGGGTCGCTGGATCTGTTACCATTAGTACTGTGCAGCCTAAGTTTCTCCTGTCTGTGACCCTGATTTGCTCATTGTCATCTTTTTCTGTCATGGCATTTGTGGATTCAGGCGCTGCTCTGAACTTAATGGACTTAGAATTCGCCAGGCGCTGTGGTTTTTCTTTGCAGCCTTTGCAGAGTCCCATACCCTTGAGGGGTATTGATGCTACACTATTGGCCAAGAATAAACCTCAGTACTGGAAGCAGATGACTATGTACACGGCTCCTGCACATCAGGAAGATTG
Source organism: Ranitomeya imitator (assembly GCF_032444005.1). Classification (NCBI taxonomy): domain Eukaryota; kingdom Metazoa; phylum Chordata; class Amphibia; order Anura; family Dendrobatidae; genus Ranitomeya; species Ranitomeya imitator. The sequence continues at coordinate 15,086,077 of NC_091285.1, read as the reverse complement.
CCGTTTTCTGGTGTTGCATAATTTACATGATGTTGTTGTACTGGGTTTTCCATGGTTACAAGTACACAATCCAGTGCTGGATTGGAAATCAATGTCTGTGACTAGTTGGGCTTGTCAAGGGGTACATAGTGACGTTCCTTTGATGTCAATTTCCTCTTCCCCCTCTTCTGATGTTCCTGAATTTTTGTTAGATTTCCAGGATGTATTCGATGAGCCCAAGTCCAGTTCCCTTCCACCACACAGGGACTGTGATTGTGCTATTGACTTGATTCCTGGCTGTAAGTTCCCTAAGGGCCGACTTTTCAACCTGTCTGTGCCAGAGCATGCCGCCATGCGGAGCTATGTTAAGGAGTCTTTAGAGAAGGGGCATATTCGGCCGTCTTCGTCACCATTGGGAGCGGGATTCTTTTTTGTTGCCAAGAAGGATGGCTCCTTAAGACCCTGTATTGATTATTGCCTTCTTAATAAGATCACGGTCAAATTCCAATATCCTTTACCTTTGCTCTCTGATTTGTTTGCTAGGATTAAGGGGGCTAGTTGGTTTACCAAGATTGATCTTCGAGGGGCATATAATCTTGTTCGTATTAAACAGGGTGACGAATGGAAGACTGCATTTAATACGCCCGAAGGCCATTTTGAATACCTTGTGATGCCATTTGGGCTCTCTAATGCTCCATCTGTGTTCCAGTCTTTCATGCATGATATTTTCCGCAATTATCTTGACAAATTCCTGATTGTGTATTTGGATGATATTTTTATTTTTTCCGATGATTGGGAGCCTCATGTGAAGCAGGTCAGGATGGTATTCCAGATCCTTCGTGATAATGTTCTATTTGTGAAGGGGTCTAAGTGCCTATTTGGAGTTCAGAAGGTCTCTTTTTTTGGGTTTATTTTTTCTCCTTAGTCTATAAAAATGGATCCTGTTAAGGTCCAAGCCATTCATGACTGGATTCAACCCACATCTGTGAAGAGCCTTCAGAAATTTTTGGGCTTTGCTAATTTTTATCGCCGTTTCATTGCCAACTTCTCTAGTGTGGTTAAACCCCTGACCGATTTGACGAAGAAAGGCGCTGATGTGACTAATTGGTCCTCTGAGGCTGTTGAGGTCTTTCAGGAGCTTAAACGCCGATTTACTTCTGCCCCTGTGTTGCGTCAACCGGATGTTTCTCTTCCTTTTCAGGTTGAGGTTGACGCTTCTGAGATTGGGGCAGGGGCCGTTTTGTCACAGAGGAATTCTGATGGTTCCTTGATGAAGCCATGTGCCTTCTTTTCCCGAAAGTTTTCGCCTGCGGAACGCAATTATGATGTCGGCAATCGGGAGTTGTTGGCTATGAAGTGGGCATTTGAGGAGTGGCGACATTGGCTTGAGGGAGCCAAGCACCACATTGTGGTCTTGACCGATCATAAGAATTTGATTTACCTTGAGTCGGCCGAGCGGCTGAACCCTAGACAGGCTCGGTGGTTCCTGTTTTTCTCCCGTTTTGATTTTGTGGTCTCATATCTTCCAGGATCTAAGAATGTTAAGGCGGATGCCCTCTCTAGGAGTTTTTTGCCGGATTCTCCTGGAGTCCTTGAGCCGGTTGGCATTCTTAAGAAAGGGGTGATTCTTTCTGCTATCTCCCCTGATTTGGGGCGGGTGCTTCAGGAATTTCAGGCTGATAGGCCTGACCGCTGTCCATTGGGGAAGCTGTTTGTTCCTGATAGATGGACAAGTAAGGTAATTTCTGAGGTTCATTGTTCAGTGTTGGCTGGTCATCCTGGGATTTTTGGTACCAGAGATTTGGTTGCTAGGTCCTTTTGGTGGCCTTCCTTGTCTCGCGATGTGCGTGCTTTTGTGCGGTCCTGTGGGACTTGCGCCCGGGCCAAGCCTTGCTGTTCCCACGCTAGTGGGTTGCTTTTGCCTTTGCCGGTCCCTGAGAGGCCCTGGACGCATATTTCCATGGATTTTATTTCGGATCTTCCTGTTTCCCAGAAGATGTCTGTTATCTGGGTTGTTTGTGACCGGTTCTCTAAAATGGTCCATCTGGTACCTTTGCCTAAGTTGCCTTCCTCCTCAGATCTGGTTCCATTGTTTTTTCAGCATGTGGTTCGTTTGCATGGCATTCCGGAGAATATTGTGTCTCTAGATTTTGGCGGGCCTTTTGTGCTAGGATGGGCATTGATTTATCTTTTTCTTCGGCGTTTCATCCTCAGACTAATGGCCAAACTGAGCAAACTAATCAGACCTTGGAGACCTATTTGAGATGCTTTGTGTCTGCTGATCAGGATGATTGGGTGTCTTTCTTGCCGTTGGCCGAGTTTGCCCTTAATAATCGGGCTAGTTCGGCTACTTTGGTTTCACCTTTCTTTTGTAATTTTGGTTTTCATCCTCGTTTTTCTTCTGGGCAGGTTGAGCCTTCTGATTGTCCTGGTGTTAATTCTGTGGTGGACAGGCTGCAGCAGATTTGGACTCATGTGGTGGACAATTTAACGTTGTCTCAGGAAAGGGCTCAACGTTTTGCTAACCGCCGTCGGCGTGTTGGTCCCCGGCTTCGTGTGGGGGATTTGGTTTGGTTGTCTTCTCGTCATGTTCCCATGAAGGTTTCTTCTCCTAAGTTTAAACCTCGGTTTATTGGTCCTTATAAAATTTCTGAAATTATTAATCCGGTGTCTTTTCGTTTGGCTCTTCCTGCCTCTTTTGCCATTCATGATGTTTTCCATAGATCTTTGTTGCGGAGATATGTGGTGCCCGTTGTTCCCTCGGTTGACCCTCCTGCCCCGGTGTTGGTTGAGGGAGAGTTGGAATATGAGGTTGAGAAGATTTTGGATTCTCGTTTTTCGAGACGGAGGCTTCAGTATCTTGTCAAGTGGAAGGGTTATGGCCAGGAGGATAATTCTTGGGTTGTTGCCTCCGATGTCCATGCTACCGATTTGGTTCGTGCTTTTCACTTGGCTTGTCCTGATCGGCCTGGGGGCTCTGGTGAGGGTTCGGTGACCCCTCCTCAAGGGGGGGGGGTACTGTTGTGAATTCCGCTCTTGGGCTCCCTCCGGTGTTTGTAAGTGGCACTTTTGTGAGTTCTGCTCTTGGGCTCCCTCTTGTGGTTTCTAGTGGTATGGCTGCTCCTTGGAGTTAGCTGTCATCAGCTGCCTCCACTTATCGTCCGCTATTTAAGTCTGGCTCTTTCTTCAGCCTGTGCCACTTGCCAATGTTTCCTGGCTGGATTCACATCTCTGCTTGGATTCTCCTGGTTTCCTCACCAGTTCTGCAAAGATAAGTTCTGGCTTTGCTCATTTCAGTCCACATGTTGTGGACTTATTGTTCTGTGCATTCTATATTTGTCCAGCTTGACAGTATGGATTTTTTCTGTTAGCTGGAAGCTCTGGGAAGCAGATTTACCCTCCACACCTTTTGTCAGGTGTGGAGATTTTGTAAACTCTGTGTGGATTGTTTTGTAGTTTTTATACTGACCGCACAGTATCCTTTCCTGTCCAATCTATCAAGCTAGACTGGCCTCCTATGCTAAAATCTGATTTCATTTTTGCGTATGTTATTTTCCCCTCCTCTCACCGTCAATATTTGTGGGGGGCTATCTTTCCTTTGGGGATTTTCTCTGAGGCAAGATAGGTTTCCTGTTTCCATCTTAAGAAGTTAGAACTTAGGCTGTGCCGAGGGGTCTAGGGAGCGTCAGGTACCCCCCACGGCTATTTTTAGTTGCGCTGCTAGGTTCAGGGTTTGCGGTCAGTACAGATACCACCTCCTTCAGAGCTTGTCTCATGTTGTTCCTAAACCACCAGATCATAACAAATCACCTTTTGTATGATCTCTACTGCAGGGTTTGGGCCATAGAACGCCAGTCTTTTCTTTACCTCCCTCTGGAATTCAGTCTCCTCCACGTTCACATTGGGGGACGCTGCACTGTCGTGTTCCATGATGGCTGCTATCAAATCCGCTTTTGTTTTGTTGCTGGCGATTAACCCTCGAGCTTCCACCAGATCTTTTAATGTAGTCCTCTTTAACTTCTGGTAGTTGTTTTCCATTCATTCCTTTCCTCCTGTAGACTGGGTATCACATCCCGCTGTCTGCCACCAGTGTAACGGGGTCTGCCGTGCTGGAGTACCTCTTTCAGTACCACCCAGTGTTTCAGGAGGTCCACCCTGCTTTGGCTGGAGTCTGAATGAAGGACGCTGGCTGGAATTGCTTGGTTACATGGGCGCATATAAAAGATCACTGCGTCTCCACATATTTCCAGTATGACAACACTTTAGTCACAGGACACAGAATATATATCACACAGATACAGAGAGCGGGCCAATTGAAAAGCGGCAGGCCAGACATACATTACCATAGCAGCAGGTGGCCGGAGCCTGCCGATATTTACTGTGGGAATTATAAAGGTGGGGAAGGTCAAAAGGGGAATATCTTGTCCTCTCTGCCCAGGGGCGCAGCCTGTGGGCTGATGCATTAGGGACATGCATCTCACCTGGAACCTATTATACATACATATAACTGCACAACATATTCTTGGTGCGGTGGGGTTCCGTAACAACTTCTTTTTTGTGAATCTGCAGCGTTTTTGTATCCATTCCATTATAGAAAACTGCAGGGGTAAAAAACGCAGCAAATCTGCAGCAAAAACGCACAAAAACCAGGAGAGGCAGAATCCGCACCAGAAATTCCTAAGCCTAATCCGCAATGTGTGCACATAGCCAAAAAGGGCACGTGGCAGAAAACAGGGCGGAAACATAGAAACTGAGAACTCTATGCTGGTTAAGGGCCAAATAGATGCAGCAGAACAGAAAGCAAGATGACCGACAGGGAAAACTAGGTTTTATTGAAAATAATGGCAGATATAACAATTTTGTCTAAAAACCTTACAGGGAGAGAGCGTGATGCCATTTACCATAATAGATAGATCAAGTAGAGAGGATACGCGAGATGGGGAAAGATGATGAGTTCGGTTTTGCCTACATTGAGTTTTAGGAAGCAAGAGGTGAAGAAGGAGGATATGGCTGACAGACACTCCGGGATTCTGGACAGCAGAGAGGTGACATCTGGGCCAGAGAGGTAGATCTGGGTGTCGTCTGCATACAGGTGGTACTGGAAGCCATGGGACTTTATGAGTTGTTCTAGGCCAAGGGTATAGATGGAAAAAAAGAAGAGGCCCTAGGACAGAGCCTTGAGAGACACCAACAGAGAGAGGGCGGGATGAGGAGGTGTTGTGTGAGTGGGAAATGCTAAATGTGCGGTCGGAAAGGTATGAGGCAATCCAGGACAGGGCAAGGTCTTTGACGCCGGGGAAGAAAGAATCTGTAGCAGTAGGCAGTGGTCGACTGTGTCGATGGCAGAGGACAGGTCGAGAAGGAGGAGGATGGAGAACTGTCTGTTAGCTTTGGCTGTGAGTAAGTCAGATTGGAGGTTGTCAAGGAGAGAGTTAGATGAGAGGTGGGAGGAAAGTTGAGCATGGACATGCTGCTCAAAGAGTTTTGAAGCAAAAGGGAGCAGTGATATGGGGCAATAGCTGGGCATAGCAGTTGGGTCAAGGTTAGTATTTTTGAGGATGGATGTGATGGTGGCATGTTTGAAGGCAGAGGGGAAGGTACCAGAAGATAGCGATAGGTTTAAGAGATGGGTTAGGGCTGAAATGAGCGTGTTAGTGAGGTTGGGGAGCAGGTGGGAAGAGATGGGGTCAAATGCACAGGTGGTGAGGTGTGATTTGGAAAGGAGGTGAGTAAACTCTCCTTCAGTGAGGTTGGAGAGGGAAGTTATTAGGGAAGGGCAGCCGTCTGGTATATGGAGTGGTTGGGGTGGTGGAACAGTAAGGGTTTGCCTTGTTTGGTCGATCTTGCTTTTGAAGTAGGTGGCAAAGTCCTCGGAAGAGATGAGGGGAGTTGGAGGTGACAGTGGTGGGAGGAGGAGAGAGTTAAATGTGTTGAACAGTTGTTTTAGGTTGTAGGATAATGAAGATACAAGGTTTGTGAAATAGGTCTGTTTAGCAGCGGCGAGGGCTAATTTGACGGCAAGTGTAGCTTGTTTGAAAGCAGTGAAGTTGTCTGGCAGGCGTGTTTTCTTACAACGCCACTCCGCGAACCTGGATGCTTGTTGAAGTTTTTTGGTAAGATTGTTATGCCAGGGTTGCCTATTAATTTGTCACACTTTGCCATGCATGAGAGGGGCGACTGAGTCTATGGCTGAAGTGAGGGTGGAGTTATAGAAAGCAGTGGCACTATCTGTGTCGTGCTGTGAAGATATGGAGGACAGGGGTAGAAGAGAGTCTGAGAGTCTGTTAATGTCTAGTATAAGAATATAACTACTATAATACTGCTCCTATGTACAAGAATATAACTACTATAATACTTCTCCTATGTACAAGAATATAACTACTATAATACTGCCCCTATGTACAAGAATATAACTACTATAATACTGCTCCTATATACAAGAATATAACTACTATAATACTGCACCTATGTACAAGAATATAACTACTATAATACTGCCCCTATGTATAAGAATATAACTACTATAATACTGCCCCTATGTATGAGAATATAACTACTATAATACTGCTCCTATGTACAAGAGTATAACTACTATAATACTGCCACTATGTACAAGAATATAACTACTATAATACTGCTCCTATGTACGAGAATATAACTACTATAATACTGCTCCTATGTACGAGAATATAACTACTATAATACTGCCCCTATGTACAAGAATATAACTACTATAATACTGCTCCTATGTACAAGAATATAACTACTATAATACTGCTCCTATGTACAAGAGTATAACTACCATAATACTGCTCCTATGTACGAGAATATAACTACTATAATACTGCCCCTATATACAAGAATATAACTACTATAATACTGCTCCTATGTACAAGAATATAACTACTATAATACTGCTCCTATGTACAAGAATATAACTACTATAATACTGCTCCCTATGTACGAGAATATAACTACTATAATAGTTCCCCTATGTACAAGAATATAACTACTATAATACTGCTCCTATGTACAAGAATATAACTACTATAATACTGCCTCCTATGTACAAGAATATAACTACTATAATACTGCTTCTATGTACAAGAATAAAACTACTATAATAGTGCCCCTATGTACAAGAATATAACTACTATAATACTGCCCCTATGTACAAGGATATAACTACTATAATACTGCTCCTATGTACAAGAATATAACTACTATAATACTGCTCCTATGTACAAGAATATAACTACTATAATACTGCTCCCTATGTACGAGAATATAACTACTATAATAGTGCCCCTATGTACAAGAATATAACTACTATAATACTGCCCCTATGTACAAGGATATAACTACTATAATACTGCTCCTATGTACAAGAATATAACTACTATAATACTGCTCCTATGTACAAGAATATAACTACTATAATACTGCTCCCTATGTACGAGAATATAACTACTATAATAGTGCCCCTATGTACAAGAATATAACTACTATAATACTGCTCCTATGTACAAGAATATAACTACTATAATACTGCTCCTATGTACGAGAATATAACTACTATAATAGTGCCCCTATGTACAAGAATATAACTACTATAATACTGCTCCTATGTACGAGAATATAACTACTATAATACTGCCCCTATGTACAAGAATATAACTACTATAATACTGCTCCTATGTACAAGAATATAACTACTATAATACTGCCCCTATGTACAAGAATATAACAACTTGCTTTATTGCCAAAGTTTTATTCTTCATATCATGTCTCATGTAATATTAACTATCCTGTGATAGTAGTAACAGTATCATCCATAGTATGCATATGATAGCAATATATATAGTGCACATATAATAGCGTCACTCACAGAATGAGACATCACAGACGGCCATATAATAACTTTTCTTTTGAGAACCATAAACCAATGTGCTTGTTTTCTTTCCCTTCACCAAAATTTTATGTAAAGTTTGAGTTTTATTTGATTTTCTTTCTGACAGGGTTGATCAGAATTCCCCCAAAGTTCTTGAAGACCCCGTATTAAATACAGTCGCTAAGAAGCTGAACCGCTCTCCTGCGCAGGTGGCCCTGAGATATTTGTTACAGAGGGGATTTGTCGTCTTGGCAAAAAGCTTCAACCCTGAGAGGATCAAGGAAAACTTCCAGGTAAATGAAGAAATTAAAATTTCAATAATTTCCTTCATCTAAAAAAAAAACTATATTTTTTTATTACTTTTCACTTACAGGTATTTGACTTTGACTTAAGTGATGAAGACATGAAATCTCTAGATGGAGTCAATATAAACCTGCGTTACTTGATTACCAATGCGTATGTGTCTTTCCTGACGTTCTAGCTTCCGAGAACATACAGTATTTATTCATATATTTTTCTTTATATTTACTTTTATTTATTACTAGATGGTATCCCGATTCTAACGCATCGGGTATTCTAGAATATGTATGTAGTTGATTTATGAAGTTTTCAGAATAATGCAATTTATACAAAGGATTCGGCCGGCCGCGACCAATTAGCGAAGCGTGGTTCAAATTCCGCAGCAATTCCTGGGCGGACTGCACCTGTCGCTGATTGTTCGCGGCCAGGCATGACCAATCAGTGAAGCCAGGGTCGGCTCCAGGTTTTTGAGGGCCCCGGGTGAAAGAGTCTCAGTGGGCCCCCCTCTTTAACATATACCACGATTCATGATGCACAGATACAGCAGAGAAATATACCACAGCCAAGTAGCGTATAACACAGCCCACGTAGTATATAACACAGCCCATGTAGGATATAGCACAGCCACGTAGTATATAGCACAGCCACGTAGTATATACCACAGCCACGTAGTATATAGCACAGCCATGTAGTGTATAATACAGCCATGTAGTATATTGCCCAGCCACGTAGTATATAGCACAGACACATAGTATATAGCACAGCCATGTAATATGCTGCACAGCCACGTAATATATTGCACAGCCATGTAATATATAGCACAGCCACGTAGTATATACCACAGAGACGTACTATACAACACTGCCCATGCAGTGTATAACACAGGCCACATAGTACAGAGCACAGCAATGTAGTATATTGCCAAGCCACGTAATATATACCACAGCCACGTTGAATATAGCACAGCCACGTGGGCACCATATCCCTGTTAAAAAAAGAATTAAAATAAACAATAGTTATATACTCACCTTCTGTCGGCCCCCTGGGTCCAGCCGATTGCGACGCTCCCGTCCCAAGAGTGCATTGCGGTCTCGCGAGACTGCTACGTCATCATCTCGCGAGACCGCAATGCATGGACTGGTCACCGAAGCGTTGCGAGGAGCGGGAAAGGCCTCGGCTGGATCCGGGGGGGCCAACGGAGGGTGAGTATATAATGATTTTTTATTTTTTAATTATTTTTAACATTAAATCTTTTTACTATTGATGCTGCATAGGCAGCATCAATAGTAAAAAGTTGGTCACACAGGGTTAATAGCAGCAATAACGGAGTGCGTTACACCGTGACATAACGCGGTCTGCCATTAACCATTTTTGAGCGCTGACTGGAGGGGATTATGGAGCGGGCACTGACTGCGGGGATTAAGGAGCGTCCATTTTGCTGCCAGACTGTGCCCCTCGCTGATTGGTCGTGGCCGTTTTGCCGCGACCAATCAGCGACTTGGGATTTCCGAGACAGACAGAAAGACGGAAGTGACCCTTAGACAATTATATAGTAGATTATTTTTAACATTATCTATTAATGTATTTTTTTTTATCTTTTATTTTATGTACTTACTTTTGTATTCTATTTTTTATTTTAGTTGGAAAGAAAGCCCTAAGTATCCATTTCACGATGAATACTAAGAACGTTGGCCAATTTTTCTGGATTCATACTATTAACCCCGGTGTCTTAGTATCTTAGTCTAGCAGATTGTGTTCTACAGAGAATATATGAAATGGGTTCTGACTTTTGGTATTATTATTATTATTATACATTTTTATAGCGCCATTTATTCCATGGCGCTTTACATGTGAATGCAGGGCAAATATAGACAATTACATTAAACATGAGCAGATAACAAGGCACACGAGTACATAAGGAGGGAGGACCCTGCCCGCGAGGGCTCACAGTCTGCAGGGGGTGGGTGAGGATACACTAGGAGAGGGAAGAGCTGGCTGTGCGGCTGTTCAGTAGGTTGAGGATCACTGCAGGCTGTAGGCTTGTCGGAAGAGATGAGTCTTCAGGTTCTTTTTGAAGGTTTCTATGGTAGGCGCAAGTCTGATGTGTTGGGGTAGAGAGTTCCAGAGTATGGGGGAAGCACGGGAGAAGTCTTGGATGCGGTTATGGGAAGAAGAGATGAGAGGGGAGTAGAGAAGGAGGTCTTGCGAGGATCGGAGGTCGCGTGTAGGTAGGTACCGGGAGACCATGTCACAGATGTATGGAGGAGACAGGTTGTGGATGGCTTTGTATGTCACTGTGAGGGTTTTGAACTGGAGTCTCTGGGCGATAGGAAGCCAGTGAAGGGCTTGACACAGGGGAGAGGCTGGGGAATAGCGGGGGGACAGGTGGATTAGTCGGGCAGCAGAGTGTAGGATGGATTGGAGTGGTGCCAGAGTGCTAGAGGGGAGTCCAGAGAGTAGGAGGTTGCAGTAGTCGAGGCGGGAGATGATAAGGGCATGCACTAGCGTTTTTGCAGTGTTGCGGTCAAGGAAATATATATATAAATATGGTATAGCGCTTATTATGGCTCAGATTTAAAATGATAGCACATAGATAAGCTTTAACACCTACTGAGAAATTCTAAGGCTGAGTTCAGATGATGCAATTCCACAGCAACATCTCTTTGTGTTTTAAGTCAAGAGTACAACATTAATAATAATAATCTTTATTTTTATATAACGCTAACATATTCTGCAGCGCTTTACAGTTTGCACACTTTATCATCACTGTCCCTGATGGGGCTCACAATCTAAATTCCCTATCTGTATGTTTTTGGAGTATGGGAGGAAACCAGAGAACCCACGCAAATACAGGGATAGCATACAAACTCCTTGCAGATGATGTCCTTGATGGGTTTTGAACCCAGGACTCCAGCGCTAACCACGGAGTCACCATGCTGAACATTGCTCTGTATAATATATATTTTATTTGCAATTTACTTTGAAGGTGTCAACTGTTTAAAGGTTTCGCCAATACCCTTTTAACTAATCAAAAACTAATGATGTAATTCAATACCTTGAATCCTTTTAAATTCTGTACAACACAGTATCAATTTCATTGTTTTAAGTCTTTCACGTGGTTGTCAAATAGCTGAGAATCTGTGGGGCATCTGTGATTGTGCCCATAGCGGTCCCTTAGCTTTTTAAACATCCTTAAATTTATATGAATTTGTCTTTTATTTTCATTTAAAACACTCTTTTCTGTTGTTTACACCATGTAAGTTTTATTTTTACTGATCTGGCTTTAAATATGATACATGAATAGAAACAAATCATCAGTATCAAGATTTCATGATGTGAGAGTGTCCCCAAGGTCATCATCACTGTTGTCAGATATCTCGAACCATGGTCTCCTTCCATATCACATGCGCTAGGGAGCACTCTAGCATCCCTGCTCCCCAAATTACTTGTAATGATAAAGACATTGTGGCCACGTACCTTGCCGAGCTCCTGAATCCACATTTAATATTTTCCATCCCCCACCCAGGGAATTGGGTAGTAGTAGCGTATGAAAATACACAAACCAGACTAACAAGGGAATATGTATTAGGATAAGGGAAAATACCAATCACACTAATATGAACTCAGAAAAAACAGAGTGGAACATCGGAGAGTGAAGGAAGGAAAAACAGACAGAAGAAGATGAGGAAATGCACACAATCGAAAAAATCAAACAACAGTCTTTACTTAAACACCCCAAACACCACCTCATACAACCAACACTTCCAGCTCCAAAGCCAGGCAACAAGAAACTAACACTGGCATTCCTGAAAGCAGAGGCCAGTGTATATAAGAAAGGGGAGTGGCCAACACTGAACAGCTTAGACCATCAACAGCTGGAAAGCTCTAGCAGCTCTTTAACTGAACATTTTAACACCTGCATTGCTAGGAGAAACCTGCACCGTGAGGTGCAGCTACATGTGCGAGGATCCATTCAGATCCTCGTTGATGCATGTACACCACCCAATACCCCATATGAGGTATTTGAATTCTTGGAGAGTTGGCAGCTGTCACCCAGAAGTGCATGCTCAATATGGATCTGAGGGACCTCCTCCACGGGTGCCTACACCTCAACCCATTCCCCCCCAAACCAACCTTGGCCACAACAGGCCCAATTGGCAGCCTATAACCCACATACCCAATATGGCCACTTGTACAGACCCAGTGTTGGAGGCTGGTCCCAACCTGGCTTTGGATCACATGGCCATATTGGGGGGTATGAGGCACGTAGTTACCAGAATCCCCAGGAGTATAATCTCCATTTTCCCTATGGCCACTTTGCCGCTCAGCAACCTGATCCTGGCCACATCATACATCATGGCCCAGATTATGCACCCCCACAGGGGGAATGCCAAGTTAAACACCAAAGACAACAACAAAGAGAGGCTGGACTCCTGCCATCACCTCCACCAATGTACCAAGATTTATAAATTTTGGTATTTTCTGTTTTTGCTTCAGCAAATTTATGTTTATGTTCCATTATTTGGTTGAACAAATCTTGAAAAAAAGGCATGCCCAAATTTGTCTGGGCAAAAAAGCCATATGATGGAAATATGGTTTTCGGTAACTCAAGTTCTATTTTGGCTTTATAAAAATTTTCAAAATGCCAAGTTTTGTCTCTTATTGAATTAATTACTAAAAGATCCAAAACAAAAACATCTAGAAGATAAAGTAACTGAACACACACAGCAAATTAAATAAAAAAATGATATTTATATACATAAACATTTTAAACTTACAACATAGATACAGCATACTCTTGCCAAGAAGTACCAAACCTGAGGTGTAACAAAATAATTAGTGAAAATATCACGTACTTTCAGTCCGGAGAGTAGATGACGGTGAGGGATCACATTTGGTCTAGGCCTACCCACATTTCCCAACACACCTTCAGCACCATCAGATGAGGAGCAATCATGAAGTCGGGTGAAGTTATGTAGGACCCCACATGCTTTGATGACCTCATTTACATTGGCTTCACTCAGCTAAATGGCTGAGTGTAGGACCCACCATTTGGCAGAAAGAATGCCAAAGTCGCACTCCACCGGTCGCCCTCCGCGTGATAGGCGCAAGTTTAAGATCCTACGCCGATGGCCCAGGTTTCGATGGGGATATGGCCTCATTACATGCCAGTGTCTTCAGGTTTCTTGGTGGTGTGTGAACATGATCATACAGACTTGTTCACTGTGCAAGTAGCCCATGTGTTCCTGTTTCCATAATTGTTCTCTTGTGTCTACAAGACTGGGGAGTTCCACCACTCCTCTTGGGCTATCTGCACAAAAGCTGTTCTACCCTGTATGCACACATGGATTTTTCCTCTCTGAACCCTGTTCACACAGGTTATATACAGATGATCAGGTTTTTAAATACATCAGATAGGGATTGCATACATTAGTTAGGACTGCTCTGATAAGGGTATACCGTGAAGATTGGTAGAGCAGCTTAGTATACATTTTTTGCAAAAAACGTATCAACCAAATACCCTGTTTTTTACATCTTTTACTAGCACTTGCGGATTACTGCAACATTTTTTCAAACTGAGTGTTTTTGGTTTTACTATTCTCTTTTGTGTCTTCAGGTTTCTTGGTGGTGTGTGAACATGATCATACAGACTTGTTCACTGTGCAAGTAGCCCATGTGTTCCTGTTTCCATAATTGTTCTCTTGTGTCTACAAGACTGGGGAGTTCCACCACTCCTCTTGGGCTATCTGCACAAAAGCTGTTCTACCCTGTATGCACACATGGATTTTTCCTCTCTGAACCCTGTTCACACAGGTTATATACAGATGATCAGGTTTTTAAATACATCAGATAGGGATTGCATACATTAGTTAGGACTGCTCTGATAAGGGTATACCGTGAAGATTGGTAGAGCAGCTTAGTATACATTTTTTGCAAAAAACGTATCAACCAAATACCCTGTTTTTTACATCTTTTACTAGCACTTGCGGATTACTGCAACATTTTTTCAAACTGAGTGTTTTTGGCTTTACTATTCTCTTTTGTGTCTTCAGGTTTCTTGGTGGTGTGTGAACATGATCATACAGACTTGTTCACTGTGCAAGTAGCCCATGTGTTCCTGTTTCCATAATTGTTCTCTTGTGTCTACAAGACTGGGGAGTTCCACCACTCCTCTTGGGCTATCTGCACAAAAGCTGTTCTACCCTGTATGCACACATGGATTTTTCCTCTCTGAACCCTGTTCACACAGGTTATATACAGATGATTAGGTTTTTAAATACATCAGATAGGGATTGCATACATTAGTTAGGACTGCTCTGATAAGGGTATACCGTGAAGATTGGTAGAGCAGCTTAGTATACATTTTTTGCAAAAAACGTATCAACCAAATACCCTGTTTTTTACATCTTTTACTAGCACTTGCGGATTACTGCAACATTTTTTCAAACTGAGTGTTTTTGGTTTTACTATTCTCTTTTGTGTCTTCAGGTTTCTTGGTGGTGTGTGAACATGATCATACAGACTTGTTCACTGTGCAAGTAGCCCATGTGTTCCTGTTTCCATAATTGTTCTCTTGTGTCTACAAGACTGGGGAGTTCCACCACTCCTCTTGGGCTATCTGCACAAAAGCTGTTCTACCCTGTATGCACACATGGATTTTTCCTCTCTGAACCCTGTTCACACAGGTTATATACAGATGATCAGGTTTTTAAATACATCAGATAGGGATTGCATACATTAGTTAGGACTGCTCTGATAAGGGTATACCGTGAAGATTGGTAGAGCAGCTTAGTATACATTTTTTGCAAAAAACGTATCAACCAAATACCCTGTTTTTTACATCTTTTACTAGCACTTGCGGATTACTGCAACATTTTTTCAAACTGAGTGTTTTTGGTTTTACTATTCTCTTTTGTGTCTTCAGGTTTCTTGGTGGTGTGTGAACATGATCATACAGACTTGTTCACTGTGCAAGTAGCCCATGTGTTCCTGTTTCCATAATTGTTCTCTTGTGTCTACAAGACTGGGGAGTTCCACCACTCCTCTTGGGCTATCTGCACAAAAGCTGTTCTACCCTGTATGCACACATGGATTTTTCCTCTCTGAACCCTGTTCACACAGGTTATATACAGATGATCAGGTTTTTAAATACATCAGATAGGGATTGCATACATTAGTTAGGACTGCTCTGATAAGGGTATACCGTGAAGATTGGTAGAGCAGCTTAGTATACATTTTTTGCAAAAAACGTATCAACCAAATACCCTGTTTTTTACATCTTTTACTAGCACTTGCGGATTACTGCAACATTTTTTCAAACTGAGTGTTTTTGGTTTTACTATTCTCTTTTGTGTCTTCAGGTTTCTTGGTGGTGTGTGAACATGATCATACAGACTTGTTCACTGTGCAAGTAGCCCATGTGTTCCTGTTTCCATAATTGTTCTCTTGTGTCTACAAGACTGGGGAGTTCCACCACTCCTCTTGGGCTATCTGCACAAAAGCTGTTCTACCCTGTATGCACACATGGATTTTTCCTCTCTGAACCCTGTTCACACAGGTTATATACAGATGATCAGGTTTTTAAATACATCAGATAGGGATTGCATACATTAGTTAGGACTGCTCTGATAAGGGTATACCGTGAAGATTGGTAGAGCAGCTTAGTATACATTTTTTGCAAAAAACGTATCAACCAAATACCCTGTTTTTTACATCTTTTACTAGCACTTGCGGATTACTGCAACATTTTTTCAAACTGAGTGTTTTTGGTTTTACTATTCTCTTTTGTGTCTTCAGGTTTCTTGGTGGTGTGTGAACATGATCATACAGACTTGTTCACTGTGCAAGTAGCCCATGTGTTCCTGTTTCCATAATTGTTCTCTTGTGTCTACAAGACTGGGGAGTTCCACCACTCCTCTTGGGCTATCTGCACAAAAGCTGTTCTACCCTGTATGCACACATGGATTTTTCCTCTCTGAACCCTGTTCACACAGGTTATATACAGATGATCAGGTTTTTAAATACATCAGATAGGGATTGCATACATTAGTTAGGACTGCTCTGATAAGGGTATACCGTGAAGATTGGTAGAGCAGCTTAGTATACATTTTTTGCAAAAAACGTATCAACCAAATACCCTGTTTTTTACATCTTTTACTAGCACTTGCGGATTACTGCAACATTTTTTCAAACTGAGTGTTTTTGGTTTTACTATTCTCTTTTGTGTCTTCAGGTTTCTTGGTGGTGTGTGAACATGATCATACAGACTTGTTCACTGTGCAAGTAGCCCATGTGTTCCTGTTTCCATAATTGTTCTCTTGTGTCTACAAGACTGGGGAGTTCCACCACTCCTCTTGGGCTATCTGCACAAAAGCTGTTCTACCCTGTATGCACACATGGATTTTTCCTCTCTGAACCCTGTTCACACAGGTTATATACAGATGATCAGGTTTTTAAATACATCAGATAGGGATTGCATACATTAGTTAGGACTGCTCTGATAAGGGTATACCGTGAAGATTGGTAGAGCAGCTTAGTATACATTTTTTGCAAAAAACGTATCAACCAAATACCCTGTTTTTTACATCTTTTACTAGCACTTGCGGATTACTGCAACATTTTTTCAAACTGAGTGTTTTTGGTTTTACTATTCTCTTTTGTGTCAACAAGGATATAAGGCACACAATCTTGATTGGAGCCTTGAAGCTGACATGGTGGTGGTAGGTCCAACTGATATTACGCAGCCGCTGACCCATAATAGAAGAATTGAAGACTCTAGAGTCCCCAGTTCTTCAATAGGCCCCAATGTCTACAATTATAAACCTGTAGTGACTGTCAACCAGACCCAACAACACTACAGAGAAATGTTTATAATTATAGAATTGGGACCCTGAATTCGTTGGCTTATGCACACGGATGTGCTTCCCATCAAGGGCTCCAATACAATTGGGAAATTGGCAGTGCTCCTCAAATCCCCAGGCAATCCGCAACCAGTCATCCATCTTGGGCTCAGGCACGACCACTTGATGAAGTCGTGACCAGATTAATGAACAGGTAGACCGGACTATACCTGAGATTGTAGACTTCCCAATCAAAAATTCATGATGGAGTGCTGCATATGATAGACCAGTTGTAAGGAAGATTAAAAAAAAGCAAATGTTGAAAAAAAAAAAAAAATTAAAACTGGTTCAAGGTTTGAAACAATTCATATAGAACACAAGTACGGTGTGGAACTAACAAGCCAGGCTATCACAACCTTACAAAATTAACACAGGCCATGTGAATTTAACATAAATAACATATTCTTATTACTAAGAGTAGAGATTTGAGATACATTAAGAATAAAGCAACCGGGGGCGTGGCCTGACTTCTGATGGTGCAGGTTGCATAGTGTGGGAGCTCCATTCCCAGGACTCATAAAGCGGCACACAGCAGTGCACAGACGGTGCTTTCTCCTCCAGAACTTCCCACTCCTGCTCCTTCGGTGAGTGTATGGGGAAATCTAAAGCCGGCGCAGGGGACCCTTCCAGGCGCATTGTGGACTTCTTTGCAGCCACCCCTCAGCAGCCTCAGAGGCCCAAGATGGCGCCGCTTTCTCCTAGATCCTCCAGAGCTGCACGCCGAGGCTCTCAGTCTTCTGCCTCAAGCACAGCAGCGGCTGATCTCTCAGAGGCTCCAGTTACAGCAGGGCTGCTCAGAGACATGCTTGGTGACCTCCGTACCTTCCTGCAGGAGGATATGCGTTCCATGATGGCAGAGCTCAGGGGGGAGGTGGAGGAACTGGGAGGCCGCACGGATCATCTTGAAAATAAAATGTCCGAACTGGTAGCTTCTCACAATGATTTGTGGGAAGCTCATGATAACCTGCAGCTGCTTGTTACCAAAACTCATGCTAAAACCCTGGATTTGGAAGACAGATCCAGGAGAAATAATGTGAAACTAAGAGGCATTGCTGAATCAATTGGGTCTGATGATCTCAGAGCCTTTCTACAAGACTTTATCATATCTATTCTCCCACTTTATTCCAAAGATGATGTTGTGATCGACCGTATTCATCGGATCCCTAAACCCTCAGGCCTTGACCCTGCGGTACCCAGAGATGTACTAGCTCGCATCCATTTTTTTGTTATGAAGGAGGAATTTCTGCAAGCACTAAGATCGAAGCCGTCGCTACCTGAACGATTTGCTACCATTGCAGTTTTCCCTGATCTGTCTCCAGGAACTCTAGCCATCCGCAGGGCTTTTGCACCATACACCTCAATCCTGAGGGAAAAGGGTATATTATACCGCTGGGGTTTCCCCACCAAACTTTGCATTCGTAAAGACGGTTCATTTACCACGTGCCTATCCCCGTCGCAAGCAGCCAAGACCCTGTCCCAATGGGGTTTTGACCCTCCTGCGCCCACTCCTGCCTCTGCTTCCGCCAAACCTGTAGGATCTGGTCCCCGGAGACGCCGTATTACCCCTGACTGGAAGGTCGCCTGAAGTGTCTATTTTAACCATTTCCTGGCTGGAAGAATTTATTTTTTCCTTTTTCCCACTCAGTTCTAGTTCTCTTTTTTTTTTTTTCTCTTCTTTTTGCTTGCTGAGTTTTTTGCTGAGGCTGGTTCCTGGCAGGACTCCGCTCAGCATATTGCCCCATTGGTGAACTGTTTTCTATTTTCACCTCGGACTCAGGATTTCCCTGGATGTTCCCTTGTTTAAATGTTTGGATTTTGTATGTTTGTTTTTCCCTTCTCCTCCTTCCCTCCCTCTCCCCCCTCCTTTCCCTCTTCCCCCCCCCCTCGTCGCAGATGGAGTTTGCAGGTATCCCACGACATGTTTATGCTTTTTTTGTGGGTAATGGGTTTGCATATCTTCTTCAGCAAATTGTGTAACATATTACAATGAGTGTTTCTTTATATTCTATTAATGTTAACGGCCTCAACTCCCCTGGTAAGAGATCGATTGTCTGGCGTCAGCTCGCTAAATCCAAACACGATATATATGCTTACAGGAGACTCATTTACTAGAACGGGACAATATAAGAATGTATTCGAATCTATACCCCCACCAATTTTTTTGCGAATGGGAAGACCAAAAAGGCTGGGGTGGCAATTTTTTTTAGCAAGGCTAACTCTTTCCAGCTAATTAGTTCTACAGCCGACCCCGCGGGCAGATACATTATAATTTTATGTTTAATCAACAATACCCCTTACACCATTGCCTCTGTGTATGGCCCAAATTTTGGTCAGGTTAAATTTCTAAATAATTTATTTCAAATCTTAGGTAATTATCAGCATGCTCATAAATTAGTTGCCGGAGACTTCAACATTCCAGTATCCAAGAATCTGGACTGTTCATCGTCGGCCGTGGCCAGGGGTGATGCGGCCCCGCTGATTAGCTCCTACAATTTACACGATATCTGGAGATATCTCCATTGTAATGAGAGAGACTACACATTTTGGTCCCCTCGTCATGGTTCTTACAGTAGAATTGATTATATTTTAGTAGATGATGTCGCTCTCCCCCACTGCATGTCTGCAAATATAGGTAATATCACTTGGTCTGATCATGCTCCTGTGTCAGTCTCCCTAGAAGACCCTCTTGCAATCAGACCCCCTTCACACTGGCGCCTTAATGATCACCTTCTCTCTGAGCAAGCGAACTTTACACTAATTGAAAACTCTTTGCAGGAATTCTTTGCCTTTAATGACTCGGCGGATGTGCGTGAGGACTCCCTCTGGTTCGCTCACAAGGCAGTGGCTCGTGGCCTTTTCATTAAGATGGCTGCGACAGCTAAACGCAAGTATAACTTAAATCTTCAATCTGCCTTGGCTGAAGTGGCCCGGCTGGAGTCTTGCCACAAAGCCTGCCCCTCCCCTCAATTATTTTCCAATCTTTCTGATGCACGCCTGCACCTTCGCCAGCTCCTCCTCCATAGAGCAGAAAATTCGCTTAGGAAATCGAAAGCCAAATTCTACTCCATGGGTGACAGGGCAGGCGCCTTACTAGCTAAACGTGTTAAAAAAAAAGAAGCCCAAACCAAAATTGCGTATCTTCTTAAGTCAGATGGTTCTCGGATTTACAACCCAATCCATATTGCTGAAGAATTTTTCCTCATACTACTCCTCATTATATAACCTAGATTCTGACGTAAATACTCCTCAACCTTCTCAGGACTCAATTAACGCTTTTTTGAATAAAGCGAATCTCCCCACTGTTAATCCGGAGCAGTTGTCGCTCCTTAACGGCCCTATAGAAGCAATTGAAATCTCCCAAATAATCAAAGAGGCCAAAAAACGCTCTGCCCCGGGTCCAGATGGCTTTTCCTTCTCATACTACTCTCATTTTCTCACTATCCTCTCTCCTTTTCTCATTCGTTTATTTAACTACTGGCGCTCTATGGGTACTATTGAGAGAGAGGGTCTGGAGGCTTGTATTTCGACACTTCCTAAACCTGGGAAACCTATGACCTCTCCTGGCAATTTTCGTCCCATCGCCCTTTTAAATTGCGATGTAAAAATATATGCTAAGGTCTGGGCCAATAGGTTACTGTCGGTGCTCCCATCCTTGGTTCATTCGGACCAGGTTGGGTTTGTCCCGGGTAGGCAAACTAGAGATGGTACGAGAAGCTTGATCGACCTGCTGGATGTGGTGGAGAGGCGGAGCCTCCCCAGTGTGTTCCTATCTCTCGACGCGGAAAAGGCGTTCGATCGGGTGCACTGGGGCTATATAGCATCTACATTGCACAAATTTGGTCTTACTGGCCAGATTTTTTCAGCTATTATGGCTTTGTATTCCAATCCTTGTGCCTCAGTTCGCTCAGCCGGCTTTAAATCCCGTATATTTTCTATTTCAAATGGGACCCGGCAGGGTTGCCCCCTCTCCCCCATCATCTTTGCTTTAGTTATGGAGCCCCTGGCGGCTGCGGTGAGGCAATGCCCTGACATTAGGGGGGTAATGGTGGGAAGTCAGGAACACAAAATTGGCCTCTACGCCGACGATGTGGTGTTGTCTTGCTCTGCTCCTCTACAGTCACTATCTGCAGTGTCTTCCATTCTTACCCAATTTGCTGAAGCCTCCTATTATAAGCTAAATCTGTCCAAGTCCACAATTTTTCCCCTATTTATCTCTTCCTCTCTCCAACTTCAAATCCAAAGTATTTACCCTTTTATATGGTCTCCGCTCGGATTCACTTATCTAGGTATTCAAATTACCCATATTAAAAACATTGTTCGCCTTAACTGTGATTCAACCCTCCACGAAATTAAAAAAGAAATTGACCAGCTTGCCTGCTCTCATCTATCCTGGATGGCTAGGATACAAACGTCTAAGATGTTAATTCTCCCTAAACTTATATATCTTTTTAGATGCCTCCCCTTCGCTATCCCCTCTAAGTACCTCTCTGCTTTTCAAGCAATTATTGACCGTTTTATTTGGAATAACAAGCCACATAGAATAAAACGCTCTCTAATGTCTCTCCCATATGCCAGGGGAGGTCTTGGTGCCCCTAATATCCACCTTTACCACAAAGCTGCTCTCCTAGACCCCCTTAAGATTTGGTGGGAGGGGAACTCCTCCCTCCAGTGGTTCCATATTGAGTCGTGCTTTGCCCCTAGGAGTTCCCTCAAACTTTTGCTGGAGATCTGTTTGCTCCAGCCGCCCAGTCGGAGCTCCCCTCTTAAAACAATTTGCTCCGCCACTAAGGTCTGGACAAGTCTCTGCCCTACTTACCTCCCTTTTATATTTGACTACGTCTCTATTCAAGCATTAGAATACGCAATAGATGGTTTGTCTCTCTCTGCCTGGGGGGACTGGGGAATACACCGAGTGAATGATCTCTATAATGAGTCGGGCCTGAGATCATTTGCGGACCTCACTGCTCGCTATAACTTGCCTCCTAGGGCTTTTTTTCAGTATTTCCAAATTCGTAGCCTCCTTAAACATTGTAACTCCTTCGGTGTGGCCGTGTCCCCCCTGGGTATGGAGACCCCAATCCACAGATTTTTCAGACCAAACACGTGGATTGATCATGGCATTTCCATCATTTATAAATCCCTCCTCTCCCATGATTTCTCTGAGAGACTCCCATTTATGTCCACTTGGGAGGGTGCCCTTGCATTCGAGGCTTCCCCGGAGGATTGGAGCATGGCTATGCTGCATCCTTCCAAATTCTCTTCGTGTCTTGGTCACCTCGAACAAAGCAAAAAAATTCAGCTCCTATGGTACTTCACTCCTGTTAAATTAGCTAAATTTTATCCCTCCTCTTCCCCATTATGCTGGAAAAATTGTGGTGTTTCTGGTTCGCTGGCTCATGTATGGTGGAGTTGCCCTAGTGTGCAAATATTTTGGCGTCAGGTTGAAGCGATTCTTTCAGAGGTGACCCATCTTCCTATCAACCTAACTGGCCCTCTAGCAATATTGGGTATATCTCTCTTGGACTTCCCATCTTCCCTTCAACCCATTATTTCTAATATTCTTGTGGCGGCCCGACAATGTATTGCAAAGCATTGGAAATCTTCTAATATTCCCTCCAGACCTGAATTGATATCCAAAATTAATCTGCACTTTAGTTTTGAGTCGATTACTGCGGACTGTCTTGCAAAAAAGAATAAGGTCCTTACGTGGTGGGACCCTTGGGTCTCCTCACCCTTTATTTCCTCGCCTGACCACCATCCCCCTTCTTCTGCCAGCTGACTCAATTGTTTGATATCATAGCTATGTATGCGCCCATGTATTGTAATTTTTTTTTTTGTTTCATTCTTGATCGTGGATATTTACATTTATGTCTGCCTCTTCCCCTCCCCCTTCCTCCCCCTTTTTTCCTTTCCTTGTTGCATTTTAATTGTACTCTGTTTTCTCAATAAAAATTGAATGGTTAAAAAAAAAGAATAAAGCAACCGAAACTGGTAAGCAGAACTAGATAAGACATTTAAAGACACATCATCAACATAGAGTATGAGGAGGAGGAATACATACCATAACGTAAGGAGAAGGAGAAGACGCTCCTCAGCAGATATACATTTGCGCATCCTGGTGTCCTGAAAGGTGATCCCAGAGCATACTGTCTCCAACAAAAGATCAAAGGTGGCAAGGTTCATGTGACAATATTGATAAAACTTGTTGGGATGTGTCCGCAGAGATGCATAGAGAAGGTGGAAATGGTCTTTAGTGAGGCGTTGCCTCAAAAGAAAAGACCCACATTCGTCTCCTCCTCCTCGGATCCACTATCACTGGGTATGGCTGCCCAAAGTGGCGTGACAAAACCCAGTTGTATAGAACATGCTCAGTTGGGGTAAACCTAAGTTTGTCTGACATGTTGCCAACAATCCACCAATCCACCAACACAAGCACAGCAACAAAATGGCCAGATTGGAGGCTGCCACCTGTTGTAAAGGCAATAAATAGGGTTGCTGATATTGATTTAAATTATTTTCAGGCCTCAAAACCATTAAATTTCAAAAACCTGACCTGCACATCCAAACATAGACTGAGTGTGAACAGGTGCTGAACCCAGAGTCGCCAACTCGTATATAGTTAAGTAAAAAGGGCAGCACACTGCAGCGCCAAAACATGCAAACTTGAAAACACGAAATTTGAACTGCATTACTGCACTAGAAATATGAAAAATGAGAGCTTTTAGCGCATAAAAATGGCCATATTTATGTGTACCTCGTAGCCACTTTACGGCATCTCTCTTATACGAGGTCCTACGCTTGACCTACCTCACTGAGAATAAACGTCTCCATCTGAATGGGTACATGTGAAACCTCTTCTTGGACTCAAATTCTCTCTCTCTGTGGAGGGGTATTAGACCTACTATAATTAAAACACCTGTGGCTAGGAGGCGGGAGTGCACGATCAGAAGGCTAGAGAATACATTTCAAAAACCTGACCTGCACATCCAAACATAGACTGAGTGTGAACAGGTGCTGAACCCAGAGTCGCCAACTCGTATATAGTTAAGTAAAAAGGGCAGCACACTGCAGCGCCAAAACATGCAAACTTGAAAACACGAAATTTGAACTGCATTACTGCACTAGAAATATGAAAAATGAGAGCTTTTAGCGCATAAAAATGGCCATATTTATGTGTACCTCGTAGCCACTTTACGGCATCTCTCTTATACGAGGTCCTACGCTTGACCTACGCACTCCCGCCTCCTAGCCACAGGTGTTTTAATTAGGTCTAATACCCCTCCACAGAGAGTGAGAATTTGAGTCCAAGAAGAGGTTTCACATGTACCCATTCAGATGGAGACGTTTATTCTCAGTGAGGTAGGTCAAGCGTAGGACCTCGTATAAGAGAGATGCCGTAAAGTGGCTACGAGGTACACATAAATATGGCCATTTTTATGCGCTAAAAGCTCTCATTTTTTATATTTCTAGTGCAGTAATGCAGTTCAAATTTCGTGTTTTCAAGTTTGCATGTTTTGGCGCTGCAGTGTGCTGCCCTTTTTACTTAACTATATACGAGTTGGCGACTCTGGGTTCAGCACCTGTTCACACTCAGTCTATGTTTGGATGTGCAGGTCAGGTTTTTGAAATGTATTCTCTAGCCTTCTGATCGTGCACTCCCGCCTCCTAGCCACAGGTGTTTTAATTATAGTAGGTCTAATACCCCTCCACAGAGAGAGAGAATTTGAGTCCAAGAAGAGGTTTCACATGTACCCATTCAGATGGAGACGTTTATTCTCAGTGAGGTAGGTCAAGCGTAGGACCTCGTATAAGAGAGATGCCGTAAAGTGGCTACGAGGTACACATAAATATGGCCATTTTTATGCGCTAAAAGCTCTCATTTTTCATATTTCTAGTGCAGTAATGCAGTTCAAATTTCGTGTTTTCAAGTTTGCATGTTTTGGCGCTGCAGTGTGCTGCCCTTTTTACTTATCAAAACCATTAAATGTCCATTTTGCAAGGTTGCGAGAAAAAAAAGCTATACGGATGCCATATGGATGACATACGGAGGATTACATGCGCAAAAAACGCAGCCACACCTTGATCAGGAAACATTTCTGCGCATTACGACCATAAAAAACGGATCAGATTTTTATACGTTAGGTGTGACGCCGGCTAATAATGGCGAGCAGAAACAGGAGAATAGAATGGTCTAAGGACTTGAGAACTAAAATTTCTGAATAATATCAACAATCCCAAGGTCACAAGTCTATCTCCAGAGTTCTTGATGTTCCTTTGTTCACGGTGTGCAATATAATCCAGAAGTTTACAATACATGGTACTGTAGCTAATCTCCTTGGATGTAGCCGACAGAGTAAAATTGATGAAAGGTTGCAATGCAACATAGTTCAGTTGGTGGATAAGCAGTCCCAATCAAGGTCCAAAGAAATTAAAGGCCTCCTGCAGGCTCAGGGTGCATCAGTGTCAGCTCGAGCTATCCAATGACATTTCAACGAAATTAAACACTATGACAGGAGACCCAGGAAGACCCCACTGCTGACATGGAGACATAAAAAAGCTTGACAGCAGTTTGCCAAAAATGTATATGAGTAAGCCAAAATCCTTCTGGGAAAGCATCTTGTGGACAGATGAGATCAAGATAGAAATTTTTGGTAAAGCACATCATTCTACTGTTTACAAAAGCGGCACAGGTGTATGGAGGAGACAGGTTGTGGATGGCTTTGTATGTCATGGTTAGAGTTTTGTACTGGAGTCTCTGGGTAATGGGGAGCCAGTGAAGGGATTGACAGAGGGGAGAGGCCGGGGAATAGCAGGGGGACAGGTGGATTAGCCGGGCAGCTGAGTTTAGAATAGATTGGAGGGGTGCAAGAGTGTTAGAGGGGAGGCCGCAGAGCAGGAGGTTATAGTAGTCAAAGCGGGAGATGATGAGGGCATGGACTAGGGTTTTTGCAGATTCTTGGTTTAGGAATGTACGGATCCGTGAAATATTTTTGAGTTGAAGGCTGCAGGAAGCGGAAAGGGCTTGGATATGCGATTGAAGGAGAGATCAGTGTCGAGGATTACCCTGAGACAGCGAGCTTGTGGGACTGGGGAGAGTGGGCAGCCATTTACTGTAATGAATAAGTTCATTGGGGGGACGCGTGAGATGAGGGAAAGACAATGAATTCTGTTTTGTCCATGTTGAGTTTTAGAAATTTAGCGGAGAAGAAGGATGAAATAGCGGATAGACATTGAGGGATTCTGGTTAGTAGGGAGGTGATATCTGGTCCAGAGATGTAGATCTGTGTGTCATCAGCATAGAGATGATACTGAAAACCATGAGATTCTATGAGCTGTCCCAGGCCAAAAGTGTAAATGGAGAAGAGCATCCATTCCATGGATCTGCCAATATCCTTTTGTCAAATCCACATTGGTTATGTACCTTGCGGGCCCAAGTCTCTCGATCAGCTCATCGATGCGTGGCATGGGATATGCGTCGAACTTGGAGACTTCATTCAACTTTCGATAGTCGTTGCAGAACCTCCATTCCTCATTGGGTTTTGGGACCAGGACAATCGGGCTTGACCAACCACTGTTAGATTCCTCAATGACCCCGAGTTTCAACATACGCTCCACCTCCTTGGAGATCATGTCTCGACAGGACGCCAGAATCCAACAAGGCTTCACGTTTATGCGCACATGTGCCTCCGTCAGAACTTCATGTTCGACAACCTTTGTGCACCCTGACAATTCTGAGAACAGGTCCCTGGTTTTCAGGATCAACTCCCAACACTGCTGTTTTTGTGCCTTTGACAGCATCTCCGCTATGGCGACATCTCCAACCTCGTCGTTTGGCTGGCCCAGCAAGCATGGAGTTTCAGCCGGTTCTCTGTCTTGCCATGGCTTGATAAGGTTGACATGGTAGACCTGATATAGTTTCTGTCCTCCTGGTTAATGAATCTTAGAGTTTACCTCACCAAGCTTCTGCACCACCTCATATGGCCCTTGCCATTTGGCCAAGAACGTGTTCCCCACAGTAGGAATTAGCACAAGGACTCAGTCTCCCGGATTGAACCGCCTTAGGCTATGTGCCCACGTTGCACTTTTTAAGCGTTTTTTTCTGCTGCGGAAATGCTTAAAAACGCCTACATAAAGAATCCCATTATTTTTAATGGAATTCCGCAATTGTTGTGCCCATGCTGCGTTTTTTTCCTCAGTGGAAACGAATCGCGGAAAAAATGCAGCATGTTCATTAATTTTGCAGAAATTCGGCGATTTTGCCGCTATAGAATTGTATTTGGATGCATGAAAAAAAAAAACGCATGAAAACCGCGAATAACACGCAAAAAATACGTGATAAAAACACAAAAAAAGCTATAAAAAGCAAGCGGATTTCCTGGCAAGGGAGTCCTGTTTTGATGAGGAAAATTCTGCATGCATTCTGCAACGTGGGCACATAGCCTTACTCTGGCTGACTAGGGCTGACCCTAGCCTGAGCTTCTTGTACCTGGAGGAGATGTTCTTTTATGATGGACATCACCTTCGCAATCCTCTGCTGCATCAGTGCCACGTGTTCGACGATGCTTCTGTGGTGTGTGGTTTCGGCTTCCCAGGTATCCTTGGCTATATCCTGGAGACCTCGCAGATGTCGGCCATACAGAAGATCGAATGGCAAGAACCTCGTAGAGGCCTGTGGAACCTCATGGATTGAGAAGAACAGATATGGTCACAGTCACAGTCTCTACCGTCCTTTTCTATGACTTTCCTCAGCATGCTCGTCATCATTTTATTTTATTAAACCTTTCGACAAAGCCATCCGTCTGAGGATGATACGCTGAAGTCCTCAACTGGGAGATTTGCAGGACCTTGCATATCTCCCTTATCAGCTTACTCATAAAAGGTGTTCCCTATTTGATCAGGATCTCCTTTGGTAAACCTGTCTGGGAAAAAACATGAACCAATTGATGGGTTATACTCTTTGCAGGGGAGTTTCTCAGGAAAATTGCCTAAGGATAGTGTGTGACATAGTCCAGGATGACCAATATGTTTTGATGTCCACGAGCAGATTTAACCAGGGGACTAACCAAGTCCACAGGAATTCTCTTGAACGGTACTTCAATAATGGGCAATGGCATGAGGGGACTTTGAAAGTGAGATAGTGGGGGCGGTTAACTGACACATAGGGTAGGACCACAATAATTCCACTATACAATTTCCCAGTGACACTCAGGCCAACAGAACCTCTGCACGATCCTTTCTTGTGTTTTTTTCCACTCCCAGATGTCCCACCAAGATGTGTGAATGGGCCATGTCCAACACCTTCCATTTATAGGGCCCTGTTACTATTAGCTGTTCCACCAGCTCCTCCCTCACTTTCGTTACCTGATACGACAACTCACCATTCATCATAAAATAGGGAAATCTTGTGTCAGCCTTCGGCTCCTGTGCATCCCCATTTATGACGGTGACATTATTGAAGGCTTCGCTCAGAGTTAGGTCCATATGTTGGGCAGACCAAAAATTCTCACTGGTCACCCCTAACTCCAGAATGTCAGACTCAGGGGACACTTCCTCCTCATCCCCCACAAGGACACAAAAGAGAAATCCATCTGACTCTGGGTGTGGTGATACCTCATTAAAGTTAATCGGTTCCCTATTCATGCCAATAAACTCAGAACCCTTCCCTTACAGATCCCAAAATAAACAAAAGTCCCAGCCTATAATAATAGGGTGCAACAAGTCCCGAACTTGTGGAACTCAGTACCGTGGGCCATTTCAATGTCCACTCTGGCCATAGGGTAGTCCTTAGCAACACCATGAATGCACCTCACACTGTTGTGAATTCTGCTTTTGGGCTCCCTCCGGTGGTTGTAGAGGGTAATGCAGTTGTGCCTGGACTGCAGGAGTGGACAGGTGTATCTACTGATTGCAAAACTGACTGGGGTATATAACTTTGCAGGATCCTTTAGTCAGTGCCAGTTGTCCATTGTTCTGGAAGGATTCACTTCCCTGCTGGTCTCTCCAGTTTGCTGTGCTTTTCTACAAAGATAAGTCCTGGCTTTGTTTTTGCTGTCCACCTGCAGTGCACCTTATAGTTCTGTGCTTTTTCATGTTTTGTCTTGTCCAGCTTAGTCTGTGAAGGATTTTTTGCAGCCTAGCTATTTCTCTGGATATGCAGATATACCCCCCATGTCTTTAGTCAGATGTGGTGATCCGTATTTTTTTGCGGTGGATATTTTCTAGTGTTTTTATACTGACCGCATAGTACTCTGTTCTTTCCTTTCTTTTTAGCTAGTATGGCTTCCTATGCTAAAATCTGATTTCATATCTGCGTATGTTATTTCCCTCTCCTCTCACAGTCAATATTTGTGGGGGGCTATCGATCCTTTGGGGATTTTCTCTGAGGCAAGATAGGTTTCCTGTTTCTGTCTTTAGGGGTAGTTAGATCTTAGGCTGTGCTGAGGGGTCTAGGGAATGTTAGGTACCCTGTTATGAAGGCAATCCAGTGACACAGTGTGCCAGCAATCAGAGCACATACAGTGATCTGATAATAACCCCAAAACAATAGAACAAGCTCTGAGACGTGGAATCTCTGTAGACCGCAATACCTGAACCTATCCTAAACACAACTAAAGGCAGCTGTGGATTGCGCCTGACACTACCTATGCAACTCGGCACAGCCTGAGGAACTGACTAGCCTGAAGATAGAAATACAAGCCTGACTTGCCTCAGAGAAATACCCCAAAGGAAAAGGCAGCCCCCCACATATAATGACTGTTAGCAAGATGAAAAGACAAAACGTAGGGATGAAATAGATTCAGCAAAGTAAGGCCCGATATTCTAGATAGAGCGAGGATAGCAAAGAGAACTTTGCAGTCTACAAAAAACCCTTAAGCAAAAAACCACGCAAAGGGGGCAAAAAGACCCACCGTGCCGAACTAACGGCACGGCGGTACACCCTTTGCGTCTCAGAGCTTCCAGCAAAAATGAATAGA
This sequence comes from Ranitomeya imitator, assembly GCF_032444005.1. Taxonomy (NCBI): domain Eukaryota; kingdom Metazoa; phylum Chordata; class Amphibia; order Anura; family Dendrobatidae; genus Ranitomeya; species Ranitomeya imitator. Next base: position 15,056,033 of record NC_091285.1, on the reverse strand, counting down.
AAAGCTGGACAGAAAAAACAGCAACAAAAGCAAAGAAGCACTTATCTAAGCAGAGCAGCAGGCCACAGGAAAGATCCAGAAGCTCAGATCCAACACTGGAACATTGACAAGGAGCAAGGAAGACAGAATCAGGTGGAGTTAAATAACAAAGCAGCCAACGAGCTCACCAGAACACCTGAGGGAGGAAGCTCAGAAGCTGCAGTACCACTTGTGACCACAGGAGTGAATTCAGCCACAGAATTCACAACAGTACCCCCCCCTTGAGGAGGGGTCACCGAACCCTCACCAGAGCCCCCAGGCCGACCAGGATGAGCCACATGAAAGGCACGAACAAGATCTGGAGCATGGACATCAGAGGCAAAAACCCAGGAATTATCTTCCTGAGCATAACCCTTCCATTTAACCAGATACTGGAGTTTCCGTCTAGAAACACGAGAATCCAAAATTTTCTCCACAATATACTCCAATTCCCCCTCCACCAAAACCGGGGCAGGAGGCTCAACAGATGGAACCATAGGTGCCACGTATCTCCGCAACAACGACCTATGGAATACATTATGTATGGAAAAGGAGTCTGGGAGGGTCAGACGAAAAGACACAGGATTGAAAATCTCAGAAATCCTATACGGACCAATAAAACGAGGTTTAAATTTAGGAGAGGAAACCTTCATAGGAATATGACGAGAAGATAACCAAACCAGATCCCCAACACGAAGTCGGGGACCCATACGGCGTCTGCGATTAGCGAAAAGTTGAGCCTTCTCCTGGGACAAGGTCAAATTGTCCACTACCTGAGTCCAGATCTGCTGCAACCTGTCCACCACAGAATCCACACCAGGACAGTCCGAAGACTCAACCTGTCCTGAAGAGAAACGAGGATGGAACCCAGAATTGCAGAAAAATGGAGAGACCAAGGTAGCCGAGCTGGCCCGATTATTAAGGGCGAACTCAGCCAACGGCAAAAAGGACACCCAATCATCCTGGTCAGCAGAAACAAAACATCTCAGATATGTTTCCAAGGTCTGATTGGTTCGTTCGGTCTGGCCATTAGTCTGAGGATGGAAAGCCGAGGAAAAAGATAGGTCAATGCCCATCCTACCACCAAAGGCTCGCCAAAACCTTGAAACAAACTGGGAACCTCTGTCAGAAACAATATTCTCAGGAATGCCATGCAAACGAACCACATGCTGGAAGAACAAAGGCACCAAATCAGAGGAGGAAGGCAATTTAACCAAGGGCACCAGATGGACCATTTTAGAAAAGCGATCACAGACCACCCAAATGACTGACATCTTTTGAGAAACGGGAAGGTCAGAAATGAAATCCATCGAAATATGTGTCCAAGGCCTCTTTGGGACCGGCAAGGGCAAAAGCAACCCACTGGCACGTGAACAGCAGGGCTTAGCCCTAGCACAAATCCCACAGGACTGCACAAAAGTACGTACATCCCGTGACAGAGATGGCCACCAGAAGGATCTAGCCACTAACTCTCTGGTACCAAAGATTCCAGGATGACCAGCCAAGACCGAACAATGAAGTTCAGAGATAACTTTACTAGTCCACCTATCAGGGACGAACAGTTTCTCCGCCGGACAACGATCAGGTTTATTTGCCTGAAATTTTTGCAACACTCGCCGCAAATCAGGGGAGATGGCAGACACAATGACTCCTTCCTTGAGGATACTCGCCGGCTCAGATAAACCCGGAGAGTCGGGCACAAAACTCCTAGACAGAGCATCCGCCTTCACATTTTTAGAGCCCGGAAGGTACGAAATCACAAAATCGAAGCGGGCAAAAAATAACGACCAACGGGCCTGTCTAGGATTCAAGCGCTTGGCAGACTCGAGATAAGTAAGGTTCTTATGATCAGTCAATACCACCACGCGATGCTTAGCTCCTTCAAGCCAATGACGCCACTCCTCGAATGCCCACTTCATGGCCAGCAATTCTCGGTTGCCCACATCATAATTACGCTCAGTAGCCGAAAACTTCCTGGAAAAGAAAGCACATGGTTTCAACACTGAGCAACCAGAACCTCTCTGTGACAAAACCGCCCCTGCTCCAATCTCAGAAGCATCAACCTCGACCTGGAACGGAAGAGAAACATCTGGTTGACACAACACAGGGGCAGAACAAAAACGACGCTTCAACTCCTGAAAAGCTTCCACAGCAGCAGAAGACCAATTAACCAAATCAGCACCCTTCTTGGTCAAATCGGTCAATGGTTTGGCAATGCTAGAAAAATTACAGATGAAGCGACGATAAAAATTAGCAAAGCCCAGGAACTTTTGCAGACTTTTCAGAGATGTCGGCTGAGTCCAATCCTGGATGGCTTGGACCTTAACCGGATCCATCTCGATAGTAGAAGGGGAAAAGATGAACCCCAAAAATGAAACTTTCTGCACACCGAAGAGACACTTTGATCCCTTCACAAACAAAGAATTAGCACGCAGGACCTGGAAAACCATTCTGACCTGCTTCACATGAGACTCCCAATCATCTGAGAAGATCAAAATGTCATCCAAGTAAACAATCAGGAATTTATCCAGATACTCACGGAAGATGTCATGCATAAAAGACTGAAACACAGATGGAGCATTGGCAAGTCCGAACGGCATCACTAGATACTCAAAATGACCCTCGGGCGTATTAAATGCAGTTTTCCATTCATCTCCTTGCCTGATTCTCACCAGATTATACGCATCACGAAGATCTATCTTAGTGAACCAACTAGCCCCCTTAATCCGAGCAAACAAGTCAGATAACAATGGCAAGGGATACTGAAATTTAACAGTGATCTTATTAAGAAGGCGGTAATCAATACACGGTCTCAGCGAACCATCCTTCTTGGCTACAAAAAAGAACCCTGCTCCCAGTGGTGATGATGATGGGCGAATATGTCCCTTCTCCAGGGATTCCTTCACATAACTGCGCATAGCGGCGTGTTCAGGCACAGATAAATTAAATAATCGACCTTTAGGGAATTTACTACCAGGAATCAAATTGATAGCACAATCACAATCCCTATGCGGAGGTAGGGCATCGGACTTGGGCTCTTCAAATACATCCTGATAATCAGACAAGAACTCTGGGACCTCAGAAGGAGTGGATGACGAAATTGACAAAAATGGAACATCACCATGTACCCCCTGACAACCCCAGCTGGATACCGACATAGAGTTCCAATCCAAAACTGGATTATGGGTTTGCAGCCATGGCAACCCCAACACGACCACATCATGCAGATTATGTAGCACCAGAAAGCGAATAACTTCCTGATGTGCAGGAGCCATGCACATGGTCAGCTGGGCCCAGTACTGAGGTTTATTCTTGGCCAAAGGTGTAGCATCAATTCCTCTCAACGGAATAGGACACCGCAAAGGCTCCAAGAAAAACCCACAACGTTTAGCATAATTCAAATCCATCAGATTCAGGGCAGCGCCTGAATCCACAAACGCCATGACAGAATACGATGACAAAGAACATATCAAGGTAATGGACAGAAGGAATTTGGACTGTACAGTACCAATGACGGCAGACCTATCGAACCGCTTAGTGCGCTTAGGACAATCAGAAATAGCATGAGTGGAATCACCACAGTAGAAACACAGCCCATTCAGACGTCTGTGTTCTTGCCGTTCAACTCTGGTCATAGTCCTATCGCACTGCATAGGCTCAGGTTTAATCTCAGACAATACCGCCAAATGGTGCACAGATTTACGCTCGCGCAAGCGTCGACCGATCTGAATGGCCAAAGACATAGACTCATTCAAACCAGCAGGCATAGGAAAACCCACCATGACATCCTTAAGAATCTTAGAGAGACCCTTTCTGAACAAAGCTGCCAGCGCAGATTCATTCCACAGAGTGAGTACTGACCACTTCCTAAATTTCTGACAATATACTTCTATATCATCCTGACCCTGGCACAAAGCCAGCAAATTTTTCTCAGCCTGATCCACTAAATCAGGCTCATCGTACAGTAATCCGAGCGCCAGGAAAAACGCATTGACATTACTCAATGCAGGGTCTCCTGGCGCAAGAGAAAATGCCCAGTCCTGAGGGTCGCCGCGCAAAAAAGAAATAATAATCAAAACCTGTTGAACAGGATTACCAGAAGAATGAGGTTTCAAGGCCAGAAATAGCTTACAATTATTTTTGAAACTAAGAAACTTAGTTCTATCACCAAAAAACAAATCAGGAATAGGAATTCTTGGTTCTAACATAGATTTCTGATCAATAGTATCTTGAATCCTTTGTACATTTGTAACGAGATTATCCATTGAAGAGCACAGACCCTGAATATCCATGTCCACACCTGTGTCCTGAAACACCCAAATGTCTAGGGGAAAAAAAAGACTGAACACAGAGCTGAGAAAAAAAAATGATGTCAGAACTTCTTTTTTCCCTCTGTTGAGAATCATTAGTTGGGCTCCTTGTACTGTTATGAAGGCAATCCAGTGACACAGTGTGCCAGCAATCAGAGCACATACAGTGATCTGATAATAACCCAAAAACAATAGAACGAGCTCTGAGACGTGGAATCTCTGTAGACCGCAATACCTGAACCTATCCTAAACACAACTAAAGGCAGCTGTGGATTGCGCCTGACACTACCTATGCAACTCGGCACAGCCTGAGGAGCTGACTAGCCTGAAGATAGAAATACAAGCCTGACTTGCCTCAGAGAAATACCCCAAAGGAAAAGGCAGCCCCCCACATATAATGACTGTTAGCAAGATGAAAAGACAAAACGTAGGGATGAAATAGATTCAGCAAAGTGAGGCCCGATATTCTAGATAGAGCGAGGATAGCAAAGAGAGCTTTGCAGTCTACGAAAAACCCTTAAGCAAAAAACCACGCAAAGGGGGCAAAAAGACCCACCGTGCTGAACTAACGGCACGGCGGTACACCCTTTGCGTCTCAGAGCTTCCAGCAAAAACGAATAGAAAAGCTGGACAGAAAAAACAGCAACAAAAGCAAAGAAGCACTTATCTAAGCAGAGCAGCAGGCCACAGGAAAGATCCAGAAGCTCAGATCCAACACTGGAACATTGACAAGGAGCAAGGAAGACAGAATCAGGTGGAGTTAAATAACAAAGCAGCCAACGAGCTCACCAGAACACCTGAGGGAGGAAGCTCAGAAGCTGCAGTACCACTTGTGACCACAGGAGTGAATTCAGCCACAGAATTCACAACAGTACCCCCCATGGCTACTTCTAGTTGCGCTGCTAGGTTCAGGGTTTGCGGTCAGTACAGGGACCACCTTCTCCAGAGTCCGTCTCATGCTGCTCCTAGGCCACCAGATCATAACATCACACTGACATTTTCCCCCGGGATCAGTTGGAGAGGAAGGGTGGCCCTCACAAGGGTCACTAGACTCCCGGAGTCTAGCAGTGCTGTTACCTCCCGCCCGTTCACCTTCATGTGGCACACTTGAGGCCCCTCGCTGGGTGAACAGTTCACACTGCAGGCCAGATATGCATATTATGAACAATGGCGCCCTATGATGCAGTCCATCTGCTAAGGGGTCAGGGGACAACTGGACAGCAAACAAGATCACCTGTAGGGACCTTGGGCACCGCCTCCCTTGCCTCTTTGGACCTTGGATGCCCCACCCCCTTTTGGGCATCCCCTCCATGTTGGGACCCCCAGTATGGAGTGGGCTGCCTTCCCAAGGAACCTTCAACCCCATGGTATCTCTCAACCAGTTTAAACAGTTCATCGGCATTCCGGGGATCACCCTGGGCAACCCAAGTCTGTACGGGCCTCGGCAGGGAGTGCACAAACAGGTCTATCACCACCTGTTCTACCATCTGTGCAGGGGTAGAGGACTCTGGCTGCAGCCACTTATGGACCAGGTGCAACAGGTCAAACATTTGAAGAGGGGTGGTTTGTCCCAGTAATACGCCCATCAGTAGGGGTTCACTGCGGGCATCATATAAGCTTAAAAAAATGGCTTATATGATTTCTTAGAGTTAAATAACATTAACCCTCATGTCAATGCATGGAATTGTTCTGAATGTAGATCTGGTCTGATCGAATGTTGTTCCATGTGTGATCCTGCATGGTGATCCGGTCTGATTTACTAACAGGATCTTGAATGTTGATCAAGTCTGTTCGAGACTTGTGATCCCAAATTACGATCTGGTCTTTTTGATACTCAGGATGAATAATATTATGATCAACACTCGAATTCTGCGTGGTGATCCAGTCTGATTGACACTAGGAATCCTGAATGTTGATCCAGTCTGATCACACCTGTCATTCCAAATAACGTTCTGGTCTGATTGATTCTTGGGATTATGAATGTTGATCCCATCTGATCGAATGTAGATTCTCTCAGGATCATGAATGTTGATCTAGTCTAAACAACACTTTGGATTATTAATGTTAATCCAGTATCATCGACACTTGTGATCCCAATTGACGATTTGGTTTATTTGAGACTCGAGATCGCAAATATTGTATTTGACACTGGGGACCCTGGATGACAATTTAGTCTGATCAACACTGCAAATAAGGATTGTTAAACCAGCCTGATCACACAGTTGATCTCAAATAATGATCTGGTCTGATCGATACTCATGATGGTGAATATTCGCCCAGTGTGATCGACATCTGGGATCATGAATATCATTATTAACACTCAGGATTACAGATAATCTGATCGACAATCAGAAACGTCAACATTGATTCAGTCTGATCGACTCTCATGATTATGAATGTTGATCCTGTCTGATCCCACAGTAGGGATTACAAATTTGGAATCAGTCTGATCAACTGACTGATAATGGTTATTATGATCGACAATCGAGTTCTTTGGATGATCATTCATTGTGATTGACACTAGGTATCATTAAAGTTTAGCCTCTCTAATTGACCCTTGTGATCCTGGTTGGTGATCCGGTCTGACTGACACTCTGCATCATGTTGTTCCAGTTTGATGCTTATGTTGGATCAGGAGGGAACTTTTCCCCTTGAAGGGCAGATTCTTTCTTGCTTTATGTTTGTTTTTTCTTATTTACTTCTTATAAAACATTCAGGAAGACACAGCCTTCTGCAGTTTCCCCATGACATCTCACTTCATTATTCCCATCACATATATTTATGTAGCTACTAAGCAATGAAACTGCAGAATCCCTGCCGAATAGGTGTCAGCTGTACGGTTGGGGAAGGACTAGACAAAATACAGGCAGCACATTCTGCACTGCGAGAAACTGGGACACATTATACCATGGATCTGAAGCCAGACTCCTACGTGGTGCTGAATGATGGGAATAAAATGCCGGTGATCGGATTTGGCACTGGGGCGGACTCGGTGAGTGTATCAGACATAAAGTAGCGGCTGCTCCACTGAATCCAAAGCAAAGCGGCATTACTGCTGGTCTCTCGCCACCGCAATGTTCCCCTATTTGAGACACCGCGCCATCACTCTGTGCGTCATTTACCCAATAGAGAAACAATGAGATTTATAAAAATTACATCTTATTAGGCTAAGTACACCAGAGAACAGGCTGGTGATTGCACCAAGGTGGCCATTGACGTCGGATACCGCCACATCGACGGCGCAATTTTTTACGAAAATGAAGTCCAGGTCGGCCAAGCCATTAGATCAAAGATTGCGGATGGGACTGTGAAGAGGGAATACATATTTTACACTGGGAAGGTGACCAATCAAAATATTTTTTTCACTTTAACATGACCACAGGGCGGCAATGACGAGCTGTTACAGGTTTTTAATATATTTTGTAGCTTTGGGGCAATAACCACACTCCAGAGAGGGTCCGACTGGGGCTGGAGAAATCTCTGAAGGATCTGCAGCTGCATTACATGGATCTCTTCCTGATCCACTCCCCCGTGGAGTTTAAGGTTTGTCAATATATGTGTGTGGGATCGGCCGCAGCTCCCAATCAGATCAGAGCAGAAGACATTATAGGTGAACTCTTTTTTTTCCCCTCCAGCCCGGAGATGATCTCTATCCCACAGATGAAAATGGGAAATTGGTTTTTCATAACACAGATATCCGAGAAACATGGAAGGTAAGTTTTATGAAAGATTATGGGTGACTGTGGGGAGAATGACTTCTCCTCCACCATACGGGGTAAGATTCCCATTTTCGGATGGAACATCTCTCTAATTATCTTACCATAACCTCTAGGCTATGGAAGCATGCAGAGACGCCGGCCTCGTCCGATCCATCGGAGTCTCCAATTTTAACCGCCGGCAACTGGAGCTGATTCTCAACATGCCAGGACTCAAGTACAAACCAGTGTGCAACCAGGTACATATCACCAACCAATAAGGATCAATCGCACATAAATATCCTAAAAAATAAAAAAAACTCGTAATTTTAAAAAACCCACAGGTGCTCTTCCCTACAGGTTGAGTGTGGTATTGCAGTACACCTTTCACGTTTAATGGAGCTGTAATACCAGACATAACCCATAGACAGTTGTGGCGCTGTTGGAAAAAAAAAAGGAAATAGTAATATTTTAACATCAACATGTTGTTTAGAGAGAAATGTTCTTTAAATAATTGAAACGTATGCACACTGTTATATATAATAATGAGCCATTATATTTCTGCACAGGTAGAATGTCACATATTCCTCAATCAGAGCAAATTACTGGAGTTCTGCAAATCTCGTGATATCGTGCTGGTCGGATACAGCGTACTGGGGTCCAGCAGAATAGAGGGCTGGTAAGAACAAGGGTATTGTATTATTATATGTGATGATGAAGTCCAAGAAAAAAAGCAGATATAATAATATTATTGCAATAATACTGCCCCTATGTACAAGAATATAACTGCTATAATACAGTCTCTATGTACAAGAATATAACTACCATAATACTGCTCCTATGTACAAAAATATAACTACTATAATACTGCTCCTATGTACAAGAATATAACTATTATAATACTGCCCCTATGTTCAAGAATATAACTACTATAATACTGCTCCTATGTACAAAAATATAACTACTATAATACTGCCCCTATATGCAAGAATATAACTACTATAATACTGCGCCTATGTACAAGAATATAACTACTATAATACTGCTCCTATGTACAAGAATATAACTACTATAATACTGCCCCTATGTACAAGAATATAACTACTATAATACTGCTCTATATGTACAAGTATATAACTACTATAATACGTTCCCTATATACAAGAATATAACTGCTATAATACTGCTCCTATGTACAAGAATATAACTACTATAATACTGCCCCTATGTACAAGAATATAACTACTATAATACTGCCCCTATGTACAAGAATATAACTACTATAATACTGCTCTATATGTACACGTATATAACTACTATAATACGTTCCCTATATACAAGAATATAACTGCTATAATACTGCCACTATGTTCAAGAATATAACTACTATAATACTGCTCCTATGTACAAGAATATAACTACTTGTTTAATTGCCCATGTCTTACCCTTCACATCATGTCTCATGTAATAGTGACTATCATGTGATAGTAGTAACAGTATCCTCCATAATATGCATATGATAGAATTACATATAATGCTGATATAATGGTGTCATTCACAGAATGAGACATCACTGATCGCCATATAATGACAATTTTTTTAGTGAATTTTGGAACACACTAAACCAATGTACTTGTTTTCTTTCCTTTCACCAAAATTTTAGGAAAAGTGTGAGATTTATTTGATTTTCTTTCTGACAGGATCGATCAGAATTCCCCCAAAGTTCTTGAAGACCCCGTATTAAATACAGTCGCTAAGAAGCTGAACCGCTCTCCTGCGCAGGTGGCCCTGAGATATTTGTTAGAGAGGGGATGTGTCATCTTGGCAAAAAGCTTCAACCCTGAGAGGATCAAGCAAAACTTCCAGGTAAATGAAGAAATCTAAAATTTGAATAATTTCCTTCCTCTAAAAGATAATCTATATTTTTTTATTACTTTTTATTTACAGGTTTTTGACTTTGACTTAAGTGATGAAGACATGAAATCTCTAGATGGAGTCAATAAAGACATGCGTTACATGACTGTCGATTTGTAAGTACCTTCTATTTTCTGAGAACAAATTTGTTTATATTTTTTTCTTTACATTAATTTTTATTTATTATATTTTTACAATTTTATTTTAATGTACTTTTATTTATTATCTTTTATTTCATGACTTTACTTTGCTCTCTTCTTTTTTTAATTTTAGCTGGAAAGAAAGCCCTAAGTATCCATTTGACGATGAGTTTTAAGAACATTGGCCAATTTCTCTGGATTCATCCTTATAACCCCCAGTGTCTTATTGTCTTAGTCTAGCAGATTCCTATCTACACAGAATATACGATCTATGAAATTAATTCTGACTGTGCTGTAGCGCTTATTATTAGAGTTGAGCGACTTTTACTTTTTAGGATCGAGTCGGGTGAAATCGGCCAATTATTTCGAAAAGTCGGGGGCCGACCAAAACACGAAACCCAATGCAAGTCAATGGGGAATCAAAGTCGGCAGTGAGTGGAGGACAGGAAAACACCTACAGTGCCCATTTTAATGCCAAAAACATCAATTCTTATTTCTTAAGCTTGTCAATCTTAACTTACTTTATAATAATAGTTAGGCATTGAAAACAGGGGGTCATTTGGCTAAAGTTGTGGGGGGTACGGCTGGCTCAAGATTTTCGTGGGCCCAGGAAACGCAGAATACGTCACGGCGGTGGAGCAGGGAGAGGTAAGTATTTCAATTTTGCAAGTGCTGTGATCCAGAGCAAGCAAGGGGGGCCCACTCGTTGGCACTGGCACAGGGCCCCTCATAGTACAGCGGTGTGTTTGAATAAACTGGGCTAAATGCAGTTCAAAATTGGTAACAGGACTAAACTGGTGGCATAGCTAGGTATAGGCGTGGACAACTGTAATGAGTGGCGCAGACACGGTTAGTAAAGTAAAATCCCCCCTTTGTGCCGTATGGATGGTAAAACTACCCCTTTAAAATATTACTGCCCTGTGCAAGTGCTCTAGTAAACAGTGCTCCATTTTGTCCCTAAAAATTAATGATGCCCCCATGTGCACCTTTGATGTTCACAATACCCCGAGCGCCCCTATAATAATGCTTCTTAAGTGCCCACTTCACATTTAATAATGTCTCCTGAGTCCCCCTATGTACAGTAATAATGGCCCATGAGTCCCTAACATCACTTATGTGATTAGACGGACATGTGACCACATGTATGCTACTTGTATGTGCTGACTAGACTCTTTTGGCTTCTCTCTATTCTCTTCTATTGGGAGAAGCCAAATGTATGTAGTCGATGCATGCACACAGCCAGGGGCGGATTATCAGAGGGTCAATATGGGCGGTAGCCCAGGGCCCAGTGGTCTGGGGGGGCCCTGGGCTACCGCACAGATTAACCCTCTGAAAATCATCTGTGAATGCCCGCCGGGCGGCGTTTATGTGCCCCCGGACCCGGTGGGCAGAGAGAGGGGGCCCGCATCGGGCCCCTTCTCATCTGCTCACCGGGCCCCTTCCGGCGCTGCGGCGGTTTCCTATTGATGTGCGGGCGCGCGCCCGCACGTCAATAGTTAACAGCAACAGCCGCCAGCCAATTGGAGGCTGGCGGCTGAAGTCGGCCGCGCGCACACGTCGCCGGCGTCTGACGTCATTGTCAGTCGCCGGCGAGTGTGCGCTGCAGAAGGGAGCTCGCCGCCGGGAGCGTGGACAGGTGAGGAGACTGTTTGTTTGTTTTTTTGATCAGTTAAATGGTGGACTGTGGACACACTGGGGGGCAATGCTGGAGGGAGGACACACTGGGGGGCAATGCTGGAGACACTGGGGCAGGTTGGAGGACACACTGGGGGGCAATGCTGGAGGACACACTGGGGGGCAATGCTGGAGGACACACTGGGGGGCAATGCTGGAGACAGTGGGGCAGATTGCTGGGGGGCAATGCTGGAGGACACACTGGGGGGGAAATGCTGGAGACACTGGGGCAGATTGGAGGACACACTGGGGGCAGATTGCTGGAGACAGTGTGGCAGATTGCTTGAGATAGTGGGGCAATGCTGGGGACAGTGGGGCAATGCTGGAGACAGTGGGGCAATGCTGGAGACAGTGGGGCAATGCTGGAGACAGTGGGGCAATGCTGGAGACTGTGGGGCAATGCTGGAGACAGTGGGGCAGATTGCTGGAGGACACACTGGGGGGCAATGCTGGAGACAGTGGGGCAGATTGCTGGGGGGCAATGCTGGAGGACACACTGGGGGGGGAAATGCTGGAGACACTGGGGCAGGTTGGAGGACACACTGGGGGGCAATGCTGGAGGACACACTGGGGGGCAATGCTGGAGGACACACTGGGGGGCAATGCTGGAGGACACACTGGGGGGCAATGCTGGAGGAGACACTGGGGGGCAATGCTGGACACACTGGGGCAGGTTGGAGGACACACTGAGGGCAATGCTGGAGGACACACTGGGGGGAAATGCTGGAGACACTGGGGCAGATTGGAGGACACACTGGGGGCAATGCTGGAGACAGTGGGGCAGATTGCTGGAGACAGTGGGGCAGATTGCTGGAGACAGTGGGGCAATGCTGGGGACAGTGGGGCAATGCAGGAGACAGTGGGGCAATGCTGGAGACAGTGGGGCAATGCTGGAGACTGTGGGGCAATGCTGGAGACTGTGGGTCAATGCTGGAGACAGTGGGGCAGATTGCTGGAGGACACAATGGGGGGCAATGCTGGAGACAGTGGGGCAGATTGCTGGGGGGCAATGCTGGAGGACACACTGGGGGGGAAATGCTGGAAACACTGGGGCAGATTGGAGGACACACTGGGGGCAGATTGCTGGAGACAGTGGGGCAGATTGCTGGAGACAGTGGGGCAATGCTGGAGACAGTGGGGCAATGCTGGGGACAGTGGGGCAATGCTGGAGACAGTGGGGCAATGCTGGAGACAGTGGGGCAATGCTGGAGACTGTGGGGCAATGCTGGAGACTGTGGGGCAATGCTGGAGACTGTGGGGCAATGCTGGAGACAGTGGGGCAGATTGCTGGAGGACACACTGGGGGGCAATGCTGGAGACAGTGGGGCAGATTGCTGGGGGGCAATGCTGGAGGACACACTGGGGGGGAAATGCTGGAGACACTGGGGCAGATTGGAGGACACACTGGGGGCAGATTGCTGGAGACAGTGGGGCAGATTGCTGGAGACAGTGGGGCAATGCTGGAGACAGTGGGGCAATGCTGGGGACAGTGGGGCAATGCTGGAGACAGTGGGGCAATGCTGGAGACAGTGGGGCAATGCTGGAGACAGTGGGGCAGATTGCTGGAGGACACACTGGGGGGCAATGCTGGAGACAGTGGGGCAGATTGCTGGAGGACACACTGGGGGGCAATGCTGGAGGACACACTGGCGGGCAATGCTGGAGGACACACTGGGGGGCAATGCTGGAGACAGTGGGGCAGATTGCTGGAGACAGTGGGGCAGATTGCTGGAGACAGTGGGGCAGATTGCTGGAGACAGTGGGGCAGATTGCTGGACACACTGGGGCAGATTGAGGGACACACTGGGGGCAGGACTGGAGGCATGGGCAGAATGTAGACACAGGGCATGATTGGAGACACGGGGTAGAATGAAAGACATGGGGCAGGATTGGATCATGGGGCAGGATGGATACGATGGAGACAGATGGGGCAGGATGGCGAGATCATATGGGGCAGGATGGATACTCATGAGTGCAGGATGGGAGAACATATGGCTGGAGCGAGGAATGAGATACATGGGGTGGGGAATAGTATTACCATAGGGGCTAATTAAGGGATATTATTACTGCAGTGATGTATTTATTTTAGTTTTTGAGTATACTGTTTTAAATGGGGGGGCGGTCCTGTTACTGTGCAGAGTGACACTATATCGCCTTTTTCTCTTCATGTGGTGTAATGTAGAAGTTGTGAAAAATTAAGTAATGTGTTCTACAAGCGGAGCTCGAGATAACTGTGTTATTTCCTGCAGAAACGAGTCCTGGCTGGAAAAAATGATGGCGGTCTGTGCTGGATGAAAGATGAAGGACTTCACCTAGAGACGTCACTGGTGAGTCAGTGTTACCTATACACTGACACTATACACTGTATACTATATATAGAGGTCCTGTGTACAATGTCACCAGTGATCTCTGTATTACCTCTACACAGACACTGCATACTAAGTACAGATCTCCTGTGAATACTGGCACTTATGGTGATAGTATTGTGGGTTTTTTTTGTTTTTGTTTTTTTTACTGATCAGTATTGTAGTATTCAGTCACTATGTGGTGGTAATATGTGGTCTGGAAATGGTGTTGTGGTATTTGTCCCTTGTATGTGCTATTTGGTCACCAAGTGGTAATATGTGGTCTTGACATGGTGCGGTGGTATTTGTTCCTTGTATGTGATATTATTCGATCATTGTGGTTGTAATTTGTGGTCTGGTCATGGTACGGTGGTATTTGTTCCTTGTATGTGATATTATTGGTCAAGATATACCTAAATTGTATTGCAGATTTTAACAAATATTGAATAGGTTACAGTAGAGTAGGGCCCGGCCATTTTTCTGGAATAATCTGGTTCGGGTATATCATGACCCTCGTCACATGACCCCCGTCACATGACCCCCGTCACATGACCCCCGTCACATGACCGGGGGGGCCCACAGTGTGTGAACAGCCCGGGGCCCTGGCTACCCTTAATCCACCCCTGTACACAGCAAATATGTGGTCACATAACCACTTGATCACACTGATGATATTGGGGACTCATGACAGCAGGTGCACCACACTCTATCATGATTTGCCAGTCTGCAATCATACAGTGGGGAAAAAAAGTATTTAGTCCACCACCAATTGTGCATGTTCTCCTACTTAAAAAGACGAGAGAGGCCTGGAGGACCTAATGAATGACCTGCATAGAGCTGGGACCACCGTAACAAAGGCTACCATGAGTAACACACTACGCCGCCAGGGACTCAGATCCTGCAGTGCCAGACATGTCCCCCTGCTTAAGCAAGCACATGTCTGAGCCCGTCTGAAGTTTGCTAGCGAGCATTTGAATTATCCTGAAGAGCATTGGGAGAATGTCATATGGCCTGATGAAACCAAAGTAGAACTGTTTGGTATAAACAAAACTGGTCATGTTTGGTGGAGACAGAATGCTGAGTTGCATCCAAAGAACACCATACCTACTGTGAAGCATGGGGGTGGAAACATCATGCTTTGTGGCTCTTTCTCTGCAAAGGGACCAGGACAACTGATCCATGTACATGAAATAATGAATGGGGCCATGTATCGTGAGATTTTGAGTGCAAACCTCCTTCCACCAGCAAGGGCATTGAAGATGAAACGTGGACGGGTCTTTCAGCATGATAATGTTCCCAAGCATTTCACCAGGGCAACAAAGGAGTGGCTTCATAAGAAGCATATGAAGATCCTGGAAAGGCCCTGCCAGTCTCCTGATTTCAACCCACAGAAAACCTTCGGAGGGAGTTGAAAGTCCATGTTGCCAGCGAAAGGCCCAAAACATCACTGCCCTAGAGGAGATCTACATGGAGGAATGGGTCAACATACCACCAGCAGCTCAGAATAGAGATCAGGTCAATGCCACACAGAGTTCTAGCAGCAGACACATCTCTACAACAACTGTTAAGACGAGACTTTGTGCAGAAGGCCTTCATGGTAAAATAGCTGCTAGGAAACCACTGCTATGGACAGGCAACACGCAGAAGAGACGTGTTTGGGCTAAAGAACACAAGGAATGGACGTTAGACCAGTGGAAACCTGTGCTTTGGTCTGATGAGTTTAAATTTGAGATCTTTGGTTCCAACCACCGTGTCTTGAAAAGGTGAACGGATGGACTCTACATGCCTGGTTCCCATCGTGAAACATAAAGGAGGAGGTGTGATGGTGTGGGAGTGCTTTGCTGCTGACACTGTTCGGGATTTATTCAAAATTGAAGGCATACTGAACCAGCATGGCTACCACAGCATCTTGCAGCGGCATGCTATTCCATCCGGTTTGCGTTTAGTTGGACCATCATTTATTTTTAAACAGGACAATAACCCCAAACACACCTCCAGGCTGTGTAAGGGCTATTTGACCAAGAAGGAGAGTGATGGGGTGCTACGCCAGATGACCTGGTCTCCACAGTCACCAGACCTGAACCCAATCAAGATGGTTTGGGGTGAGCTGGCCCGCAGAATGTAGGCAAAAGGGCCAACAAGTGCTAAGCATCTCTGGGAACTCCTTCAAGATTGTTGGAAGACTATTCCCAGTTACTACCTCTTGAAGCTCATCAAGAGAATGCCAAGACTGTGCAAAGCAGTCATCAACGCAAAAGGTGGCTACTTTGAAGAACTTAGAATATAAGACATATTTTCAGTTGTTTCACACTTTTTTGTTAAGTATATAATTCCACATGTGTTAATTCATAGTTTTGATGTCTTCAGTGTGAATATACAATTTTCAAAGTCATGAAAATACAGCAAAATCTTTAAATGAGGTTTGTCCAAACTTTTGGTCTGTACTGTACATCAGTCTGAATAGTGCCTTGGGATGTAACTTGTAGATCTAAGTCAAGAAAATTAATTTTATAGCCAAAGGAAAAAGTCAGCTTAATATTCAAGTCATTTTGATTTAATGTGTACATAAAGTGGTCAAGTTGGTTGGTTGTGCCCTCCCATGCAAAACATACGTCATTAATATAACATATCCAGCTGTGGACCATATCAATTTGGTTTGGGGGTTATATTGGAAAATATCGCTCTCCCATGCTGCAAAAAAAGGTTTCCATAAGACGGGGTGCATGCAGCCCCCATAGCGGTTCCTCGTAACTGTAGATAGACTTGATTTTTTTTTTAAATAAAACAATTATGGGTGAGTATGAACTCCAACAGTTCTAAGATAAGTTTATTCAGAGATCTCACTAAATCACTAGCTTCAAGCCACCATGCTACAGCTTTTAAATCGTCTTTATGGCGAATGGAAACGTATAAGCTTTCGATTTCTGCACTGACCATTACTATATTCTCTTGGAGAAGTTATCCGTCAAATCTGCAGAGGGCTGCAGCAATGTCTTTAATATACAAGGGTAGTGTTATAAACTTAGTGCTAAGTGCAGTGGAGATCAGTATCATGGGTCAGAAAAGAGGCCGAGAGACAACAGGTTAAGAGTTCAATAATATTTATGATGGTATGCAGGTAAACAGCTATGACACAGCAAGTTAGTAGCAGACAGAGCTGGATAAGCAGTAAGCACGTGTACAGACCGTGGAAGTCCAAGTATGTGAGATCCAGAGACCTGGAGAACAGGCCAGGCCTCCTAGCAGGGAACAGTCCAGCAGCAGAGATGAGTGCAGAGCAGATCCAGGGAAACAAGTCTTATGATGAAGAGATGTAGATCCGGAGACAGATGGGGTATCCCAAAGTAATGAAGAAACCAGCAAGATAGCAGTTCTTCCAGCTTGATCACAAGTCCAGGAACAAGATACTCAAGCAATGAGTAATATACAGAGCTCCCTTATATACACCACAGACAGGAACAAGGAAAGTCTGACAGGAAGCAAGATGGCCCCCGTGAGGCCAGTGACTCCATCTTAGGTAAGGGCAAAAGTAACCGAACTGAGGGCAACAGCAGACAGGAACAGATGTACAGTCCAAATCCTTACAGGTAGAGTAGCCACCAAATGTTTCAGAAAAAATCAATAATTTGGCAGGCGACCTTGCATACACCCTCATTCCCTGACACGATGGGTCTGCCGGGAGGGTCAGTAGGGTCCTTATGGACTTTGGGAATTAGGTAGAAAGTTGGAAACTGTGGTTTAGCCTGAATTATTGTGTCCAAAAGTTTTTTAGGGATGATATTGGCCTCATAGGCCTGGACTATAATATCCAACATTTACTGTTGAAAGACCGTTGTAGGGTTTTTATAATAGGTCTTCACTGAGAGTTGCTTATTAACCTGTTTCTCATAGAGGTCATTGGGCCAAATCACTAAATTTCCGGCTTAATTGTAATATCCGTCCAACTTTGAATCTCTTTACTGGCCCGTTCTTCCTGTTTGTTAGTATGATAGGTGGAGGTCTTCTTTAACCCTTCAGTATCAGTGGTCACCACTTTAACAAAAATATCTACTGACTGCTAGGGCCGTGGGGTACTCGGGCCGAGTACAACAGTTCTTAAAGGGGTGGTCACGGCAGAAGTGACCATGGCCCTGGGCGTCCAATGAAATGAAGGGGAAATAAAGTTTATAAGGGAATTGTTCATGACGCCACCCGTGGTGTTGGGCCATTGAGTGGCCGACGTCGCTTAAAGGGACTGCTGGGGCTGATGGTGATGCAACAAAGTTGTTACAGCTGTCCACGGGTAGAGCTGGGCCCTAGGGCAATTAAAGTGTTAACGATAATGATGGTGAATGTTGTAGTGCAGGGTCGGTGACGCAGGAAATAAGTCTGAGGACACAGAAGGGTGCAGTTTCCACACTTTACTCACAGTTTGGATGTTATTCCCCAGCCGGGGTGCTGTGTCCTCCGGGTCAGTGATCAGCCAGCTCTCAGGTAGTTTGGGGTGCACGCCACCAGAACCCCGTTGTTATGTTCCTTCCCTGGCCATCTCTCTGTGCTGGCTTCCGCCTCTCCTGTCCTGCACCTTCACACACAGTGTCCCAAGCCAGCAGCCTCGGATCTTGTCGGGCGAAATCCTCTTGATCCCCTGGACCCTATATGGCTGCCTTTTCAGCGAATGTGTGTGGATTTGCTGAGATCTCAGTTTCTCCACTAGATTAGGGCCGGTCCCTTAACTGTGACCTGGTCCCTCCACCCGACTAGGTTTGGTGTGGATGCAGGCCCCATGGGTGGATTGCTCACTACCCGTGCCCCTAGGACCCCTTCTTCTTTATCTCTCTCAAACTTCTGTCTTCCTTGTTCTCTCTCTTTCCTCCTCACTGCTCAAGTCCCCAGCTCCAACTCTTTCTGCTTTCAGCTTCTCATTGTTCACTCCTCTTGTCACTGACTCCCCTCCTCTCTACTTCCTCCACCCACACCCTCTATCTAGTCCCCTCCAGGCCTATAGAGGTTTAATGATGAGTGCAAGTGTGTGGGTCCTGGGTAGTGTCTCTCCGTACCTGAGAGCGGAGCACCACACCTCTGGCTAAGGTGCAGTACCTCTGTGGTGACTGGACCCTCAGGGGTGCCATATGTAGTAGTATTTGGAAACTTTTTTGATTTTTTTTAAACAAATGGGTAGGAAAATTAATCACCACAGTTGGTTCGGAACTCTTATCCTCAAGCCAAATCTAAAATGGCCAATCGGCTAGAAATAGTTTTTGTCCTTCTGGTGCTCTTGTTTGCCATCTGAAAAATTTTTTGGTCTCATAATCATTTAGATCCCTCTGGTATTTTTTTCGTTTTGGACATGCTTATGATCTTTTCCAGTTTTCTAGATCACAGTCGAGATCCTAATAGAGTTTCTCAACCTCATCGGCTTTTAAATCTTTGAACATCTGTGCTTGAAATTGAGGTATCAACCTCATTCAACAGTTGCATATTTTTTTTCATTAATAATCACAATGATGGACAAGGAGCATGCTGACGAAGCTTCCTCCCATTTTTTGATCAATGCCTCATCATCCAGGCCAAATGTGTGATACAGCCAGGGCCGTATTTGCCACTAGGCACTTGAGGGCACGTGCCTAGGGCGGGGCAATGTGAGGGGGCGGCACCTGAGCAAGTTTTTTAAAAAAAAATAATTTTTTTTTTTAAGGTTCGGAGGTCACCCCGCCCACCCACCTACCTCAGCCACGGCTGCTGCGGGGGGAAGGGGTCTCGGGCACAGGGCCGCCCGCTATCCGGGCATTACTTGTTAGTGTGCATCTGGCATCCAGAAATGGGTGCTGTACTTTTAAGCAACAGGCAGGCCCAAGTGCATCATGGTCCTGACGCCGGTCATGTGACATGCTGCACGCTCTTCTGAATGTAGGCGCACTGGAGCAGACTGCAGAGCTGAGCAGCATGCCATGCTTGTGGGAGAAGATACCGAAGTCGGCGGTGAGCAGGGAGAGGAGGCGGGCAGTGTGAGAGGAATCAGCAGAGAGGAGTGAGGTGAGAGAGGAGACGGGAGTCTGCTGATGTGTGTGAGGAGAGGGAGGCTGCTAAGGGGAGAGGAGAGGCTGGTGAGGGGAGGCTGCTAAGGGGATAGGAGAGGCTGGTGAGGGGAGGTTGCTAAGGGGAGGGTATGAGAGGCTGGAGAGGAGATGAGAGGGGATGCTGCTAAGGGGAGAGGAGAGGCTGGTGAGGGGAGGATATGAGTGGCTGCTGAGGAGATGATAGGCTGGAGAGGGGAGGCTGCTAAGGGGAGAGGAGAGGCTGGAGAGGGGAGGCTGCTAAGGGGAGAGGAGAGGCTGCTAAGGGGAGGGGAGAGGCTGGTGAGGGGAGGCTGCTAAGGGGAGGGGAGAGGCTGGTAAGGGGAGGCTGCTAAGGGGAGGATATGAGTGGCTGCTGAGGAGAGGAGATGAGAGGCTGGAGAGGGGAGGCTGCTAAGGGGAGAGGAGAGGCTGGTGAGGGGAGGCTGCTAAGGGGAGGATGAGTGGCTGCTGAGGAGAGGAGATGAGAGGCTGGAGAGGGGAGGCTGCTAAGGGGAGAGGAGAGGCTGGTGAGGGGAGGCTGCTAAGGGGGGATATGAGAGGCTGGAGAGGAGATGAGAGGGGAGGCTGCTAAGGGGAGAGGAGAGGCTGGTGAGGGGAGGCTGTTAAGGGGAGGATATGAGAGGCTGGAGAGGAGATGAGAGGGGAGGCTGCTAAGGGGAGGATATGAGAGGCTGGAGAGGAGATGAGAGGGGAGGCTGCTAAGGGGAGAGGAGAGGCTGGTGAGGGGAGGATATGAGTGGCTGCTGAGGAGATGATAGGCTGGAGAGGGGAGGCTGCTAAGGGGAGAGGAGAGGCTGGAGAGGGGAGGCTGCTAAGGGGAGGGGAGAGGCTGGTGAGGGGAGGCTGCTAAGTGGAGGATATGAGTGGCTGCTGAGGAAAGGAGAGGCTGGAGAGGGGAGGCTGCTAAGGGGAGAGGAGAGGCTGGTAAGGGGAGGCTGGTAAGGGGAGGATATGAGTGGCTGCTGAGGAGAGGAGATGAGAGGCTGGAGAGGGGAGGCTGCTAATAATAATAATAATAATAATAATAATAATTTTTATTTATATAGCGCCAACATATTCCGCAGCGCTTTACAAATTATAGAGGGGACTTGTACATACAATAGACATTACAGCATAACAGAAATACAGTTCAAAACAGATACCAAGAGGAGTGAGGGCCCTGCTCGTAAGCTTACAAACTATGAGGAAAAGGGGAGACACGAGAGGTGGATGGTAACAATTGCTATAGTTATTCGGACCAGCCATAGTGTAAGGCTTGGGTGTTCATGTAAAGCTGCATGAACCAGTTAATTAATTTTTTTTTTTTTTTTTTTAATATAGGCCACACAGGGATCGTTAGGTTAATGCATTGAGGCGGTAGGCCAGTCTGAACAAATGAGTTTTTAGGGCACGCTTAAAACTGTGGGGATTGGGGATTAATCGTATTATCCTAGGTAGTGCATTCCAAAGAATCGGCGCAGCACGTGTAAAGTCTTGGAGACGGGAGTGGGAGGTTCTGATTATTGAGGATGCTAACCTGAGGTCATCAGCGGAGCGGAGGGCACGGGTAGGGTGGTAGACTGAGACCAGAGAGGAGATGTAGGGTGGTGCTGAGCCATGGAGTGCTTTGTGGATGAGGGTAGTAGTTTTGTACTGGATTCTTGAGTGGATGGGTAACCAGTGTAATGACTGGCACAAGGTAGAGGCATCGGTGTAACGGTTGGTGAGGAATATGATCCTGGCAGCAGCATTCAGGACAGATTGGAGCGGGGAGAGTTTGGTAAGAGGGAGGCCGATTAGTAGAGAGTTACAATAGTCCAGACGAGAATGAATAAGTGAAACAGTAAGAGTTTTTGCAGAGTCGAAAGTAAGAAAAGGGCGAATTCTAGAAATGTTTTTGAGATGCAGGTAAGAAGAGCGAGCCAGTGATCGGATGTGGGGGGTGAATGAAAGGTCAGAATCAAGGATGACCCCAAGGCAGCGGGCATGTTGCTTTGGAGTAATGGTGGAACCGCAAACGGAGATGGCAATGTCAGGCAAAGGTAGGTTAGTAGAGGGAGAAAACACGAGGAGTTCAGTTTTTGACAGGTTTAGTTTCAGATAGAGGGAGGACATGATGCTAGAGACAGCGGTAAGACAATCACTGGTGTTTTCTAATAAGGCAGGCGTGAGATCAGGAGAAGAAGTGTATAGTTGGGTGTCGTCAGCATAGAGATGGTACTGGAAGCCAAATCTACTGATTGTTTGTCCAATAGGGGCAGTATACAAAGAGAAGAGGAGGGGGCCTAGGACTGATCCTTGAGGAACCCCAACAGTAAGGGGAAGGTGAGAGGAGGAGGAACCAGCGAAACATACAGTGAAGGATCGGTCAGAGAGATAGGAGGAGAACCAGGAGAGAACGGTGTCCTTGAGGCCGATGCAGCGGAGCATAGTGAGGAGGAGCTGATGATCCACAGTATCAAATGCTGCAGAGAGATCCAAGAGAATTAGCATGGAGTAGTGACCATTAAATTTAGCTGTTAGTAGGTCATTAGAGACTTTAGTGAGGGCGGTTTCAGTAGAGTGTAAAGAGCGGAAATCAGATTGAAGAGGGTCGAGAAGAGAGTTATCTGAGAGATAGCGGGTAAGACGGGAGTGGACCAGGCGTTCGAGGAGTTTAGAGATGAAGGGAAGATTAGAGACAGGTCTATAATTAGCGGCACAGTTTTGGTCGAGGGATGGTTTTTTAAGTAATGGATGTATGATGGCATGCTTAAATGAGGAGGGAAAAATACCGGAAGTGAGGGAAAGGTTGAATATTTTTGTTAGGTGAGAGGTGACAGCCGGGGAAAGGGACTGGAGGAAATGTGACGGAATGGGGTCACTGGTGCAAGTGGTCGGGCGAGAAGATGCAAGGAGCCTGCTTACTTCTTCTTCTGTAACTGCTTCAAAGTCAGAGAGTGAACTAGATGCAGTGGGGGAGGGAGGACAGTGCATGGTATGAAGAGATTGGGAGATGATTTCCTGTCGAATATGGTCAATTTTTTCTTTGAAGTAATTGGCCAGATTGTCAGCACGGAGATCCGTGGTTGGGGCCTGCGCTCTTGGGTTGAGTAGGGACTGGAACGTGTCAAAGAGACGTTTAGGGTTATTGGACAGGGAGGTGATGAGGGTGTTGAAGTAGGTTTGTTTGGAGAGGTGAAGGGCAGAATTGTATGTCTTTAGCATGAACTTATAATGGATGAAATCTTCGGGTAGATTAGATTTTCTCCACAGACGTTCTGCGCACCTGGAGCACCGCTGCAGGAAACGTGTTTGCAGCGTGTGCCACGGTTGTTGCCGTCTGTGCCGAGTTGTTTTATGTATAGGAGGAGCAGCTTCATCCAGGGCACTTTGCAGGGTTTCATTGTAATGCTTCAGAGCAGAATCAGGACATGAGATGGAGGAGATTGGGGCCAATGAGGACTGCAAGTTCTTCATAAGTTCCTGGGTGTTAATGGCCTGTATGTTTCTATAAGTGTGGAAAGTGGGGGTGACCTGAGCGGGATGGCAGTTCTTGATAGAGAATGAAAGAAGGTGGTGGTCAGAGAGTGGGAGAGGGGAGTTTGTGAAATCATCCACTGAGCAAAGCCGGGAGAAGACCAAATCAAGGGAGTTTCCATCTTCATGTGTTGGCGAGTTAGTATGCTGCGAGAGGCCGAAAGAGGAGGTTAGAGCCAAAAGGTGAGAAGCAGATGGGGAGAGGGGAGAGGCAATAGGGATGTTGAAATCACCCATGATAAGGGTGGGGGTGTCACAGGAAAGAAAGTGTGGAAGCCAGGTGGCAAAGTGATCCAGGAACTGATGAGAGGGGCCGGGAGGACGATACACCACCACCACTCGCATGGAGAAGGGGACGTAGAGTCTGACCACATGGACCTCAAAGGAAGGGAAGACAAGTGAGGGTACTTGGGGGATAACTTGGAAAGTACATTTTGGTGAAAGGAGCAGACCAACGCCTCCACCTGCTCTGTTGTCCGATCTTGGGGTATGAGAAAAGTGTAGTGCACCATATGAAAGAGCAGCAGCAGCAGTGGTGTCTGACTGCTGGATCCAGGTTTCAGTAAGAGCCAGGAGATTAAGAGAATTAGAAAGGAAGAAGTCATGAATGAAGGAGAGTTTATTACACACAGAGCGAGAATTCCAAAGGGCACAATTCAAAGAGACAGAAGGCATGCAGGGAATATTAATAAGGTTAGAGGGGTTTCTGGGTGTAGCAATTGGGAGGTTTGACTGGCTATAACATGGGGGGCCGGGGTTTGGAGAGATGTCTCCAGCAACTAGGAGGAGGAGGATCGAAAGAGTGAGCAGATGGTTAAGTGATTTGTGAGAGCGTCTCTTGTGTTGGATGGTGGGACTGAATGGATCTGCGCTGCTAAGCAATGTGAACAGAGCATGAGTGCTATACATAGGAGAGGCAAGGACAGAGGGGCCGATATGGATGGAGTGTAGAGAGTTAATGCAAGGGCGGTGAATGTGAGTGAATGCAGCAGCCAGGATATAGAATATGCAAATAAATATGGTGAGTATTTGTGTTGTTTCAAGTGAATAGGGAATAGATTTAGATTGTCTTACCTGTCTCCTGCCCTGTCTAACTGCCATGTTATAACTGCCGAGTACTTAGAAAAAAAAGTACTGCCGAGTACTTAGAAAAAAAAGTACTTTGAATAAAAATACACGAATACAAGTGCACGAATGCACCCCTGCATGAATGCTTCCCCAAGCTAAGTCTACATTTATAGAAGGCTAGCCCTTAGATCTTCCTATTTTTTTTTTTTTTTTTTGTGTTAAAGCTCGTTAGCAATCAATCAAACTCAGTTGAGACAACAGGACACAATAAATGTAGTGATCAGATAAACAAATGTCCAGGTCTACATGGATCATAGACCACTTTGAAACAGTTATGTGATCTCTCTGAGTAAGGACATGCAAAGTCAGATTAAATATCTATAAACACAAAAAATGCATAATAGGATGACTAACATATATAGATATATGCAGGATTCAATGCCGAAGATGGAATGACTCAGATACCATTCAAGCTGCTTGCTGTCAGGGACTGGAGCAATAGACATGCAGGATATTTCAGCTCAGAGAATGAATGATCTGTTTACCATTCAAGCTGCTTGCTGTCAGGGACTGGAGCAATAGACATGCAGGATATTTCAGCTCAGAGAATGAATGATCTGTTTACCATTCAAGCTGCTTGCTGTCAGGGACTGGAGCAATAGACATGCAGGATATTTCAGCTCAGAGAATGAATGATCTGTTTACCATTCAAGCTGCTTGCTGTCAGGGACTGGAGCAATAGACATGCAGGATATTTCAGCTCAGAGAATTAATGATCTGTTTACCATTCAAGCTGCTTGCTGTCAGGGACTGGAGCAATAGACATGCAGGATATTTCAGCTCAGAGAATGAATGATCTGTTTACCATTCAAGCTGCTTGCTGTCAGGGACTGGAGCAATAGACATGCAGGATATTTCAGCTCAGAGAATGAATGATCTGTTTACCATTCAAGCTGCTTGCTGTCAGGGACTGGAGCAATAGACATGCAGGATATTTCAGCTCAGAGAATGAATGATCTGTTTACCATTCAAGCTGCTTGCTGTCAGGGACTGGAGCAATAGACATGCAGGATATTTCAGCTCAGAGAATGAATGATCTGTTTACCATTCAAGCTGCTTGCTGTCAGGGACTGGAGCAATAGACATGCAGGATATTTCAGCTCAGAGAATTAATGATCTGTTTACCATTCAAGCTGCTTGCTGTCAGGGACTGGAGCAATAGACATGCAGGATATTTCAGCTCAGAGAATGAATGATCTGTTTACCATTCAAGCTGCTTGCTGTCAGGGACTGGAGCAATAGACATGCAGGATATTTCAGCTCAGAGAATGAATGATCTGTTTACCATTCAAGCTGCTTGCTGTCAGGGACTGGAGCAATAGACATGCAGGATATTTCAGCTCAGAGAATGAATGATCTGTTTACCTGTATGAAGAGAGAAGAGATGCTTGATTATATTCTGCCATGTTATAACTGCCGAGTACTTAGAAAAAAAAGTACTTTGAATAAAAATACACGAATACAAGTGCACGAATGCACCCCTGCTAAGGGGAGAGGAGAGGCTGGTGAGGGGAGGCTGCTAAGGGGAGGATATGAGTGGCTGCTGAGGAGAGGAGATGAGAGGCTGGAGAGGGGAGGCTGCTAAGGGGAGAGGAGAGGCTGGTGAGGGGAGGCTGCTAAGGGGGATATGAGAGGCTGGAGAGGAGATGAGAGGGGAGGCTGCTAAGGGGAGGCTGGTGAGGGGAGGATATGAGAGGCTGGAGAGGAGATGAGAGGGGAGGCTGCTAAGGGGAGAGGGGAGGCTGGTGAGGGGAGGCTGCTAAGGGGGGTTATGAGAGGCTGGAGAGGAGATGAGAGGGGAGGCTGCTAAGGGGAGAGGAGAGGCTGGTGAGGGGAGGCTGCTAAGGGGGGTTATGAGAGGCTGGAGAGGAGATGAGAGGGGAGGCTGCTAAGGGGAGAGGAGAGGCTGGTGAGGGGAGGCTGCTAAGGGGAGGATATGAGAGGCTGGTGAGGAGATGAGAGGGGAGGCTGCTGCTGAGGAGATGAGAGGCTGGTGAGGAGAGGAGATGGGAGGCTGGTGAGGAGATGGGAGGCTGCTGAGGAGATGAGGGGGGATGCTGAGGAGAGGGGAGGCTGCTGAGAGGAGAGGCTGGTGAGGAGAGTGGAGGCTGCTGAGGAGAGGGGAGGCTGGAGAGGAGAGGCTGGTGAGGAGAGGGGAGGCTTTTGAGGAGAGGAGAGGCTGCTGGAGAGGAGAGGCTGCTGGTGAGGAGAGGGGAGGCTGGTGAGAGGGAAGGCTGGTGAGGAGAGAAGGGAGGCTGGTGAGGAGAGGGGAGGCTGGTGAGAAGATGGGAGGCTGGTGAGAAGATGGGAGGCTGGTGAGAAGATGGGAGGCTGTTGAGGAGATGAGAGGCTGGTGAGGAGATGGGAGGCTGGTGAGAAGATGGGAGGCTGTTGAGAGAGGCTGCTGGTGAGGAGAGGGGAGGCTGGTGAGAGGGGAGGCTGGTGAGGAGAGGGGACGCTGGTGAGGGGAAGAGAGGCTGGTGAGGAGAGGCTGGTGAGGAGAGGAGAGGCTGGTGAGGAGAGGCTGGTGATGGGAGGAGATGGGAGGCTGGTGAGGAGATGAGAGGGGAGGCTGGTGAGGAGATGAGAGGGGAGGCTGCTGAGGAGATGAGAGGCTGGGGAGGCTGGAGAGGAGATGAGAGGCTGGTGAGGGGAGGCTGCTGAGGTGAGGCTGGTGATGGGAGGCTGGTGAGGAGATGAGAGGGGAGGCTGCTGAGGAGATGAGAGGCTGGGGAGGCTGGAGAGGAGATGAGAGGCTGGTGAGGGGAGGCTGCTGAGGTGAGGCTGGTGATGGGAGGCTGGTGAGGAGATGAGAGGCTGGTGAGATGAGAGGCTGCTGAGGTGGCTGCATTCGGCAGGTGGAGGTTGCATCTGACAGGTGGAGGCTGCTTACGGGAGTGAGGAGAGGCTGCTGAGGAAAGTCTGTGTCCTGCATCCAACAGGGTGAGGCTGAAGAGGGGGTTCCCTTTAGAAATCTGTCAAACCTTGCAACCATGGCAGAATCAACTGACCATGTAATGTGTATGAGATTCACCAGATTCTCACATGACAACTGGAAAGGTTTGCTAAGGCTACTTTCACATCAGCGATTTTCTCCGTTCGCGGCAGATACTGCAGTTTTTCTGCATCTGCCGGGTAACGTATCAGTTACGGGCTGGCAACTCTGCGTTCGGCCTCATTCATTCCCTATGGGACTTGCGGACATGTGCGGCACTTGAGGTTTTGCACTTGAGGCGAGACAAAAAAACACGGCTAGCAGCATTTTTTTCCCCTGTTGCTGCAAGTACCGCATTTGCCGAATCGCGGCAAAACCGCAAGTGCCGCACATGTCCAAGTCCCATAAGGAATGAATGAGGCCGAACGCACTGTTGCCGTAAGTGATCCGTTACGGATGCGGAAAAACTGCCGCAAATGTCAAAAATCGCTGATGTTAAAGTAGCCTAAGTCACTGCCGATAGTGTCATACTCACCAATGGGGGAGGCAGCACGAAAAGTGCCTAGGGCAGCAGAAACTCTAAATACGGCCCTGGATACAGCTAAATTCTAAGGCATCTAGGGTTGTGTAGCAATATGTTATATGTTCATGTGGCCTCTAGGGGTCTCACTACTTTTATGTGTGTTCTATCTTCTGTGTTTGGAACTTGTTGGATGTTGTTGTACTCAGAATTCATGTAATGGAGGTTGAGACATGATGTGAATAAAGAGCCTGGAGATACTCACAGAGTGTGATTTATGACAGGATTCATCAAACAGAACATGGTGGCAGCCGGGCACAGAACCTGCAAATTCTTAGAGCTTATATGAGGCTGGAACTGCACAGATCACTGCAACTGTAAGTACAGATTCCCTGACAGTACAGAAAAATGGAGACTGGTCTGAAGCCCCCTCAGAGACTGGATGTCACTTCATGTAATCTGTCCCAGACTTGGAGACATTGGAAGGAAGAGTTTACACTGTATGTGGATCTGACTGTGGGCCCCACTGATGACTAACGGAAAGTAAAGCTGTTTTATTACCTAATTGGGAAAAATGGCAGAGAATTAGCCCACACCTTGCTCCCAGACACAGACAACCTCCTCCTAGCAGACATTGTGCAGGCATTTGATAAACACTGTGACCCAAAGAAGAATGAGACAGTGGAAAGATATAAGTTTTTCACAAGACATCAGGAGGATGGTGAAAATGTGGACAGATATCTGACAGAGCTGGGGAGACTTGCAGAAACATGTGGCTTTGCAGAGATCAGGGACAGTCTAATCAAGGACAGAATGGTGTGTGGCATAAAGGACAGTCATCTCAAAGAAAGATTACTGAGAGAGGAAGACATGACTTTAGAGAAATGTATGCAAATCTGCAGGGCTGCTGAGCTCACAAAGCACAGCCTGAAGATGATGGCAGGCACCAGTGAGAATAATGATGACAAGGTACATGCAGTATCTATGAAAGGAAAGACAGGACCAGACTGCCCTATAAACACTGTCCACTGCAAGTATTGTGGGAAAAGACATGAGAGAGACAAAACCAAGTGTCCAGCATATGGGGAAACCTGCAGGTCATGTGGCAAGAAGAACCATTCCTCTGCTGTTTGCAGGCAAGGAAGAGGCAAACAGTACAGACAGCTCCACACTGTGACACCAGACACTGACAGTGCAGAGGACATTACATGGCTACAAATGCAGTCTACAACAGAGAAAGTCAATGTAGTCGGGCAGTCAGTAGTGAAGGATGCCAAGCAGCTTTATGCAACATTCTTGTTGGATGAGAAGCCCATTAGATTTCAGCTGGATTGTGGAGCAAGCTGCAATGTAATTTCATTTGATCTGCTAAACAAACAGGTTTCTATTGAGCCAACTGACAAGGTACTGGTGATGTACAACAAAAGTGTTCTGAAACCAATGGGGACATGTAAGCTAAAAATACGAAACCCATGTAACAGAAAGAGTTATAGAGTTGAATTTACCGTGTTACGGGGTGGTAACCATGTACCATTACTGGGGGTAAAAGCAGTTCAGGCAATGGACTTAATAAAAGTACAGTCTCAGAACATTATGTCTGTTGAAGTTGCCCAGGATATACAAAATCCAAAACAAAATGCAGAGCACAACTTGGACATGCAGAAAATAAAAGCAGAGTATGCTGATGTATTTGAAGGTGATGGATGCTTTGAAGGTAAATATAGGCTAGAAATTGACAACACAGTGCAGCCCACCATATTACGTACAAGAAGAGTGCCTGTAGCTTTAATGCAACCGCTGAAAGTAGAACTGCAAGATCTACAGAGAAGAGGCATGATAGCACCAGTCCATAAGAGCACAGATTGAATCAGCAGTTTGGTCATAGTGCAGAAACCATCGGGCAAGTTAAGAATATGTATTGATCCTAAGCCACTCAACAAGGCGCTGAAACAAAATCATTACCCAATGCCAACATTAGATGATGTTCTACCAGATTTATCAAAGGCTAAAATATTTTCTGTATGTGATGTAAAAAATGGATTCTGGCATGTGGCCCTGACTGAAGATTCAAGTTTATTGACAACATTTTCTTCACCATTTGGACGCTTTAAATGGCTGAAAATGCCCATGGGACTAAAACCTGCTCCAGAGATATTCCAGCAGAAATTGATGCAGGCTTTGGAAGGACTTACTGGAGTGAAGACAATAGCGGATGATATCCTAGTAGTGGGAGAAGGTGAGAATATGGAATCTGCAATCACGGATCACGATCAGAAGATGATACAATTTTTGGACAGATGCAGAGAAAAAAACATAAAGCTGAATTTGGACAAATTCAAATTGAAAATGACAGAAGTGGCCTATATTGGTCATCGACTGACTTCAACTGGGGTCAAAGTGGATCCTGAAAAGGTGAGAGCAATACAAGATTTGCCTACCCCTACTGATGTTTCTGGAGTACAACGATTTTTGGGCATGGTGAATTATCTCTCAAAATTTTGCAGACATCTGTCAGACATGTGTGAGTCACTGAGACAGCTAACCCACAAAGATTTTGTGTCTTCAGGTTTCTTGGTGGTGTGTGAACATGATCATACAGACTTGTTCACTGTGCAAGTAGCCCATGTGTTCCTGTTTCCATAATTGTTCTCTTGTGTCTACAAGACTGGGGAGTTCCACCACTCCTCTTGGGCTATCTGCACAAAAGCTGTTCTACCCTGTATGCACACATGGATTTTTCCTCTCTGAACCCTGTTCACACAGGTTATATACAGATGATCAGGTTTTTAAATACATCAGATAGGGATTGCATACATTAGTTAGGACTGCTCTGATAAGGGTATACCGTGAAGATTGGTAGAGCAGCTTAGTATACATTTTTTGCAAAAAACGTATCAACCAAATACCCTGTTTTTTACATCTTTTACTAGCACTTGCGGATTACTGCAACATTTTTTCAAACTGAGTGTTTTTGGTTTTACTATTCTCTTTTGTGTCTTCAGGTTTCTTGGTGGTGTGTGAACATGATCATACAGACTTGTTCACTGTGCAAGTTGCCCATGTGTTCCTGTTTCCATAATTGTTCTCTTGTGTCTACAAGACTGGGGAGTTCCACCACTCCTCTTGGGCTATCTGCACAAAAGCTGTTCTACCCTGTATGCACACATGGATTTTTCCTCTCTGAACCCTGTTCACACAGGTTATATACAGATGATCAGGTTTTTAAATACATCAGATAGGGATTGCATACATTAGTTAGGACTGCTCTGATAAGGGTATACCGTGAAGATTGGTAGAGCAGCTTAGTATACATTTTTTGCAAAAAACGTATCAACCAAATACCCTGTTTTTTACATCTTTTACTAGCACTTGCGGATTACTGCAACATTTTTTCAAACTGAGTGTTTTTGGTTTTACTATTCTCTTTTGTGTCTTCAGGTTTCTTGGTGGTGTGTGAACATGATCATACAGACTTGTTCACTGTGCAAGTAGCCCATGTGTTCCTGTTTCCATAATTGTTCTCTTGTGTCTACAAGACTGGGGAGTTCCACCACTCCTCTTGGGCTATCTGCACAAAAGCTGTTCTACCCTGTATGCACACATGGATTTTTCCTCTCTGAACCCTGTTCACACAGGTTATATACAGATGATCAGGTTTTTAAATACATCAGATAGGGATTGCATACATTAGTTAGGACTGCTCTGATAAGGGTATACCGTGAAGATTGGTAGAGCAGCTTAGTATACATTTTTTGCAAAAAACGTATCAACCAAATACCCTGTTTTTTACATCTTTTACTAGCACTTGCGGATTACTGCAACATTTTTTCAAACTGAGTGTTTTTGGTTTTACTATTCTCTTTTGTGTCTTCAGGTTTCTTGGTGGTGTGTGAACATGATCATACAGACTTGTTCACTGTGCAAGTAGCCCATGTGTTCCTGTTTCCATAATTGTTCTCTTGTGTCTACAAGACTGGGGAGTTCCACCACTCCTCTTGAGCTATCTGCACAAAAGCTGTTCTACCCTGTATGCACACATGGATTTTTCCTCTCTGAACCCTGTTCACACAGGTTATATACAGATGATCAGGTTTTTAAATACATCAGATAGGGATTGCATACATTAGTTAGGACTGCTCTGATATGGGTATACCGTGAAGATTGGTAGAGCAGCTTAGTATACATTTTTTGCAAAAAACGTATCAACCAAATACCCTGTTTTTTACATCTTTTACTAGCACTTGCGGATTACTGCAACATTTTTTCAAACTGAGTGTTTTTGGTTTTACTATTCTCTTTTGTGTCTTCAGGTTTCTTGGTGGTGTGTGAACATGATCATACAGACTTGTTCACTGTGCAAGTAGCCCATGTGTTCCTGTTTCCATAATTGTTCTCTTGTGTCTACAAGACTGGGGAGTTCCACCACTCCTCTTGGGCTATCTGCACAAAAGCTGTTCTACCCTGTATGCACACATGGATTTTTCCTCTCTGAACCCTGTTCACACAGGTTATATACAGATGATCAGGTTTTTAAATACATCAGATAGGGATTGCATACATTAGTTAGGACTGCTCTGATAAGGGTATACCGTGAAGATTGGTAGAGCAGCTTAGTATACATTTTTTGCAAAAAACGTATCAACCAAATACCCTGTTTTTTACATCTTTTACTAGCACTTGCGGATTACTGCAACATTTTTTCAAACTGAGTGTTTTTGGTTTTACTATTCTCTTTTGTGTCTTCAGGTTTCTTGGTGGTGTGTGAACATGATCATACAGACTTGTTCACTGTGCAAGTAGCCCATGTGTTCCTGTTTCCATAATTGTTCTCTTGTGTCTACATGACTGGGGAGTTCCACCACTCCTCTTGGGCTATCTGCACAAAAGCTGTTCTACCCTGTATGAACACATGGATTTTTCCTCTCTGAACCCTGTTCACACAGGTTATATACAGATGATCAGGTTTTTAAATACATCAGATAGGGATTGCATACATTAGTTAGGACTGCTCTGATAAGGGTATACCGTGAAGATTGGTAGAGCAGCTTAGTATACATTTTTTGCAAAAAACGTATCAACCAAATACCCTGTTTTTTACATCTTTTACTAGCACTTGCGGATTACTGCAACATTTTTTCAAACTGAGTGTTTTTGGTTTTACTATTCTCTTTTGTGTCTTCAGGTTTCTTGGTGGTGTGTGAACATGATCATACAGACTTGTTCACTGTGCAAGTAGCCCATGTGTTCCTGTTTCCATAATTGTTCTCTTGTGTCTACAAGACTGGGGAGTTCCACCACTCCTCTTGGGCTATCTGCACAAAAGCTGTTCTACCCTGTATGCACACATGGATTTTTCCTCTCTGAACCCTGTTCACACAGGTTATATACAGATGATCAGGTTTTTAAATACATCAGATAGGGATTGCATACATTAGTTAGGACTGCTCTGATAAGGGTATACCGTGAAGATTGGTAGAGCAGCTTAGTATACATTTTTTGCAAAAAACGTATCAACCAAATACCCTGTTTTTTACATCTTTTACTAGCACTTGCGGATTACTGCAACATTTTTTCAAACTGAGTGTTTTTGGTTTTACTATTCTCTTTTGTGTCTTCAGGTTTCTTGGTGGTGTGTGAACATGATCATACAGACTTGTTCACTGTGCAAGTAGCCCATGTATTCCTGTTTCCATAATTGTTCTCTTGTGTCTACAAGACTGGGGAGTTCCACCACTCCTCTTGAGCTATCTGCACAAAAGCTGTTCTACCCTGTATGCACACATGGATTTTTCCTCTCTGAACCCTGTTCACACAGGTTATATACAGATGATCAGGTTTTTAAATACATCAGATAGGGATTGCATACATTAGTTAGGACTGCTCTGATAAGGGTGTACCGTGAAGATTGGTAGAGCAGCTTAGTATACATTTTTTGCAAAAAACGTATCAACCAAATACCCTGTTTTTTACATCTTTTACTAGCACTTGCGGATTACTGCAACATTTTTTCAAACTGAGTGTTTTTGGTTTTACTATTCTCTTTTGTGTCTTCAGGTTTCTTGGTGGTGTGTGAACATGATCATACAGACTTGTTCACTGTGCAAGTAGCCCATGTGTTCCTGTTTCCATAATTGTTCTCTTGTGTCTACAAGACTGGGGAGTTCCACCACTCCTCTTGGGCTATCTGCACAAAAGCTGTTCTACCCTGTATGCACACATGGATTTTTCCTCTCTGAACCCTGTTCACACAGGTTATATACAGATGATCAGGTTTTTAAATACATCAGATAGGGATTGCATACATTAGTTAGGACTGCTCTGATAAGGGTATACCGTGAAGATTGGTAGAGCAGCTTAGTATACATTTTTTGCAAAAAACGTATCAACCAAATACCCTGTTTTTTACATCTTTTACTAGCACTTGTGGATTACTGCAACATTTTTTCAAACTGAGTGTTTTTGGTTTTACTATTCTCTTTTGTGTCTTCAGGTTTCTTGGTGGTGTGTGAACATGATCATACAGACTTGTTCACTGTGCAAGTAGCCCATGTGTTCCTGTAACCCACAAAGATGTGCGCTGGGAATGGACAGAAAGCCAGGAGACTGCTTTCCGAGCAGTAAAGAATGCCATTGCAGATACAGCAACCCTAAAGTATTTCGATCCAGATCGAGAAGTGGTGGCACAATGTGATGCTTCGGAAAAAGGCCTTGGAGCCACATTAATGCAGAATAAACAGCCAATTACATTTGCAAGCAGAGCCCTTACAACAACAGAGCAGGGATATGCGCAGATTGAGAAGGAACTACTGGCTGTGGTATCTGGGATGGAGAAGTTTCACCAGTACACCTATGGTCGACGGGTAACAGTGCAGTCGGATCACAAACCATTGGAGAGCATTACAAAGAAACTATTGCTAAATGCCCCAAAGAGACTACAGCGCATGCTGTTGCGACTTCAGAAATATGATGTTGACATCGGGTACTGTCCAGGAAGAGACTTACTGATTGCAGATACGCTAAGCAGAGCTTACCTTCCTATCACAAATGATGAGGAGGAAGACATTGAAACCATCAATATGTGTAACTACCTTGCAGTGTCAAAAGAAAAGGTCAAGCAAATCCAGACTTTTACAGAGAAGGATAAAAGTCTCCAGAGTTTAAAGACTGTCATCTTGCAGGGCTGGCCAAAATACAAGCAGCATGCTCCGAGGGAAGTCTCACCATTCTTCCACATAAGAGATGAATTGTCAGTGCAGCAAGGAATCATCTTTAAAGGAGACAGGGCTGTTATACCTGAAGTTCTCAGAAGAGGCATATTGAAGACATTGCATTCTTCTCACTTAGGCATGGAAGGATGCCTACGTCGTGCACGAGAATCAGTTTATTGGCCAGGAATGAATGACCACATAAAAAATTACATAGCACAATGTGAAATATGTGCATCCTGCAATGATAAGCAACCAAAGGAGACATTGCAACCTCATGAAATTCCACATAGGCCTTGGTCAAAAATAGGAACAGACTTGTTCACATGAAATGACAAAGAATACCTGATTACAGTGGACTATTTCTCTAACTTCTGGGAGGTTGATTTGGTGCAGGACACAAGGGCGAGAACAGTGATTAAAAAACTCAAGGCCCATTTTGCCAGGTATGGCATTCCAGATATCGTTTTCTCTGACAATGCGGCACAGTTTACGTCGGAAGAATTCAAAACTTTCAGTAAGAAATGGGAATTTGAACACCAGACGTCTTCTCCAAGATATCCTCAGAGTAATGGGAAAGCAGAGTCAGCAGTAAAAACGGCCAAAAGACTCATGCAGAAAGCAAACCAGGCGGGTGCTGATGTATATCTGTCTATACTGGATCATAGAAACACACCCACCCAAGGCCTAGACAGCAGTCCGGCACAGAGGCTCATGAGTAGGCGTACAAAGACACTAGTACCAACTGCGTGTCATCTGTTAGAGCCAAAGCTGCTGGGAAACATCGAAGCTAAATTACAGAAGAATCAAGCTAGGCAAGCTTTCTATTACAATAAATCTGCAAAGGATCTGCCTGAGCTCCAGAGAAATGACAACATTCGGCTGCAGCCAAGCACCACATTTGACAAACACTGGCAAAAGGCAAAGGTTGTCCAGAAACTGGGACCTCGGTCTTACGAAATTCTAACAGAAGACGGAAGAAGACTAAGGAGGAAACGAAGATATTTGAGGAAAACGCAAGAAAGAGATGATTCATGGCCTTTTGAACAGTATCCAGACACCCAAGACAACGAGGCAGCAAGTACAAGTCAGGCACCAACAGTGACAGCTGACCATCAGGGTGAGGACTCTGGCCAGAGACAGACAATATCAGAAGAACTACCAGATGTACCAGATGTAGAAAGTGACACATCTTATATTACCAGAGCTGGCAGAATTAGCAAAAAGCCGGCGCACCTTAAAGATTATATCTAACTGGACGTACTAGGTTAATTTCTAACTTTGTCATAGTATACATTAGTTTAGTATCTTTTATTGTTCCTCTAGTTAAAAGAGAAAGGATGTAGCAATATGTTATATGTTCATGTGGCCTCTAGGGGTCTCACTACTTTTATGTGTGTTCTATCTTCTGTGTTTGGAACTTGTTGGATGTTGTTGTACTCAGAATTCATGTAATGGAGGTTGAGACATGATGTGAATAAAGAGCCTGGAGATACTCACAGAGTGTGATTTATGACAGGATTCATCAAACAGAACAGGTTGATCTTTTGGTTAAATTAGTTGTCCAAGGAGGTTTTGGTCCACCATAGATGGGTCTTTTTATGTAATAAATTACGGTACTTTTTGGTGTGTTCTTTATAGTCATATCAAGTATCTTTAGAACTACTAGTAGCACTCCGTTTGAAAATGTCAAAAGTTCTATTAAGCCCGGTCTGTTACCGATCCTTTAAGTCCATAACGGGCAAATGGGGTTAGATCTGTAAAAAAAAAAGACAGAAGAATACGTACCATAATTAACTACACAAGACACACCGTTAGTAGTATACAAGAGATGAACTCATTAACATATAGAACTACACATACAAAGTAGGAGAACCTACAGAGTATATATGCCCATTAAAAAAATATTTTTATTATTGAAATTTAAAACATACATGAAATTAGAAATCTAAAACGGATGCTACTAGATACATATGCAGGGAAACATAGGCAAATGCAGGATGTGAAAAATCAACATAAGCATGCAAAATGTAGTATAGATATAAGATAATCCCCAGGACAAAGCTGGAATCACATGGTTAGTATCTTATATCTATACTACATTATGCATGCTTAGGTTGTTTCTATGTGTAGATAGTAAATATTAGTCCAGTCTGATCGACATCTGGGATCATGAATATTATTATCAACACTTACTATTATACAGTGGGTACGGAAAGTATTCATACCCATTTAAATTTTTCACTCTTTGTTTCATTGCAGCCATTTAAAAAAAAATTCTCATTAATGTACAGTCTGCACCTCATCTTGACTGAAAAAAAAACAGAAATGTAGTAATTTTTGCAAATTTATTAAAAAAGAAAAGCTGAAATATCACATGGTCATCATAAGTCTTCAGACCCTTTGTTCAGTATTGAATATAAGCAACCATTTTGAGATAGTACAGCCAAGAGTCTTATTAACAATAATAATCTTTATTTTTATATAGCACTAACATATTCCGTAGCGTTTTACAGTTTGCACACATTATCATCACTGTCCCTGATGGGGCTCACAATCCAAATTCCCTATCAGTATGTCTTTGGAATGTGGGAGGTAAACAGAGTACCCGGAAAAAACCCACACAAACACAGGGAGAACATACAAACTCTTTACAGATGTTGTCCTTGGTGGGATTTGAACCCAGGATTCCAGCGCAGTCAGGTTGCATGGTGAATGTTGGTGGACGCCATTTTCAGGTCTCTCCAGACATGCTCAATTAGGTTTAGGTCAGGGCTCTGGCTGGGCCGGTCAGGAATGGTCACAGAGTTGTTCTGAAGCTGCTCCTTTGTTATTTTAGCTGTGTGCTTAGGGTCATTGTCTTGTTGGAAGGTGAACCTTCGGCCAAGTCTGAGGTCCAGAGCACTCTGGAAGAGGTTTTCATCCAGGATATCTCTGTACTTAGCCGCATTCATGTTTCCTTCAATGACAACCAGTTGTCCTGTCCCTGCAGCTGAAAAACACCCCCATAGCATGATGCTGCCTCCACCATGTTTCACTGTTGGGATTGTATTGGGCAGGTGATGAGCAGTACCTGGTTTTCTCCACACATACCACTTAGAATTATCACCAAAACCAGACCAGAGAATCTTATTTCTCATAGTCTGGGAGTCTTTCATGTGTTTTTTTTTAGCAAACTCTATGTGGGCTTTCATATGTCTTGCACCGAGGAAAGGCTTCCATCGGGACACTCTGCCATAAAGGCCCGACTGGTGGAGGCTGCAGTGATAGTTGACTTTGTGGAACTTTCTCCCATCTCCCTATTGCATCTCTGGAGCTCAGCCACAGTGATCTTGGGGTTCTTCTTTACCTCTCTCACCAAGTCTCTTCTCCCATGATTGCTCAGTTTGGCTGGATGGCCAGGTCTAGGAAGACTTCTGGTGGTCCCAAACTTCTTCCATTTAAGGATTATGGAGGCCACTGTGCTCTTTGGAACCTTGAGTACTGCAGAAATTCTGTTGTAACCTTGGCCAGATCTGTGCCTTGCCACAATTCTGTCTCTGAGCTCTTTGACCTGTTCCTTTGGCCTCATGATTCTCATTTGGTCTGACATGCACTGTGAGCTGTGAGGTCTTATATAGACAGGTGTGCGCCTTTCCAAATCAAGTCCTATCAGTTTAATTACAGACAGCTGGACTCCAATAAAGGAGCAGAACATCTCAAGGAGGATCACAAGGAAATGGACAGCGTGGGACTTACATATGAGTGTCTGAGCAAAGGGTCTGAATACTTATGACCATGTGATATTTTGGTTTTTCTTTTAATATTAAATTTGCAACAATTTCTACATTTCTGTTTTTTTTTCAGCCAAGATGGGGTGCAGAATGTACATTAATGAGAGAAAATGAACTTTTTTGAATTTACCAAATGGCTACAATGAAACAAAGAGTAAAAAATTTAAAGGGGTCTAAATACTTTCCGTACCCACTGTATATGTTTGACCCAGTCTGATTTAATCTCGCGATCATGAATGTTGATCCT
Source organism: Ranitomeya imitator (assembly GCF_032444005.1). Lineage (NCBI taxonomy): Eukaryota > Metazoa > Chordata > Amphibia > Anura > Dendrobatidae > Ranitomeya > Ranitomeya imitator. The sequence goes on along the minus strand of NC_091285.1, from coordinate 15,016,572 downwards.
GTCTGATCTCACACTATGGATTACAAATTTTGAATCAGTCTGACCGACAGTCTGGATCATGGTTATTATGATCGACACTCAGGATTTCTGGATGACGATTTGTTGTGATTGACACTTGGGATCATTAAAGTTTATCCTTTATGACTGACACTTGTGATCCTGGTTGGTGATCCGGTCTGATTGACACTCTGGAACATGTTGTTCCAGTTTGATGCTTATGTGGGATTAGGAGGGAACTTTTCCCCTTTAAAGGCAGATTCTCTCATGCTTCATGCTTTCTGTTTATTTTTTCTTGTTTACTTATCAGGAAGACACAGCCTTCTGCAGTTTCCCCGTGACATCTCCCTTCATTTTTCCCATCACATGTGTTTATGTAGCTACTAAGCAAAGACGCTATAGGACGGGCTGTACGGTGGGGGAAGGGCTAGACACATACAGGCAGCACCTTGTGCACTGTGATAAACTGGGACACTTTGCACCATGGCTCTGAAGCCGGACTCCTACGTGGTGCTGAACGATGGGAATAAAATGCCGGTGATCGGATTTGGTACCGCCGACCCGAAATGGGTGAGTGCAACAGATATAGAGTACTGCACTGAATCCATAGCAAAGCGGCATTACTGCTGGTCTCTCGCCACCGCAATGTTTCCCCATTTGAGATACCGCGCCATCACCCCATGTTTCATTTACCCCACAGGGAAACAATGAGATTTATAAAAATTGCATCTTATTAGGCTAAGTACACCAAAGAACTGTCCGGTGAGTGCACCAAGGTCGCCATTGACACTGGATACCGCCACATCGACTGCGCCTTTTTATACGGGAATGAGGTCCAGGTCGGCCAAGCCATTAGATCAAAGATTGCGGATGGGACTCTGAAGAGGGAAGACATTTTTTACACTGGGAAGGTGACCAATCAAAATATTCTTTTCACTAGGTGTCGATGACAAGCTATTACAGGTTTTTAATTCATTCAGCAGCTTTGGAATAATAACCACACTCCAGAGAGGGTCCGACTCGGGCTGGAGAAATCTCTGAAAGATCTGCAGCTGGATTACATGGATCTCTTCCTGATCCACTTCCCAGTGGAGTTTAAGGTTTGTGGATATGTGTGTGGGATCGGCCGTGGCTCCCAATCAGATCAGAACAGAAGACATTATAGGTGAACTCTATTTTTTCCCCTCCAGCCCGGAGATGATCTCTTTCCCAGAGACGAAAATGGGAAATTGGTTTTTCATAACACAGATATCCGAGAAACATGGAAGGTAAAATATATGAAAGATTATGGATGACTGTGGGGAGAATGATTTCTCCTCCACCATACGGGGTAAGATTCCCATTTTCGGATGGAACATCTCTCTAATTATCTTACCATAACCTCTAGGCTATGGAAGCGTGCAGAGACGCCGGCCTCGTCCGATCCATCGGAGTCTCCAATTTTAACCGCCGGCAACTGGAGCTGATTCTCAACATGCCAGGACTGAAGTACAAACCAGTGTGCAACCAGGTACATATCACCGACCAGTAAGGATCAATCACACATAAATATCCTAAAGAATTAGAAAAAGTGCCAATCTTCCTTACAGGTTGTGTGGTATTGCAATACCAGATATAACCCATAGACAGTTGTGGCGCTGTTTCTGGAAAATAAGAAGCCATGTTGCTGTAATATTTTGCCATCAATATGTTGTTTACAGTGAAATGTTCTTTAAATAAGTCATATTATCCGCACTGCTATATATAGTAATGAGCCGTTATATCTCTGCACAGGTAGAATGTCACATATTCCTCAATCAGAGCAAATTACTGGAGTTCTGCAAATCTCATGATATCGTGCTGGTCGGATTCTGTGTACTGGGGTCCGGCAGACCAAAGGGCTGGTAAGAACAAGGATATTGGTACAAGAATATAACTACTATAATACTGCCCCTATGTACAAGAATATAACTACTATAATACTTGTTGTGAATTCTGTGGCAGAGTTCACTCCTGTGGTCACAAGTGGTACTTCGGCTGATTCTCTCTGGGAGCTTCCGTTTGTGGAGGAAAGTGGTACTGCAGCTTCTGAGTTTCCTCCCTCAGGTGATCTGGTGAGCTCGTTAGCTGCTTCTCTACTTAACTCCACCTAATGCTTTGATCCATGCTTCCTGTCAATGTTCCAGTGTTGGACTTGTGTATCTCTGGATCATTCCTGTGGCCTGCTGCTCTGCATAGCTAAGTGCTTCTTTGCTATTTGTTGCTATTTTTTCTGTTCAGCTTGTCTATTTGTTTTGCTGGAAGCTCTGGGACGCAAGGGGTGTACCTCCGTGCCGTTAGTTCGGTACGGAGGGTCTTTTTGCCCCCTTTGCGTGGTTTCCTTTAGGGTTTTGTGTAGACCGCAAAGTTATCTTTCCTATCCTTGTTCTGTCTAGAATATCGGGCCTCACTTTGCTGAATCTATTTCATCCCTACGTTTGTCTCTTCATCTTACTCACAGTCATTATATGTGGGGGGCTGCCTTTTCCTTTGGGGTATTTCTCTGAGGCAAGGTAGGCTTATTTTTCTATCTTCAGGCTAGTTAGTTTCTCAGGCTGTGCCGAGTTGCATAGGCAGAGTTAGGCGCAATCCACAGCTGCCTCTAGTTGTGTTTGGAGAGGATCAGGAATTGCGGTCTGCAGAGTTCCCACGTCTCAGAGCTCGTTCTATTATTTTGGGTTATTGTCAGATCACTGTATGTGCTCTGATCGCTATGTACATTGTGTTACTGAATTGCCTATCACAACAGTACAGGAAGCCCAAAAGTACTAATGATTCTCAATAGAGGGAAAAAAGAAGTTCTGAGACCATTTTTTTTCCTTTGCACTGTGATTTGTCTTTTTTTTCCCCTAGACATTTGGGTGCTTCAGGACACAGGTGTTACAATGGACATTAAAGGTCTGTCTTCATGTGTAGATCAGCTCACGGCAAGAGTTCAAGATATTCAAAATTTTGTGGTTCAGAATTCTTTGTTAGAACCGAGAATTCCTATTCCAGATTTGTTTTTTGGAGATAGAACTAAATTTCTGAGTTTCAAGAATAATTGTAAACTGTTTCTGGCTTTGAAACCTCGCTCTTCTGGTGACCCAGCGCAACAGGTTAGGATCGTCATTTCTTTTTTGCGTGGTGACCCTCAGGACTGGGCATTTTCTCTTGCGTCAGGAGATCCTGCATTAAGTAATATCGATGCGTTTTTCCTGGCGCTTGGATTGCTGTACGATGAGCCTAATTCAGTAGATCAGGCAGAAAAGAATTTGCTGGCTCTTTGTCAGGCTCAGGATGAGATAGAGCTATATTGCCAGAAATTTAGAAAATGGTCCGTGCTCACTCAATGGAATGAATCTGCGCTTGCAGCCATTTTCAGAAAGGGTCTTTCTGAAGCCATTAAGGATGTCATGGTGGGATTTCCTATGCCCGCTGGTTTGAATGAGTCTATGTCTTTGGCCATTCAGATCGGTCGACGCTTGCGTGAGCGTAAATCTGTGCACCATTTGGCGGTTTTACCTGAGATTAAACCTGAGCCTATGCAGTGCGATAGGACTATGACCAGAGTTGAACGGCAAGAACACAGACGTCTGAATGGGCTGTGTTTCTACTGTGGTGATTCCACTCATGCTATCTCTGATTGTCCTAAGCGCACTAAGCTGTTCGCTAGGTCTGCCGCCATTGGTACTGTACAGTCAAAATTTCTTCTGTCCGTTACCTTGATATGCTCCTTGTCGTCGTATTCTGTCATGGCATTTGTGGTTTCAGGCGCTGCCCTGAATTTGATGGACTTGAATTATGCTAAACGTTGTGGGTTTTTCTTGGAGCCCTTGCAGTGTCCTATTCCATTGAGAGGAATTGATGCTACACCTTTGGCCAAGATTAAGCCTCAATACTGGACCCAGCTGACCATGTGCATGGCTCCTGCACATCAGGAGGTTATTCGCTTTCTGGTGTTGCATAATCTGCATGATGTGGTCGTGTTGGGGTTGCCATGGCTACAAGCCCATAATCCAGTATTGGATTGGAATTCCATGTTGGTGTCCAGCTGGGGTTGTCGGGGGGTACATGGTGATGTTCCATTTCTGTCAATTTCGTCATCCACCCCTTCTGAGGTTCCAGAGTTCTTGTCTGATTACCGGGATGTATTTGATGAGCCCAAGTCCGATGCCCTACCTCCGCATAGGGATTGTGATTGTGCTATCAATTTGATTCCTGGTAGTAAATTCCCAAAAGGTCGACTGTTTAATTTATCCGTGCCTGAGCACACCGCTATGCGCAATTATGTGAAGGAATCCCTGGAGAAGGGGCATATTCGCCCGTCATCGTCGCCATTAGGAGCAGGGTTCTTTTTTGTAGCCAAGAAGGATGGTTCGCTGAGACCGTGTATAGATTATCGCCTTCTTAATAAGATCACTGTTAAATTTCAGTACCCCTTGCCATTGTTATCTGATTTGTTTGCTCGGATTAAGGGGGCTAGTTGGTTCACTAAGATAGATCTTCGTGGTGCGTATAATCTGGTGAGAATCAGGCAAGGCGATGAATGGAAAACTGCATTTAATATGCCCGAGGGTCATTTTGAGTATCTAGTGATGCCGTTCGGACTTGCCAATGCTCCATCAGTGTTTCAATCCTTTATGCATGACATCTTCCGTGAGTACCTGGATAAATTCCTGATTGTGTACTTGGATGACATTTTGATCTTCTCGGATGATTGGGAGTCTCATGTGAAGCAGGTCAGAACGGTTTTTCAGGTCCTGAGTGCTAATTCTTTGTTTGTGAAGGGATCAAAGTGTCTCTTTGGTGTGCAGAAGGTTTCATTTTTGGGGTTCATCTTTTCCCCTTCTACTATCGAGATGGATCCGGTTAAGGTCCAAGCCATCCATGATTGGACTCAGCCGACATCTCTGAAAAGTCTGCAAAAGTTCCTGGGCTTTGCTAATTTTTATCGTCGCTTCATCTGCAATCTTTCTAGTGTTGCCAAACCATTGACCGATTTGACCAAGAAGGGTGCTGATTTGGTCAATTGGTCTTCTGCTGCTGTGGAGGCTTTTCAGGAGTTGAAGCGTCGTTTTTCTTCTGCCCCTGTGTTGTGTCAACCAGATGTTTCTCTTCCGTTCCAGGTCGAGGTTGATGCTTCTGAGATTGGAGCAGGGGCTGTTTTGTCACAGAGAGGTCCTGGTTGCTCAGTGATGAAACCATGCGCTTTCTTTTCCAGGAAGTTTTCGCCTGCTGAGCGAAATTATGATGTGGGCAACCGAGAGTTGCTGGCCATGAAGTGGGCATTCGAGGAGTGGCGTCATTGGCTTGAAGGAGCTAAGCATCGCGTGGTGGTATTGACTGATCATAAGAACTTGACTTATCTCGAGTCTGCCAAGCGCTTGAATCCTAGACAAGCTCGTTGGTCGTTGTTTTTTGCCCGTTTTGACTTTGTGATTTCGTACCTTCCGGGCTCTAAAAATGTGAAGGCGGATGCTCTGTCTAGGAGTTTTGTGCCCGACTCTCCGGGTTTATCTGAGCCGGCGGGTATCCTCAAGGAAGGAGTAATTGTGTCTGCCATCTCCCCTGATTTGCGGCGGGTGCTGCAAAAATTTCAGGCTAATAAACCTGATCGTTGCCCAGCGGAGAAACTGTTTGTCCCTGATAGGTGGACGAATAGAGTTATCTCTGAACTTCATTGTTCGGTGTTGGCTGGTCATCCTGGAATCTTTGGTACCAGAGAGTTAGTGGCTAGATCCTTTTGGTGGCCGTCTCTGTCGCGGGATGTGCGTACTTTTGTGCAGTCCTGTGGGATTTGTGCTCGGGCTAAGCCCTGCTGTTCTCGTGCCAGTGGGTTGCTTTTGCCCTTGCCGGTCCCGAAGAGGCCTTGGACATATATCTCTATGGATTTTATTTCTGACCTTCCCGTTTCTCAAAAGATGTCAGTCATTTGGGTGGTCTGTGATCGCTTTTCTAAGATGGTCCATCTGGTACCCTTGTCTAAATTGCCTTCCTCCTCTGATTTGGTGCCTTTGTTCTTCCAGCATGTGGTTCGTTTGCATGGCATTCCTGAGAATATTGTTTCTGACAGAGGTTCCCAGTTTGTTTCGAGGTTTTGGCGAGCCTTTTGTGGTAGGATGGGCATTGACTTGTCTTTTTCCTCGGCTTTCCATCCTCAGACTAATGGCCAGACCGAACGAACCAATCAGACCTTGGAAACATATCTGAGATGCTTTGTTTCTGCTGATCAGGATGACTGGGTGTCCTTTTTGCCTTTGGCTGAGTTCGCCCTTAATAATCGGGCCAGCTCGGCTACTTTGGTTTCGCCGTTTTTCTGCAATTCTGGGTTCCATCCTCGTTTCTCTTCGGGACAGGTTGAGTCTTCGGACTGTCCGGGTGTGGATACTGTGGTGGACAGGTTGCAGAAGATTTGGACTCAGGTAGTGGACAATTTGACCTTGTCCCAGGAGAAGGCTCAACTTTTCGCTAATCGCAGACGCCGTGTGGGTCCCCGACTTCGTGTTGGGGATCTGGTTTGGTTATCTTCTCGTCATATTCCTATGAAGGTTTCCTCTCCTAAGTTTAAACCTCGTTTTATTGGTCCGTATAGGATTTCTGAGGTTCTTAATCCTGTGTCTTTTCGTCTGACCCTCCCAGATTCTTTTTCCATACATAACGTATTCCATAGGTCATTGTTGCGGAGATACGTGGCACCTATGGTTCCATCTGTTGAGCCTCCTGCCCCAGTTTTGGTGGAGGGGGAATTGGAGTATATTGTGGAGAAGATTTTGGATTCTCATGTTTCAAGACGGAAACTCCAGTATCTGGTTAAATGGAAGGGTTATGCTCAGGAAAATAATTCCTGGGTTTTTGCTTCTGATGTCCATGCTCCCGATCTTGTTCGTGCCTTTCATGTGGCTCATCCTGGTCGGCCTGGGGGCTCTGGTGAGGGTTCAGTGACCCCTCCTCAAGGGGGGGGTACTGTTGTGAATTCTGTGGCAGAGTTCACTCCTGTGGTCACAAGTGGTACTTCGGCTGATTCTCTCTGGGAGCTTCCGTTTGTGGAGGAAAGTGGTACTGCAGCTTCTGAGTTTCCTCCCTCAGGTGATCTGGTGAGCTCGTTAGCTGCTTCTCTACTTAACTCCACCTAATGCTTTGATCCATGCTTCCTGTCAATGTTCCAGTGTTGGACTTGTGTATCTCTGGATCATTCCTGTGGCCTGCTGCTCTGCATAGCTAAGTGCTTCTTTGCTATTTGTTGCTATTTTTTCTGTTCAGCTTGTCTATTTGTTTTGCTGGAAGCTCTGGGACGCAAGGGGTGTACCTCCGTGCCGTTAGTTCGGTACGGAGGGTCTTTTTGCCCCCTTTGCGTGGTTTTCTTTAGGGTTTTGTGTAGACCGCAAAGTTATCTTTCCTATCCTCGTTCTGTCTAGAATATCGGGCCTCACTTTGCTGAATCTATTTCATCCCTACGTTTGTCTCTTCATCTTACTCACAGTCATTATATGTGAGGGGCTGCCTTTTCCTTTGGGGTATTTCTCTGAGGCAAGGTAGGCTTATTTTTCTATCTTCAGGCTAGTTAGTTTCTCAGGCTGTGCCGAGTTGCATAGGCAGAGTTAGGCGCAATCCACAGCTGCCTCTAGTTGTGTTTGGAGAGGATCAGGAATTGCGGTCTGCAGAGTTCCCACGTCTCAGAGCTCGTTCTATTATTTTGGGTTATTGTCAGATCACTGTATGTGCTCTGATCGCTATGTACATTGTGTTACTGAATTGCCTATCACAACAAATACTGCCCCATGTACAAGAATATAACTACTATAATGCTGCGCCTATGTACAAGAATATTACTACTATAATACTGCTCCTATGTACAAGAATATTACTACTATAATACTGCCCCTATGTGCAAGAATATAACTACTATAATACTGTCCCTATGTACAAAATAAAACTACTATAATACTGCTCCTATATACAAGAATATATCTACTATAATACTGCCCCCTATGTACAAGAATATAACTCCTATAATACTGCTCCCAAGTACAAGAAAATAACTACTATAGTACTGCACCTATGTACAAAAATATAACTACTATAATACTGCCCCTATGTATAAGAATATAACTACTATAATACTGCCCCTATGTACAAGAATATAACAACTTTAATACTGCCCCTATGTACAAGAATATAACTACTATAATACTGAGCCTATGTACAAGAATATAACTACTATTATTATTATTATTTATTATTATAGCGCCATTTATTCCATGGCGCTTTACATGTGAGGAGGGGTATACATAATAAAACAAGTACAATAATCTTGAACAATACAAGTCACAACTAGTACAGGAGGAGAGAGGACCCTGCCCGCGAGGGCTCACAATCTACAAGGGGTGGGTGAGGATACTGTAGGTGAGGATAGATCTGGCCGTGCAGCGGTTTGGTCAATCGGTGGTTACTGCAGGTTGCCATCTATAAAATTGCCATCTCCGTACAAGAATATACCGTAATTACTATAATACTGCCCCTATGTTCAAGAATATAACTACTATAATACTGCTCCTATGTACAAGAATATAACAACTATAATACTGCCCCTATATACAAGAATATACCTACTATAATTCTGCTCCTACATACAAGAATATAACTACTATAATACTGCACGTATATACAAGAGTATAACTACTATAATACTGCTCCTATATACACGCATATAACTACTATAATACTGCTCCTATATACAAGAATATTACTACTATAATACTGAGCCTATGTACAAGAATATAACTACTATAAAATTGCCATCTCCGTACAAGAATATAACTACTATAATACTGCTCCTATGTACAAGAATATAACAACTATAATACTGCCCCTATATACAAGAATATAACTACTATAATTCTGCTCCTACATACAAGAATATAAGTACTATAATACTGCCCCTATGTACAATAATATAACTACTATAATACTGCTCCCTATGTACAAGAATATAACTACTATAATACTGCCTCTATGTACAAGAATATAACTACTATAATACTGCCTCTATGTACAAGAATATAACTGCTATAAAAATAAAGTCCAAACCAGATACCATGATAAAAAATGGCTGCACAAGATGCCTATACCAAAGTGGAAAGGCACAGTGCAGGAATTAGAGCAATGCAGCGAGAAAATGGAGCAATACGTCCAAACGTGTAATATTTAAAAAGTATAAGATTATTACAGGATTATAAATAGATTATTAGTACATATTACCAGAATAATATATATAGATCAGTAATAGAGACAATATAGCGATAGGATCAGGTGGAATGCATTATGTACAATCACATCATATCACATGGGCATTTTAATTTTAATAATAAAAGTGTGTAGTTCTTATGTAAACCTCCAAGACAACTAGAAAGTAGTGGAGAAAGTATAAGTACTATGTAATAGTCCTGTAGCCAAAATAAGATCAAGGCTGATATACAGAGACCCCACCATGTCTTCTTCGGGGTGGTCTTCAGGGTCATCGTCTCCAGGGTCGTTGTCTCCAGGGTCATCATCTCCAGGGTTGTCATCTTCTTCGGGGTGGTCTTCATTGTCGTCGTCTCCAGGGTCGTCGTCTTCTTCTGGTTGGTCTTCAGGGTCGTCGTCTCTAGGGTCGTCGTCAGGGAGAGCCAGAGTGATTAGCAAAAACCATTTCCAAAAGCTTGAACTTGGAAATGTAGCAGAAGGTACAAGAAGGCTGAGGAACTCCCGAGAACCAGCTGACGGAACTGGAATCCGGATGGCTACCCGAAGGTACAAGGGCCAATGGAACTACTGACGACCAGCTGACGGTACTGGAACCCGGTTACTAAGCAAGAGGTACCCATTCCAGGAAGCACTACCAAGGACCACCAGACGTTGATGGAACTCGTATACCGACAAGGAGGCACCTAAGCCAAAGGCTCTGCCTGGAACCAGCTGACGGTACTGGAACCAGGATGGGGAGCAGAAGGTACAAGAGCAAAAGACACTGCCGAGAACCAGCTGACGGTACTGGAACCCGGATGGGTAGCCGAAGGTACAAGAGCCAATGGAACTACCGAGGACCAGCTGACGGTACTGGAACCCGGTTACTAAGCAGGAGGTACCCGTGCCAGAAAGCACTACCAAGGACCACCAGACGTTGGTGGAACTCGGGTACCGAGAAGGAGGCACCTAAGCCAAAGGCTCTGCCTGGAACCAGCTGACGGTACTGGAACCAGGATGGAGAGCAGAAGGTACAAGAGCCAAAGACACTGCCGAGATCCAGCTGACGGTACTGGAACCCGGATGGTTAGCCGAAGGTACAAGAGCCAATGGAACTACCGAGGACCAGCTGACGGTACTGGAACCCGGTTACTAAGCAGGAGGTACCCGTGCCAGAAAGCACTACCAAGGACCACCAGAGGTTGGTGAAACTCGGATACCAAGAAGGAGGCACCTAAGCCAAAGGCTCTGCCTGGAACCAGCTGACGGTACTGGAACCAGGATGGGGAGCAGAAGGTACAAGAGCAAAAGACACTGCTGAGATCCAGCTGACGGTACTGGAACCCGGATGGGTAGCCGAAGGTACAAGAGCCAATGGAACTACCGAGGACCAGCTGACGGTACTGGAACCCGGTTACTAAGCAGGAGGTACCCGTGCCAGAAAGCTCTACCAAGGACTACCAGACGTTGGTGGAACTCAGATTCCGAGAAGTAGGCACCTAAGCCAAAGGCTCTGCCTGGAACCAGCTGACGGTACTGGAACCCAGGGGGACCTATTCAAGATTGACTTCCAAAGAACGTGCTAGAACTCAGATAGGCAGCAGAAGGTCCACATGAAAAAAAAAATTGCTAGGCCGCGAGCCGGCCGGAGTTACCGAAAACTCACAGTCCTACAGGGGGAGCTTGTCCTATTGGCACTACGGAACCAGCCTTGATTACCAGTTCCTGCAGCCCACATAGGAAGCACCTAAACTGCAGGCACCATAGAGTTGGCTAACCAGACCGCAACCCGACAGGACAACGTATTGGAGGCAAAGTGACCTTGACACTACCCGAAAATAGCTGGCGTGCTGGAACAGCTGGGCAGGAGGGAGTACCCGTGCCAAAGACACTTCTGAGCAGCAACTGGCGGTGTTGGAGCCCAGGGATTACAGGAGAAACAGAGTGTAGGCTGAGGCCTAATTGGAGCAAGTTTAAAATCTGTAGTGGTGTCAATCTGGAGGGAGCAGGAGAAATTGCCGCACACACAGCTGGGGATCAGCTGACGTTACTGAACCCCAAAACACTGGTGCATGTGTTGACTGTGCAGACGGCACTTCCGAGCAGCATCTGGCGTTGTTGAAGCCCAGGTATTACAGGAGAAACAGAGTGTGGGCTGAGGCCTAATTGGAGCAAGTTGAAAGGGAACCTGTAATCCCCCCAGGCGTTTGGAACTAAAAGAGGCATCTTGTGCAGCACTAATGCTACACAAGGAAAAGGTGGCTCTTTTAGTTATGCTCCTTGCAGACACTGAAGTAAACACTTATAAAATGTGCCTCATCATACCGTGAATTCGTCCCGGAGGCGGGACTTTCCTTCTTAATGAGACGCAGCACAGCCGTCATTGATACCCCCTTGGTGCTGTGTGCTGCCTCCAGAGCTTTGTTTGAATCTGTCCCGGAGCCTGCGCTGTTATGTTATCCCTTGGGCATGCGCAGTTAGCGCTGTCCGCCTTCTGACATCATTTGTTGTCAGGCTGACTGTGCCTGTGCGGCCGCGCTGCCCGAGATCCTGCCCCGTAGTGTCTTCTGATTTATTCACACTGCGGGGCTGGGATTCATGGGCATGCGCTGTGCATATCTTCGCCTCTCACTCATCTCCTTTCGCCTTCTTCAGACTTTGCAGCGTCAGCTGATCCCTAAGCGCATGCCACGGCTGACGCTGCACAGTCTGAAGAAGGCGTCTGGGAGTACACTGAGAGGGCAAGACATGCAGTCTGTCACCATCTGACGGAAACGTTGCCTCCTGCTGACTGGAGCCATCTGTGATGGTGTAGACATTTGTGGCGGGCACACAAATCATTGCCACATTTGGGCCAAACTGGTCTTGCCTTGTACTGAGGCACTGCTTCTGCTCCCTCTTTGTGCAGAGCTTCCTCCAATGCCTCGAAGCACTGAGCTGCTTTGTAAAGCACTAGCAGCACTGCTCTCGGTTGGAATGGAGAACATGATGGAATGCACCAGTGTGTCTTGGTACTCCCGCATTTTACGCTCCCGGTTGAAAGGTGTTATGAGGCTTTGTAAGTTGTCCCGGTAGCGAGGATCTAGGAGGGTGTACACCCAATAATCAGCCGTGATGAGAATGTGGATGATGCGGCGGTCGTTTCTCAGGCACTGCAGCATGAAATCAACCATGTGCTGCAGACTGCTAACTGGTCAAGAAACGCTGTCCCCTGCTAGAGGCGTGATCTCTGCCTACTCTGCATCACCCCACCCTCGCTCTACATACTGACTACTAGAGCATTGTGTAACTCCCTCCTCTGGACAGATGTCTTCCTCCTCCATTGACTCCTCCTCATCCTCCTCACAAAGTGTCCCCTGCCTAGGCCTTTGTGAGGAACCACGTTGCGCAGACTGTCCAGAAGCAGATGGCATTTGTGACTCCTCATCCTCCACCTCTTCCACAACCTCCTCCCTTAGCGCTTGCAGAGTTTTTTCAAGCAGGCAGATAAGGGGGATAGTCATGGTGACTAGTGTATCATCTGCACTTGCCATCCGCTTGGAATCATCGAAGGCACGCAAAACCTGGCAGATGTCCTTCATAGTGGCCCACTGTTGTGAATTCCGCTCTTGGGTTCCCTCCGGTGGTTCTAAGTGGCACGTTTGTGAGTTCTGCTCTTGGGCTCCCTCCGGTGGTTTTAAGTGGTATGGCTGCTCCTTGGATTTAGCAGTTAGCAGCTGCTTCCACCCTTCCAGCCTCTTTTGCCATTCATAATGTTTTCCATAGATCTTTGTTACGGAGATATGTGGTGCCCTTTGTTCCCTCGGTTGATCCTCCTGCCCCGGTGTTGGTTGAGGGTGAGTTGGAATATGAGGTTGAGAAAATTTTGGATTCTCGTTTTTCGAGGCGGAGGCTTCAGTATCTTGTCAAGTGGAAGGGTTATGGCCAGGAGGATAATTCTTGGGTTGTTGCCTCCGATGTCCATGCCGCCGATTTGGTTCGTGCTTTTCACTTGGCTCGTCCTGATCGGCCTGGGGGCTCTGGTGAGGGTTCGGTGACCCCTCCTCAAGAGGGGGGTACTGTTGTGAATTCCGCTCTTGGGCTCCCTCCGGTGGTTCTAAGTGGCACATTTGTGAGTTCTGCTCTTGGGCTCCCTCCGGTGGTTTTAAGTGGTATGGCTGCTCCTTGGATTTAGCAGTTAGCAGTTGCTTCCACTGATTGTCTAATCTGCTCGGCTATTTAGCCTGGCTCTTTCCTTCAGCTTGTGCCACTTGTCAATGGTTCCTGGTTGGATTCACATCTCCTTTGGATTTCCCTGTTATCCTGACCAGTTCAGCAAAGTTAAGTCCTTGCTTGCTCTTTTCTGTCCACAAGTTGTGGACTTGTCCGTTCTGTGCTTTCTATGTTTTGTCCAGCTTGTCAGTATGAATTAATTCAGTGTAGCTGGAAGCTCTGGGAAGCAGATTTACCCTCCACACCTTTAGTCAGGTGTGGAGATTTTTGTAAACTCTGTGTGGATTTTTTGTAGTGTTTTATACTTACCGCACAGTATTCCAACCTGTCCTATCTATCTAGCTAGACTGGCCTCCTGTGCTACATCCTGGTTTCATTCTGTGTATGTCGTTTCCCTCTCCACTCAGTCATTACTTGTGGGGGGTTATCTATCCTTTGGGGATTTTCTCTGAGGCAAGATAGTTTTCCAGTTTCTATCTTTAGGGGTAGTTAGTTCTCCGGCTGTGACGAGGTGCCACCAGACCATAACAGCCCACTCAGTGGTTGTGAAGTCTGAACGGCGCGCAGTGCGACTTCTTTGCGCCTGATGCAGCTGGTACTCCATTACTGCTGGCTGCTGCTCACACAACCGCTCCAACATATGTAACGTTGATTTCCACCTGGTGGGTAGGTCACATATGATGCAATGTTCCGGAAGGCGGAATTGGCGCTGCAGAGCTGCAATGCGCGATCTTGCCATGCTGCAACACCGAAGTGAGCACACTCTAGGTGGACCTTGTGCAACAGTACATCAAGATCCGGATAGTCCCTCAAAAAACTCTGCACGACCAAGTTGAGCACATGTGCTAGGCATGTGATGTGAGTGAGGTTTCCTAGACCCAGAGCTGCCACCAGATCTCGGCCATTGTCACACTACCATGCCTGACTGGAGATTCGCTGGCACAAACCACACGTCGCTCTCCTGCTTGATGGCATTCCAGAGCTCCTGCGCTGTGTGGCTTCAATTCCCCAAAGAAATAAATTTCAATACGGCCTGTTGACGTTTGGCCACGGCTGTGCTCATATCGGTCGTAGCAGGAAAGCGTTCACGGGTCCATGTGGAGGTAGACTGTGACGGCTCCTGCAGCGCTGATTCAGAGGAACTGGAGTATTGTCACGGGAGTACTGGGTAGACTAAGGCTGGTTACCTGGGCCCCTGTGATATCCCTCAGGCTAGGAAAACCCTGTCTGACCCTCTCCCAGAAGTTACTCTAAAGGTATGCATGTCTGGGCCACCAGGCCTGACCCTGTCTCCTGTTTCAGCCCTAAGCTGAAACCACCTCCCGCCACCCAGTGAAGAGACCGCACACCAATCCCCACAGAAAGCACAGACAGAGAAAACCGAAAAACGCACCACGCCGCTGTCACACAGGAATACACAAAAATGTGCACAGGGCAAAACAGATACAAATATAGGAAGGAGAAATATGACAAAGGATAATACACCACCAGATACGATATTCCTTCTCCTAGACCACCACTCCAGACCGAGATCACCAGGCACAAGACACAAGCTATAATCGGCGACGCCCAAAGTTCAGCAAAACTAATTAAAGGCAGAGGGCGTGACCCAGCCTCCAATCTGAGTACCAGCTAGATTAACCCCAGACAACCTAGATAAAATCTAGCCGGCGCCACTGAGCGCATAGTGGACAAATGCGGAATTACCGCTGTCTGTCGGACGCCCTAGTGTGAATAGCGTCCGACATGACAAGTATGACGAGGAGTCAATGTGTACAGACTGGATTCCTGCAATCCTTGGAGTTGGCAGAACACGTACAGCTCCACTCGCAAGATCTGTACCCGGCTGCACAACATTTACCCAATGGGCAGTGAGGGAAAGGTATCGTCCCTGTCCATGGTGACTGGTCCACGCATCGGTGGTGAGGTGGACCTTGCTACTGAAGGCGTTTAGTAGCGCATGTTTAATGTTTCCCTCCACATGCTTTTGCAGGGCAGGGACGGTGTTATGACCTGGTGGTCAGGACAATAATGGACCTGGTGGTTAAGAGCTCACGGAATGACCTGATAGTTACTGATAATAAAGGATGAGCTCTGGGACGTGGGAACTCTGCTGACCGCAATCCCTAAACCTATCAAACACACTAGAAATAGCTGTGGATTGCGTCTAACGCTTTCTATGCAACTCGGCACAGCCTAAGAAACTAGCTAGCCCTGAAGATAGAAAAATAAAGCCTACCTTGCCTCAGAGAAATTCCCCAAAGGAAAAGGCAGCCCCCCACATATAATGACTGTGAGTAAAGATGAAAATACAAACACAGAGATGAAATAGATTTAGCAAAGTGAGGCCCGACTTACTGAACAGACCGAGGATAGGAAAGGTTACTTTGCGGTCAGCACAAAAACCTACAAAAAGACCACGCAGAGGGCGCAAAAAGACCCTCCGCACCGACTCACGGTGCGGAGGCGCTCCCTCTGCGTCCCAGAGCTTCCAGCAAGCAAGACAACAAATTAAATAGCAAGCTGGACAGAAAAATAGCAAACCAAAGAAATACAAGCTGGAACTTAGCTTCTGATGGGAAGACAGGTCACAAGAACGATCCAGGAGTGAACTAGACCAATACTGAAACATTGACAGGTGGCATGGAGCAAAGATCTAAGTGGAGTTAAATAGAGCAGCAGCTAACGAATTAACCTCGTCACCTGTGGAAGGAAACTCAGAAACACCCACCAGAGGAAGTCCATGGACAGAACCAGCCGAAGTACCATTCATGACCACAGAAGGGAGCCTGACAACAGAATTCACAACAGTACCCCCCCTTGAGGAGGGTCACCGAACCCTCACCAGAGCCCCCAGGCCGACCTGGATGAGCCAAATGAAAGGCACGAACCAGATCGGCAGCATGAACATCAGAGGCAAAAACCCAGGAATTATCTTCCTGACCATAACCCTTCCACTTGACCAGGTACTGGAGTTTCCGTCTCGAAACACGAGAATCCAAAATCTTCTCCACCACATACTCCAACTGCCCCTCAACTAACACCGGGGCAGGAAGATCAACGGATGAAACCACAGGCGCCACGTATCTCCGCAATAACGACCAATGGAACACATCATGGATGGCAAAAGAAGCAGGAAGGGCCAAACGAAATGACACAGGATTGATAACCTCAGAAATCTTACACGGACCAATGAAACGAGGCTTAAACTTAGGAGAGGAAACCTTCATAGGAACATAACGAGACGACAACCAAACCAAATCCCCAACACGAAGTCGGGGACCCACACAGCGCCGGCGGTTAGCGAAACGTTGAGCCTTCTCCTGGGACAATGTCAAATTGTCCACCACATGAGTCCAAATCTGCTGCAACCTATCCACCACAGTATCTACACCAGGACAGTCTGAAGACTCAACCTGCCCTGAAGAGAAACGAGGATGGAAACCAGAATTGCAGAAAAACGGCGAAACCAAAGTAGCCGAGCTGGCCCGATTATTAAGGGCGAACTCAGCCAACGGCAAAAAGGACACCCAATCATCCTGATCAGCAGAAACAAAGCATCTCAGATATGTTTCCAAAGTTTGATTAGTTCGTTCGGTTTGGCCATTTGTCTGAGGATGGAAAGCCGAGGAAAAAGACAAATCAATGCCCATCCTAGCACAAAAGGATCGCCAAAACCTTGAAACAAACTGGGAACCTCTGTCAGAAACGATGTTCTCCGGGATACCATGTAAACGAACCACATGCTGGAAAAATAATGGCACCAAATCAGAGGAGGAAGGCAATTTAGACAAAGGTACCAAATGGACCATCTTAGAAAAGCGATCACAAACCACCCAAATGACCGACATCTTTTGAGAGACGGGGAGATCCAAAATAAAATCCATAGAAATATGCGACAAAGACGGCCACCAGAAGGATCTAGCCACCAAATCTATGGTACCAAAGATTCCAGGATGCCCAGCCAACACTGAACAATGAATCTCAGAGATAACTCTACTAGTCCATCTATCAGGGACAAACAGTTTCTCCGCTGGGCAACGGTCAGGTCTATCAGCCTGAAATTTTTGCAGCACCCGCCGCAAATCAGGGGAGATGGCAGACAAAATTACCCCCTCTTTGAGAATACCCGCCGGCTCAGGAACACCCGGAGAGTCAGGCACAAAACTCCTTGACAGGGCATCAGCCTTCACATTCTTAGAGCCCGGAAGGTACGAAACCACAAAATCAAAACGGGAGAAAAATAACGACCATCGAGCCTGTCTCGGATTCAACCGTTTGGCAGACTCAAGATAAGTCAAATTCTTGTGATCTGTTAAGACCACCACGCGATGCTTGGCTCCTTCCAGCCAATGACGCCACTCCTCGAATGCCCACTTCATGGCCAACAATTCACGATTACCAACATCATAGTTACGCTCAGCAGGCGAAAACTTTCTAGAAAAGAAAGCACATGGCTTCATCACCGAGCCATCAGAACTTCTTTGCGACAAAACAGCCCCTGCTCCAATCTCAGAAGCATCAACCTCAACCTGAAACGGAAGCGAAACATCTGGCTGGCACAACACAGGGGCAGAAGAAAAACGACGCTTCAACTCCTGAAAAGCCTCTACAGCCACAGAAGACCAATTGACCACATCAGCACCGTTCTTGGTCAAATCAGTTAACGGTTTAACAACAGTAGAAAAATTAGCGATGAAGCGCCGATAAAAATTAGCAAAGCCCAGGAACTTTTGCAGGCTCTTCACAGATGTCGGCTGAGTCCAATCGTAAATGGCCTGGACTTTAACAGGGTCCATCTCGATAGTAGAAGGGGAAAAAATGAACCCCAAAAATGAAACCTTCTGAACTCCAAAGAGACACTTTGACCCCTTCACGAACAAGGAATTCGCACGAAGGTCCTGGAACACCATTCTGACCTGCTTCACATGAGACTCCCAATCATCCGAAAAGACCAAAATATCATCCAAATACACAATCAGGAATTTATCCAGGTACTCTCGGAAGATGTCATGCATAAAGGACTGAAATACTGATGGAGCATTGGAAAGCCCGAATGGCATAACCAGGTACTCAAAATGGCCCTCGGGCATATTAAATGCTGTTTTGCATTCATCGCCTTGTTTAATACGCACAAGATTATACGCCCCTCGAAGATCTATCTTGGTGAACCAACTAGCCCCTTTAATACGAGCAAACAAATCAGACAGCAACGGCAAAGGATACTGAAATTTGACTGTAATTTTATTAAGAAGGCGGTAATCAATACAAGGTCTCAAAGAACCATCCTTCTTGGCCACAAAAAAGAACCCTGCTCCTAACGGTGATGACGACGGGCGAATATGGCCTTTCTCCAAGGATTCCTTTATATAACTCCGCATAGCGGCGTGTTCTGGCACAGATAAATTCAACAATCGGCCCTTAGGAAACTTACTACCAGGAATCAAATTAATTGCACAATCGCAATCCCTATGAGGAGGTAGGGCACTGGCTTTGGGCTCATCAAATACATCCCGATAATCCGACAAAAACTCTGGAACTTCAGAAGGAGTGGAAGACGAAATAGACAAAAATGGAACATCACCATGTACCCCCTGGCAACCCCAGCTAGACACAGACATAGATTTCCAGTCCAATACTGGATTATGAACCTGTAGCCATGGCAACCCCAAGACGACCACATCATGCAGATTATGCAACACCAGAAAGCGGATATCCTCCTGATGTGCAGGAGCCATGCACATGGTCAATTGGGTCCAATACTGAGGCTTATTCTTGGCCAAAGGCGTAGCATCAATTCCTCTCAATGGAATAGGATACTGCAAGGGCTCCAAGAAAAAACCACAGCGCCTAGCATACTCCAAGTCCATCAAATTCAGGGCAGCGCCTGAATCCACAAATGCCATAACAGAATAGGATGACAAAGAGCAAATCAGAGTAACAGACAATAGAAATTTAGACTGTACCGTACCAATGGTGGCAGACCTAGCGAACTGCTTAGTGCGCTTAGGACAATCGGAGATAGCATGAGTGGAATCACCACAGTAAAAACATAGCCCATTGCGACGTCTGTGTTCTTGCCGTTCAGCTCTGGTCAAAGTCCTATCACATTGCATAGGCTCAGGCCCATGCTCAGATAGTACCGCCAAATGGTGCACAGCTTTACGCTCACGCAACCGTCGATCGATCTGAATGGCCAAGGATATAGACTCATTCAGACCAGCAAGCATGGGAAACCCCACCATGACATCCTTAAGGGCTTCAGAGAGACCCTTTCTGAAGATTGCTGCCAGGGCACATTCATTCCACTGAGTGAGCACAGACCACTTTCTAAACTTCTGACAATATATCTCCGCTTCATCCTGACCCTGACACAGAGCCAGCAAGATTTTCTCTGCCTGATCCACTGAATTAGGTTCGTCATAAAGCAATCCAAACGCCAGGAAAAACGCATCAACATCACGCAATGCCGGATCTCCTGGCGCAAGGGAAAATGCCCAGTCTTGAGGGTCACCACGTAACAAAGAAATAATGATCTTTACTTGTTGAACAGGGTCACCTGAGGAGCGAGGTTTCAAGGCAAGAAACAATTTACAATTATTTTTGAAATTCAAGAACTTAGATCTATCACCAAAAAAAAATCAGGAATTGGAATCCTAGGCTCTGACATCGGATTCTAAACCACAAAATCTTGACTGTTTTGTATCCTTGTAGT
Organism: Ranitomeya imitator; assembly: GCF_032444005.1. Lineage (NCBI taxonomy): Eukaryota > Metazoa > Chordata > Amphibia > Anura > Dendrobatidae > Ranitomeya > Ranitomeya imitator. Next base: position 14,996,426 of record NC_091285.1, on the reverse strand, counting down.
GAGATTATCCATCCAAGAGGACAGACCTTGAATGTCCATGTTTACACCAGTGTCCTGAACCACCCAGACGTAAAGGGGAAAAGAGAGACAAAACACACTGCAAAGAAAAAAAAATGGTCTCAGAACTTCTCTTATCCCTCTATTGAGATGCATTAGTACTTTGGGCCACCAGTACTGTTATGACCTGGTGGTCAGGACAATAATGGACCTGGTGGTTAAGAGCACACGGAATGACCTGATAGTTACTGATAATAAAGGACGAGCTCTGGGACGTGGGAACTCTGCTGACCGCAATCCCTAAACCTATCAAACACACTAGAAATAGCCGTGGATTGCGCCTAACGCTCCCTATGCAACTCGGCACAGCCTAAGAAACTAGCTAGCCCTGAAGATAGAAAAATAAAGCCTACCTTGCCTCAGAGAAATTCCCCAAAGGAAAAGGCAGCCCCCCACATATAATGACTGTGAGTAAAGATGAAAATACAAACACAGAGATGAAATAGATTTAGCAAAGTGAGGCCCAACTTACTGAACAGACCGAGGATAGGAAAGGTTACTTTGCGGTCAGCACAAAAACCTACAAAAAGACCACGCAGAGGGCGCAAAAAGACCCTCAGCACCGACTCACAATGCGGAGGTGCTCCCTCTGCGTCCCAGAGCTTCCAGCAAGCAAGACAACAAATTAAATAGCAAGCTGGACAGAAAAATAGCAAACCAAAGAAATACAAGCTGGAACTTAGCTTCTGATGGGAAGACAGGTCACAAGAACGATCCAGGAGTGAACTAGACCAATACTGGAACATTGACAGGTGGCATGGAGCAAAGATCTAAGTGGAGTTAAATAGAGCAGCAGCTAACGAATTAACCTCGTCACCTGTGGAAAGAAACTCAGAAACACCCACCAGAGGAAGTCCATGGACAGAACCAGCCGAAGTACCATTCATGACCACAGGAGAGAGCCCGACAACAGAATTCACAACAGGACGGCTTGCCTGCTGAAATAAAAGCGGCTGGGCACGTTGTATTGTGGGACTGCCAATGCCATGAAGTTACGGAAGGTGTCAGTCTCCACCAGCCTGAATGAGAGCATTTCAAGGGACAGTAGTTTTGCAATGCCAGCATTCAGAGCCTGTGCTTGGGGGTGGTTTGCCGAGAATGGCCGCCTTTTCTCCCATGCCTGTCCTACCGATGGCTGTAGGCTGGGCTGGGAGTGTGAGGATGACAGGGAACATGGTGCTGTGGGTGGAATTACACTGGGTCTCTGGACAACAGTGCCAGAGGTTCTTCCATGGCAATCCAGTGAGGAAGCCGAACCAGCTGTGTGTGAGCTGGAGAAAGAGGCTACAACACAAGATGAAGAGGTGGTAGGTGCTGCTGTAGATTGGCCTAGGTCTTCGGTGTGTTTTTGTAACTCCACCACGTGCTTGGTCCGCACATGTTTCCACATATTTGTGGTATTGAGGTTGCTGACACTTTTTCCTCTTTTGACTTTCTGATTACACAGCTTGCAGTTGACAAAGCAAATGTCATCTGCAACTGTGTCAAAAAAGGACCGGGCACTGCAAGTCTTGGGAGCACTTGTTTTTGGTTTTGGAAGAGGCATGCTCCTAATGAGTGCCGAACTGTAGGCTAGAAGCAACACAGTCTTCCCCCTACCTCCTATTTTGGCCATTCAGGGAATCTCTTCCTCAGAGCGGCTCCCACCACCTTCCTGTACCTCATGCCATGATGGGTCAAGGACCTCATCATCTACACTACCCTCTTCCAATAACTGCTTCTCCTGGGTAGTCTCGGCAGCACAGAAAGAAAGTGGCACCTGAGTCTCATCATCAGATGCGTACTGAGGTGTGCTGAACGTAGGCACTGGCCCACCCGCCTCTTCAGATTCAGAGAGACAAAGCAGTTGCATATCACTGCATACTGCCTCTTCTTCAGTTTCTCGAATGCTGCATGGCTGGCCCCCTCTTTCCAAGCCAAGAGATTCAGAGAACAGAAGTAGATGGCTCCTGTCCTGGGCTCTCTGACTGCCTGGGCAATTTGGCAGGTGGTGAAGAGATAGATGGGTGCTCTTCAGTGCTCTGTGCCTGAGAGGATGTGGCACTAATTGAAGTCGATGCGTTAGCTGCCATCCATCCGACAATGGCTTCAATTTGTTCATTCCACAGCAGTGGGGTACTGCGAGCTACAAAGCTGCGCATGAAGGACTGTTCCCTGCTAAAACTGGGGGTTGATGAGTCACCGGTGCCCGCAGCAGGCACAGAATCCCCACGTCCTCTACCTGCAGAAACTCCACGCCAACGACCACGTGCCTTACACCCTGCTTTATTCACCTTGGTAGACTGATAAAGATAGGCAGAAAAGTACTAAGGGCTTAGTGTGCTTGTTCCTGAACAGCTCCTAACAGGTATAAGAATTATTAATTTTATAAAGTGTCGACTAGACTTTTATATGAGCTAATGTGGCCTACACAACTGTAAAGTGGAGCGTTTGGTGAACTTTATTAACTTTTTGTTTTTTTTCACAAAAAGACACTGGATGTGCCCAAAGATGTAAGACCGATAGTATCACAAACTTTTTGTAGCGATTACAATGCAGGATGCAATGCAATAGATGAGGCTCCAAAAATCGGCTAATACTAATTTGGCTGGGGCTGCAGTGCACAAGGCTGCAGAAAGGCTCCTCTATGTACTCCTATATAGTGTTTTTCCGCAATCTAGCAGGATACGGATGGAAACCAACTAATAGGATAAATCTGGAAAAATGTGCAGCAGGCAGCACTAATTGAAAAAAGGACAATGGAACAGTATGAGGCACTGACGCACGCTGAGCTGACTACAACCAGTTGTGGCTGCAGAACAGACTACAGCGTGAGCTGAACTCGCACAGAGACCTTGCAGACAGCCGTGAACGGCACTACAAGGCCAAAAAATCTCCTCTATGTACTCCTATATAGTGTTTTTCCACAATCTAGCAGGATCAGGATACGGATGGAAACCCACTAGTAGGATAAATCTGGAAAAATGTGCAGCAGGCAGCACTAATTGAAAAAAGGAAAATGGAACAGTATGAGGCAGTGACGCACGCTGAGTTGACTACAACCAGCTGTAGCTGCAGAACAGACTACAGAGTGAGCTGCACACTCACAGAGACCTTGCACACAGCTGTGAACAGCGCTGCAAGGCAAAAACAAGGTTCTCACATAGCGGTTGCTAAATTAGCCTGGGCAAAGCACAATGAAGCAAATCGATATCTCAAACTATCCCTCAGTCAGAACAACAGCGTCCTGTCCCTAACTGAATTCACAGCAGAGTGAACCCAAAATGGCGGCGGCGGCTTTTATAGTGCATCATGACATCATTTCAACAGCCAATCACAGCCATGCCAGTAGTTACATGCCTTATCATGCAGAACAGGCTGTGCCCACACTTCTTAGGATTGCTCATTGGCTGAATTAAATAAAACTGGCTCATTGCATTATGGGAACTTCTGATTCCGGTATTGCAAAAGTATCGGAACTCGTATCGGAATTCCGATACCGCGAATACCGGCGGATACCCGATATTTGCAGTATCGGAATGCTCAACACTACTCATGGGTTTGCTTGCTCTACCTTTGCTAAACTTAATCCTATTTACGCCATAGATTCAGCACCACTTGCACAGAGAGCACTGACACAGATTGTAATTAACATAAGACTGAGGGTGGGTGTCTTTCGATTCTATTTTGAGGTAATTCCTTGTTATGTCCTGGAGGGTCTCCCCACTCCAATTGTTCTGGGTTTACCCTGGTTGGTGAGAGATAATCTGATGGTGGATTGGCAATCCAGAGAAATTGTGGAGTGGGGAGATTACTGCCATGATAACTGCCTAAACATTTCCCTTTCTGCAGTATCTATGGGACCTTACACTTAAGGTACCGTCACACTGGACGATATCGCTAGCGATCCGTGACGTTGCAGCGTCCTGGCTAGCGATATCGTCCAGTGTGACAGGCAGCAGCGATCAGGCCCCTGCTGTGATATCGCTGGTCGGGGCAGAAAGGCCAGGACTTTATTTCGTCGCTGGCTCTCCCGCTGACATCGCTGAATCGGCGTGTGTGACGCTGATTCAGCGATGTCTTCGCTGATAACCAGGGTAAACATCGGGTTACTAAGCGCAGGGCCGCGCTTAGTAACCCGATGTTTACCCTGGTTACCATCGTTAAAGTAAAAAAACAAACACTACATACTTACCTACCGCTGTCTGTCCCCGGCGCTGTGCCTCTCTGCTCTGGCTGTGAGCGCCGGGCAGCCGGAAAGCAGAGCGGTGACGTCACCGCTGTGCTTTCCGGCCGCTGTGCTCACAGTCAGTGCGGGAAGCAGAGCGCAGAGGGACAGACAGCGGTAGGTAAGTATGTAGTGTTTGTTTTTTTTACTTTAACGATGGTAACCAGGGTAAACATCGGGTTACTAAGCGCGGCCCTGCGCTTAGTAACCCGATGTTTACCCTGGTTACCGGCATCGTTGGTAGCTGGAGAGCTGTCTGTGTGACAGCTCTCCAGCGACCAAACAGCGACGCTGCAGCGATCCGGATCTTTGTCGGTATCGCTGCAGCGTCACTTAGTGTGACGGTACCTTTACACTTTTGTCGGGCTTTGAGGACGTATTTTCTGAGAAGGGGTGTCAGGATTTGCCCCCCCATCGGGCATATGACTGTCCTATTAACCTGACTCCCGAAGCTAAACTACCCAAGTCATGACTTTACAATCTATCCGGACCTGAAAGAAAAGCCATGAAAGATTTTATTGCTGAGAGTCTTGAGAAGGGACATATCAGACCTTTATCTTCGCACATGGCAGCAGGGTTCTTTTTTGTGAAGAAGAAAGATGGCGGTCTTTGTCCCTGTTTAGATTTCCGGGAATTTAATCCAATTACCATCCGAGATCCAGCATTTCACTAACGATATTTTCCATCATTTGGTGGGCAGGTTTGTGGTGATCTATCTAGGTGATATTTTGGTTTATTTGCCTGATTTGGAGACACATTGGGGGCACGTGAGACAGGTACTTCAGATATTAAGGGATAACAAGTTTTATGCCAAACCAGAGAAATGTGGTTTCGCCGTTCAGGAGGTTCAGTTTTTGGGGTACCTGTTATCATCTTCAGGTTTTCGGATGGATCCAGAAAACGTTCAAGCTGTACTCAATTGGGACCGTCCCGAGAATCTGAAGGCATTACAGCGCTTTTTGGGTTTTACTAATTTTTACCGGACGTTTATTCAAAATTATTCGGTAATGGTGAAAACCTTTACTGACATGACAAGGAAGGGATCTGATTTTTCTAAATGGCCAGATGCTGCTCAGCAGGCTTTTTCCTCCTTAAAGAGTTTTTTTGACACTGCACCTATACTCAGTCAACCGGATGTTTCTCAACCTTTTATGAGTCGGAGGTGAGGGTTGGGGTGTGTTGTCTCAGGGTCTGTCCTCTGGTAAATGGCGTCCATGCGCTTTCTTTTCCAAAAAATTATCCTCGGCTCAGAGAAATTATGACGTGAGTAATAGGGAGATTTTGGCGAATAAATTGGCATTTGGAATGTGGTGACATTGGTTGGAGGGGCAGTCCATCCTATTACTGTTATCACGGAGCAGAAGAACCTGTCATATCTTTAATCGGCTAAATGTTTCAACCCTAGGCAAACTAGGTGGTCCTTGTTGTTTACTAGATTTAATTTTCTGGTCACTTTCCATCCTGGAGTTAAAAACACCAAGGTGGATGCTTTGTCCCAAAGCTTCCCCGCTAGTGGTGACCATGAGGACCCTGCCCCAATTTTGCAGAACGGGGTAGTTATCTCGACCTTATACCCTGACAAAGAGGGTAAGGTGTTGAAGGCTCAGGGGGGCGCCCTTGCCTCCTGCCCTTCAGGGAGGTTATTTTTACAGTTTGATTTGTGTCGTAAAGTTATTAGGGAACATCATAACTCGGTGTTTGCTGGTCATCCAGGGGGTAAGGCAACGCGGCCCTCCTTTCTCATCGTTTTTGGTGGCCGGAGTTGCATCAGGATGTGGTTGAACAGGTGTCTGCTTGCAGTGTTTGCGTAAAGGGGAAAAGAGAGACAAAACACACTGCAAAGAAAAAAAAATGGTCTCAGAACTTCTCTTATCCCTCTATTGAGATGCATTAGTACTTTGGGCCACCTGTACTGTTATGACCTGGTGGTCAGGACAATAATGGACCTGGTGGTTAAGAGCACACGGAATGACCTGATAGTTACTGATAATAAAGGACGAGCTCTGGGACGTGGGAACTCTGCTGACCGCAATCCCTAAACCTATCAAACACACTAGAAATAGCCGTGGATTGCGCCTAACGCTCCCTATGCAACTCGGCACAGCCTAAGAAACTAGCTAGCCCTGAAGATAGAAAAATAAAGCCTACCTTGCCTCAGAGAAATTCCCCAAAGGAAAAGGCAGCCCCCCACATATAATGACTGTGAGTAAAGATGAAAATACAAACACAGAGATGAAATAGATTTAGCAAAGTGAGGCCCAACTTACTGAACAGACCGAGGATAGGAAAGGTTACTTTGCGGTCAGCACAAAAACCTACAAAAAGACCACGCAGAGGGCGCAAAAAGACCCTCAGCACCGACTCACAATGCGGAGGTGCTCCCTCTGCGTCCCAGAGCTTCCAGCAAGCAAGACAACAAATTAAATAGCAAGCTGGACAGAAAAATAGCAAACCAAAGAAATACAAGCTGGAACTTAGCTTCTGATGGGAAGACAGGTCACAAGAACGATCCAGGAGTGAACTAGACCAATACTGGAACATTGACAGGTGGCATGGAGCAAAGATCTAAGTGGAGTTAAATAGAGCAGCAGCTAACGAATTAACCTCGTCACCTGTGGAAAGAAACTCAGAAACACCCACCAGAGGAAGTCCATGGACAGAACCAGCCGAAGTACCATTCATGACCACAGGAGAGAGCCCGACAACAGAATTCACAACAGGACGGCTTGCCTGCTGAAATAAAAGCGGCTGGGCACGTTGTATTGTGGGACTGCCAATGCCATGAAGTTACGGAAGGTGTCAGTCTCCACCAGCCTGAATGAGAGAATTTCAAGGGACAGTAGTTTTGCAATGCCAGCATTCAGAGCCTGTGCTTGGGGGTGGTTTGCCGAGAATGGCCGCCTTTTCTCCCATGCCTGTCCTACCGATGGCTGTAGGCTGGGCTGGGAGTGTGAGGATGACAGGGAACATGGTGCTGTGGGTGGAATTACACTGGGTCTCTGGACAACAGTGCCAGAGGTTCTTCCATGGCAATCCAGTGAGGAAGCCGAACCAGCTGTGTGTGAGCTGGAGAAAGAGGCTACAACACAAGATGAAGAGGTGGTAGGTGCTGCTGTAGATTGGCCTAGGTCTTCGGTGTGTTTTTGTAACTCCACCACGTGCTTGGTCCGCACATGTTTCCACATATTTGTGGTATTGAGGTTGCTGACACTTTTTCCTCTTTTGACTTTCTGATTACACAGCTTGCAGTTGACAAAGCAAATGTCATCTGCAACTGTGTCAAAAAAGGACCGGGCACTGCAAGTCTTGGGAGCACTTGTTTTTGGTTTTGGAAGAGGCATGCTCCTAATGAGTGCCGAACTGTAGGCTAGAAGCAACACAGTCTTCCCCCTCCCTCCTATTTGGGCCATTCAGGGAATCTCTTCCTCAGAGCGGCTCCCACCACCTTCCTGTACCTCATGCCATGATGGGTCAAGGACCTCATCATCTACACTACCCTCTTCCAATAACTGCTTCTCCTGGGTAGTCTCAGCAGCACAGAAAGAAAGTGGCACCTGAGTCTCATCATCAGATGCGTACTGAGGTGTGCTGAACGTAGGCACTGGCCCACCCGCCTCTTCAGATTCAGAGAGACAAAGCAGTTGCATATCACTGCATACTGCCTCTTCTTCAGTTTCTCGAATGCTGCATGGCTGGCCCCCTCTTTCCAAGCCAAGAGATTCAGAGAACAGAAGTAGATGGCTCCTGTCCTGGGCTCTCTGACTGCCTGGGCAATTTGGCAGGTGGTGAAGAGATAGATGGGTGCTCTTCAGTGCTCTGTGCCTGAGAGGATGTGGCACTAATTGAAGTCGATGCGTTAGCTGCCATCCATCCGACAATGGCTTCAATTTGTTCATTCCACAGCAGTGGGGTACGGCGAGCTACAAAGCTGCGCATGAAGGACTGTTCCCTGCTAAAACTGGGGGTTGATGAGTCACCGGTGCCCGCAGCAGGCACAGAATCCCCACGTCCTCTACCTGCAGAAACTCCACGCCAACGACCACGTGCCTTACACCCTGCTTTATTCACCTTGGTAGACTGATAAAGATAGGCAGAAAAGTACTAAGGGCTTAGTGTGCTTGTTCCTGAACAGCTCCTAACAGGTATAAGAATTATTAATTTTATAATGTGTCGACTAGACTTTTATATGAGCTAATGTGGCCTACACAACTGTAAAGTGGAGCGTTTGGTGAACTTTATTAACTTTTTGTTTTTTTTCACAAAAAGACACTGGATGTGCCCAAAGATGTAAGACCGATAGTATCACAAACTTTTTGTAGCGATTACAATGCAGGATGCAATGCAATAGATGAGGCTCCAAAAATCGGCTAATACTAATTTGGCTGGGGCTGCAGTGCACAAGGCTGCAGAAAGGCTCCTCTATGTACTCCTATATAGTGTTTTTCCGCAATCTAGCAGGATACGGATGGAAACCAACTAATAGGATAAATCTGGAAAAATGTGCAGCAGGCAGCACTAATTGAAAAAAGGACAATGGAACAGTATGAGGCACTGACGCACGCTGAGCTGACTACAACCAGTTGTGGCTGCAGAACAGACTACAGCGTGAGCTGAACTCGCACAGAGACCTTGCAGACAGCCGTGAACGGCACTACAAGGCCAAAAAATCTCCTCTATGTACTCCTATATAGTGTTTTTCCACAATCTAGCAGGATCAGGATACGGATGGAAACCCACTAGTAGGATAAATCTGGAAAAATGTGCAGCAGGCAGCACTAATTGAAAAAAGGAAAATGGAACAGTATGAGGCAGTGACGCACGCTGAGTTGACTACAACCAGCTGTAGCTGCAGAACAGACTACAGAGTGAGCTGCACACTCACAGAGACCTTGCACACAGCTGTGAACAGCGCTGCAAGGCAAAAACAAGGTTCTCACATAGCGGTTGCTAAATTAGCCTGGGTAAAGCACAATGAAGCAAATCGATATCTCAAACTATCCCTCAGTCAGAACAACAGCGTCCTGTCCCTAACTGAATTCACAGTAGAGTGAACCCAAAATGGCGGCGGCGGCTTTTATAGTGCATCATGACATCATTTCAACAGCCAATCACAGCCATGCCAGTAGTTACATGCCTTATCATGCAGAACAGGCTGTGCCCACACTTCTTAGGATTGCTCATTGGCTGAATTAAATAAAACTGGCTCATTGCATTATGGGAACTTCCGATTCCGGTATTGCAAAAGTATCGGAACTCGTATCGGAATTCCGATACCGCGAATACCGGCGGATACCCGATATTTGCAGTATCGGAATGCTCAACACTACTCATGGGTTTGCTTGCTCTACCTTTGCTAAACTTAATCCTATTTACGCCATAGATTCAGCACCACTTGCACAGAGAGCACTGACACAGATTGTAATTAACATAAGACTGAGGGTGGGTGTCTTTCGATTCTATTTTGAGGTAATTCCTTGTTATGTCCTGGAGGGTCTCCCCACTCCAATTGTTCTGGGTTTACCCTGGTTGGTGAGACATAATCTGATGGTGGATTGGCAATCCAGAGAAATTGTGGAGTGGGGAGATTACTGCCATGATAACTGCCTAAACATTTCCCTTTCTGCAGTTTCTATGGGACCTTACACTTAAGGTACCGTCACACTGGACGATATCGCTAGCGATCCGTGACGTTGCAGCGTCCTGGCTAGCGATATTGTCCAGTGTGACAGGCAGCAGCGATCAGTCCCCTGCTGTGATATCGCTGGTCGGGGCAGAAAGGCCAGGACTTTATTTCGTCGCTGGCTCTCCCGCTGACATCGCTGAATCGGCGTGTGTGACGCTGATTCAGCGATGTCTTCGCTGATAACCAGGGTAAACATCGGGTTACTAAGCACAGGGCCGCGCTTAGTAACCCGATGTTTACCCTGGTTACCATCGTTAAAGTAAAAAAAACAAACACTACATACTTACCTACCGCTGTCTGTCCCCGGCGCTGTGCCTCTCTGCTCTGGCTGTGAGCGCCGGGCAGCCGGAAAGCAGAGCGGTGACGTCACCGCTGTGCTTTCCGGCCGCTGTGCTCACAGTCAGTGCGGGAAGCAGAGCGCAGAGGGACAGACAGCGGTAGGTAAGTATGTAGTGTTTGTTTTTTTTACTTTAACGATGGTAACCAGGGTAAACATCGGGTTACTAAGCGCGGCCCTGCGCTTAGTAACCCGATGTTTACCCTGGTTACCGGCATCGTTGGTAGCTGGAGAGCTGTCTGTGTGACAGCTCTCCAGCGACCAAACAGCGACGCTGCAGCGATCCGGATCTTTGTCGGTATCGCTGCAGCGTCGCTTAGTGTGACGGTACCTTTACACTTTTGTCGGGCTTTGAGGACGTATTTTCTGAGAAGGGGTGTCAGGATTTGCCCCCCCATCGGGCATATGACTGTCCTATTAACCTGACTCCCGAAGCTAAACTACCCAAGTCATGACTTTACAATCTATCCGGACCTGAAAGAAAAGCCATGAAAGATTTTATTGCTGAGAGTCTTGAGAAGGGACATATCAGACCTTTATCTTCGCACATGGCAGCAGGGTTCTTTTTTGTGAAGAAGAAAGATGGCGGTCTTTGTCCCTGTTTAGATTTCCGGGAATTTAATCCAATTACTATCCGAGATCCAGCATTTCACTAACGATATTTTCCATCATTTGGTGGGCAGGTTTGTGGTGATCTATCTAGGTGATATTTTGGTTTATTTGCCTGATTTGGAGACACATTGGGGGCACGTGAGACAGGTACTTCAGATATTAAGGGATAACAAGTTTTATGCCAAACCAGAGAAATGTGGTTTCGCCGTTCAGGAGGTTCAGTTTTTGGGGTACCTGTTATCATCTTCAGGTTTTCGGATGGATCCAGAAAACGTTCAAGCTGTACTCAATTGGGACCGTCCTGAGAATCTGAAGGCATTACAGCGCTTTTTGGGTTTTACTAATTTTTACCGGATGTTTATTCAAAATTATTCGGTAATGGTGAAAACCTTTACTGACATGACAAGGAAGGGATCTGATTTTTCTAAATGGCCAGATGCTGCTCAGCAGGCTTTTTCCTCCTTAAAGAGTTTTTTTTGACACTGCACCTATACTCAGTCAACCGGATGTTTCTCAACCTTTTATGAGTCGGAGGTGAGGGTTGGGGTGTGTTGTCTCAGGGTCTGTCCTCTGGTAAATGGCGTCCATGCGCTTTCTTTTCCAAAAAATTATCCTCGGCTCAGAGAAATTATGACGTGAGTAATAGGGAGATTTTGGCGAATAAATTGGCATTTGGAATGTGGTGACATTGGTTGGAGGGGCAGTCCATCCTATTACTGTTATCACGGAGCAGAAGAACCTGTCATATCTTTAATCGGCTAAATGTTTCAACCCTAGGCAAACTAGGTGGTCCTTGTTGTTTACTAGATTTAATTTTCTGGTCACTTTCCATCCTGGAGTTAAAAACACCAAGGTGGATGCTTTGTCCCAAAGCTTCCCCGCTAGTGGTGAGTGACCATGAGGACCCTGCCCCAATTTTGCAGAACGGGGTAGTTATCTCGACCTTATACCCTGACAAAGAGGGTAAGGTGTTGAAGGCTCAGGGGGGGCGCCCTTGCCTCCTGCCCTTCAGGGAGGTTATTTTTACAGTTTGATTTGCGTCGTAAAGTTATTAGGGAACATCATAACTCGGTGTTTGCTGGTCATCCAGGGGGTAAGGCAACGCGGCCCTCCTTTCTCATCGTTTTTGGTGGCCGGAGTTGCATCAGGATGTGGTTGAACAGGTGTCTGCTTGCAGTGTTTGCGTGCATTCTAAAGTATCAAATACCCATCCGTCTGGTCCTCTTCTTCCACTACCCATTCTTAGGCTACGTTCACATTAGCGTCGCGTCGCTGTTGCGTCGGCGACGCAGCGGCGACGCGCCCCTATGTTTAACATAGGGGACGCGTGCGTCTTTTTGCACGCGTTTTCCGACACGTGCGTCGTTTTAGACGCTAGCGTCGGACGCAAGAAAACGCTACAAGTTGCATTTTTCTTGCGTCCGATTTCGGCAAAAAACGACGCACGCGCGTTTTTCCGTGCGTCGCCGCTGCATCGCCGACGCAACAGCGACGCGACGCTAATGTGAACGTAGCCTTAGCAGACCATGGAAACACTTGTCTATGGATTTTATTACTGACCTACTGGTTTCGGCAGGCAAGACTGGTTCTGGTGGTTGTGGATAGGTTCAGTAAAATGGAGCATTTAGTCACTTTACCGGTACTTCTGAACCCCAAGACTCTTGCTCAGGTTTTTATTAACGAGATCGTGAAGCTTCACAGGGTTCCCTCCTATGTGGTGTCAGATTGGGGGACTCAGTTTGTTTCTAAGTTCTGGAAGGTGTTCCCTACTAGACTAGGAGTGCAGCTGTCCTTTTCCTCTGCTTTTCATCCTCATTAAAAATGCACAGACCAAGCCAACTAATCAGAATTTGGAGACTTACCTCAAGCATTTTGTTTTCGGAAACCAAGAGGATCAGGCATCTTACTTACCGTTGTCCGAGATTGCTATTAATAATCATCATCAAGAATCTACCGGCAGGTCACCGTTCTTTGATGCATACGGTTACCATCCGCAGTTTGGTACTTTTAGCAGGGAAGGGGCTTCGGGAGTTCAAGAGAACTTGGGAGAAAGGTTTTGCTGCATCGCATTCTTCAGTATGGCGGGGGGAGGTGGGGAGGTGGGGATGGGGGTTCATGTCATGGGAGACAGGTACAAATGTATGGCTGACAGAAAACGCCCGCCAGGTCCGAACCTAAGTGTGAATGACTTTGTGTGGTTGTCTATCAGGAATAATCATAATAATCATAATCAAGTTGAAGACCCCTTACAGGAAGCTGGGACCTAGACTTATTGGCCCCTTTAGAATAACCATCGTCATTAACCCTGCAGCTTTTCGTTTTGAGTTACCTCAGGCTCTTAAAATTCATAATGTGTTCTACAGGTCTCTGCTCAAGAAGTATGTTGAACCTCTTGAGTTCTCTCCCCCGCCCCCAGTCATTGTTGAAAGTAATTTGGAGATCCAGATTTCAAGGATTGTTGATTCTCATCTTCAGCGTCGTTCCCTGGAGTACCTGGTAAACTGGTTTCAGCATGAGAGGTGAATGCCCCTGGACTGGTTAGTTCGTTCTATACCTCTCATCCTGAGAAACCAGGTCCTGAGTGTCCAGAGGCCACTCGTAGAAGGAGCGGTACTGTCATGGGTGCGTCAGGTGTGACAGACGGTCATTCTGGATCCAGATGTAGAAGATCTTTGTGTTAAACTCCAGTACCGTCTTGATTTTTGCATCTCTGTTATGGAGCGATATCCTTCTCCCTCTAGGACCCAATAGTAACCTCCACAATCTGCTGCTAATCACACACCTGTGCTGGAGGTTTAACCCATTCATGACCCTGGGTATTGTCGTTTTAGTTTTTCGCTCCCCTTCTTTCCAGAGCCAGAATTTTTTTTTATTTTTCCATCAATATGGCCTTCTGAGGGCTTATTTTTTGCGGGACGATTTCTACTTTTAAACGACATCATTGGTTTTAGCATGTCCTGTACTAGAAAACGGAAAAAAATTTGAAGTACGGTGAAATTGCAAAAAAGTGCAATCCCACACTGTTTTTTTTGTTTGGCTTTTTTGCTAGGCTCGCTAAATGCCAAAACTGAGCTGCCATTATGATTCTCCAGGTCATTACGAGTTCATAGACACCAAACATGTCTATGTTCTCTTTTATCTAAGTGGTGAAATAAAATTCCAAACTTTGCTTAAAAAAAAAAAAGCGCAATTTTCCGATACCTGTAGCGTCTCCATTTTTCGTGATCGGGGTCGGGTGAGGGCTTATTTTTTGGGCGCCGAGCTGACGTTTTTAATGAGACCACGATTGTGCAGATACGCTCTTTTGATCGCCCGTTATTGCATTTTATTGCAATGTTGCGGCAACCAAAAAAAGTAATTCTGGAGTTTCAATTTTTTTTTCTCACTACGCCGTTTAGTGATCAGGTTAATCCTTTTTTCATTGATAGCTCGGGCGATTCTGAACGCGGCAATACCAAATATGTGTATTTGATTATTTTTTAATTGTTTTATTGTGAATGGAGCGAAAGGGGGGTGATTTAAACTTTTATATTTTTATTTTTTCATATTTTTTAAAACTTTTTTTTTTTTTTTTTACTTTTGCCATGGTTCAATAGCCTTTATCGGAGGCTACAAGCTGGCACAACTCGATCGGCTCTGCTACATAGGAGCGAAGCATAGATCTCCCCTATGTAGCTGAATTACAGGCTTGCTATGAGCGGCGACAACAGGGTGGCGCTCAAAGCAAGGCAGCATCAACAACCATTGAGGTCTTCAACAGACCTCTGGTTGTCATGCAGACGTATCGCTGACCCCCCGATCACGTGACTGGGGTCGGGAAGCGCTGATTTCCGGCCCGATGGCTGGAAGCGGTAGTTATATGTCTCTATCAGTAGAATTTAACTAGTTAATAGCGGCGAGTGAATCGCGATTCCACCCGCCGCTATTGCGGGCACATGTCAGCTGTCACGATCCATGTTTGGATCTGTGGCAGATCTGGTTTCCCTCAGATTAAAACCTTTTTTCCTTTCAGGTCATCGTGGGTTAATGCAGTTTTTTTCCCTGGTGGCCGCTGGTGTTCTGCATTGCTGCTTGTTCTGCTGATGTGGGTGGTGACCACTCCCATCTTCCTGTGTAGCATTAGTGCAGCGGTGGGACCAGTGCTCTCACCTGCCAATTCCCTACATAGGGATTAGAGCAGGGCAAGTGAGGGACAAGGTATCCTGGTCGGCGACGGGTTGAAAGAACCCGTATAGGAACGGTAGTAAGATCAGGGCACAGCCTCAGGTGATTGCAGGAGGTGCCCATTCCCCGTTCCCTACCGACAGGGCTCACCGTTGTTAAAGTGTCCCCGGTGTACCCTTGTGTGTTTCACCGTTTTGTGACCGACCACCCGCCAGGTCGTGTCACACCAGGACAGTCACATCGTGACATCAGCTGTTTAAAACAGCTGACATGTCCCGACTTTGATGCGGGCTCACCAATGGAACCCTCATCAAAGCAGGGGATCTGACCTCGGACGTACTATCCCGTCCGAGGTCAAAAAGGGGATTAATACATTCAATTGCTGCAGCATGGTGCGGGTGTTAGCTCATACTTGTCTCAGTCTTGTTGGAAGCTCTAGCAGTTGTTTAGTGTCTTCCATGAGGACCCTTGGAGGATTGCTGGTGCCACGTAGTATATTGCCCAGCCACGTAGTATATTGCCCAGCCATGTAGTATATTGCCCAGCTACGTAGTATATTGCCCAGCCACGTAGTATATTGCCCAGCCACGTAGTATATTGCCCAGCTATGTAGTATATTGCCCAGCTACGTAGTATATTGCCCAGCCACGTAGTATATTGCCCAGCTACGTAGTATATTGCCCAGCCACGTGGTATATTGCCCAGCTATGTAGTATATTGCCCAGTCACGTAGTATATTGCCCAGCCACGTAGTATATTGCCCAGCCACGTAGTATATTGCCCAGTCACGTAGTATATTGCCCAGCTACGTACTATATTGCCCAGTCACGTAGTATATTGCCCAGCCACGTAGTATATTGCCCAGTCACATAGCATATTGCCCAGCCACGCAGTATATTGCCCAGTGACGTAGTATATTGCCCAGTCACGTAGTATATTGCCCAGTCACGTAGTATATTGCCCAGTCACAAAGTATATTGCCCTGACACGTAGTATATTGCACAACGACGGAGTATACAGCACAGAGCCACATAGTATATTGCCCAGTCACGTAGTATATTGCCCAGTCACGTAGTATATTGCCCAGTCACAAAGTATATTGCCCAGCCACGTAGTATATTGCCCAGTCACGTAGTATATTACCCAGTGACGTAGTATATTGCACAGCGACGGAGTATACAGCACAGAGCCACGTAGTATATTGCCCAGCCACGTAGTATATTGCCCAGTCACGTAGTATATTGCCCAGTTACAAAGTATATTGCCCAGCCACGTAATATATTGCCCAGTTACGTAGTATATTGCCCAGCCACGCAGTATATTGCCCAGTTACGTAGTATATTGCCCAGTCACATAGTATATTGCGCAGCCACATAATATATTGCCCAGTTACGTAGTATATTTCCCAGTCACGTAGTATATTGGCCAGTAACGTAGTATATTGCCCAGTGACGTAGTATATTGCACAGCGAAGTAGTATACAGCTGTTGTGAATTCTGTGGCAGAGCTCCCTCCTGTGGTCACAAGTGGTACTTCGGCTGATTCTGTCTATGAGCTTCCGTTGGTGGATGAGAGTGGTACTGCGGCTTCTGAGTTTCCTTCCTCAGGTGTTGTGGTGAAGTTGTTAGGTGCTGCTCTATTTAACTCCACCTAGTGCTTTGCTCCTGGCCTCCAGTCAATGTTCTAGCGTTGGTCTTGCTTCCTTCTGGATCGTTCCTGTGGCCTGTCTGCTCTTCATAAGCTAAGTTTTGCTTGTGTTATTTTTGTTTGCTATTTTTTCTGTCCAGCTTGCTTAATTGGTTTTTCTTGCTTGCTGGAAGCTCTGGGACGCAGAGGGAGCACCTCCGTACCGTTAGTCGGTGCGGAGGGTCTTTTTGCCCCTCTGCGTGGTTGTTTGTAGGGTTTTGTGTTGACCGCAAAGTTATCTTTCCTATCTTCGGTCTGTTCAGTAAGTTGGGCCTCACTTTGCTAAATCTATTTCATCTCTGCGTTTGTATTTTCATCTCTACTCACAGTCATTATATGTGGGGGGCTGCCTTTTCCTTTGGGGTATTTCTCTGACGCAAGGTAGGCTTATTTTTCTATCTTAGGCCTAGCTAGTTTCTCAGGCTGTGCCGAGTTGCATAGGGAGCGTTAGGCGCAATCCACGGCTGCCTCTAGTGTGGTTGGAGAGAATTAGGGATTGCGGTCAGCAGAGTTCCCACGTCTCAGAGCTCGTCCTATGTCTTTTGGTTATTATCAGGTCACTTTGTGTGCTCTGAACTTCAAGGTCCATTGTGGTTCTGAATTACCTAATCATAACAGTACTGGAGGCCCAAAGTACTAATGCTTCTCAATAGAGGGAAAAAAGAAGTTCTGAGACCATTTTTTTTTCTTTGCACTGTGTTTTGCCTTTTTTTTCCCCTAGACATTTGGGTGGTTCAGGACACAGGTGTAGTGATGGACATTAAAGGTCTGTCTTCATGTGTGGATCATCTCACTGCAAGAGTACAAAATATTCAAGACTTTGTAGTTCAGAATTCTATGTTAGAACCAAGAATTCCTATTCCTGATTTGTTTTCTGGAGATAGAGCTAAATTTCTGAGTTTCGAAAATAATTGTAAACTGTTTCTGGCTTTGAAACCTCGCTCCTCTGGTGACCCAGTTCAACAAGTTAGGATCATTATTTCTTTATTACGTGGCGACCCTCAAGACTGGGCATTTTCCCTTGCGCCAGGAGATCCTGCATTATGTAATATTGATGCGTTTTTCCTGGCGCTCGGATTGCTGTACGATGAACCTAATTCGGTGGATCAGGCAGAGAAAAATTTGCTGGCTCTGTGTCAGGGTCAGGATGAGATAGAGATTTATTGTCAGAAGTTTAGAAAGTGGTCCGTGCTCACTCAATGGAATGAAGGTGCGCTGGCAGCTATTTTCAGAAAGGGTCTCTCTGAAGCCCTTAAGGATGTCATGGTGGGATTTCCCATGCCTGCTGGTCTGAATGAATCTATGTCTTTGGCCATTCAGATCGGTCGACGCCTGCGTGAGCGTAAATCTGTGCACCATTTGGCGGTATTTTCCGAGCATAAACCTGAGCCTATGCAGTGCGATAGGACTTTGACCAGAGTTGAACGGCAAGAACACAGACGTCAGAATGGGCTATCTTTCTACTGTGGTGATTCCACTCATGCTATCTCCGATTGTCCTAAGCGCACTAAGCGGTTCGCTAGGTCTGCCACCATTGGTACGGTACAGTCAAAATTTCTTTTGTCCGTTACTTTGATTTGCTCTTTGTCATCTTATTCTGTCATGGCATTTGTGGATTCAGGCGCAGCCCTGAATTTGATGGACTTGGAGTATGCAAAGCGTTGTGGGTTTTTCTTGGAGCCCTTGCAGTGTCCTATTCCATTGAGAGGAATTGATGCTACGCCTTTGGCCAAGAATAAGCCTCAGTACTGGACCCAGCTGACCATGTGCATGGCTCCTGCACATCAGGAGGATATTCGCTTTCTGGTGTTGCATAATCTGCATGATGTGGTCGTGTTGGGGTTGCCATGGCTACAAGTCCATAACCCAGTATTAGATTGGAAATCAATGTCTGTGTCCAGCTGGGGTTGTCAGGGGGTACATGGTGATGTTACATTTCTGTCTATTTTGTCATCCACCCCTTCTGAGGTCCCAGAGTTCTTGTCTGATTACCGGGATGTATTTGATGAGCCCAAGTCCAATGCCCTACCTCCGCATAGGGATTGTGATTGTGCTATCGATTTGATTCCTGGTAGTAAGTTTCCTAAAGGTCGACTGTTTAATTTATCTGTACCTGAGCACGCCGCTATGCGGAGTTACGTGAAGGAGTCCTTGGAGAAAGGTCATATTCGCCCGTCATCGTCGCCATTGGGAGCGGGGTTCTTTTTTGTGGCCAAGAAGGATTGTTCGCTGAGACCTTGTATAGATTACCGCCTTCTAAATAAAATCAAGGTCAAATTTCAAGTACCCCTTGCCGCTACTATCTGATTTGTTTGCTCGGATCAAGGGGGCTAGTTGGTTCACCAAGATAGATCTTCGTGGTGCGTATAATCTTGTGCGTATTAAGCGGGGCGATGAATGGAAAACTGCATTTAATACGCCCGAGGGCCATTTTGAGTATCTAGTTATGCCTTTCGGACTTGCCAATGCTCCATCGGTGTTTCAGTCCTTTATGCATGACATCTTCCGAGAGTACCTGGATAAATTCCTGATTGTATACTTGGATGATATTTTGGTCTTCTCGGATGATTGGGAGTCTCATGTGAAGCAGGTCAGAATGGTGTTCCAGGTCCTGCGAGCTAATTCTTTGTTTGTGAAGGGATCAAAGTGTCTCTTTGGTGTGCAGAAGGTTTCATTTTTGGGGTTCATTTTTTTCCCCTTCTACTATCGAGATGGACCCTGTTAAGGTCCAGGCCATCTATGATTGGACTCAGCCGACATCTCTGAAGAGTCTGCAAAAGTTCCTGGGCTTTGCTCATTTTTATCGTCGCTTCATCTGTAATTTTTCTAGTATTGCTAAACCATTGACCGATTTGACCAAGAAGGGTGCTGATGTGGTCAATTGGTCTTCTGCTGCTGTGGAAGCTTTTCAAGAGTTAAAGCGTCGTTTTTCTTCTGCCCCTGTGTTGTGTCAACCAGATGTTTCCCTTCCGTTCCAGGTCGAGGTTGATGCTTCTGAAATTGGAGCGGGGGCTGTTTTGTCGCAGAGAAGTTCTGATTGCTCGGTGATGAAACCATGTGCCTTCTTTTCCAGGAAGTTTTCGCCTGCTGAGAGAAATTATGATGTTGGCAATCGAGAGTTGCTGGCCATGAAGTGGGCATTCGAGGAGTGGCGTCATTGGCTTGAAGGAGCTAAGCATCGCGTGGTGGTCTTGACTGATCACAAGAACTTGACTTATCTCGAGTCTGCCAAACGGTTGAATCCTAGACAGGCTCGTTGGTCGCTGTTTTTCTCCCGTTTTGACTTTGTGGTTTCGTACCTTCCGGGCTCTAAAAATGTGAAGGCGGATGCCCTGTCTACGAGTTTTGTGCCCGACTCTCCGGGTTTGTCTGAGCCGGCGGGTATTCTCAAAGAGGGAGTAATTTTGTCTGCCATCTCCCCTGATTTGCGGCGGGTGCTGCAAAAATTTCAGGCTAAGAAACCTGATCGTTGCCCAGCGGAGAAATTGTTTGTCCCTGATAGGTGGATGAATAAAGTTATCTCTGAGGTTCATTGTTCGGTGTTGGCTGGTCATCCTGGAATCTTTGGTACCAGAGATTTAGTGGCTAGATCCTTTTGGTGGCCGTCTCTGTCGCGGGATGTGCGTTCTTTTGTGCAGTCCTGTGGGATTTGTGCTCGGGCTAAGCCCTGCTGTTCTCGTGCCAGTGGGTTGCTTTTGCCCTTGCCGGTCCCGAAGAGGCCTTGGACACATATCTCTATGGATTTTATTTCGGATCTCCCCGTCTCTCAAAAAATGTCGGTCATTTGGGTGGTTTGTGATCGCTTCTCTAAAATGATCCATTTGGTACCCTTGTCTAAATTACCTTCCTCCTCTGATTTGGTGCCATTGTTCTTCCAGCATGTGGTTCGTTTACATGGCATTCCAGAGAACATCGTTTCTGACAGAGGTTCCCAGTTTGTTTCGAGGTTTTGGCGAGCTTTTTGTGCTAGGATGGGCATTGATTTGTCTTTTTCCTCGGCTTTCCATCCTCAGACTAATGGCCAGACCGAACGAACCAATCAGACCTTGGAAACATATCTGAGATGCTTTGTTTCTGCTGATCAGGATGATTGGGTGTCCTTCTTGCCTTTGGCTGAGTTCGCCCTTAATAATCGGGCCAGCTCGGCTACCTTGGTTTCGCCGTTTTTCTGCAACTCTGGGTTCCATCCTCGTTTCTCTTCAGGGCAGGTTGAGTCTTCGGACTGTCCTGGTGTGGATACGGTGGTGGACAGGTTACAGCAGATTTGGACTCATGTAGTGGACAATTTGACCTTGTCCCAGGAGAAGGCTCAACGTTTCGCTAATCGCAGACGCTGTGTGGGTCCCCGACTTCGTGTTGGGGATTTGGTTTGGTTGTCATCTCGTCATATTCCTATGAAGGTTTCCTCTCCTAAGTTTAAGCCTCGTTTCATTGATCCGTATAGGATTTCTGAGGTTCTTAATCCTGTGTCTTTTCGTTTGACCCTTCCAGATTCTTTTTCCATCCATAACGTATTCCATAGGTCATTGTTGCGGAGACACGTGGCACCTATGGTTCCATCTGTTGATCCTCCTGCCCCGGTTTTTGTGGAGGGGGAGTTGGAGTATATTGTGGAGAAGATTTTGGATTCTCTTGTTTCGAGACGGAAACTCCAGTATCTGGTTAAGTGGAAGGGTTATGGTCAGGAAGATAATTCCTGGGTCTTTGCCTCTGATGTCCATGCTGCCGATCTTGTTCGTGCCTTTCATATGGCTCATCCTGGTCGGCCTGGGGGCTCTGGTGAGGGTTAGGTGACCCCTCCTCAAGGAAGGGGTACTGTTGTGAATTCTGTGGCAGAGCTCCCTCCTGTGGTCACAAGTGGTACTTCGGCTGATTCTGTCTATGAGCTTCCGTTGGTGGATGAGAGTGGTACTGCGGCTTCTGAGTTTCCTTCCTCAGGTGTTGTGGTGAAGTCGTTAGGTGCTGCTCTATTTAACTCCACCTAGTGCTTTGCTCCTGGCCTCCAGTCAATGTTCTAGTGTTGGTCTTGCTGCCTTCTGGATCGTTCCTGTGGCCTGTCTGCTCTTCATAAGCTAAGTTTTGCTTGTGTTATTTTTGTTTGCTATTTTTTCTGTCCAGCTTGCTTAATTGGTTTTTCTTGCTTGCTGGAAGCTCTGGGACGCAGAGGGAGCACCTCCGTACCGTTAGTCGGTGCGGAGGGTCTTTTTGCCCCTCTGCGTGGTTGTTTGTAGGGTTTTGTGTTGACCGCAAAGTTATCTTTCCTATCTTCGGTCTGTTCAGTAAGTTGGGCCTCACTTTGCTAAATCTATTTCATCTCTGCGTTTGTATTTTCATCTCTACTCACAGTCATTATATGTGGGGGGCTGCCTTTTCCTTTGGGGTATTTCTCTGAGGCAAGGTAGGCTTATTTTTCTATCTTAGGCCTAGCTAGTTTCTCAGGCTGTGCCGAGTTGCATAGGGAGCGTTAGGCGCAATCCACGGCTGCCTCTAGTTTGGTTGGATAGGATTAGGGATTGCGGTCAGCAGAGTTCCCACGTCTCAGAGCTCGTCCTATGTCTTTTGGTTATTTTCAGGTCACTTTGTGTGCTCTGAACTTCAAGGTCCATTGTGGTTCTGAATTACCTAATCATAACATACAGCACAGAGCCACGTAGTATATTGGCCAGTCACGTAGTATATTGCCCAGCTACGTAGTATATTGCCCAGCCAGGTTTGTCACAGGTGAAAAAATAAAAAAATAAACATATACTCACCTTTCCGAAGGCCCCTTGTAGTCCACGGCAGCTTGAGGTCCCAGGGTTGGTGTCAGAGCGCATGACCTGTGATGATGTCACGGTCACATGACCGTGACGTCATGGCAGGTCCTTCTGCCATAACATCTTTGCCACTGGAAACTGCAGCGGAAGATGGCGGCCGGCGGGAGCGGGTCAGCGGACTATGGAGGGTGAGTATAGCAGGTTTATTTTATTTTTAACATTAAATTTTTTACTATTGATGCCGCATAGGCAGCGTCAGTAGTAAAAATTTGGGGACACACAGGGGTAATAGCGGCGGTAACGGAGTTCGTTACCCGTGGCATAACGCGATCCGTTACCGCCGGCATTAACCCTGTGTTAGCGGTGACCGGAGGGGAGTATGCGGGCGACAGGCACTGACTGCGGGGAGTAAGGAGCGGCCATTTTTTTCCGGACTGTGCCCGTCGCTGATTGGTCTCGGCAGCCATGACAGGCAGCTGCCGAGACCAATCAGCGAATGAATAACCGTGACAGAAGGACAGACAGACGGAAGTGACCCTTAGACAATTATATAGTAGACTAGATGCTGGCCCGATTCTAACGCATCGGGTATTCTAGAATATGCATGTCCACGTAGTATATTGCCCAGCCACGTAGTATATTGCCCAGCAACGTAGTATATTGCACAGCCCACGTAGTATATTGCCCAGCCACGAAGTATATTGCCCAGCCACGTAGTATATTGCCCAGCCACGTAGTATATTGCCCAGCTACGTAGTATATTGCCCATTCATGTAGTATATTGCCCAGCCACATAGTATATTGCAGAGTTACATAGTATATTATCCAGCCACGTAGTATATTGCCCAGCTACGTAGTATATTGCCCAGTCACGTAGTATATTGCCCAGTCACGTAGTATATTGCCCAGTCACATAGTATATTGCCCAGTCACATAGTATATTGCAGAGTTACGTAGTATATTACCCAGTCACGTAGTATATTGCCCAGCTACGTAGTATATTGTCCAGTCACGTAGTATATTGCCCAGTCACGTAGTATATTGCCCAGTCACATAGTATATTGCCCAGTCACATAGTATATTGCCCAGCTAAGTAGTATATTGCCCAGCCACATAGTATATTGCCCAGTCACGTAGTATATTGCCCAGTCACGTAGTATATTGCCCAATCACGTAGTATATTGCCCAGCCACGTAGTATGTTGCACAGCCCACGTAGTATATTGCCCAGCCACGTAGTATATTGCCCAACCACGTAGTATATTGACCAGTCACGTAGTATATTGCCCAGTCACTTAGTATATTGCCCAGCCACGTAGTATATTGCCCAGTGACGTAGTATATTGCCCAGCCTCGTAGTATATTGCCCAGTCACGTAGTATATTGCCCAGTCATGTAGTATATTGCCCAGTGACGTAGTATACAGCACAGAGCCACATAGTATATTGCCCAGTCACGTAGTATATTGCCCAGTCACGTAGTATATTGCCCAGCCACGTAGTATATTGCCCAGCCACGTAGTATATTGCCCAGTCACGTAGTATATTGCCCAGTCACGTAGTATATTGCCCAGTGACGTAGTATACAGCACAGAGCCACGTAGTATATTGCACAGCGACGTAGTATACAGCACAGAGCCACATAGTATATTGCCCAGCCACGCAGTATATTGCCCAGTCACGTAGTATATTGCCCAGCCACGTAGTATATTGCCCAGCCACGTAGTATGTTGCACAGCCCACGTAGTATATTGCCCAGCCACGTAGTATATTGCCCAACCACGTAGTATATTGCCCAGTCACGTAGCATATTGCCCAGTCACGTAGTATATTGCCCAGTCACGTAGTATATTGCCCAGCCACGTAGTATATTGCCCAGTCACATAGTATATTGCCCAGTCACGTAGTATACAGCACAGAGCCACGTAGTATATTGCACAGCGACGTAGTATACAGCACAGAGCCACATAGTATATTGCCCAGCCACGCAGTATATTGCCCAGTCACGTAGTATATTGCCCAGCCACGTAGTATATTGCCCAGCCACGTAGTATGTTTAACAGCCCACGTAGTATATTGCCCAGCCACGTAGTATATTGCCCAACCACGTAGTATATTGCCCAGTCACGTAGTATATTGCCCAGCCACTTAGTATATTGCCCAGTGACGTAGTATATTGCCCAGCCTCGTAGTATATTGCCCAGTCACGTAGTATATTGTCCAGCCTCGTAGTATATTGCCCAGTCACGTAGTATATTGCCCAGCCACGTAGTATATTGCCCAGTCACGTAGTATATTGCCCAGTCACGTAGTATATTGCCCAGCCATGTAGTATATTGCCCAGTCACGTAGTATATTGCCCAGTCACGTAGTATACAGCACAGAGCCACGTAGTATATTGCACAGCGACGTAGTATACAGCACAGAGCCACATAGTATATTGCCCAGCCACGTAGTATATTGGCCAGTCACGTAGTATATTGCCCAGCCACGTATATCACAGGTTAAAAAATAAAAAATAAACATATACTCACCTTCCGAGGGCCCCTTGAAGTTCGGTCACATGACCGTGACGTCATGGCAGGTCCTTCTTGCGCAGGCGCGCAGGACCTGTGATGACGTTGTGATCACATGACCGTGACGTAATGGCAGGTCCTTCTCCCATACCATCCTTGGCACCGGAACCTGCCGCTTGCATGGAGTGGTCACCGGAGCATCGCAAAAGGTGAGTATATAATGATTTTTTTTTTAAATTATTTTTAACATTAATACTGCCCCCTATGTACAAGAATATAACTATTATAATACTGCCCCCTATGTACAAGAATATAATTACTATAATACTGCCCCTATGTACAAGAATATAACTACTATAACCCCTTTCTGACATTAGACGTACTATCCCGTCGAGGTGGGGTGGGCCCGTATGACCACCGACGGGATAGTACGTCATATGCGATCGGCCGCGCCCACGGGGGGAGCGCGGCCGATCGCGGCCGGGTGTCAGCTGACTATCGCAGCTGACATCCGGCACTATGTGCCAGGAGCGGACACGGACACATTAACCCCCGGCACACTGCGATCAAACATGATCGCAGTGTGCCTGCGGTATAGGGAAGCATCGCGCAGGGAGGGGGCTCCCTGCGTGCTTCCCTGAGACCCCCGGAGCAACCCGATGTGATCGCGTTGCTCCGAGGGTCTCTTACCTCCTCCTCCCTGCAGCAGGCCCGGATCCAAAATGGTCGCTGCATCCGGGTCCTGCAGGGAGGTCGCTTCACAGCGCCTGCTCAGAGCCTGGAGCCTGGAGCTGTGCACGTCAGATTGCTGATCTGACACAGTACACAGCAAAGTGTCAGATCAGCGATCTTACACTATAACATGAAATCCCCCCCGGAGCAATGTTATAGTGTAAAAAAAAAATATTCACATGTGTAAAAAAAATTTAAAAAAAATTCCAAAGAAAAATTCCCCCCCCCAAAATATATATATTGTTCCTATAAATACATTTCTTTATCTAAATAAAAAAAAAACAATAAAAGTACACATATTTAGTATCACCGCGTCCGTAATGACCCAACCTATAAAACTGTCCCACTAGTAAACCCGTTCAGTGAACACCGTAAAAAAAAAAAAAAAAGGCAAAAAACGCTTTATTATCATACCGCCAAACAGAAAGTGGAATAACACGCGATCAAAAAGACGGATATAAATAACCATGGTACCGCTGAAAATGTCATCTTGTCCCGCAAAAAACCAGCCGACATACAGCGTCATCAAAGAAAAAAGAAAAAAGTTACAGCCCTCAGAATAAAGCGATGCAAAAATAATTATTTTTTTCTATAAAATAGTTTTTATCGTATAAAAGCGCCAAAACATAAAAATATGATATAAATGAGATATTGCTGTAATCGTACTGCCCCAAAGAATAAAACTGCTTTATCCATTTTACCAAACGCAGAACGGTATTAACGCCCCCCCAAAAGAAATTCATGAATAGCTGTTTTTTGGTCATTCTGCCTCACAAAAATCAGAATAAAAAGCGATAAAAAAAAGTCACGTGCCCGAAAATGTTACCAATAAAAACGTCAACTCGTCCCGCAAAAAAGAAGATCTCACATGACTATGTGGACCAAAATATGGAAAAATTATAGTTCTCAAAATGTGGTAACGCAAAAAAATATTTTTTGCAATAAAAAGCATCGTGTGTGACGGCTGCCAATCATAAAAACCCGCTATAAAAGTAAATTAAACCCCCTTCATCACCCCCTTAGTTAAGGAAAAATTTAAAAAATGTATTTATTTCCATTTTCCCGTCAGGGTTAGGGTTGGGGCTAGGGTTAGGGCTAGGGTTAGGGCTACAGTTAGGGTTAGGGCTACAGTTAGGGTTGCGGCTAAAGTTAGGGTTAGGGTTTGGATTACATTTACGGTTGGGGATAGGGTTGGGATTAGGGTTAGGGGTGTGTCTGGGTTAGAGGTGTGGTTAGGGTTACCATTGGGATTAGAGTTAGGGGTGTGTTTGGATTAGGGTTTCAGTTATAATTGGGGGGTTTCCACTGTTTAGGCACATCAGGGGCTCTCCAAATGTGACATGGCGTCCGATCTCAATTCCAGCCAATTCTGCGTTGAAAAAGTAAAACAGTGCTTCTTCCCTTCCGAGCTCTCCCATGCGCCCAAACGGTGGTTCCCCCCCACATATAGGGTATCAGCGTACTCAAGACAAATTGGACAACAACTTTTGAAGTCCAATTTCAACTGTTACCCTTGGTAAAATACAAAACTGGGGGCTAAAATATAATTTTTGTGGAAAAAAAAGATTTTTTATTTTCACGGCTCTGCGTTATAAACTGTAGTGAAACACTTGAGGGTTCAAAGCTCTCACAACACATCTAGATGAGTTTCTTAGGGGGTCTACTTTCCAAATTGGTGTCACTTGTGGGGGGTTTCAATGTTTAGGTACATTAGGGGCTCTTTGCATTGAAAAGTCAAACGGCGCTCCTTCCCTTCCGAGCTCTCCCATGCGCCCAAACAGTGGTTAACTCACACATATGGGATATCAGCGTACTCAAGACAAATTAGACAACAACTTTTGGGGTCCAGTGTCTTTTCTTATCCTTGGAAAAATAAATATTGGGGGCAAAAAGATCATTTTTGTGAAAAAATATGATTTGTTATTTTTACGGCTCTGCATTATAAACTTCTGTGAATCACTTAATGGGTCAAAGTGCTCAACACACATCTAGATAAGTTCCTTAGGGGGTATACTTTCCAAAATGGTGTCACTTGTGGGGGGTTTCAATGTTTAGGCACATCAGTGGCTCTCCAAATGCAACATGGCGTCTCATCTCAATTCCAGTCAATTTTGCATTGAAAAGTCAAATGGCGCTCCTTCGCTTCTGAGCTCTGCCATGCGCCCAAACAGTGGTTTACCCCCACATATGGGGTATCGGCATACTCAGGACAAATTGTACAACAACTTTTGGGGTCCATTTTCTCCTGTTACCCTTGGTAAAATAGAACAAATTGGAGCTGAAGAAAATTTTTTGTGAAAAAAAGTTAAATGTTCATTTTTATTTAAACATTCCAAAAATTCCTGTGAAACACCAGAAGGGTTAATAAACTCATTGATTGTGGTTTTGCGCACCTTGAGGGGTGCAGTTTTTAGAATGGTGTCACACTTGGTTATTTTCTATCATATAGACCCCTCAAAATGACTTCAAATGAGATGAGGTCCCTAAAAAATGGTGTTGTAAAAATGAGAAATTGCTGGTCAAATAATAACCCTTAACTCCCTAACAAAAAAAACATTTTGGTTCCAAAATTGTGCTGATGTAAAGAAGACATGTGGGAAATGTTACTTATTAAGTATTTTGTGTGACATATCTCTGTGATTTAATTGCATAAAAATTCAAAGTTGGAAAATTGTAAAATTTTCAACATTTTTGCCAAATTTCCATTTTTTTCACAAATAAACGCAGGTAATATAAAAGAAATGTTACAACTATCATGAAGTACAATATGTTACGAGAAAATAATGTCAGAATCACCAGGATCCGTTGAAGCGTTCCAGAGTTATAACCACATAAAGGGACAGTGGTCAGAATTGTAAAAATTGGCCTGGTCATTAACGTGCAAACCACCCTTGGGGGTAAAGGGGTTAATACTGCTCCTATGTACAAGAATATAACTACTACAATACTGCCCCCTATGTACAAGAACATAACTACTATAATACTGCCCCTATGTACAAGAACATAACTACTATAATACTGCTCCTATGTACAAGAACATAACTACTATAATACTGCTCCTATGTACAAGAATATAACTACTGTAATACTGCCCCCTATGTACAAGAATATAACTACTATAATACTGCTCCTATGTACAAGAACATAACTACTATAATACTGCCCCTATGTACAAGAATATAACTACTATAATACTGCCCCTATGTACAAGAATATAACTACTATAATACTGCTCCTATGTACAAGAATATAACTACTATAATACTGCCCCTATGTACAAGAATGTAACTACTATAATACTGCCCCTATGTAAAAGAATAAAACTACTATAACAGTGCACTTATGTTCAACAATATACTATAATACTGCTCCCTATGTGCAAGAATATAACTACTATAATACTGCCCCTATGTACATGAATATAACTACTATAACACTGCTCCTATGTACAAGAATATAACTACTATAATACTGCTCCTATGTACAAGACTATAACTACTATAGTACTGCTCCTATGTACAAGAATATAACTAGTATAATACTGCCCCTACCTACAAGATTATAACTACTATAATACTGCTCCCTATGTACAAGAATATAACTACTATAATACTGCCCCTATGTACATGAATATAACTACTATAATACTGCTCCCTATGTACAAGAATATAACTACTATAATACTGCTCCTATGTACAAGAATATATCTACTATAATACTGCCCCTATGTACATGAATATAACTACTATAATACTGCCCCTATGTACAAGAATATAAATACTATAATACTGCTCCTATGTACAAGAATATATCTACTATAATACTGCCCCCTATGTACAGGAATATAACTACTATAATACTGCCCCTATGTACAATAATATACTGTATCTATTATAATACTGCCCCCTATGTACAAGAATGTAACTACTATAATACTGCCCCTATGTACAAGAGTATAACTACTATAATACTGCCCCCTGTGTACAAGAATATAACTAATATAATACTGCTCCTATGTACAAGAATATAGCTACTATAATACTGCCCCTATGTGCAAAATATAACAACTTGCTTCATTATTTTTCACATCATGTCTCATGTAATAGTGACTATCATGTGATAGTAGTAACAGTATCCTCCATAATATGCACATGATAGAATTACATATAATGCTGATATAATGGTGTCATTCACAGAATGAGACATCACTGATCGCCATATAATGACTATTTTTTTGTGCATTTTGGAACACGCTAAACCAATGTGCTTGTTTTTTTTCCTTTCACCAAAATTTTAGGAAAAGTGTGAGATTTAGTTTATTTTCTTCCTGACAGGAATTATCATAATTTCCCCAAAGTTCTTGAAGACCCCGTTTTAAATACAGTCGCTAAGAAGCTGAACCGCTCTCCTGCGCAGGTGGCCCTGAGATATGTGTTACAGAGGGGATGTGTCGTCTTGGCAAAAAGCTTCAGCCCTGAGAGGATCAAGGAAAACTTCCAGGTAAATGAAGAAATTTAAAATTTCAATAATTTCCTTCCTCTTAAAAATAATCTATATTTTTTATTACTTATCACTTAAAGGTTTGTGACTTTGACTTGAGTGATGAAGACATGAAATCTCTAGATGAAGTCAATAAAGACATGCGTTACATGACTACCGATTCGTAAGAACCTTCTAGTTTCCAAGAACATATCTATTATTATTATTCAGTCCGCAATTAATGCGGCCCGAACCGCTGCACGCACAGACTCCAGTTAATTTTTTTTTTTACATTCACTTTTATTTATTAATATTTTTACAATTTTATTTTAATGTACTTGTATTTATTATCTTTTATTTTATGACCTTACTTTCCTTTTATCTTCTATTTTTTTGTTTTAGCTGGAAAGAAAGTCCTAAGTATCCATATGACGATGAGTTTTAAGAACATTGGCCAATTTCTCTGGATTCATCCTTATAACCCCGGTGTCTTATTATCTTAGTCTAGCAAATTCCCATCTACAGAAAATAAACTATCTATCATATTGATTCTGACTGCTGCAGCGCTTATTATGGCTCAGATTTGAAATTATAGCACATAGATACATTTTAACATAGAATGAAAAATTCTAAGGCTGAGTACAGATCCTGCAATAACACAGCAAAAGCTCTTTATGTTTTAAGTCAAAAGTAAAACATTCTTCTTTATCTTGGAATAAAATAAATTTTGTGTCCAATTTAATTTGAAAGTGTCATCTCTTGAAAAGATTTGCTAATACCCAGCTAACCAATCAAAAACTAATTATGTATTTCAATACCTTTAATCTTAAAATTCTGTTTCAGTTTCATTGTTTTCAGTCTTTCATATGGCTGTCAAATAGCTGAGAATATGTAGCGGCATCTGTGGTCGTGCCCATAGCGGTCCCTTAGCTTTTAATTAAATATTCTTAAATTTATATGAATGTATGTGTTATTATTTTAGTTTAAAATACTATTTTCTGCTGTTTTCCACCATGTAAGTTTCAGTTTTACTGTTCTTGCTTTAAATATGATATATGAAGCGAAACAAATAAAATAAAACATCATCATCATCATCAGTATCAAGATATTATGACATGAGAGTGTCCCCAAGGTCAGCTTTGTAACAGTGCATACAATAGTCCTTCAATTCTGATCAGTACAATCTCTCACATGTTTCTTCTGTTTACTATTTTTTAGTATTTCTGGTTGATAAAATAGCCAACTGTAGAATTTACCAGTGCGGAATATAACCCCTTTCCATAATACTACGCCCACATCGAACTCCCTCTTTTTTAAGTGGGCTCTGGCAGTGAGCCCACATCTTTCCTGCCACATGTCAGTTGTTTTGAATAGCTGACATGTGCCCGGAACATCCGCGGGTGGAATCATGATCCACCCGCGGCTATTAACCCGTTCAATTCTGCTGTCAAATGCTGACAGTGGCATTTAACATGCATTCCCAGGAATCGCATTGAAAATCTGCCCATCGGTGGCCAAAAGTGAAAAAAAAGTTTTTAAAAATATTTAAAAAAATAGAAGTTCAAATCACCCCCCTTTCGCTTCATTTAAAATAAAACAATAAAAAAATCCAGCATACATATATTTGGTATTGCCACATTCAGAATCATCTGAACTATCAATAAATTAGGATTAACCTGATCGCTAAACGGCGTAATGAGAAAAAAATCAAAATGCCAGAATTGCGTTTTTTTGGTCGCCACGACATTGCATTCAAATGTGATAACTGGCTATCAAACGATCGTATCTGCACCAACATGGTATCATTAAAAACGTCAGCTCAGTGCGCAAAAAAACAGGTTGTCACCTAACCCGAGATCATGAAAAATAGAGAAGCTAAGGGTATCAGAAAATCGCACAATTTTTTTTTTTTTTTTAACAAAGCCTGTAATTGTTTTTCATTACATAGCTAAAAAAGAACCTAGACATGTTTGGTATCTAAGAACTCGTAATGACCCGGAAAATCATAATAGCAGGTCAGTTTTAGCATATAGTGAACCTTGTAAAAAAAGCAAAACAAAAAACAAGTGTGGGATTGCATTTTTTTTGCAATTTCACCGCACTTTGAATTTTTTTCCCCGTTTTCCAGGACACAATATGTTAAAACCAATGATGTTGTTCAAAAGTACAACTCCAGTAAAAAAACAAGCCCTCACATGGCCATATTGACGGAAAAATAAAAAGTTACGCTCTGGGAAGGAGGGGAGCGAAAAACGAAAACGCAAAACCAAAAGTACCTCCGTCATGAAGGGGTTAAAGTATACGTCAAATTTTTCAAAATGATCCGATATTTAAATTGTAAATTTTCTTCATGTCTTTTAGTAAGTTCTTAAATTCCACACTACTGGCTGCAATTATTTCCTTCCTGTAAAATATAAGCTCCTTGCATTGTGTTTTGATGTCATGAGATCGTAAGGACAGTAAAGCACAACAGGCTCCCAGGTGTATCTGCATGTTCCCATAAACCGTATCACCCTCACACTTTTCCTGTTAAGTGCCTGTATTTCGATGTCAGTGGTTTCACCCCATGGACAATGTCATATGGCTGTATGGCAGCTACAATTATTCACATGCAATGTGGCTGCAATATAATATATACAGATTTCTCAAAAAAAGAAAAGGGAAAACTAAAATACCGCATCCTAGATATCACTAAAAAACAATTTCAGTTGCAAACCTTTGTTTAGTACATAGTGGAACACGTTGAGAACAATAAAACATAAAAATGATCAATGTAAATAAAAAGTAATATCCCATGAAGGTCTGTATTTGGAATGGTACACAAAATCAAAGCGGAGAATCAAATTACAGGCTTCAGTGGAAAAGCCTCAGGACAAGGAAATGATGCTCAGTAGTGTGTGTGGCCTCCACGTGCCGGTATGACCTCTCCACAATGCCTGGGCATGCTCTTGATAAGGCGGAATATATTCTCCTGAGGGATGATCTTTTGATTAAATTAGTTGTCTAAGGAGGTTTTGGTACACCATAGATGGTTCTTTTTGTGTAATAAATAAGTACCGTAATTAACTACACAAGACTCACTGTTAAGGTACCTTCACACATAACGATATTGTTAACGATATCGTTGCTTTTTGTGACGTAGCAACGATATCGTTAAGGAAATCGTTCTGTGTGACAGCGACCAACGATCAGGCCCCTGCTGGGAGATTGTTGGTCGCTGAATAAAGTCCAGAACTTTATTTCGTCGCTGGACTCCTGCTGACATCGCTGGATCGGCGTGTGTGACACCGATCCAGCGATGTCTTCACTGGTAACCAGGGTAAACATCGGGTAACTAAGCGCAGGGCCGCGCTTAGTAACCCGATGTTTACCCTGGTTACCATCCTAAAAGTAAAAAACAAACAAACAGTACATACTTACCTACAGCCGTCTGTCCTCCAGCGCTGTGCTCTGCACTCCTCCTGTACTGGCTGTGAGCGTCGGTCAGCCGGAAAGCAGAGCGGTGACGTCACCGCTCTGCTTTCCGGCCGCTGTGCTCACAGCCAGTACAGGAGGAGTGCAGAGCACAGCGCTGGAGGACAGACGGCTGTAGGTAAGTATGTACTGTTTGTTTGTTTTTTACTTTTAGGATGGTAACCAGGGTAAACATCGGGTTACTAAGCGCGGCCATGCGCTTAGTTACCCGATGTTTACCCTGGTTACCGGCATCGTTGGTCGCTGGAGAGCGGTCTGTGTGACAGCTCTCCAGCGACCAAACAGCGACGCTGCAGCGATCCGGATCGTTGTCAGTATCGCTGCAGCGTCGCTTAATGTGAAGGGGCCTTTAGTCTGTCTGTCTGCTATTTCATCTTTCCTTTCTGCTCGCTTTCTAAAACCGAACATGGACAAAACAAAATTCATCATCTTTCCCCCACCTCACTCCACCCCTCCTATCCATCAATGCCAATGGCTGCTCACTTTCCCTGGTTCCGCACGCTCGGTGCCTCGGGGTGATCCTCAACTCTGCCCTCTCTTTCAAGCCAGATATCCAAGTCATTGCTTCCTTCTGCCAATTCCAACTCAAAAACATTTCCCGGATCCGTGCATTCCTTGACCATGAAACCACAAAAACACTAGTACGTGCCCTTTTCATCTCCTACCTCGACTACTAAAACCTCTAACTCTCTGGTCTCCCCTCTAGAACTTTGGCACCACTCCAATCCATCCTAAACTCTGCTGCACGACTAATCCACCTGTCTCCCCGTTATTCCCCAGCCTCTCCTCTCTGCCAGGCCCTTCATTGGTTTCCTATTGTCCAGAGTCTCCAGTTCAAAACCCTAACTATGACATACAAAGCCATCCACAACCTGTCTCCTCCATACATCTGTGACATGGTCTCCCTACTTACCTACACGCAACCTTTGATCCTCTCATGATCTCCTTCTCTACTCCCCTCTCATCTCTTCCTCCCAAAACCGCATACAAGATTTCTCCTGTGCTTCCTGCATACTCTGGAACTCTGTTATGACCTGGTGGTCAGGACAATAATGGACCTGGAGGTTAAGAGCACACGGAATGACCTGATAGTTACTGATAATAAAGGACGAGCTCTGGGACGTGGGAACTCTGCTGACCGCAATCCCTAATCCTATCAAACACACTAGAAATAGCCGTGGATTGCGCCTAACGCTCCCTATGCAACTCGGCACAGCCTAAGGAACTAGCTAGCCCTGAAGATAGAAAAATAAAGCCTACCTTGCCTCAGAGAAATTCCCCAAAGGAAAAGGCAGCCCCCCACATATAATGACTGTGAGTAAAGATGAAAATACAAACACAGAGATGAAATAGATTTAGCAAAGTGAGGCCCGACTTACTGAACAGACCGAGGATAGGAAAGGTTACTTTGCGGTCAGCACAAAAACCTACAAAAAGACCACGCAGAGGGCGCAAAAAGACCCTCCGCACCGACTCACGGTGCGAGGCGCTCCCTCTGCGTCCCAGAGCTTCCAGCAAGCAAGACAACAATAAAAATAGCAAGCTGGACAGAAAAATAGCAAACCATAGAAATACAAGTTGGAACTTAGCTTCTGCTGGGAAGACAGGTCACAAGAACGATCCAGGAGTGAACTAGACCAATACTGGAACATTGACAGGTGGCATGGAGCAAAGATCTAAGTGGAGTTAAATAGAGCAGCCAGCTAACGAATTAACCTCGTCACCTGTGGAAGGAAACTCAGAAACACCCACCAGAGGAAGTCCATGGACAGAACCAGCCGAAGTACCATTCATGACCACAGGAGGGAGCCCGACAACAGAATTCACAACAGAACTCTCTACCCCAACACAT
This sequence comes from Ranitomeya imitator, assembly GCF_032444005.1. NCBI lineage: Eukaryota > Metazoa > Chordata > Amphibia > Anura > Dendrobatidae > Ranitomeya > Ranitomeya imitator. The sequence goes on along the minus strand of NC_091285.1, from coordinate 14,960,873 downwards.
CAGACTCTCGCCTACCATAGAAACCTTCAAAAAGAACCTGAAGACCCACCTCTTCTGACAAGCCTACAACGTACAGCGATCCTCTGTCTGCTGAACCGCCGCATGACCAACTGGACCCTCTCCTAGTGTATCCTCACACATCCCCTGTAGACTGTGAGCCCTCGCGGTCAGGGTCCTCCCTCCTTAGGTACCTGTTAGTGCCTTGTTTTTTGCTCATGTTTATTGTACTTGTCTATATTTGCACCGTTCACATGTAAAGTGCCATGGAATAAATGGCGCTATAAAAATGTATAATAATAATTGTAGACAAGGAATAAACTCATTAACATAAAGAACTACACATAGAAAGTAGGAGAACCTACAGAGTATATATGCCCATTAAAAAAATATTTTTATTATAGGAATTTAAGATATACATGAAATTAGAAATCTAAAAAACGGATGCTACTAGATGCACATGCAGGGGAACATAGGCAAATGGCGGAGGTGAAAAAACAACATAAGCATGCAAAATGTAGTATAGATATAAGATAATCTCCAGGACGAAGCTGGAATCCCATGGTTAGTATCTTATATCTATACTATATTATGCATGCTTATGTTGTTTCTATGTGTAGATAGTAAATATTAGTCCAGTCTGATCGACATCTGGGATCATGAATATTAACCCCTTAATCCCATATGACGTACTATCTCATCAAGGTGACCTGGGACTTAATCCCCAGTGACGGGATAGTACGTCATACACGATCCCCCTCGCTCACGGGGGGAGCGCGGCCGATCGCGGCCGGGTGTCAGCTGACTGTCGCAGCTGACATCTGGCACTATGTGCCGCTCCCGGCACATTAACCCCCGGCACACTGTGATCAAACATGATTGCAGTGTGCCGGCGGTATAGGGATGCATCGCGCAGGGAGGGGGCTTCCCTGAGACGATCGGTACAAGGCGATGTGCTCACCTTGTACCGAGCGTCTCCTCCCTGCAGGCCTCGGATCCAAAATGGCCACGGGGCTACTTCCGGGTCCTGCAGGGAGTACTTCCTGGTCCAGAGCAGGCGCCTGTAAGCAAGGAGCAGGGCACGCCAGATCGCTGATCTGACACAGTGCTCTGCAAAGTGTCAGATCAGCGATCTGTCACTATACAGCAGTGTTCCCCAACTCCGGTCCTCAAGAGCCACCAACAGGTCATGATTTCAGGATTTCCTTAGTATTGCACAGGTGATAATTGCATCACCTGCACAGGCAATAAATCCATCACCTGTGCAATACTAAGGAAATCCTGAAAACATGACCTGTTGGTGGCTCTTCAGGACTGGAGTTGGGGAACACTGCTATACAGTGATGTTCCCCCTGGGATAAAGTAAAAAAGGAAAAAAAAATATTTTTTTTTAGATGTGTAAAAAAAAAACCTAAATAAAGAAAAAAAAATATTGTTCCCATAAATACATTTCTTTATCTAAATAAAAAAAACAAATAAATAAACATATTTAGTATCGCAGCATCCGTAACGACCCGACCTATAAATCTGTCCCACTAGTTAACCCCTTCAGTGAACACCGTAAAGAAAAAAAAAAAAAACGAGGCAAAAAACAACGCTTTATTATCATACCGCCAAACAAAAAGTGGAATAACACACGATCAAAAAGACGGATATAAATAACCATAGTACCGCTGAAAACCTCATCTTGTCCCGCAAAAAACGAGCTGCCATACAGCATCATCAGCAAAAAAATAAAAAAGTTACAGTCCTCAGAATAAAGCGATGCAAAAATAATTATTTCTTCAATAAAATAGTTTTTATCGTACAAAAGCGCCAAAACATAAAAAAATTATATAAATGAGGTATCGCTGTAAACGTACTGACCCGAAGAATTAAACTCCTTTATCCATTTTACTAAACGCAGAACGGTATAAACGCCTTCCCCCTAGAAAAAAAAATCATGAATAGCTGGTTTTTGGTCATTCTGCCTCACAAAAATCAGAATAAAAAGCGATCAAAAAATGTCACATGCCCGAAAATGTTATCAATAAAAACGTCAACTCGTCCCGCAAACAAACAAGACCTCACATGACTCTGTGGACCAAAATATGGAAAAATTATAGGTCTCAAAATGTGGTAACGCAAAATATATTTTTTGCAATAAAAAGCGTCTTTTAGTGTGTCACACACTGCCAATCATAAAAATCAGCTAAAAAACCAGCTATAAAAGTAAATCAAACCCCCATTCATCACCACCTTAGTTAGGGAAACATTAAAAAATTTAAAAAATGTATTTATTTCCATTTTCCCATTAGGGTTAGGGCTAGGGTTAGGGCTAGGGTTAGGGCTAGGGTTAAGGTTAGGGTTGCGGTTAGGGCTAGGGTTAGGGTTGGGGTTAGGGCTAGGGTTGGGGTTAGGATTAGGGTTGGGGCTAGGGTTGGGGTTAGGGTTGGGGCTAGGGTTGAGGCTAGGGTTAGGGTTGGGGCTAAAGTTAGGGTTAGGGTTGGGGCTAAAGTTAGGGTTGGGGCTAAAGTTAGGGTTGGGGCTAAAGTTAGGGTTAGGGTTACATTTACGGTTGGGATTAGGGTTAGAGGTGTGTCAGGGTTAGGGGTGTGGTGTTATGGCTGGTAATTCAGTACCACAAAGGACATAGAGGTCAGTGCACATACAGTGACCTGGCAATAACCTAAAAAATAAGAACGAGCTCTGAGACGTGGGAACTCTGTTGACCGCAATCCCTAATCCTCTCCAACACAACTAGAGGCAGCCGTGGATTGCGCCTAACGCTACCTATGCAACTCGGCACGGCCTGAGAAACTAGCTAGCCTGAAGATGGAAAATAAGCCTACCTTGCCTCAGAGAAATACCCCAAAGGAAAAGGCAGCCCCCACATATAATGACTGTGAGTTAAGATGAAAAGACAAACGTAGAGATGAAATAGATTTAGCAAAGTGAGGCCCAACTTCCTGAACAGAGCGAGGATAGAAAAGGCAACTTTGCGGTCAACACAAAACCCTACAAAATCCACGCAAAGGGGGCAAAAAGACCCTCCGTACCGAACTAACGGCACAGAGGTACATCCTCTGCGTCCCAGAGCTTCCAGCTAGCAGAAAAAACAAATTGACAAGCTGGAATAGAAAAAACAGCAAACAAATAGCAAAGAGGAACTTAGCTATGCAGATAAGCAGGCCACAGGAACACTCCAGGAGGAAACAGGTCCAACACTAGAACATTGACTGGAAGCAAGGATCCAAGCACCAGGTGGAGTTAAATAGGGTAGCACCTAATGACTTCACCATATCACCTGAGGAAGGAAACTCAGAAGCCGCAGTACCACTTTTCTCCACCAACGGAAGATCACAGAGAGAATCAGCCGAAGTACCACTTGTGACCACAAGAGGGAGCTCTGCCACAGAATTCACAACAGTGTGGTTAGGGTTAGGGGTGTGTTGGGGTTAGGGTTTCAGTTAGAATTGGGGTTTTTTACTGTTTAGGCACATCAGGGCTCTCCAAACGCGACATGGCGTCCGATCTCAAAGCCAATTCTGCGTTGAAAAAGTAAAACAGTGGTCCTTCCTTTCCGAGCTCTCCTGTGCGCCCAAACAGGGGTTTACCACAACATATGGGGTATCAGCATACTCAGGACAAATTGGACAACAACTATTTGGGTCCAATTTCTCTGGTTACCCTTGGGAAAATAAAAATTTGGGGGTCTAAAAAAACATTTTTGTGGGAAAAAAAATAATTTTTATTTTCACGACTCTGTGTTATAAACTGTAGTGAAACACTTGGGGGTTCAAAGCTGTCAAAACACATCAAGATAAGTTCCTTAGGGGGTCTACTTTCCAAAATGGTGAAACTTCTGGGGGGTTTCTACTGTTTAGGTGCATCAGGGGCTCTGCAAATGCAACGTGACACCTGCAGACCAATCCATCTAAGTCTGCATTCCAAATGGCGCTCCTTCCCTTCCGAGCTCTGCCATGCGCCCAAACGGTGGTTCTTCCCCACATATGGGGTGTCAGCTTACTCAGGACGAACTGGATAACAATGTTTGGGGTCGAATTTCTCCTGTTACCCTTGGGAAAATCCCAAACTGGGGACTAAAATATAATTTTTGTGAAAAAAAAATAATTTTTATTTCCACGGCTCTGCATTATAAACTGTAGTGAAACACTTGGGGGTTCAAAGCTGTCAAAACACAGCTAGATAAGTTCCTTAGGGGGTCTACTTTCCAAAATGGTGTCACTTGGGGGGGGGATTTCAATGTTTAGGCCCATCAGGGGCTCTCCAAATGTGACATGGTGTTCCATCTCAATTCCAGTCAATTTTGCATTGAAAAGTCAAATGGCGCTCCTTCCCTTCCAAGCTCTGCCATGTGCCCAAACAGTGGTTCACCCCCACATGTGGGGTATCGGCATACTCAGAACAAATGGCACAACAACTATTGGGGTCCAATTTCTTCTCTTACCCATGGGAAAATAAAACATTGGGGGCGAAAAGATCATATTTGTGAAAAAATATGATTTTTTATTTTTACGGCTCTGCATTATAAACTTCTGTGAAGCACTTGGTGGGTTAAAGTGCTCATCACACATCTAGATACATTCCTTAGGGGGTCTACTTTCCAAAATGGTGTCAATTGTGTGGGGTTTCAATGTTTAGGCACATCAGGGGCTCTCCAAACGCAACATGGCGTCCCATCTCAATTCCAGTCAATTTTGCATTGAAAAGTCAAACGGCGCTCCTTCCCTTCCGAGCTCTGCCGTGCGCACAAACAGTGGTTTACCCCCACATGTGGGGTATCGGCATACTCAGAACAAATGGCACAACAACTTTTGAGGTCCAATTTCTTCTCTTACCCTTGGGAAAATAAAAAATTGGGGGCGAAAAGATAATACTTGTGAAAAAATATGATTTTTTATTTTTACGGCTCTGCATTATAAACTTCTGTGAAGCACTTGGTGGATTAAAGTGCTCACCACACATCTAAATAAGTTCCTTAGGGGGTCTACTTTCCAAAATGGTGTCACTTGTGGGGGGTTCAAAGTTTAGGCACATCAGGGGCTCTCCAATCGCAACATGGCGTCCTATCTCAATTCCAGTCAATATTGCTTTGAATAGTCAAACGGCGCTCCTTCCCTTCCGAGCTCTGCCATGCGCCCAAACAGTGGTTTACCCCCACATGTGGGGTATCAGCGTACTCAGAACAAATGGCACAACAACTTTTGGGGTCCAGTTTCTTCTCTTACCCTTGGGAAAATAAAACAAATTGGAGCTGAAGTAAATTTTTTGTGAAAAAAGTTAAATGTTAATTTTTTTTAAAACATTCCAAAAATTCCTGTAAAACACCTGAAGGGTTAATAAACTTCTGGAATGTGATTTTGAGCACCTTGAGGGGTGCAGTTTTTAGAATGGTGTCACACTTTGTTATTTTCTATAATATAGACCCCTCAAAATGACTTCAAATGTGATGTGGTCCCTAAAAAATATTGGTGTTGTAAAAATGAGAAATTGCTGGTCAACTTTTAAACCTTATAACTCCCTAACAAAAAATATTTTTGGTTCCAAAATTGTGCTGATGTAAAGTAGACATGTGGGAAATGTTACTTATTAATTATTTTACATGACATATCTCTGTGATTTAAAGGCATAAAAACTCAAAGATAGAAAATTGAGAAATTTTCAAAATTTTCACCAAATTTCCATTTTTTTCACAAATAAACGCAAGTTATATCGAAGAAATTTTACCACTATCATGAAGTACAATATGTCACGAGAAAACAAAGTCAGAATCGCCAAGATCCGTGGAAGTGTTCCAGAGTTAAAACCTCATAAAGGGACAGTGGTCAGAATTGTAAAAATTGGCCCGGTCATTAACGTGCAAACCACCCTTGGGGCTTAAGGGGTTAATATCAACACTCACTATTGTAGATGTTTGATCCAGTCTGATTGACTCTCGCGGTTATGAATGTTGATCCTGTCTGATCCCACACTAGGGATTACAAATATTGAATCAGTCTGATCGACAGTCTGGATCATGGTTATTATGATCAACACTCAGAATTTCTGGATGACGATTTGTTGTGATTGACACTTGGCATCTGTTAGGACTGGCGGAATGCACCAAATAATAATATTAGAGAATATGAGGTGCGTTCGCTGGGGTCCACCGTGCAGAGATGGCACCTGCTGCTGAGTAATGGCGGATGGACGCTTGCTCACTTGTGGGTTAGACCTCACCCAGTGTGAATGGTAGCGAACACTGTTGCTTCAGAGTCGCTTTAAATACGCTGCGCCCTGTTAGCAGTCACAGGGTGCAGCTGGAAGACACTAGTGGGATCGCTAAGAATCACCCCCACTAAACTGGTGATTGGACTCGCTCTGACCCTCGGTGGCTTTTGAGCCCGCGCCTGAGGACGCCCCGAGTCAGATGCTGAGTCCAAGCGGGAATTCCCACCCTACACTGATAATATAGGTGAATTTAATGAAAATGTAGAATCCCTGTGGGTGGAGATAAGGAGAGGGGGAAAAAATAATAAATTACTGATAGGGGTTTGTTATAAATCTCCAAAAATAATGGAAGCAATGGAGAATATCCTCGTAAAGCAAATAGATGAAGCTGCGACTCAAGGAGAAGTCATTATTATGGGGGACTTCAACTACCCTGAAATAGATTGGGGAACAGAAACCTGCAGTTCCAGCAAAGGTAATCGGTTTTTGACAACTATGAGAGACAATTACCTTTCACAACTGGTTCAGGACCCAACAAGAAGGGGGGCACTGCTAGACCTAATATTAACCAACAGGCCAGACCGCATAGCAAATATAAGAGTTGGGGGTTACTTGGGAAATAGCGATCACAAAATAGTAAGTTTTCATGTATCCTTTAAAAAGATGTGTAATAGAGGGGTTACAAGGACACTCAACTTCAGGAGGGCAAATTTCCAACGGATGAGAGAGGATCTTGGTGCAATTAACTGGGACGATATCCTGAGACACAAAAATACACAAAGAAAATGGGAGACGTTTATTAGCATCCTGGATAGGACCTGTGCACAGTATATACCGTATGGGAATAAACATACTAGAAATAGGAGGAAACCAATATGGCTAAATAGAGCTGTAAGGTGTGCAATAAGTGACAAAAAGAAAGCATTTAGAGAATTAAAGGAAGTAGGTAATGAGGAGGCATTAAATAAATACAGAAAATTAAATAAATTCTGTAAAAAGCAAATCAAGGCAGCAAAGATTGAGACAGAGAGACTCATTGCCAGAGAGAGTAAAAATAATCCCAAAATATTCTTTAACTACATAAATAGTAAGAAACTAAAAAATGATAGTGTTGGCCCCCTTAAAAATAGTCTGGGTGAAATGGTGGATGAGGATGAGGAAAAAGCCAATATGCTAAATGACTTTTTTCATCAGTATTTACACAAGAAAATCCCATGGCAGACAAAATGACTAGTGATAAAAATTCCCCATTAAATGTCACCTGCTTAACCCAGCAGGAAGTGCGGCGGCGTCTAAAAATCACTAAAATTGACAAATCTCCAGGCCCGGATGGGATACACCCTCGAGTACTGCAGGAATTAAGTACAGTCATTGATAGACCATTATTTTTAATCTTTAAAGACTCCATAATAACAGGGTCTGTACCACAGGACTGGCGTATAGCAAATGTGGTGCCAATATTCAAAAAGGGAACAAAAACTGAACTCGGAAATTATAGGCCAGTAAGCTTAACATCTACTGTGGGTAAAATCCTGGAGGGCATTCTAAGGGACGCTATACTGGAGTATCTGAAGAGGAATAACCTCATGACCCAGTATCAGCACGGGTTTACTAGGGACCGTTCCTGTCAGACTAATTTGATCAGTTTCTATGAAGAGGTAAGTTCCGGATTGGACCAAGGGAACCCAGTGGATGTAGTGTATATGGACTTTTCAAAAGCTTTTGATACGGTGCCACACAAAAGGTTGATACATAAAATGAGAATAATGGGGATAGGGGAAAATATGTGTAAGTGGGTTGAGAGCTGGCTCAGGGATAGAAAACAAAGGGTGGTTATTAATGGAGCACACTCGGACTGGGTAGCGGTTAGCAGTGGGGTACCACAGGGGTCAGTTTTGGGCCCTCTTCTTTTTAACATATTTATTAATGACCTTGTAGGGGGCATTCAGAGTAGAATTTCAATATTTGCAGATGACACTAAACTCTGCAGGGTAATCAATACAGAGGAGGACAATTTTATATTACAGGATGATTTATGTAAACTAGAAGCTTGGGCTGATAAATGGCAAATGAGCTTTAATGGGGATAAATGTAAGGTCATGCACTTGGGTAGAAGTAATAAGATGTATAACTATGTGCTTAATTCTAGAACTCTGGGCAAAACCGTCAATGAAAAAGAACTGGGTGTATGGGTGGATGACAAACTTAAATTCAGTGGCCAGTGTCAGGCAGCTGCTACAAAGGCAAATAAAATAATGGGATGCATTAAAAGAGGCATAGATGCTCATGAGGAGAACATAATTTTACCTCTATACAAGTCACTTGTTCGACCACACTTAGAATACTGTGCACAGTTCTGGTCTCCGGTGTATAAGAAAGACATAGCTGAACTAGAGCGGGTGCAGAGAAGAGCGACCAAGGTTATTAGAGGACTGGGGGGTCTGCAATACCAAGATAGGTTATTACACTTGGGGCTATTTAGTTTGGAAAAACGAAGACTAAGGGGTGATCTTATTTTAATGTATAAATATATGAGGGGGCAGTACAAAGACCTTTCTGATGATCTTTTTAATCATAGACCTGAAACAGGGACAAGGGGGCATCCTCTACGTTTGGAGGAAAAAAGGTGTAAGCATAATAACAGACGCGGATTCTTTACTGTAAGAGCAGTGAGACTATGGAACTCTCTGCCGTATGATGTTGTAATGAGTGATTCATTACTTAAATTTAAGAAGGGACAGGATACATTTCTGGAAAAGTATAATGTTACAGGGTATATACACTAGATTCCTTGATAGGGCGTTGATCCAGGGAACTAGTCTGATTGCCGTATGTGGAGTCGGGAAGGAATTTTTTTCCCCAAGGTGGAGCTTACTCTTTGCCACATGGTTTTTTTTTGCCTTCCTCTGGATCAACATGTTAGGGCATGTTAGGTTAGGCTATGGGTTGAACTAGATGGACTTAAAGTCTTCCTTCAACCTTAATAACTATGTACACTGACCGGCTGTCAGGAAAGCGCACTGATTACCCTCAGTGCCATACAGGCGTGCACTGCGAATAGAAGCAGAAACGTGTTCTAAGTGTGCAGGTAGCACTGTCGGGTGCTAGGTAGCTTTCACCATTCGCGAGCAGTCATCATCACTAGGAATGGGAATGATTAAGGAGCTTTCATCCATCGACAGACATTCATCTACACACACACGATATCAATTTTATACTAGCGCATTGCTGTTCGGCCATGCAAGCCTTTTATAGCTGTAGCTCTCAAGGACCTTCCTAATGGTCCAATAGGAGCTGCTACAGGACCTGAGCGTGTGACCCCTGACCTCCAATGAGAGGTCGTCCTGTGGGCATGCTCAGTATGGGAAAAGCAGGGATTAGTCCCTGAAAGGCCTGCATGCCGCTGATCAGTGCTGGCTACAAAGGCAGAGCCTGGAAAGGCAGCAGTAACCAAGCGCACAGTATCTGCCTGAGCCAGACGCTGGCACCGACGTCTCCACTGCGGCTGGAGGAGAATGGGAGACTGCAGCGGACACGGTTCGAGATTCCCCCTGTGCAGCGGCAGGAACTCGACTACTAACAGGGATCATTAACGTTTGTCCTTTATGATCTACACTTGTGATCCTGGTTGGTGATCCGGTCTGATTGACACTCTGGATCATGTTGTTCCAGTTTGATGCTTATGTGGGATCAGGAGGAAACTTTTCCCCTTTAAAGGCAGATTCTCTCATGCTTTATGTTTTGTTTTTTTTTCTTATTTACAGTACTTCTTATTAAACAATCAGGAAGACACATCCTTCAGCAGTTTTCCCGTGACATCTCCCTTCAATTTTCCCATCACATGTGTTTATGTAGCTACTAAGCAATGCAGAATCCCTGCCGAATAGGCGTCCGCCTTCACTAACCTATAGGACGGGCTGTACGGTTGGGGAAGGGCTAGACAAAATACAGGCAGCACCTTGTGCACTGTGAGACACTGGGACACATTACACCATGGCTCTGAAGCCGGACTCCTACGTGGTGCTGAACGATGGGAATAAAATGCCGGTGATCGGATTTGGCACCTATGCCCCGGAAACGGTGAGTGCATCAGATATAAAATACTGCACTGAATCCAAAGCAAAGCGGCATTACTGCTGGCCTCTCGCCACCTCGATGTTCCCCCATTTGAGACACTGTGCCATCACTCCGTGTTTCATTTACCCCATAGGGAAACAATGAGATTTATAAAAATTGCATCTTATTAGGCTAAGTACACCAAAGAACTGTCCGGTGAGAGCACCAAGGTCGCCATTGACGCTGGATACCGCCACATCGACTGCGCCTTTTCATACGGGAATGAGGTCCAGATCGGCCAAGCCATTAGATCAAAGATTGCGGATGGGACTGTGAAGAGGGAAGACATTTTTTACACTGGGAAGGTGACCAATCAAAATATTCTTTTCACTTTAACATGGCCACTAGGTGGCGATGACGAGCTGTTACAGGTTTTTAATTTATTCTGCAGCTTTCAGGTAATAACCACACTCCAGAGAGGGTCCGACTGGGGCTGGAGAAATCTCTGAAGGATCTGCAGCTGGATTACATGGATCTCTTCCTGATCCACCACCCTGTGGAGTTTAAGGTTTGTAGATATATGTGTGTGGGATCGGCCGTGGCTCCCAATCAGATCAGAGCAGAAGACATTATAGGTGAACTCTATTTTTTCCCTCCAGCCCGGAGATGATCTCTATCCCACAGACGAAAATGGGAAATTGGTTTTTCATAACACAGATATCCGAGAAACATGGAAGGTAAAATATATGAAAGATTATTGGTGACTGTGGGGAGAATGATTTCTCCTCCACCATACGGGGTAAGATTCCCATTTTCGGATGGAGCATCTCTCTAATTATCTTACCATAACCTCTAGGCTATGGAAGCGTGCAGAGACGCCGGCCTCGTCCGATCCATCGGAGTCTCTAATTTTAACCGCCGGCAACTGGAGCTGATTCTCAACATGCCAGGACTCAAGTACAAACCAGTGTGCAACCAGGTACATATCACCGACCAGTAAGGATCAATCACACATAATATCCTAAAAAATTAGAAAAAGTGCCAATCTTCCTTACAGGTTGTGCGGTATTGCAATACCAGATATAACCCATAGACAGTTGTGGCGCTGTTTCTGGAAAACAAGAAGCCATGTTGCTTTAATATTTTGCCATCAATATGTTGTTTACAGTGAAATGTTCTTTAAATAAGTCATATTATCCGCACTGTTATATATAGTAATGAGCCATTATATCTCTGCACAGGTGGAATGTCACATATTCCTCAATCAGAGCAAATTACTGGAGTTCTGCAAATCTCATGATATCGTGCTGGTCGGATTCAGTGTACTGGGAACCAGCAGACCAAAGGGATGGTAAGAACAAGGATATTGGTACAAGAATATAACTACTATAATACTGCCCCCTATGTAAAATAATATATCTACCATACTACTGCCACCTATATACAAGAATATATCTACAATAATACTGCTCCTATGTACAAGAATATAACTACTACTAGATGGTGGCCCGATTCTAACGCATCAGGTATTCTAGAATATGCATGTCCATGTAGTATATTGCCCAGCCACGTAGTATATTGCCCAGCCACGTAGTATATTGCCCAGCCACGTAGTATATTGCCCAGCCACGTAGTATATTGCCCAGCCACGTAGTATATTGCCCAGGTACGTAGTATATTGCCCAGCCACGTAGTATATTGCCCAGCCACATAGAATATTGCCCAGCCACGTAGTATATTGCCCAGCCACGTAGTATATTGCCCAGGTACGTAGTATATTGCCCAGCCACGTAGTATATTGTCCAGCCACGTAGTATATTGCCCAGCCACGTAGTATATTGCCCAGGTACGTAGTATATTGCCCAGCCACGTAGTATATTGCCCAGGTACGTAGTATATTGCCCAGCCACATAGAATATTGCCCAGCCACGTAGTATATTGCCCAGCCACGTAGTATATTGCACAGTCACGTAGTATATTGCCCAGCCACGTAGTATATTGTCCAGCCACGTAGTATATTGCCCAGCCACGTAGTATATTGCCCAGGTACGTAGTATATTGCCCAGCCACGTAGTATATTGCCCAGGTACGTAGTATATTGCCCAGTCACGTAGTATATTGCCCAGCCACATAGAATATTGCCCAGCCACGTAGTATATTGCCCAGCCACGTAGTATATTGCACAGTCACGTAGTATATTGCCCAGCCACGTAGTATATTGCCCAGCCACGTAGTATATTGCCCAGCCACGTAGTATATTGCCCACCCATGTAGTATATAACCCAGCCACGTAGTATATTGCCCAGTCAGGTAGTATACTGCCCAGTCAGGTAGTATATTGCCCAGCCACGTAGTATATTGCCCAGCCACGTAGTATATTGCCCAGTCACATAGTATATTGCCCAGCCACGTAGTATATTGGCCAGTCACATAGTATATTGCCCAGCCACGTAGTATATTGCCCAGTCACATAGTATATTTCCCAGCCACGTAGTATATTGCCCAGTCACGTAGCATATTGCCCAGCCACGTAGTATATTGCCCAGGTACGTAGTATATTGCCCAGCCACATAGTATATTGCCCAGCCACGTAGTATATTGCCCAGTCACGTAGTATATTGCCCAGCCACGTAGTATATTGCCCAGCCACGTAGTATATTGCCCAGTCACGTAGTATATTGCCCAGTCACGTAGTATATTGCCCAGCCACGTAGTATATTGCCCAGCCACATAGTATATTGCCCAGCCACGTAGTATATTGCCCAGTCACGTAGTATATTGCCCAGTCACGTAGTATATTGCCCAGCCACGTAGTATATTGCCCAGGTACGTAGTATATTGCCCAGCCACATAGTATATTGCCCAGCCACGTATTATATTGCCCAGCCACGTAGTATATTGTCCAGCCACATAGAATATTGCCCAGCCACGTAGTATATTGCCCAGCCACGTAGTATATTGCACAGTCATGTAGTATATTGCCCAGCCACGTAGTATATTGCCCACCCACGTAGTATATAACCCAGCCACGTAGTATATTGCCCAGCCACGTAGTATATTGCCCAGTCACATAGTATATTGCCCAGCCACGTAGTATATTGCCCAGGAACGTAGTATATTGCCCAGCCACGTAGTATATTGCCCAACCACGTAGTATGTTGCCCAGTCATGTAGCATATTGCCCAGTCATGTAGTATATTGCCCAGCCACGTAGTATATTGCCCAGGAACGTAGTATATTGCCCAGCCACGTAGTATATTGCCCAGTCATGTAGCATATTGCCCAGTCATGTAGTATATTGCCCAGCCACGTAGTATATTGCCCAGGCACGTAGTATATTGGCCAGCAACGTAGTATATTGCCCAACCACGTAGTATATTGCCCAGCCACGTAGTATGTTGCCCAGCCACGTAGTATATTGCCCAGTCACGTAGTATATTGCCCAGCCACATAGTATGTTGCCCAGGCACGTAGCATATTGCCCAGCCACGTAGTATATTGCCCAGTCAAGTAGTATATTGCCCAGCCACGTAGTATATTTCCCAGCCACGTAGTATATTGCCCACGCACGTAGTATATTGCCCAGCCACGTAGTATATTGCCCAGCCACGTAGTATATTGCCCAGTCAAGTAGTATATTGCCCAGCCACGAAGTATATTGCCCAGCCACGTAGTATGTTGCCCAGCCACGTAGTATATTGCCCAGCCACGTAGTATATTGCCCAGGCACATAGTATATTGCCCAGCCACGTAGTATATTGCCCAGGCACATAGTATATTGCCCAGCCACGTAGTATATTGCCCAGCCACGTAGTATATTGCCCAGCCACGTAGTATATTGCCCAGGCACATAGTATATTGCCCAGCCACGTAGTATATTGCCCAGCCACGTAGTATATTGCCCAGCCACGTAGTATATTGCCCAGGCACGTAGTATATTGCCCACCCACGTAGTATATTGCACAGCGATGTAGTATACAGCACAGAGCCATGTAGTATACAGACTTAAAATAAAAAATAAACATATACTCACCTTCCGAAGGCCCCTTGAAGTCATGGCCCTGTGTGCGGTGCACGTGGCAGCTTCCGGTCCCAGGGTTGGTATCAGCGCAGGACCTGTGATGACGTCGCGGTCACATGACCGTGACATCATGGCAGGTCCTTCTTGGATAGTATCTTTGGCACCGGAACCTGCCGCTTGGACTGCCGAGGACAGGACGACACGTCGGAGGGTGAGAATAACGTTTTTTTGTTATTATTATAATTATTTGTAACATTAGATCTTTTTACTATTGATGCTGCATACGCAGCATCAATAGTAAAAAGTTGGTCGCACAGGGTTAATAGATACGTTAATGGAGTGCGTTACACCGCGGTCCATAAACACTGGTATTAACCCTGTGTGAGCGCTCAGCGCTGACTGCAGGGCAGTAAAGCAGCGGCCATTTCGCTGCCAGACTATCGCCGTCGCTGATTGGTCATGGCCGTTTTGCCACGACCAATCAGCGACTTGGATTTCCATGACAGACAGAGGCCGCGACCAATGAATATCTGTGACAGACGGACAGAAAGACAGACGGAAGTGACCCTTAGACAATTATATAGTAGATAATACTGCCACTATGCACAAGAACATAACTACCATAATACTGCCCCTATGTACAAGAATATAATTACTGTAATACAGCTCCTCATGAATACGAATATAACTATTAAAATACTGCCCCCTATGTATAAAAATATAGCTACTATAAGAATGCTCCTATGTACAAGAAAATAACTACTATAAAACTGCCCCCTATGTGCAAGAATATAACTACTATAATACTGCCCCTTATGTGCAAGAATATAACTACTATAATACTGCTCCTATGTACAAGAATATAACTACTATAATACTGCCCCCTATGTACGAGAATATAACTACTATAATACTGCCCCTTATGTGCAAGAATATAACTACTATAATACTGCCCCTTATGTGCAAGAATATAACTACTATAATACTGCCCCTATGTACAAGAATATAACTACTATAATACTGTCCCCTATGTACGAGAATATAACTACTATAATACTGCCCCCTATGTGCAAGAATATAACTACTATAATACTGCCCCCTATGTGCATGAATATAGCTACTATAATACTGCTCCTATGTATAAGAATATATCTACTATAATACTGCTCCTATGTACAAGAATATAACTATAATACTGCCCCTATGTACAAGAATATAACTACTATAATACTGCC
The DNA here is from genome assembly GCF_032444005.1 of Ranitomeya imitator. Lineage (NCBI taxonomy): Eukaryota > Metazoa > Chordata > Amphibia > Anura > Dendrobatidae > Ranitomeya > Ranitomeya imitator. The sequence goes on along the minus strand of NC_091285.1, from coordinate 14,945,351 downwards.
CCTATGTACAAGAATATAACTACTATAATACTACCGCTATGTACAAGAATATAACTACTATAATACTGCCCCTATATACAAGAATATAACTACTATAATACTGCCCCTATGTACAAAAATATAACTACTATAATACTGCCCCCTATGTGCAAGAATATAACTACTATAATACTGCTCCTATGTACAAGAATATAACTACTATAATACTACTCCCTATGTACAAGAATATAACTACTATAATACTGCCCCCTATGTGCAAGAATATAGCTACTATAATACTGCCCCCTATGTATAAGAATATAACTACTCAGGGCCGTATTTGCCACTAGGCACTTGAGGGCACGTGCCTAGGGCGGGGCAATGTGAGGGGGCGGCACCTGAGCAAGTTTTAAAAATTTTTTTTTTTTTTTTTTTTTAAGGTTCGGAGGTCACCCCGCCCACCCACCTACCTCAGCCACGGCTGCTGCGGGGGGAGGGGGTCTCGGGCACAGGGCCGCCCGCTATCCGGGCATTACTTGTTAGTGTGCATCTGGCATCCAGAAATGGGTGCTGTACTTTTAAGCAGCAGGCAGGCCCAAGTGCATCATGGTCCTGACGCCGGTCATGTGACATGCTGCGCGCTCTTCTGAATGTAGGCGCACTGGAGCAGACTGCAGAGCTGAGCAGCATGCCATGCTTGTGGGAGAAGATACCGAAGTCGGCGGTGAGCAGGGAGAGGAGGCGGGCAGTGTGAGAGGAATCAGCAGAGAGGAGTGAGGTGAGAGAGGAGACGGGAGTCTGCTGATGTGTGTGAGGAGACGGAGGCTGCTAAGGGGAGAGGAGAGGCTGGTGAGGGGAGGCTGCTAAGGGGAGGGTATGAGAGGCTGGAGAGGAGATGAGAGGGGATGCTGCTAAGGGGAGAGGAGAGGCTGGTGAGGGGAGGATATGAGTGGCTGCTGAGGAGATGATAGGCTGGAGAGGGGAGGCTGCTAAGGGGAGAGGAGAGGCTGGAGAGGGGAGGCTGCTAAGGGGAGAGGCTGGAGAGGGGAGGCTGCTAAGGGGAGGGGGGAGGCTGCTAAGGGGAGGGGAGAGGCTGGTAAGGGGAGGCTGCTAAGGGGAGGATATGAGTGGCTGCTGAGGAGAGGAGAGGCTGGAGAGGGGAGGCTGCTAAGGGGAGAGGAGAGGCTGGTAAGGGGAGGCTGCTAAGGGGAGGATATGAGTGGCTGCTGAGGAGAGGAGATGAGAGGCTGGAGAGGGGAGGCTCCTAAGGGTAGAGGAGAGGCTGGTGAGGGGAGGCTGCTAAGGGGAGGATATGAGTGGCTGCTGAGGAGAGGAGATGAGAGGCTGGAGAGGGGAGGCTGCTAAGGGGAGAGGAGAGGCTGGTGAGGGGAGGCTGCTAAGGGGGGATATGAGAGGCTGGAGAGGAGATGAGAGGGGAGGCTGCTAAGGGGAGAGGAGAGGCTGGTGAGGGGAGGCTGCTAAGGGGAGGATATGAGAGGCTGGAGAGTAGATGAGAGGGGAGGCTGCTAAGGGGAGAGGGGAGGCTGCTAAGGGGAGGATATGAGAGGCTGGAGAGGAGATGAGAGGGGAGGCTGCTAAGGGGAGAGGAGAGGCTGGTGAGGGGAGGATATGAGTGGCTGCTGAGGAGATGATAGGCTGGAGAGGGGAGGCTGCTAAGGGGAGAGGAGAGGCTGGAGAGGGGAGGCTGCTAAGGGGAGGGGAGAGGCTGGTGAGGGGAGGCTGCTAAGTGGAGGATATGAGTGGCTGCTGAGGAGAGGAGAGGCTGGAGAGGGGAGGCTGGAGAGGGGAGAGGAGAGGCTGGTAAGGGGAGGCTGCTAAGGGGAGGATATGAGTGGCTGCTGAGGAGAGGAGATGAGAGGCTGGAGAGGAGAGGCTGGTGAGGGGAGGCTGCTAAGGGGAGGATATGAGTGGCTGCTGAGGAGAGGAGATGAGAGGCTGGTGAGGGGAGGCTGCTAAGGGGAGAGGAGAGGCTGGTGAGGGGAGGCTGCTAAGGGGGGTATGAGAGGCTGGAGAGGAGATGAGAGGGGAGGCTGCTAAGGGGAGAGGAGAGGCTGGTGAGGGGAGGCTGCTAAGGGGAGGATATGAGAGGCTGGAGAGGAGATGAGAGGGGAGGCTGCTAAGCTGACCTTTCATTCACCCCCTACATCCGATCACTGGCTCGCTCTTCTTACCTGCATCTCAAAAACATTTCTAGAATTCGCCCTTTTCTTACTTTCGACTCTGCAAAAACTCTGACTGTTTCACTTATTCATTCTCGTCTGGACTATTGTAACTCTCTACTAATCGGTCTCCCTCTTGCAAAACTCTCCCCGCTCCAATCTGTCCTGAATGCTGCAGCCAGGATCATATTCCTCACCAACCGTTACACCGATGCCTCTACCTTGTGCCAGTCATTACACTGGCTACCCATCCACTCCAGAATCCAGTACAAAACTACTACCCTCATCCACAAAGCACTCCATGGCTCAGCACCACCCTACATCTCCTCCCTGGTATCAGTCTACCACCCTACCCGTGCCCTCCGCTCCGCTAATGACCTCAGGTTAGCATCCTCAATAATCAGAACCTCCCACTCCCGTCTCCAAGACTTTACACGTGCTGCGCCGATTCTTTGGAATGCACTACCTAGGTTAATACGATTAATCCCCAATCCCCACAGTTTTAAGCGTGCCCTAAAAACTCATTTGTTCAGACTGGCCTACCGCCTCAATGCATTAACCTAACGATCCCTGTGTGGCCTATTTATAATAATAAAAAAAAAAAAAAAAAAGGTTCCTCGCATCATGTTCTCATACACTTTATGCAGTATTAGCCCTCTGTGTCTGTACTGCTACATACTGGTTCATGCAGCCTTACATGAACACCTGAGCCTTACACTATAGCTGGTCCGAATAACTAAAGCAATTGTTACCATCCACCTCTCGTGTCTCCCCTTTTCCTCATAGTTTGTAAGCTTGCGAGCAGGGCCCTCACTCCTCCTGGTATCTGTTTTGAACTGTATTTCTGTTATGCTGTAATGTCTATTGTCTGTACAAGTCCCCTCTATAATTTGTAAAGCGCTGCGGAATATGTTGGCGCTATATAAATAAAAATTATTATTATTATTATTAAGGGGAGAGGGGAGGCTGCTAAGGGGAGGATATGAGAGGCTGGAGAGGAGATGAGAGGGGAGGCTGCTAAGGGGAGAGGAGAGGCTGGTGAGGGGAGGATATGAGTGGCTGCTGAGGAGATGATAGGCTGGAGAGGGGAAGCTGCTAAGGGGAGAGGAGAGGCTGGAGAGGGGAGGCTGCTAAGGGGAGGGGAGAGGCTGGGGAGGGGAGGCTGCTAAGTGGAGGATATGAGTGGCTGCTGAGGAGAGGCTGGAGAGGGGAGGCTGCTAAGGGGAGAGGAGAGGCTGGTAAGGGGAGGCTGCTAAGGGGAGGATATGAGTAGCTGCTGAGGAGAGGAGATGAGAGGCTGGAGAGGGGAGGCTGCTAAGGGGATAGGAGAGGCTGGTGAGGGGAGGCTGCTAAGGGGAGGATATGAGTGGCTGCTGAGGAGAGGAGATGAGAGGCTGGAGAGGGGAGGCTGCTAAGGGGAGAGGAGAGGCTGGTGAGGGGAGGCTGCTAAGGGGGGATATGAGAGGCTGGAGAGGAGATGAGAGGGGAGGCTGCTAAGGGGAGAGGGGAGGCTGGTGAGGGGAGGCTGCTAAGGGGAGGATATGAGAGGCTGGAGAGGAGATGAGAGGGGAGGCTGCTAAGGGGAGAGGGGAGGCTGCTAAGGGGAGGATATGAGAGGCTGGAGAGGAGATGAGAGGGCAGGCTGCTAAGGGGAGAGGAGAGGCTGGTGAGGGGAGGCTGCTAAGGGGAGGATATGAGGCTGGAGAGGAGATGAGAGGGGAGGCTGCTAAGGGGAGGATATGAGAGGCTGGAGAGGAGATGAGAGGGGAGGCTGCTAAGGGGAGAGGAGAGGCTGGTGAGGGGAGGCTGCTAAGGGGGATATGAGAGGCTGGAGAGGAGATGAGAGGGGAGGCTGCTAAGGGGAGAGGAGAGGCTGGTGAGGGGAGGCTGCTAAGGGGAGGATATGAGAGGCTGGAGAGGAGATGAGAGGGGAGGCTGCTAAGGGGAGAGGGGAGGCTGCTAAGGGGAGGATATGAGAGGCTGGAGAGGAGATGAGAGGGGAGGCTGCTAAGGGGAGAGGAGAGGCTGGTGAGGGGAGGATATGAGTGGCTGCTGAGGAGATGATAGGCTGGAGAGGGTAGGCTGCTAAGGGGAGAGGAGAGGCTGGAGAGGGGAGGCTGCTAAGGGGAGGGGAGAGGCTGGTGAGGGGAGGCTGCTAAGTGGAGGATATGAGTGGCTGCTGAGGAGAGGAGAGGCTGGAGAGGGGAGGCTGGAGAGGGGAGAGGAGAGGATGGTAAGGGGAGGCTGCTAAGGGGAGGATATGAGTGGCTGCTGAGGAGAGGAGATGAGAGGCTGGAGAGGGGAGGCTGCTAAGGGGATAGGAGAGGCTGGTGAGGGGAGGCTGCTAAGGGGAGGATATGAGTGGCTGCTGAGGAGAGGAGATGAGAGGCTGGAGAGGGGAGGCTGCTAAGGGGAGAGGAGAGGCTGGTGAGGGGAGGCTGCTAAGGGGGATATGAGAGGCTGGAGAGGAGATGAGGGGAGGCTGCTAAGGGGAGAGGAGAGGCTGGTGAGGGGAGGCTGCTAAGGGGAGGATATGAGAGGCTGGAGAGATGAGAGGGGAGGCTGCTAAGGGGAGAGGGGAGGCTGCTAAGGGGAGGATATGAGAGGCTGGAGAGGAGATGAGAGGGGAGGCTGCTAAGAGGAGAGGAGAGGCTGGTGAGGGGAGGCTATGAGTGGCTGCTGAGGAGATGATAGGCTGGAGAGGGGAAGCTGCTAAGGGGAGAGGAGAGGCTGGAGAGGGGAGGCTGCTAAGGGGAGGGGAGAGGCTGGTGAGGGGAGGCTGCTAAGTGGAGGATGTGAGTGGCTGCTGAGGAGAGGAGAGGCTGGAGAGGGGAGGCTGCTAAGGGGAGAGGAGAGGCTGGTAAGGGGAGGCTGCTAAGGGGAGGATATGAGTGGCTGCTGAGGAGAGGAGATGAGAGGCTGGAGAGGGGAGGCTGCTAAGGGGATAAGAGAGGCTGGTGAGGGGAGGCTGCTAAGGGGAGGATATGAGTGGCTGCTGAGGAGAGGAGATGAGAGGCTGGAGAGGGGAGGCTGCTAAGGGGAGAGGAGAGGCTGGTGAGGGGAGGCTGCTAAGGGGGGGATATGAGAGGCTGGAGAGGAGATGAGAGGGGAGGCTGCTAAGGGGAGAGGGGAGGCTGGTGAGGGGAGGCTGCTAAGGGGAGGATATGAGAGGCTGGAGAGGAGATGAGAGGGGAGGCTGCTAAGGGGAGAGGGGAGGCTGCTAAGGGGAGGATATGAGAGGCTGGAGAGGAAATGAGAGGGCAGGCTGCTAAGGGGAGAGGAGAGGCTGGTGAGGGGAGGCTGCTAAGGGGAGGATATGAGAGGCTGGAGAGGAGATGAGAGGGGAGGCTGCTAAGGGGAGGATATGAGAGGCTGGAGAGGAGATGAGAGGGGAGGCTGCTAAGGGGAGAGGAGAGGCTGGTGAGGGGAGGCTGCTAAGGGGGGATATGAGAGGCTGGAGAGGAGATGAGAGGGGAGGCTGCTAAGGGGAGAGGAGAGGCTGGTGAGGGGAGGCTGCTAAGGGGAGGATATGAGAGGCTGGTGAGGAGATGAGAGGGGAGGCTGCTGCTGAGGAGATGAGAGGGTGGTGAGGAGATGGGAGGCTGGTGAGGAGATGGGAGGCTGCTGAGGAGATGAGGGGGGATGCTGAGGAGAGGGGATGCTGAGGAGGGAGGCTGCTGAGGAGAGGGGAGGCTGCTGAGGAGAGGGGAGGCTGCTGAGAGGAGAGGCTGGTGAGGAGAGGGGAGGCTGGAGAGGAGAGGCTGGTGAGGAGAGGGGAGGCTTTTGAGGAGAGGAGAGGCTGCTGGTGAGAGGGGAGGCTGGTGAGAGGGAAGGCTGGTGAGGAGAGAAGAAGGGAGGCTGGTGAGGAGAGGGGAGGCTGGTGAGGAGAGGGGAGGCTGGTGAGGAGATGAGAGGCTGGTGAGGAGATGGGAGGCTGGTGAGAAGATGGGAGGCTGTTGAGGAGAGGAGAGGCTGCTGGTGAGGAGAGGGGAGGCTGGTGAGAGGGAAGGCTGGTGAGGAGAGAAGGGAGGCTGGTGAGGAGAGGGGACGCTGGTGAGGAGAGGAGAGGCTGGTGAGGAGAGGAGAGGCTGGTGATGGGAGGAGATGGGAGGCTGGTGAGGAGATGAGAGGGGAGGCTGCTGAGGAGATGAGAGGGGAGGCTGCTGAGGAGATGAGAGGCTGGTGAGGAGAGGAGATGAGAGGCTGGAGAGGAGATGAGAGGCTGGTGAGGGGAGGCTGCTGAGGTGAGGCTGGTGATGGGAGGCTGGTGAGGAGATGAGAGGCTGGTGAGATGAGAGGCTGCTGAGGTGGCTGCATTCGGCAGGTGGAGGTTGCGTCTGGCAGGTGGAGGCTGCTTACGGGAGTGAGGAGAGGCTGCTGAGGAAAGTCTGCGTCCTGCATCCAACAGGGTGAGGCTGAAGAGGGGGTTCCCTTTAGAAATCTGTCAAACCTTGCAACCATGGCAGAATCAACTGACCATGTAATGTGTATGAGATTCACCAGATTCTCACATGACAACTGGAAAGGTTTGCTAAGGCTACTTTCACATCAGCGATTTTCTCCGTTCGCGGCAGATACTGCAGTTTTTCCGCATCTGCCGCGTAACGTATCAGTTACGGGCTGGCAACTCTGCGTTCGGCCTCATTCATTCCCTATGGGACTTGCGGACATGTGCGGCACTTGAGGTTTTGCACTTGAGGCGAGACAAAAAAACACGGCTAGCAGCATTTTTTTCCCCTGTTGCTGCAAGTACCGCATTTGCCGGATCGCGGCAAAACCGCAAGTGCCGCACATGTCCAAGTCCCATAAGGAATGAATGAGGCCGAACGTACTGTTGCCGTAAGTGATCCGTTACGGATGCGGAAAAACTGCCGCAAATGTCAAAAATCGCTGATGTTAAAGTAGCCTAAGTCACTGCCGATAGTGTCATACTCACCAAGGGGGGAGGCAGCACGAAAAGTGCCTAGGGCAGCAGAAACTCTAAATACAGCCCTGTAACTACTATAATACCGCCCCTATGTACAAAAATATAACTACTATAATACTGCTCCTATATACAAGAATATAACTGCTATAATACTACCCCTATATACAAAAATAAAACTACTATAATACTGATCCCTATGTATAAGAATATAAATACTATAATGCTGCCCCTATGTACAAGAAAATAACTACTATAATACTGCTCTTATATACAAGAATATAACTGCTATAATACTACCCCTATATACAAAAATAAAACTACTATAATACTGATCCCTATGTATAAGAATATAACTACTATAATACTGCCCCTATGTACAAGAATATAACTACTTTAATACTGCCCCCATGTACCAGAATATAACTACTATAATACTGCCCCTATGTACAAGAATATAACTACTTTAATACTGCCCTTATGTTCAAGAATATAACTACTATAATACTGCCCCTATGTACAAGAATATAACAACTTTATTACTGCCCCTACGTACAAGAATATAACTACTATAATACTGCTCCTATGTACAAGAATATAACTACTATAATACTGCCCCTATGTACAAGAATATAACTACTATAATACTGCTCCTATATACAAGAATATAACTGCAGCGTTCCAGAGACCTGGTCGTTGCAGTATGACGCTCTGCCACTAAGGGGATCGATGGTACGTCTGATGGCACTGAAGGAGTTCTTCCGACCAGGTATCACCAGCACACATTACACTTCACACTCCGGCCACTAGGGGGAGAAAAAGGCTTTATTTATTTGGCCACTCCTCACACTGGTAAAACTAGGGGTTGGATAGAAAGTTAGTCAGAAGCTGTCTGGGTTGGATTCAGGCAACATCCCGTGGCAGGGGGTGTTGCAGGAAGAATACACAGGGGGGTCCCTGTCAGGCGTGGGAACCTGGCAGGTGCCTAGCGAACAGAGCAGAACGTTACGGAACCATGCCTGCACTACCTTGCGGCGGTATCCTGAGAGAGAGACACGAAGAGAAGGATATTGTGGAACAGTGAGAAACGAGATCAAGCACAAAGGAGAGCCAGTAGGAGTCTTGCCGTGAGACCGAGGCAACATCCTACTGAGGCGCGTAATTGGTGGCCGGAACACCGCGGGAGTAACTGACTCTAGGCCTTACTTCAAACTCCGCAGGACAGTTAATTATAGATTGGCTGTCTACCTTAAATTTCCTACAAAGACATAGGGGGCAACGCGTGGAGAGGGGCGTCTCTAGGGTCCCGGAAGAGCTCCGAGCCTTCCCGTCATACGGGTGCGTCCTAGCCAGAACATACTTGGTGGACGAGAAACTAGTAACATCTGGAACTAAAGAGATAGAGAGCTGTAGAGAACGAACGAGAACAGCAGTTGTGAGGACTATTCCGAATGCTCAGCAGGGCAGCACTACAACACACAGGCACTAGTGGTAGGCAACGATTTCCACCTGCAAAGGGATGTGCCCATCGGACCGACCGGTCTCAGACTGCCCTGTTAAGCGTGCTCTGGATTGAGGATCCTGAAGTCTTCAGTAAAGAGATAAAGAGACTGCAACCCTGTGTCCTCGTTATTGACTGCACCTCACACCATCACCATCTACCTTATTGGGAAGCCCTGGGGACATACTTCACCTGTGGCAAGTAATACCATCCAGCTGCCATTCCATCACCCCAGAGGACCCCACAGCAGCGTCGGTCACCCTGACCGAACACCACAGGTGGCGTCACGAATCCCTGACAGACTGTACCACCTTTATTGGACGCCCCTTAGCAGGGTCGCGGACCGGGTCTAGCCACCGTGACAGCCTCTGAACCGAACCAGAGAGGCCCGGTACCGAGAACTCGTGGCCCTGTGTCTGGGGTCGCTCCAACTTGGCGTCACGAACAGGATCGTACTTAAGCCTGAGGAGCAGGTTATGTGTGCCTTGTAACTGTGATTGAAACGTGTTTGGACTGTGACTTATTGCAAGGACTGTGTATTGCTATCTGCCGCAAGATTCCCGCCAAAACTGCCGCCATTGTAGCGCCACGAGGAGCGCAGGAGAAGAAGAAGGGTGTGGAAGTGGGCGTGAGTAAGCTGGAGAGCGCGAAAGATAATGGCCGCCCAGTCTAAACATTGCTGTATCCTGAGGGCATGTCCGTCAGCGGCTGAGGTCCGCCTTCTCATCCTCCATGGAGGGTGGAGACGGGGCCGCCCTCGGAAAAGAGCCCGGGAAGAAGATCCAGAGGAGGGGACAAAGATGGCGACGTCCAGGCCACCGCAAGGAGACTACCCGGCCAGGCGCAGACCTGCATCCCCTGCAACGACCTCGGAGTCACCGCCGCTGTAGAGACTGACTGTCGCGGAGCAGCCTGAGGGAAAACCCGGCGGATGGATGCCCGACGGCTGGGTGGCCGAGGCCCGGCAGCTGGCGCACTACCTAGAGGCCCAAGCTCGTGTGAGTTCCCGATTGGGCCACCCGACGGAGATTCGCCTTTCGCCCATGTCCCCTCCTTTACCCGCTCCGACCGCGGCAGACCCCCGAACCCGGCCAGGGGATCGCGCACCGCAGGAGCCGGACCTGAAGATCCTGCCGGTGACAGAGCATCAGCGGCGCCTGGTGGCAGCCTGGAGGAAGCAGCCCCGACCCGTGACCATAATCGACCTCACGGAAAAAGTGGAGGTCTCACCTTCGCACTGGGGAGTGGTGATCCTCTTCAATCCCAAGGAAGAAAGAGGAGCCATCCAGGAGATCGGGGAGCCCGTGCGGGTCCATTTCACCCGGAGCGAGGTGGAGCCTTGTTATGGGACGGTCGACGGAGATCGTGACCTGAACCCTGGAGATGCTGTGACCTACACCCGATGGTCGAGGGGGACAGGCTGGATGGCCAGGGGCGTCCAGCGGTGTACAGTCCTTCAGGCCGCAGCTGAGACTCCAGAGGACGAGGTCCCCGTTGCAGATCACCAGACTGACCAGGCCCCACGGGTGACTGTGGGTCCCACCCGTTCTCGGCAGAGAGGGGTGGTCTGCGAGGTAAGACCACAACCTTCGCGGAAATAAACCTCGAAGAATCGGAAGAGATGTAAATAGTTAACTCTTTATCCTGCTTTTGCTGCTTTAAACCAGTCTAGGGTTATTTCTTAAAGGGGTCCCTTTGTTTACCCGGGATCCCTATTGTTTCTGTTTTTCTTTTGCACAAGTTCATCATTGTTCCAAAGACTGCCAAATCATGGACGGTGAATGATTCCAAAACTGTTTGTACATAGTTTGCACCTTCTTAAAGGTGTCCTCTACTGGTTTTACATTGGAAGAAGACTTTGTGAAGATAATGCTTTTAGGACATGACGAAGAAGGTCTTGCTTTCAACAGACTTGCAGACAGAGAGAGTCTGCACTACCTCAAGGAGACTTGGTTCCCTCTTAAAGGGAGTGCTCACATTTTGTCTTAATAAAAGTTGAAACGTTAATAATGTTGTGATTTAGCAAAGTTTGATAATGTTAATAAAGATTGAGGACAGGAAAGCTTGAAAGTGAACCCGTAGGGGTTAGAGAGAGAGAGTCCTCCTGAGAACTGTAGAACGATAGTTGGTTGCTGAAAGAGAGACAATGACAGTAGGCCCAGCCAAGCAGCTAGGCGGTCCTGCATTGGTGAAGCTAGAACGGAAAGAAAAGTTGAGTCAGTTTATAGTACTTTATGGTAGGCCTTTAATGGGTTCAGCTTATACGCCCTTAAAGGAAAAGTTAAATTATTGTTAAGAATTTGCACTTAGTAGAATACCCGGCTGGGTAATGAGAGTTATTTATAGTCAAGATGTTATTTAAAAATATTTAACCTTGTTTTGTTTGTAACGTTCAAGTGTCCTTACCTCCCATAAAGGGAAGCATTGTTCTATTTACTTGTTTAAAGCATTTCAATAATTTGTATGTCTTATGCTGAAATGTATTGTTGTTCTTCTTCCCAGTCCAGGAGTACTGGATTTAACCGGGGGGGAGTGCAGCGCCCCAGAGACCTGGTCGTTGCAGTATGACGCTCTGCCACTAAGGGGAGTGATGGTATGTCTGATGGCACTGAAGGAGTTCTTCCGACCAGTTATCACCACCACACACTACACTTCACACTCCGGCCACTAGGGGGAGAAAAAGGCTTTATTTATTTGGCCACTCCTCACACTGGTAAAACTAGGGGTTGGATAGGAAGTTAGTCAGAAGCTGTCTGGGTTGGATTCAGGCAACATCCCGTGGCAGGGGGTGTTGCAGGGAGAAGACACAGGGGGGTCCCTGTCAGGCGTAGGAACCTGGCAGGTGCCTAGCGAACAGAGCAGAACGTTACGGAACCGCGCCTGCACTACCTTGCGGCAGTATCCTGAGAGAGAGACACGAAGAGAAGGATATTGTGGAACAGTGAGAAACGAGATCAAGCACAAAGGAGAGCCAGTAGGAGTCGTGCCGTGAGACCGAGGCAACATCCTCGAGGCGCGTAACCGGTGGCCGGAACACCGCGGGAGTAACTGACTCTAGGCCTTACTTTGAACTCCGCAGGACAGTTAATTATAGGTTGGCTGTCTACCTAAAATTTCCTATGAAGACATAGGGGGCAACGCGTGGAGAGGGGCGTCTCTAGGGTCCCGGAAGAGCTCCGAGCCTTCCCGTCATACGGGTGCGTCCTAGCCAGAACATACTTGGGGGACGAGAAACTAGTAACATCTGGAACTAAAGAGAGAGAGAGCTGTAGAGAACGAACGAACGAGAACAGCAGTTGTGAGGACTATTCCGCATGCTCAGCAGGGTAGCACTACAACACACAGGTGCTAGTGGTAGGCAACGATTTCCACCTGCAAAGGGAACTCTGGATGTACCCATCGGACCGACCGGTCTCGGAAAAGCCCTGTTAAGCGTGCTCTGGATTGAGGATCCTGAAGTCTTCAGTAAAGAGGTAAAAAGACTGCAACCCTGTGTCCTTGTTATTGACTGCACCTCACACCATCACCATCCACCTTACTGGGAAGCCCTGGGGACATACTTCACCTGTGGGAAGTTATACCATCCAGCTGCCATTCCATCACCCCAGCGGACCCCACAGCAGCGTCGGTCACCCTGACCGAACACCACAGGTGGCATCACGAATCCCTGACAAAACTGTACCACCTTTATTGGACGCCCCTTAGCAGGGTCGCGGACCGGGTCTAGCCACCGTGACAGCCTCAGAACCGAACCAGAGAGGCCCGGTACGAGAACTCGTGGCCCTGTGTCTGGGGGCGCTCCGTAACTACTATAATACTGCCCCTATGTAAAAGAATAAAACTACTATAATAGTGCACTTATGTTCAACAATATACTATAATACTGCCCCTATGTACAAGAATATAACTACTATAATACTGTTCCATATGTACAAAATATAACAACTTGCTTCATTTCTCATGTTTTATTCTTCACATCCTGTCTCATGTAATAGTGACTATCCTTTGATAGTAGTAACAGTATCCTCCATAGTATGCATATGATAGAATTACATATAGTGCTGATATAATAGTGTCGTTCACAGAATGAGACATCACTGATCGCCCTATAATGATTATTTTTTTCGTGAATTTTGGAACACACTAAACCAATGTGCTTGTTTTCTTTCCTTTCACCAAAATTTTATAAAAATGTGAGATATAGTTTATTTTCTTTCTGACAGGGTTGATCAGAATTCCCCCAAAGTTCTTGAAGACCCCGTATTAAATACAGTCGCTAAGAAGCTGAACCGCTCTCCTGCGCAGGTGGCCCTGAGATATTTGTTACAGAGGGGATGTGTCGTCTTGGCAAAAAGCTTCAGCCCTGAGAGGATCAAGGAAAACTTCCAGGTAAATGAAGAAATCTAAAATTTGAATAATTTCCTTCCTCTTAACAATAATCTAGATTTTTTATTACTTTTCATTCACAGGTTTGTGACTTTGACTTAAGTAATGAAGACATGAAATCTCTAGATGAAGTCAATAAAGACATGCGTTACATGACTACCGATTCGTAAGAACCTTCTAGTTTCCGAGAACAAATTTGTTCATTTTTTTTCATTACATTAACTTTTATTTATTAATATTTTTTCAGTTTTATTTTAATGTACTTGTATTTATTATCTTTTATTTTACGTCCTTACTTTCCTTTAATCTTTAATTTTTTTTAATTTTAGCTGCAAAGAAAGCCCTAAGTATCCATATGACGATGAGTTTTAAGAACATTGGCTAATTTCTCTGGATTCATCCTTATAACCCCGGTGTCTTATTATCTTAGTCTAGCAGATTCCCATCTACAGAAAATAAACTATCTATGAAATTGATTCTGACTGTGCTGTAGCGCTTATTATGGCTCGGATTTGATATGACAGCACATAGACACATTTTAACATTTAATGAGAAATTCTAAGGCTGGGGTCACACTAGCGAGTTTTATGGACGTATGAGAGGCGCAAAAAATACGGATTGCACACGGACCAATGATTCTCTATGGGGCAGCTCCTATCTGCCGTATTTTACACATCCGTATTATACGATATTGTACGGCCGTAGAAAATCGCAGCATTTGTCAGCGCATTGCGCAAACAATCCGCCAATTAAAGTCAATGGGGGCGAGAAAAACACGGATTACACACTGACCAATAGTGTGACTTGTGAGAAATATGCCAGACATCTCCAGCTGCAAGGAAATGTGCCAAGCCCTCAATCAAGAAGCTCAGACATGCTAATTAGCTGAAAAAGCCAGACAGACATCCCGGAAGTCTGGCGCTCGCCTCCACGGAGTTGCAAGCAGCATGGCAAACATCATAAATGTGGATATGCTCCTGGTCCTGGTCCAGGAAAGGCCGAAATTTGGGACCAACGGGATGCCAATTATGCCAACAGGGCTCGGAAAGAGGCTGCTTGGAGGAGCATTTGTGGGATCCTTTTCCCAGAATATGACCAGCGGCCACGTGAGGTCCAGAATCAAACGAGTAAGTCCACTCATGTTTATCTATTCATTAATATTGGAAACTGCATTACCTACATGATTTGCTACCTATTGTATTTTACATTAAAATTAAAATCATTTCTTTATCTAGCACCATTAATTACATGGTGCTGGACTTGAGAACGGGGTTATGTTCAGAGTTTTATAAATGTCGGTTACATTATCAACATTTACAATGACATACTGCTACAGAGGGAAGAGGACCCTGTCCTTATGTGCCGAAATTCTTGGTATTTGGCATTACATCATATTGTGCTGTTTGTGTTGACAATATTTACATCGACGATATTTTTTTTTAGAAATGCAGGTTATTAGGCCACATTAAAATCGGTAAAACCACTGTCGCCTTGTGTTACCACTGTGCACAATGACCTTATCCATTATTTTTTGATGTTTCATTGCAGTGGAAGATGTTATGAGACGATGGCACAGCATACGCGACCAGTATAGGAGAGAAAGACAGCAGAGGGTCAGGAGTGGGTCCGCAGCACCTGCCAAAAAGTGTAAATATATTTATTACGACCGACTCTCCTTTTTGGATCCCAGTATGGATTGGAGAGCGTAAGTAAAAACATCAAAACACATTACACATATATTTTTTTACGGTAAAAGTAAAAAATTAAATTACTTATTCTCATACTTTACTAACAGAACACAGTCCAACCTCACTGAGAGGGAGACCGGCTCGGACTCGGAGGCCATCATAGATCCGGTTGGGGAAGGGCAAGAGGTGGCTGGCCCATCTTCACATCCTTCCAGTGTCCTCCCTCCTGCAACATCTTCAGTTGCAACTCAAGATCCGGAAATAAGTGGACAAGAAACTGCAGAACCACCCACAGCAGCACCACATCCAGAAAGCCAGGAGGAAGCAGGAAACAGTAGCAGCCCTACTGTTCCTCTGGAGACATCCCCACAGGCTGCTGTCATTTCCCGCCGTGGCCGCAGGAGGAGAGAGCTGCAAGAAAGTCACAGGAATGTGGACACTGGGGTCCTAAATTATTTGGCCAGGGCTGCACAGGATGATGGTGAGGAGGCCTTTGTGATGAGCCTGGTCCGGTACCTCCATCCCATACCCCATGAGGCAAGGCTACGTGTGAGAGGGTGTATTCAAATACTTATTGATTCATGCACCCCCCCAAATTATCCCTATGAATTGTTTGAGATCATTGAGAGGTGGCAGCTCTCATCACGTAGTCTTCTACGCATTCCATCATCTCAGCAGGTGCATGATCAACAAGTATTTGAAGCACCTCCTCCACGTGTGCCTACACCTCTACCCCTTCCCACCCAAAACCAACCAAGGCCAGCACATTACAATAATCCAACATTCCAGCAACCTTCCCAATATGGCCACTTGTCCAGACCCAGTGCTGGAGGCTGGTCCCAACCTGGTTTTGGACGACATGGTCATATTGGGTGGGGTTATGAGCCAAGGCCTTTTGTGCAACCTCATGAGGGCCAGACTCAAAGCACGTATTTTTCAAGCCAAAACCCAACTGGCCAATATGATCAAGGGCATCATTTTGAGCAAGGTCAAACATCCAACACACAGGATGATGTACAATTGGTCCAACAAAGGCCACCTGACCAGAACCCTGAGCTTCCACCATCTCCTCCACCAACGTACAGAAATCTGTAATGCTTTTGTTTTAAAATTTTGCTAATTTTTTATCTCTCATTTTCTTAAATTTTTTTGTTTTCATCTGCTGTGATAGCACATGGTTATATTTTTTTTTTTTTGTAAATAATATAAACAAAATCCATATGCTAATAATATGGTGTTTAAACACAAAAAGTAGCTTGGGCTCAAAATAAAAAATAAAGTCCAAAATCATTTACAGTTTGTTTGACCAATCATTCAAACATCAGACTCAATTACTCAGTTGTTGAACATCTGCTACATTAGTCAAAGAAACACACATAGTTATTTTTTTTTTAATAAAGTTTTAAACTTTGCAAAACATATATAGATATATATTTAAACATTGCAACATAGAAACAGCATTATCTTGCCAGGGAGTAGCTCCATGAGTTGACACAAAATAATTGGTAAAAATATCCCTAACTTTTAGGCCAGAAAGGGGACGCCGCGGAGGAAGGACTTGTGTTGTAGGCCTACCCACATTACGCGACATGCCTTCACCACTGTTAGTTGAGCAGCACTCATGAATTCTTGTGAAGTTGTGTAGAACAACACAAGCTTTTATTTCTTCATTAACATTTGCCTCACTCAGCTGAATGGCAGTCTGGAGAACATGCCATTTTGCTGCCATAATGCCAAAGGCGCACTCCACCAGTCGCCTTGCCCATGAAAGTCTGATATTAAATACACGCCGCCGGTGATCAAGGTTGCGCCGGGGATAAGGCCTCATGACATGCCTGGTCAATTGGAAGGCCTCATCTGCCACAAGTACATATGGCACTGGTTCAGCATTGGAGCCTGGGAGTTGTTGTGGTGGTGGGAGGTCCAACAGGTTTTCAAGTAGCCGCCGACCCATAATGGACGCATTGAAGACTCTAGAGTCTCCAGTTCGCCCATAGGCCCCAATGTCTACAATTATAAACCTGTAGTTACTGTCAACTACAGCTAACAGAACTACAGAGAAAAACTGCTTAGAATTATAGAATTGGGTGCCCGAGTTCGGTGGCTTACACACTCTGATATGTTTCCCATCCAGGGCTCCAATACAGTGCGGAAATTGACAAGATTGTGAAAAAGCACGGGCTATTTTGAGCCAATCCTCCATTTTCCTCCATGCAGTCTGTTCCAGATTTCCATACATGTGTTACGTACAATGCCTGAAATTGTGGACCGCCCTATGAGAAATTCGAGATGTAATCCTGCATAAGATAAGCCAGTTGACAGGAATCTGAATGCCCAAAACCAAACAAAAAATATATACGTTACAATGCTTAGACTAAACCATAGTAAAACAAAGTAATATAATTTAAAAAAAAAAAGGCAGGAGAACAATGTACCTTTATAAATTTACACTGGATAACAACATTTAACACATATTTGTATAGGATTGATAAAACATTTAGTAAGCTAATTAAAAAAATATGCTAGGTTGTTAACATTACCCCAAAAATATCATCAACATACAGTATGTGAGGATGGTGATTACATACCGTAAAGTAAGGAGAAGACGCTCTTCTGCGGATATGCATTTCGCATCCTGGTATCCTGATACGTGATTCCTGGACGTACGATCTCCAACAACATATCAAAGGTGGATATTAGCATCCGACAGTAGTTGTAGAATTTTCCCGGATGTGTCCGCAGAGCTGAATAGAGCCTGTGAAAATGCCCTTTAGTGGTGCATTCTTCTTCTCCTTCACGGATCAACTATCACAGGGTATGGCTGGCCAAAGCGGCGGGTAAATAACACCCACTGAGTTGGTGTGAATTGCAGGAGGTCAGACGTGTTGCACAAGTAACACCACAATACCTACCCAAGCACAGCAACAAAATAGCCATATGGGACTGTTTCATCTGTTGTTGAGGGCTTAAATAGGATTAGGCTGATGATTTTAATTATTTTCAGGCCTCAAAACCGTTAACATGTCCAATTTGTGAGTTTGCGTAAAAAAAACACATTATGGATGGCATACGGATTACATACGGAGGTAAACATGCGTAAAATACGCTGCCACACCCTGCATACGGATGACATACGGATCACTATTTTGGGAACATTTCTGCGTATTACGCATGTAAATTGAGTGTGACCCCCGGCCTAAGGCTGAGTACAGATGCTGCAATTACACAGCAAAAGCTCTTTGTGTTTTAAGTCAAAAGTAAAACATTCTTCTTTATGTTGGAATAAAATGCATTTTGTGTCCAATTTAATTTGAAAGTGTCATCTCTAGGAAATATTTGCTAATACCCAGCTAACCAATCAAAAACTAATTATGAATTTCAATACCTTTAATCTTAAAATTCTGTTCAACATGGTTTCAATTTCATTGTTTTCAGTCTTTCATATGGCTGTCAAATAGCTGAGAATCTGTAGCAGCATCTGTGATCGTGCCCATAGCGGTCCTTTAGCTTTTTAATTAAACATTCTTAGATTTATATGACTGTATGTGTTATTATTTTAGTTTAAAATACTATTTTCTGCTGTTTTCCACCATGTAAGTTTCAGTTTTACTGTTCTGGCTTTAATTTTGATATATGAAGGGAAACAAATAAAATAAAAGTGCATCATCAGTTTCAAGATATTATGACATGAGAGTGTCCCCAAGGTCAGCTTTGTAACAGTGCATACAATAGTCCTTCAATTCTGATCACTACAATCTCTCTTCATGAATCTCTGTTCCCACATGTTTCTTCTGTTTACTATTTTTTAGTATTTCTGGTTGATAAAATAGCCAACTGTAGAATTTACCAGAGCGGAATATAACCCCTTTCCATAATAGTACGCCCACATCGGACTCCCTCCCTTTTAAGTGGGCTCCGGCAGTGAGCCCACATCTTTCCTGCCACATGTCAGTTGTTTTGAATAGCTGACATGTTCCCGGAACATCCACAGTTGGAATCATGATCCACCCGCGGCTATTAACCCGTTCAATTCCGCTGTCAAATGTTGACAGCGGCATTTAATATGCATTCCCAGGAATCGCATTGAAAATCCGCCCATCGGTGGCCAAAAGTGAAAAAAAAGTTTTTAAAAATATAAAAAAATATAGAAGTTCAAATCACCCCCCTTTTGCCTCATTTAATATAAAACAATAAAAAAATCCAGCATACATATATTAGGTATTGTGTTATGATCTGGTGGCCTAGGAGCAGCATGAGACGGACTCTGGAGAAGGTGGTCCCCGGAACTGACCGCAAACCCTGAACCTAGCAGCGCAACTAGAAGTAGCCGTGGGGGATACCTAACACTCCCTAGATCCCTCGACACAGCTTAAGAACTAACTTCCCCTTAAAGACAGAAACAGGAAACCTATCTTGCCTCAGAGAAAATCACCAAAGCATAGATAGCCCCCCACAAATATTGACTGTGAGAGGAGAGGGAAATAACATACGCAGACATGAAATCAGAATTTAGCATAGGAGGCCATACTAGCTAAAAAGAAAGAATAGAACAGAGTACTATGCGGTCAGTATAAAAACGCTAAAAAATATCCACCACAGAAAATACAAATCACCATGGGGGGTATATCTGCATCTCCAGAGACACAGCTTGGCTGCAAAAAATCCTTCACAGACAAAGCTGGACAAAACAAAACATGAAAATGCACAGAACTATATGGTCCACAGCGGTGGACAACTAAAACAAGGCCAGAACTTATCTTTGAAGAAATGAACAGCAGACCAGGAGAGACCAGGTATGGATGTGAATCCTCCAAAAACAATGGACAACTGGCACTGACTAAAGGATAAAGCAGGACTTAAATAGCCCAGATTGCAAAAAATGGATACACCTGATAAATGCTGCGATGCAACTACCGCAGCACTACCACTCATAACCACTGGAGGGAGCCCAAGAGCAGAATTCACAACAGTACCCCCCCTTGAGGAGGGGTCACCGAACCCTCACCAGAGCCCCCAGGCCGATCCGGACGAGCCAAATGAAAGGCACGAACCAAATCGTCAGCATGAACATCGGAGGCAACAACCCAAGAATTATCCTCCTGGCCATAACCCTTCCATTTGACCAGATACTGAAGCTTCCGCCTCAAAAAACGAGAATCCAAAATCTTCTCAACCACATACTCCAACTCCCCATCAATCAACACCGGAGCCGGAGGGTCAACAGAGGGAACAACGGGCACCACATACTTCCGCAACAAAGATCTATGGAAAACATTATGGATGGAAAAAGAGGCTGGAAGGGCCAAACGAAAAGACACTGGATTGATAATCTCAGAAATCTTATAAGGACCAATAAACCGAGGCTTGAACTTAGGGGAAGAAACCTTCATAGGAACATGATGGGAAGACAACCAGACCAAATCCTCAACCCGAAGCCGGGAACCAACACACCGACGACGGTTAGCAAAACGCTGAGCCTCCTCCTGAGACAACACCAAATTGTCCACCACATGAGCCCAAATCTGCTGCAGCCTGTCAACCACCGAATCCACACCAGGACAATCAGAAGGCTCAACCTGCCCTGAAGAAAAACGAGGATGAAAACCAAAATTACAAAAAAAAGGCGAAACCAAGGTAGCAGAACTAGCCCGATTATTAAGGGCAAACTCGGCCAATGGTAAGAAAGCCACCCAATCATCCTGATCAGCAGACACAAAGCATCTCAAATAGGTTTCCAAAGTCTGATTAGTTCGCTCGGTTTGGTCATTTGTCTGAGGATGAAATGCGGAAGAAAAAGACAAATCAATGCCCAGCTTAGCACAAAAGGCCCGCCAAAACCTAGAAACAAACTGGGAACCTCTATCAGACACAATATTCTCCGGAATGCCATGCAAACGAACCACATGCTGAAAAAACAACGGAACCAAATCAGAAGAGGAAGGTAATTTAGGCAAAGGTACCAAATGAACCATCTTAGAAAACCGGTCACAAACCACCCAGATAACAGACATCCTCTGGGAAACCAGAAGCTCTGAAATAAAATCCATAGAAATATGCGTCCAAGGTCTTTCAGGGACCGGCAAAGGCAGAAGCAACCCACTAGCGCTGGAACAGCAAGGCTTAGCCCGCGCACAAATCCCACAGGACTGCACAAAAGAACGCAAATCCCGCGACAAAGAAGGCCACCAAAAGAACCTACCAACCAAATCTCTGGTACCAAAAATGCCAGGATGACCAGCCAACACAGAACAATGAACCTCAGAAATCACTTTACTAGTCCATCTATCAGGAACAAACAGTTTCACAACTGGACAGCGGTCAGGTTTATTAGCCTGAAATTCCTGAAGAACCCGTCGTAAATCAGGGGAGATGGCAGAAAGAATAACCCCTTCCTTCAAAATGCCGACCGGCTCAAGAACCCCAGGGGAATCAGGAAAAAAACTCCTAGAGAGGGCATCCGCCTTAACATTCTTAGTACCAGGAATGTATGAGACCACAAAATCAAAACGGGAGAAAAACAGGGACCATCGAGCCTGTCTAGGATTCAGTCGTTTGGCAGACTCGAGGTAAATCAGATTCTTATGATCGGTCAGGACCACAATACGGTGCTTGGCCGCCTCAAGCCAATGACGCCACTCCTCAAATGCCCACTTCATAGCCAACAACTCCCGATTGCCGACATCATAATTGCGTTCCGCAGGCGAAAACTTCAGAGAAAAGAAGGCACACGGTTTCATCAAGGAACCATCAGAATTCCTCTGACACAAAACGGCCCCTGCCCCAATCTCAGACGCGTCAACCTCAACCTGAAATGGAAGAGAAACATCCGGCTGACGCAACACAGGGGCAGAAGTAAATCGGCGTTTAAGCTCCTGAAAGGCAGAAACAGCCGCAGAGGACCAATTCGTCACATCAGCGCCTTTCTTCGTCAAATCGGTCAGAGGTTTAACCACACTGGAGAAGTTGGCAATGAAACGACGATAAAAATTAGCAAAGCCCAAGAATTTCTGAAGGCTCTTCACAGATGTGGGCTGAATCCAATCAAGAATGGCCTGAACCTTAACCGGATCCATTTCTATAGATGAGGGAGAAAAAATGAAGCCCAAAAAAGAAACCTTCTGCACTCCAAAGAGGCACTTCGACCCTTTCACAAATAAAGCATTATCACGGAGGATCTGAAATACCATCCTGACCTGTTTCACATGAGACTCCCAATCATCGGAAAAAATCAAAATATCATCCAAATATACAACCATGAATTTATCAAGATAACTCCGAAAGATATCATGCATGAAGGACTGGAACACAGATGGGGCATTAGAGAGTCCGAATGGCATCACTAGGTATTCAAAATGGCCCTCAGGCGTATTAAATGCATTTTTCCATTCGTCACCCTGTTTAATACAAATAAGATTATATGCCCCTCGAAGGTCAATCTTAGTAAACCAGCTAGCCCCTTTAATCCTAGCAAACAAATCAGTAAGCAAAGGCAACGGGTATTGAAATTTGACCGTGATCTTATTCAAGAGGCGATAATCAATACACCGTCTCAAGGAGCCATCCTTCTTGGCAACAAAAAAAAAACCTGCTCCCAATGGTGAAGAAGATGGCCGAATATGCCCCTTCTCCAAAGACTCCTTAATATAGCTCCGCATGGCGGCATGTTCTGGCACAGACAGGTTGAAAAGTCGACCCTTAGGGAACTTACAACCTGGAATCAAGTCAATAGCACAATCATAGTCCCTATGTGGTGGAAGGGAACTAGATTTAGGCTCATCGAATGCATCCTGGAAATCTGACAAAAACTCAGGAATTTCAGAAGAGGGGGAAGAGGAAATTGACATCAAAGGAACGTGATCATGAACCCCCTGACAACCCCAACTAGTCACAGACATGGATTTCCAATCTAACACCGGATTATGTAGCTGTAACCATGGAAAACCCAGCACAATATCATCATGCAAATTGTGCAACACCAGAAAACGACAATCTTCCTGATGGGCTGGTGCCATGCGCATGGTCAGCTGTGTCCAAAACTGAGGTTTATTTTTAGCCAACGGTGTAGCATCAATCCCCCTTAAAGGAATAGGGTTCTGCAAAGGCTGCAAGGGGAAACCACAACGTCTGGCAAATTCCAAGTCCATTAAATTCAGAGCGGCGCCTGAATCCACAAATGCCATGACAGAAAATGACGATAATGAGCAGATCAAGGTCACAGATAACAGAAATTTTGGTTGTACAGTACTGATGGTAGCAGAACTAGTGATTCTCTTGGTACGCTTAGGGCAATCAGAAATAACATGAGCAGAATCGCCGCAGTAAAAACACAACCTATTCTGACGCCTAAATCCTTGTCGTTCAGCTCTAGACAAAATCCTATCACACTGCATAGGCTCAGGGCTCCTCTCGGAGGACAACGCCACAGTGTGCACAACTCTGCACTCGCGCAAGCGCCGATCAATCTGAATGGCCAGAGACATAGAATCACTCAGACCAGCAGGTGTGGGGAACCCCACCATAACATCTTTAACGGATTCAGAAAGACCCTTTCTGAAAATTGCCGCCAAGGCATCCTCATTCCATTTAGTCAGTACAGACCATTTTCTAAATTTCTGGCAATACGATTCTGCCGCTTCTTGACCCTGACACAGGGCCAACAAGATCTTCTCAGCTTGATCCACAGAATTGGGCTCATCATACAATAACCCCAATGCTTGAAAGAAAGAATCAACATTAAGCAAAGCAGGATTGCCAGATTCAAGGTAAAATGCCCAATCCTGTGGGTCACCACGCAGCAAGGATATGATGATTTTAACCTGCTGAATGGGATCACCAGAAGAACGGGGTCTCAATGCAAAAAACAGTTTACAATTATTTTTGAAACTCAAAAATTTGGATCTGTCACCAAAAAACAAATCAGGCGTGGGAATCTTAGGTTCTAAGGCAGGAGTCTGAACAATATAATCTGAAATACCCTGTACCCTAGCAGCAAGCAGATCCACCCGAGAAACTAACTCCTGAACATTCATGTTATTACTAGGTTACGTAGCCACCCAGAGATTAAGAGGGAGGAACAGAAAAAACAGGCTAAGGAAAAAAAAATGGCTCCGGGTCCGGATGGCATACACCCACGAGTACTAAGAGAACTAAGTAATGTAATAGATAAACCATTATTTCTTATTTTTAGTGACTCTATAGCGACAGGGTCTGTTCCGCAGGACTGGCGCATAGCAAATGTGGTGCCAATATTCAAAAAGGGCTCTAAAAGTGAACCTGGAAATTATAGGCCAGTAAGTCTAACCTCTATTGTTGGTAAAATATTTGAAGGGTTTCTGAGGGATGTTATTCTGGATTATCTCAATGAGAATAACTGTTTAACTCCATATCAGCATGGGTTTATGAGAAATCGCTCCTCTCAAACCAATCTAATCAGTTTTTATGAAGAGGTAAGCTATAGACTGGACCACGGTGAGTCATTGGACGTGGTATATCTCGATTTTTCCAAAGCGTTTGATACCGTGCCGCACAAGAGGTTGGTACACAAAATGAGAATGCTTGGTCTGGGGGAAAATGTGTGTAAATGGGTTAGTAACTGGCTTAGTGATAGAAAGCAGAGGGTGGTTATAAATGGTATAGTCTCTAACTGGGTCGCTGTGACCAGTGGGGTACCGCAGGGGTCAGTATTGGGACCTGTTCTCTTCAACATATTCATTAATGATCTGGTAGAAGGTTTACACAGTAAAATATCGATATTTGCAGATGATACAAAACTATGTAAAGCAGTTAATACAAGAGAAGATAGTATTCTGCTACAGATGGATCTCGATAAGTTGGAAACTTGGGCTGAAAGGTGGCAGATGAGGTTTAACAATGATAAATGTAAGGTTATACACATGGGAAGAGGGAATCAATATCACCATTACACACTGAACGGGAAACCACTGGGTAAATCTGACAGGGAGAAGGACTTGGGGATCCTAGTTAATGATAAACTTACCTGGAGCAGCCAGTGCCAGGCAGCAGCTGCCAAGGCAAACAGGATCATGGGGTGCATTAAAAGAGGTCTGGATACACATGATGAGAGCATTATACTGCCTCTGTACAAATCCCTAGTTAGACCGCACATGGAGTACTGTGTCCAGTTTTGGGCACCGGTGCTCAGGAAGGATATAATGGAACTAGAGAGAGTACAAAGGAGGGCAACAAAATTAATAAAGGGGATGGGAGAACTACAATACCCAGATAGATTAGCGAAATTAGGATTATTTAGTCTAGGAAAAAGACGACTGAGGGGCGATCTAATAACCATGTATAAGTATATAAGGGGACAATACAAATATCTCGCTGAGGATCTGTTTATACCAAGGAAGGTGACGGGCACAAGGGGGCATTCTTTGCGTCTGGAGGAGAGAAGGTTTTTCCACCAACATAGAAGAGGATTCTTTACTGTTAGGGCAGTGAGAATCTGGAATTGCTTGCCTGAGGAGGTGGTGATGGCGAACTCAGTCGAGGGGTTCAAGAGAGGCCTGGATGTCTTCCTGGAGCAGAACAATATTGTATCATACAATTATTAGGTTCTGTAGAAGGACGTAGATCTGGGTATTTATTATGATGGAATATAGGCTGAACTGGATGGACAAATGTCTTTTTTCGGCCTTACTAACTATGTTACTATGTTACTAAAACCTGTCCTCCCTTCTTCTGAGATGCAATTAACTCATTGTTGGCCAGTTGTACTGTTATGATCTGGTGGCATAGGAGCAGCATGAGACGGACTCTGGAGAAGGTGGTCCCTGTACTGACCGCAAACCCTGAACCTAGCAGCGCAACTAGAAGTAGCCGTGGGGGGTACCTAATATTCCCTAGACCCCTCGACACAGCCTAAGAACTAACTTCCCCTAAAGACAGAAACAGGAAACCTATCTTGCCTCAGAGAAAATCCCCAAAGGATAGATAGCCCCCCACAAATATTGACTGTGAGAGGAGAGGGAAATAACATATGCAGACATGAAATCAGAATTTAGCATAGGAGGCCATACTAGTTAAAAAGAAAGACTAGAACAGAGTACTATGCGGTCAGTATAAAAATGCTAGAAAATATCCACCACAGAAAATACAAATCACCGCATCTGACTAAAGACATGGGGGGTATATCTGAATCTCCAGAGACACAGCTTGGCTGCAAAAAATCCTTCACAGACAAAGCTGGACAAAACAAAACATGAAAATGCACAGAACTATATGGTCCACAGCGGTGGACAGCAAAAACAAGGCCAGAACTTATCTTTGAAGAAATGAACAGCAGACCAGGAGAGACCAGGTATGGATGTGAATCCTCCAAAAACAATGGACAACTGGCACTGACTAAAGGATAAAGCAGGACTTAAATAGCCCAGCCCAGATTGCAAAAAATGGATACACCTGATAAATGCTCCGATCCAACTACCGCAGCACTACCACTCATAACCACCGGAGGGAGCCCAAGAGCAGAATTCACAACAGTATTGCCACATTCAGAATCGCCCGAACTATCAATAAATTAGGATTAACCTGATCGCTAAACGGCGTAACGAGAAAAAAGTCAAAATGCCTGAATTGCGTTTTTTTGGTCGCCGCGACATTGCATTCAAATGTGATAACTGGCTATCAAAAGATCGTATCTGCACCAACATGGTATCATTAAAAATGTCAGCTCAGTGCGCAAAAAACAGGTTGCCACCTAACCTGAGATCACGAAAAATAGAGAAGCTAAGGGTATCAGAAAATGGCACAATTTCGAAAACGCAAAACCAAAAGTACCTCCGGTCATGAAGGGGTTAAAATATACGCCAAATTTTTCAAAATGATCCGATATTTAAATTGTAAATTTTCTTCATGTCTGTTAGTAAGTTCTTAAGAAATTCCACACTACTGGCTGCAATTATTTCCTGTAAAATATAAGCTCCTTGCTTTGTGTTGTGATGTCATGAGATCGTAAGGACAGTAAAGCACAACAGGCTCCCAGGTGTATCTGCATGTTCCCATAAACTGTATCACCTTCACACTTTTCCTGTTAAGTGCCCGTATATCCATGTCAGTGGTTTCACCCCATGGATCATATCATATCGCCGTATGGCAGCTTCAATTAATCACATGCAATGTGGCTGCAATATCATATATACAGATTTCTCAAAAAAAGAAAAGGAAAAACTAAAATATTGCATCCTAGATATCACTAAAAAACCATTTCAGTTGCAAACCTTTGTTCAGTACATAGTGGAACGCGTTGAGAACAATAAAACATAAAAATGGTCAATGTAAATAAAATGTAATATCCCATGAAGGTCTGTATTTGGAATGATACTCAAAATACAAGCGGAGAATCAAATTACAGGCTGATCCAACTTCAGTGGAAATGCCTCAAGACAAGGAAATGATGCTCAGTAGTGTGTGTGGCCTCCATGTGCCTGGGCATGCTCTTAATGAGGCGGAGTATATTCTCCTGAGGGATGATCTTTTGGTTAAATTAGTTGTCCAATGAGGTTTTGGTCCACCATAGATGGGTCATTATCTTTCCCCTACCTCACTCCACCCCTCCATCCCACCTATCCATCAATGCCAATGGCTACTCACTTTCCCCGGTCCTGAACGCTCGGTGCCTCGGGGTGATCCTCAACTCTGCCCTCTCTTTCAAGCCAGATATCCAAACCCTTGCCTCCTTTTGCCAATTCCAACTCAAAAACATTTCCCGGATCCGTGCATTCCTTGACCATGAAACCACAAAATCACTAGTGTATGCCTTTATCATCTCCCGCCTCGACTACTAAAACCTCCTACTCTCTGGCCTCCCCTCTAGAACTTTGGCACCACTCCAATCCATCCTAAACTCTGCTGCACGACTAATCCACCTGTCTCCCCGTTATTCCCCGGCCTCTCCTCTCTGCCAGGCCCTTCATTGGTTTCCTATTGTCCAGAGTCTCCAGTTCAAAACCCTAACTATGACATACAAAGCCATCCACAACCTGTCTCCTCCATACATCTGTGACATTGTCTCCCGGTACTTACCTACACGCAACCTTTGATCCTCTCATGATCTCCTTCTGTACTCCCCTCTCATCTCTTCCTCCCAAAACCGCATATAAGATTTTTCCTGTGCTTCCCCCATACTCTGGAACTCTCTACCCCAACACATCAGACTCTCGCCTACCATAGAAACCTTCAAAAAGAACCTGAAGACCCACCTCTTCTGACAAGCCTACAACATACAGTGATCCTCTGTCTGCTGAACCGCCGCATGACCAACTCGACCCTCTCCTAGTGAATCCTAACACATCCCCTGTAGACTGTGAGCCCTCGCGGTCAGGGTCCTCCCTCCTTCTGTACCTGTGTGCCTTGTTTTTTGCTCATGTTTATTGTACTTGTCTATATTTGCACCGTTCACATGTAAAGCGCCAAGGAATAAATGGCGCTATAAAAATGTATAATAATAATAGAATGCAAGGGATAAACTCATTAACATAAAGAACTACACATAGAAAGTAGGAGAACCTACAGAGTATATATGCCTATTAAAAAAATATTTTTATTATAGGAATTTAAGATATACATAAAATTAGAAATCTAAAAAACGGATGCTACTAGATGCACATGCAGGAGAACATAGGCAAATGCAGGAGGTGAAAAAACAACATAAGCATGCAAAATGTAGTATAGATATAAGATAATCTCCAGGACGAAGCTGGAATCACATGGTTAGTATCTTATATCTACACTACATTATTCAGGCTTATGTTGTTTCTATGTGTAGATAGTAAATATTAGTCCAGTCTGATCGACATCTGGGATCATGAATATTAATATCAACACTCACTATTGTAGATGTTTGATCCAGTCTGATCGACTCTCGCGGTCATGAATGTTGATCCTGTCTGATCCCGCACTAGGGATTAGAAATTTTGAATCAGTCTGATCGACAGTCTGGATCATGTTTACTATGATCGACACTCAGAATTCCTGGATGACGATTTGTTGTGATTGACACTCGGGATCTGTTAGGACTGGCCGATCGCACCAAGTAATAATATTAGACAATTTGAGGTGCGTTCGCAGTCCGGGGTCCACCGTGTAGAGATGGCACCTGCTGCTGAGTAATGGCGGATGGACGCTTGCTCACACATGGGTTAGACCTCACCCAGAATAAATGGTAGCGAATACTGTTGCTTCACAGAGTTGCCGTAAATACGCTGCACCCTGTTAGCAGTCACAGGGTGCAGCTGAAAGACACTAGTGGGATCCCTAGGAATCACCCCCACTAAACTTGGGATTGGACTCGCTCTGACCCTCGGTGGCTTTTGAGCCCGCGCCTGATGACGCCCCGAGTCAGATGCTGAGTTCAAGCGGGAATTCCCACCCTACACTGACCGGCTGTCAGGAAAGTGCACTGATTGCCCATGGTGCCGTACATGCGGGCACTGCGAATAGATGCAGAAACGTGTTCTAAGTGTGCAGGTAGCACTGTCGGGCGCTAGGTAGCTTCCACCATTCGCGAGCAGTCATCATCACTAGGAATGGGAATGATTAAGGAGCTTTCATCCATCGACAGACATTCATCTACACACACGTTATCAAGTTTATACTAGCGCATGGCTGTGCGGCCATCAAAACCTTTTATAGCTGTAGCTCTCAAGGACCTTCCTAATGGTCCAATAGGAGCTGCTACAGGGCCTGAGTGTGTGACCCCCGACCTCCAATGAGAGATCGTCCTGTGGGCATGCTCAGTATGGGAATAGCAGGACTTAGTCCCTGAAAGGCCTGCACGCCGCTGATCAGTGCTGGCTACAAAGGCATAGCCTGGAAAGGCAGCAGTAACCAAGCGCACAGTATCTGCCTGAGCCAGACGCTGGGTCTCGACGTCTCCACTGCGGCTGGACGAGAATGGGAGACCGCAGCGGATACGGTTCGAGATTCCCCCTGTGCGGCGGCAGGAACTTGACTCCTAACAGGGATCATTAAAGTTTATCCTTTATGATCGACACTTGTGATCCTGGTTGGTGATCCGGTCTGACTGACACTCTGGATCATGTTGTTCCAGTTTGATGCTTATGGGGGATCGGGAGGGAACTTTTCCCCTTTAAAGGCAGATTCTCTCATGCTTTATGTTTTTTTTTTTCTTATTTACAGTACTTCTTATTAAACAATCAGGAAGACACATCCTTCTGCAGTTTCCCCGTGACATCTCCCTTCATTTTTCCCATCACATGTGTTTATGTAGCTACTAAATAATGCAGAATCCCTGCCGAATAGGCGTCTGCCTTCACTAACCTATAGGACGGGCTGTACGGTTGGGGAAGGACTAGACAAAATACAGGCAGCACCTTGTGCACTGTGAGCCACTGGGACACATTACACCATGGCTCTGAAGCCGGACTCCTACGTGGTGCTGAACGATGGGAATAAAATGCCGGTGATCGGATTTGGCACTGGGGCGAACACAGTGAGTGCATCAGTCATAAAGTAGCGGCTGCTCCACTGAATCCAAAGCAAAGCGGCATTACTGCTGGTCTCTCGCCACCGCATTGTTTCCCTATTTGGGACACCGCGCCATCACCCCATGTTCCATTTACCCCACAGGGAAACAATGAGATTTATAAAAAATTGCATCTTATTAGGCTAAATACACCAAAGAACTGGTTGTTGAGTGCACCAAGGTCGCCATTGACGTTGGATACCGCCACATCGACTGCGCCTTTATATACGGGAATGAGGTCCAGATCGGCCAAGCCATTAGATCAAAGATTGCGGATGGGACTGTGAAGAGGGAAGACATTTTTTACACTGGGAAGGTGACCAATCAAAATATTCTTTTTACTAGGTGTCGATGACGAGCTATTACGAGTTTTTAATTTATTCAGCAGCTTTGGAATAATAACCACACTCCTGAGAGGGTCCGACTGGGGCTGGAGAAATCTCTGAAGGATCTGCAGCTGGATTACATGGATCTCTTCCTGATCCACACCCCTGTGGAGTTTAAGGTTTGAGGATATATGTGTGGGATCGACCGTGGCTCCCAAATAGATCAGAGCAGAAGACATTATATGTGAACTCTTTTTTTTTTCCCCTCCAGCCCGGAGATGATCTCTTTCCCAGAGACGAAAATGGGAAATTGGTTTTTCATAACACAGATATCCGAGAAACATGGAAGGTAACTTTTATGAAAGATTATGGGTGACTTCAGGCAGAATGACGGGGTAAGATTCCCATTTTCGGATGGAACATCTCTCTAATTATCTTACCATAACCTCTAGGCTATGGAAGCGTGCAGAGACGCCGGCCTCGTCCGATCCATCGGAGTCTCCAATTTTAACCGCCGGCAACTGGAGCTGATTCTCAACATGCCAGGACTGAAGTACAAACCAGTGTGCAACCAGGTACATATCACCGACCAGTAAGGATCAATCACACATAAATATCCTAAGAAATTAGAAAAAGTGCCAATCTTCCTTACAGGTTGTGTGGTATTGCAATACCAGATATAACCCATAGACAGTTGTGGCGTTGTTTCCGGATAATAAGAAGCCATGTTGCTGTAATATTTTGCCATCAATATGTTGTTTACAGTGAAATGTTCTTTAAAAAAGTCATATTATCCACACTGTTATATATGGTAATGAGTAGTGATGAGCGAGTGTACTCGTTGCTCGGGTTTTCACCAGCACGCTCGAGTAGTCTTCGAGTATTTTCATCGCCGCAGCTGAATGATTTACAGCTAATAGCCAGCTTGATTACATGTGGGGATTCCCTAGCAACCAGGCAAACCCCACATGTACTCTGGCTGGCTAGTAGCTGTAAATCATACAGTTGTGGTAATGAAAACTAAATCTCCTAGCACTAACAAATACTCGGAGATCACCCGAGCGTGCTGGGGAAAACCCGAGCAATGAGTACACTCGCTCATCACTAATAATGAGCCATTATATCTCTGCACAGGTGGAATGTCACATATTCCTCAATCAGAGCAAATTACTGGAGTTCTGCAAATCTCATGATATCGTGCTGGTCGGATACAGTGTACTGGGGACCAGCAGAATAGAGGGCTGGTAAGAACAAGGGTATTGGTACAAGAATATAACTTCTATAATACTGCCCCTATGTCCAAGAATAAAACTACTATAATACTGCCCCTATGTCCAAGAATATAACTACTATAATACTGCTCTTATATACAAGAATATATCTACTATAATACTGCTCCTATATACAAGAATATAACTACTATAATACTGCTCTTATATACAAGAATATATCTACTATAATACTGCTCCTATATACAAGAATATAACTACTATAATACTGCTCCTATGTACAAGAATATAACTACTATAATACTGCTCCTATGTGCAAGAATATAACTACTATAATACTGCCCCATGTACAAGAATATAACTACTATAATACTGCCCCTATGTGCAAGAATATAACTACTATAATTCTGTCCCCTATGTACAAAATATAACAACTTGCTTCATCCTGTTTCATGTAATAGTGACTATCCTGTGATAATGTGCTTGTTTTCTTTCCTTTCACCAAAATTGTGTTAAAGTGTGAGATTTATTTTATTTTCTTTCTGACAGGGTTGATCAGAATTCCCCTAAACTGCTTGAAGACCCCGTATTAAATACAGTGGCTAAGAAGCTGAACCGCTCTCCTGCGCAGGTGGCCCTGAGATATTTGCTCCAGAGGGGATGTGTCGTCTTGGCAAAAAGCATCAGCCCTGAGAGGATCAAGGAAAACTTCCAAGTAAATTAAGAAAATAAAATTAGAATAATTTCTTTCCTCTTAAAAATAATCTATAATTTTTAATTACTTTTCATTTACAGGTTTTTGACTTTGACTTAAGTGATGAAGACATGAAATCTCTAGATGGAGTCAATAAAGAAATGCGTTACATGAATGTTGTTTCGTAAGTACCTTCTAGTTTCCGAGAACAAATTTGTTCTGATTTTATTCTTTACATTAACTTTTATTTATTAATATTTTTACAATTTAATTTTAACGTACTTGCATTTATTATCTTTTATTTTACGTCCTTACTTTCCTTTTATCTTCAATTTTCTTTTATTTTAGCTGGAAAGAAAGCCCTAAGTATCCATATGACGATGAGTTTTAAGAACATTGGCCAATTTCTCTGGATTCATCCTTTTAACCCCGGTGTCTTATTATCTTAGTCTAGCAGATTCCCATCTACAGGAAATAAACGTTCTATCAAATTGATTGTGACTGTGCTGTAGCGCTTATTATGGCTCGGATTTGATATGACAGCGCATAGACACATTTTAACATTTAATGAGAAATTCTAAGGCTGAGTATAGATGCTGCAATTACACAGCGACATCTCTTAGTGTTTTAAGTCAAGAGTACAACACTCTCCATTATGTTGCAATAAAAAAAAAATGTTCTCTTGCAAAGATTTGCTAATATCCATTTTACTGATCAAAAACCAATTATGTATTTCAATACCTTTAATCCTCTTAAAATTGTATGAATAAAGATAGATATCGCGCTAAAAGTAAAGGCCAATACTAAAATGGCTGTTGTGCCATAAAACCACAAATTTAATGTTGTTTAAAAAGCTAAGGGACCGCTATGGGCACGATCCCAGATGCCGCTACAGATTCTCAGCTATTTGACAGCCATATGAAAGACTGATAACAATGAAATTGAAACCATGTTGTACACAATTTTAAGAGGAAAAAAAATATAAAACACACTGGTGCTAATTAAAAGAAGCCCTGAAGCCACTGATATCAAGACAAGTACTTTGCCAACTCTGTCAAAAAATTGAAAATTCAATGAATAAAGATAGATATCATAATAAAGGTAAAGGCCAATACTAAAATGGCTGATGTGCCATAAAATCACACTTGAATATGTGCCTCAATTATACTGCTTGCTATGGCACACTAACACAAAGGTAAGCGTTAAATAATCAAACTATTAATAATAAATAGTAAATACTACCAATCTGGTACATTTGAATGATATTCTAACTCTGTCCTGCTTATTAATACTCTCAATGTATTTCAAAGGATAAAATTCATTTTTTTACAGGGACTCTAGCACGCCCCGGCCTCCGAGAGTTGCCACCAGGCCTCCTGGGTATAGGGCGGATCAGTAACTTGCAATTAGCTGTCCTGGAGCAAGGCATAAAGGACTGTTGCTCCCTCAGCGTGCTAGAGTCCTTGTAAAAAGACTCAAGCCACCAGTCACACGGGTTTTGTCCTATCCATCTGGGAGACAGAGAGAGACATAACATTTACAACAGTTGTGAGGACCTTATGAGAGGCTCAGCAATAAGGTACTACAACACCCAGGCGCTAGAGGAAGGCTACTGATTTCCACCTGGATAAGAGGACTCTGGATTTGCCTCCAAACCGGCCGGACTCTGCCTGTCCTGTGATCTGGTGCCCTGGACTGTGGATGCTGAAGCCTTCAGTAAAGGTAAAGAGACTGCAACCTTGTGTCCTCGTTCTTCACTGCGCCTCTCACCATCCACCATCTACACACTGGGAAGCCCTGGGGACATACTTCACCTGTGGGAAGGTTTACCATCTAGCTGCCATAACATCACCCCAGTGGACCCCTTAGCAGCGTCAGTCACCCTGAACGAATACCACAGGTGGCGTCATGAACATTTCCCCTTAAAGACCTTTCCCTTTTACATGGACGTCCCAGGGCCACGGACCGGGTCAGACACTGTGACATCCCCCTTTGAGAACCGAAGGACCCTGTACCAAGTACCCCACTGCCCTTGGGGGCACTCCATATAGATCATGATTATTATGATCGACAATTGAGATTTCTGGATGATGATTTGTTGTGATTAACACTGGGTATCATTAAAGTTTATCTTTTCTAATTGACCCTTGTCATCCTGGTTGGTGATCTGTTGTGAATTCTGTGGCAGAGCTCCCTCCTGTGGTCACAAGTGGTACTTCGGCTGATTCTCTCTATGAGCTTCCGTTGGTGGAGGAGAGTGGTACTGCGGCTTCTGAGTTTCCTTCCTCAGGTGTTGTGGTGAAGTCGTTAGGTGCTGCTCTATTTAACTCCACCTAGTGCTTTGATCCTGGCCTCCAGTCAATGTTCTAGTATTGGACCTGTTTCCTCCTGGATCGTTCCTGTGGCCTGCTGCTCTGCATAGCTAAGTTCCGCTTTTGTTATTTTGTTTGCTGTTTTTTCTGTCCAGCTTGCTTATTTGTTTTTTCTTGCTTGCTGGAAGCTCTGGGACGCAGAGGGTGTACCTCCGTGCCGTTAGTTCGGTACGGAGGGTCTTTTTGCCCCTTTGCGTGGTTGTTTGTAGGGTTTTGTGTTGACCGCAAAGTTACCTTTCCTATCCTCGCTCTGTTCAGAAAGTCGGGCCTCACTTTGCTAAATCTATTTCATCTCTACGTTTGTCTTTTCATCTTAACTCACAGTCATTATATGTGGGGGCTGCCTTTTCCTTTGGGGTATTTCTCTGAGGCAAGGTAGGCTTATTTTCTATCTTCAGGCTAGCTAGTTTCTCAGGCTGTGCCGAGTTGCATAGGGAGCGTTAGGCGCAATCCACGGATGCCTCTAGTGTGGTTGGAGAGGATTAGGGATTGCGGTCAGCAGAGTTCCCACGTCTCAGAGATCGTTCTATGTTTTTGGGTTATTGTCAGGTCACTGTATGTGCTCTGACTTCTATGTCCATTGTGGTACTGAATTACCTCATCATAACAGTACTGGAGGCCAAGAGTACTAATGATTCTCAACAGAGGGAAAAAAGAAGTTCTGAGACCGTTTTTTTTTTCTCTGCACTGTGTTTTGCCTTTTTTTTCCCCTAGACATTTGGGTGGTTCAGGACACAGGTGTAGCGATGGACATTAAAGGTATGTCTTCATGTGTGGATCAGCTCACGGCAAGAGTACAAAATATTCAAGACTTTGTGGTTCAGAATTCTATGTTAGAACCAAGAATTCCTATTCCTGATTTGTTTTTTGGAGATAGAACTAAATTTCTGAGTTTCAAAAATAATTGTAAACTATTTCTGGATTTGAAACCTCGCTCCTCTGGTGACCCAGTTCAACAAGTTAGGATCATTATTTCTTTTTTACGTGGCGACCCTCAGGACTGGGCATTTTCTCTTGCGCCAGGAGATCCTGCTTTAAGTAATATTGATGCGTTTTTCCTGGCGCTCGGATGCTGTACGATGAACCTAATTCAGTGGATCAGGCAGAGAAAAATTTGCTGGCTCTGTGTCAGGCTCAGGATGAGATAGAGGTATATTGTCAGAAATTTAGAAAGTGGTCCGTACTCACTCAATGGAATGAAGGTGCGCTGGCAGCTATTTTCAGAAAGGGTCTCTCTGAAGCCCTTAAGGATGTCATGGTGGGATTTCCTATGCCTGCTGGTCTGAATGAGTCTATGTCTTTGGTCATTCAGATCGGTCGACGCTTGCGTGAGCGTAAATCTGTGCACCATTTGGCGGTATTATCTGAGCATAAACCTGAGCCTATGCAGTGCGATAGGACTTTGACCAGAGTTGAACGGCAAGAACACATACGTCAGAATGGGCTGTGTTTCTACTGTGGTGATTCCACTCATGCTATCTCTGATTGTCCTAAGCGCACTAAGCGGTTCGCTAGGTCTGCCACCATTGGTACGGTACAGTCAAAATTTCTTTTGTCCGTTACCTTGATCTGCTCTTTGTCATCTTATTCTGTCATGGCATTTGTGGATTCAGGCACTGCCCTGAATTTGATGGACTTGGAGTATGCTATGCGTTGTGGGTTTTTCTTGGAGCCCTTGCAGTGTCCTATTCCATTGAGAGGAATTGATGCTACGCCTTTGGCCAAGAATAAGCCTCAGTACTGGACCCAGCTGACCATGTGCATGGCTCCTGCACATCAGGAGGTTATTCGCTTTCTGGTGTTGCATAATCTGCATGATGTGGTCGTGTTGGGGTTGCCATGGCTACAAGTCCATAATCCAGTATTAGATTGGAAATCCATGTCTGTGTCCAGCTGGGGTTGTCAGGGGGTACATGGTGATGTCCCATTTCTGTCTATTTCGTCATCCACCCCTTCTGAGGTTCCAGAGTTCTTGTCTGATTACCGGGATGTATTTGATGAGCCCAAGTCCGATACCCTACCTCCACATAGGGATTGTGATTGTGCTATCGATTTGATTCCTGGTAGTAAATTCCCAAAAGGTCGACTGTTTAATTTATCTGTGCCTGAGCACGCCGCTATGCGGAGTTATGTGAAGGAGTCCTTGGAGAAGGGGCAAATTCGCCCGTCATCGTCGCCATTAGGAGCAGGGTTCTTTTTTGTGGCCAAGAAGGATGGTTCGCTGAGACCTTGTATAGATTACCGCCTTCTAAATAAGATCACGGTTAAATTTCAGTACCCCTTGCCGTTGTTATCTGATTTGTTTGCTCGGATTAAGGGGGCTAGTTGGTTCACCAAGATAGATCTTCGTGGTGCGTATAATCTTGTGCGTATTAAGCAAGGCGATGAATGGAAAACTGCATTTAATACGCCCGAGGGCCATTTTGAGTATCTAGTAATGCCATTCGGACTTGCCAATGCTCCATCAGTGTTTCAGTCCTTTATGCATGACATCTTCCGAGAATACCTGGATAAATTCCTGATTGTATACTTGGATGATATTTTGATCTTCTCGGATGATTGGGAGTCTCATGTGAAGCAGGTCAGAACGGTGTTTCAGGTCCTGCGTGCTAATTCTTTGTTTGTGAAGGGATCAAAGTGTCTCTTTGGTGTTCAGAAAGTTTCATATTTCGGGTTCATTTTTTCCCCTTCTACTATCGAGATGGACACTGTTAAGGTCCAAGCCATCCATGATTGGACTCAGCCGACATCTCTGAAAAGTCTGCAAAAGTTCCTGGGCTTTGCTAATTTTTATCGTCGCTTCATCTGCAATTTTTCTAGTATTGCTAAACCATTGACCGATTTGACCAAGAAGGGTGCTGATGTGGTCAATTGGTCTTCTGCTGCTGTGGAAGCTTTTCAAGAGTTGAAGCGTCGTTTTTCTTCTGCCCCTGTGTTGTGTCAACCAGATGTTTCGCTTCCATTTCAGGTCGAGGTTGATGCTTCTGAGATTGGAGCAGGGGCTGTTTTGTTGCAGAGAAGTTCTGATTGCTCGGTGATGAAACCATGCGCCTTCTTTTCCAGGAAGTTTTCGCCTGCTGAGCGAAATTATGATGTTGGCAATCGAGAGTTGCTGGCCATGAAGTGGGCATTCGAGGCGTGGCGTCATTGGCTTGAAGGAGCTAAGCATCGCGTGGTGGTCTTGACTGATCTGTTGTGAATTCTGTGGCTGAATTCACTCCTGTGGTCACAAGTGGTACTGCAGCTTCTGAGCTTCCTCCCTCAGGTGTTCTGGTGAGCTCGTTAACTGCTTCATTACTTAACTCCGCCTGATGCTGCTATCCTTGCTCCTTGTCAATGTTTCAGTGTTGGATCTGAGCTTCTCCTGATTGTTCCTGTGACCTGCTGCTCTGTATAGCTAAGTGCTTTTTGCTTTTTTGTTGCTTTTTTTCTGTCCAGCTTGTCTTTTGTTTTGCTGGAAGCTCTGAGACGCAAAGGGTGTACCGCCGTGCCGTTAGTTCGGCACGGTGGTTTTTTTTTTGCCCCCTTTGCGTGGTTTTGCTTTAGGGTTTTTTGTAGACTGCAAAGTTCGCTTTACTGTCCTCGCTCTGTCCTAGAATATCGGGCCCCACTTTGCTGAATCTATTTCATCCCTACGTTTTGTCTTTTCATCTTACTCACAGTCATTATATGTGGGGGGCTGCCTTTTCCTTTGGGGAATTTCTCTGGGGCAAGTCAGGCCTATTTTTCTATCTTCAGGCTAGCTAGTTTCTTAGGCTGTGCCGAGTTGCCTAGGTAGTTGTTAGGCGCAATCCACAGCCGCTTTTAGTTGTGTTTAGGATAGGATCAGGTGTGCAGTCTACAGAGTTTCCACGTCTCAGAGCTCGTTCTTGTATTTTTGGGTATTTGTCAGATCACTGTGTGCGCTTTGATCGCTAAGCACACTGTGTTTCTGGATTGCCTTCATAACACCTGTCATTAGCAAACATAACACTGATCATAAGAACTTGACTTATCTCGAGTCTGCCAAGCGGTTGAATCCTAGACAGGCCCGTTGGTCGCTGTTTTTTGCCCGTTTTGACTTTGTGATTTCGTACCTTCCGGGCTCTAAAAATGTGAAGGCGGATGCCCTGTCTAGGAGTTTTGTGCCCGACTCTCCAGGTTTATCTGAGCCGGCGGGTATTCTCAAAGAGGGAGTAATTGTGTCTGCCATCTCCCCTGATTTGCGGCGGGTGCTGCAAAAATTTCAGGCTAATAAACCTGATCGTTGCCCAGCGGAGAAACTGTTTGTCCCTGATAGGTGGACGAATAAAGTTATCTCTGAGGTTCATTGTTCGGTGTTGGCTTGTCATCCTGGAATCTTTGGTACCAGAGAGTTAGTGGCTAGATCCTTTTGGTGGCCATCTCTGTCGCGGGATGTGCGTTCTTTTGTGCAGTCCTGTGGGATTTGTGCTCGGGCTAAGCCCTGCTGTTCTCGTGCCAGTGGGTTGCTTTTGCCCTTGCCGGTCCCGAAGAGGCCTTGGACACATATCTCTATGGATTTTATTTCAGATCTTCCCGTCTCACAAAAAATGTCAGTCATTTGGGTGGTTTGTGATCGCTTCTCTAAGATGGTCCATTTGGTGCCCTTGTCTAAGTTACCTTCCTCCTCTGATTTGGTGCCATTGTTCTTCCAGCATGTGGTTCGTTTACATGGCATTCCAGAGAATATCGTTTCTGACAGAGGTTCCCAGTTTGTTTCGAGGTTTT
Source organism: Ranitomeya imitator (assembly GCF_032444005.1). Taxonomy (NCBI): domain Eukaryota; kingdom Metazoa; phylum Chordata; class Amphibia; order Anura; family Dendrobatidae; genus Ranitomeya; species Ranitomeya imitator. The sequence continues at coordinate 14,905,839 of NC_091285.1, read as the reverse complement.
GGCGAGCCTTTTGTGCTAGGATGGGCATTGACTTGTCTTTTTCCTCGGCTTTCCATCCTCAGACTAATGGCCAGACCGAACGAACCAATCAGACCTTGGAAACATATCTGAGATGCTTTGTTTCTGCTGATCAGGATGACTGGGTGTCCTTTTTGCCTTTGGCTGAGTTCGCCCTTAATAATCGGGCCAGCTCGGCTACCTTGGTTTCGCCGTTTTTCTGCAACTCTGGGTTCCATCCTCGTTTCTCTTCAGGGCAGGTTGAGTCTTCGGACTGTCCTGGTGTGGATACTGTGGTGGACAGGTTGCAGCAGATTTGGACTCATGTAGTGGACAATTTGACCTTGTCCCAGGAGAAGGCTCAACGTTTCGCTAATCGCAGACGCTGTGTGGGTCCCCGACTTCGTGTTGGGGATTTGGTTTGGTTGTCTTCTCGTCATATTCCTATGAAGGTTTCCTCTCCTAAGTTTAAACCTCGTTTCATTGGTCCGTATAGGATTTCTGAGGTTCTTAATCCTGTGTCTTTTCGTCTGACCCTTCCAGATTCTTTTTCCATTCATAACGTATTCCATAGGTCATTGTTGCGGAGATACGTGGCACCTATGGTTCCATCTGTTGATCCTCCTGCCCCGGTTTTGGTGGAGGGGGAGTTGGAGTATATTGTGGAGAAGATTTTGGATTCTCGTGTTTCAAGACGGAAACTCCAGTATCTGGTTAAGTGGAAGGGTTATGCTCAGGAAGATAATTCCTGGGTCTTTGCCTCTGATGTCCATGCTCCCGATCTTGTTCGTGCCTTTCATATGGCTCATCGTGGTCGTCCTGGGGGCTCTGGTGAGGGTTCGGTGACCCCTCCTCAAGGGGGGGGTACTGTTGTGAATTCTGTGGCAGAGCTCCCTCCTGTGGTCACAAGTGGTACTTCGGCTGATTCTCTCTATGAGCTTCCGTTGGTGGAGGAGAGTGGTACTGCGCCTTCTGAGTTTCCTTCCTCAGGTGTTGTGGTGAAGTCGTTAGGTGCTGCTCTATTTAACTCCACCTAGTGCTTTGATCCTGGCCTCCAGTCAATGTTCTAGTATTGGACCTGTTTCCTCCTGGATCGTTCCTGTGGCCTGCTGCTCTGCATAGCTAAGTTCCGCTTTTGTTATTTTGTTTGCTGTTTTTTCTGTCCAGCTTGCTTATTTGATTTTTCTTGCTTGCTGGAAGCTCTGGGACGCAGAGGGTGTACCTCCGTGCCGTTAGTTCGGTACGGAGGGTCTTTTTGCCCCTTTGCGTGGTTGTTTGTAGGGTTTTGTGTTGACCGCAAAGTTACCTTTCCTATCCTCGCTCTGTTCAGAAAGTCGGGCCTCACTTTGCTAAATCTATTTCATCTCTACGTTTGTCTTTTCATCTTAACTCACAGTCATTATATGTGGGGGCTGCCTTTTCCTTTGGGGTATTTCTCTGAGGCAAGGTAGGCTTATTTTCTATCTTCAGGCTAGCTAGTTTCTCAGGCTGTGCCGAGTTGCATAGGGAGCGTTAGGCGCAATCCACGGATGCCTCTAGTGTGGTTGGAGAGGATTAGGGATTGCGGTCAGCAGAGTTCCCACGTCTCAGAGCTCGTTCTATGTTTTTGGGTTATTGTCAGGTCACTGTATGTCTGACTTCTATGTCCATTGTGGTACTGAATTACCTCATCATAACAGTGATCCAGTCTGATTGACACTCTGGATCAAGTTGTTCCAGTTTCATGCTTACCTGGGATCAGAAGGGAACTTTTCCCCTTTAAGGGCAAATTCTCTCATGCTTTATGGTTTTTTATCTAGTTTACTCCTTATGAAACAATCAGGATGACACAGCCTTCTGCAGTTTCTCTGTGACCTTTCTCTTCATTTTTCACCTCACATGTGTTTATTTAGCTACTAACCAATGACGCTGCAGAATCTCTGCCGACTAGACATCCACCTTCACTGACCTATAGGACGGGCTGTACGGTTGGGGAAGGACTAGATAAAATACAGGCAGCACCTTGTGCACTTTGAGACACTGGGACACATTACACCATGGCTCTGAAGCCGGACTCCTACGTGGTGCTGAACGATGGGAATAAAATGCCGGTGATCGGATTTGGCACCGGGACGGACACGGTGAGTGCATCAGACATAAAGCAGCGGCTGCTCCACTGAATCCAAGGCAAAGCGGCATTACTGCTGGTCTCTCGCCACCGCAATGTTCCCCCATTTGAGACACTGTGCCATCTCTCCGTGTTTCATTTGCCCCACAGAGGAACAATGAGATTTATCAAAATTGCATTTTATCAGGCTAAGTACACCATGGAACATGCCGGTGAGAGCACCAAGGTCGCCATTGACGCTGGATACCGCCACATCGACTGCGCCTTTTTATACGGGAATGAGGTCCAGATCGGCCAAGCCATTAGATCAAAGATTGCGGATGGGACTGTGAAGAGGGAAGACATTTTTTACACTGGGAAGGTGACCAATCAAAATATTCTTTTCACTTTAACATGGCCACTAGGTGGCGATGACGAGCTGTTACAGGTTTTTAATTTATTCTGCAGCTTTGGTGCAATAACCACACACCTGAGAGGGTCCGACTGGGGTTGGAGAAATCTCTGAAGGATCTGCAGCTGGATTACATGGATCTCTTCCTGATCCACCACCCAGTGGAGTTTAAGGTTTGTAGATATATGTGTATGGGATCGACCGCGGCTCCCAATCAGATCAGAGCAGAAGACATTATATGTGAACTCTATTTTTTCCCCTCCAGCCCGGAGATGATCCCTTTCCCACAGATGAAAATGGGAAAGTGGTTTTTCATAACACAGATATCCGAGAAACATGGAAGGTAAAATATATGAAAGATTATGGGTGACTGTGGGGAGAATAACTTCTCCTCCACCATACGGGGTAAGATTCCCATTTTCGGATGGAACATCTCTCTAATTATCTTACCATAACCTCTAGGCTATGGAAGCGTGCAGAGACGCCGGCCTCGTCCGATCCATCGGAGTCTCCAATTTTAACCACCGGCAACTGGAGCTGATTCTCAACATGCCAGGACTCAAGTACAAACCAGTGTGCAACCAGGTACATATCACCGACCAGTAAGGATCAATCACACATAATATCCTAAGAAATTAGAAAAACTTGTAATTTAAAAAAAAAAAAAAACACAGACATTCTTCCCTACAGGTTGTGTGTGGTATTGCAGTACAGCTCCTTCCACATTAATGGAGTTGCAATACCAAATATAACCCATAGAGAGTTGTGGCGCTGTTTGTAAAAAAAAAAAAAGAAGGAGCCAAGTTGTAATATTTTGCCATCAACATGTCGTTTAGAGTGAAATATTTTTTACTATTGCATCTTATCAACACTATTATATATAGTAATGAGCCATTATATCTCTGCACAGGTGGAATGTCACATATTCCTCAATCAGAGCAAATTACTGGAGTTCTGCAAATCTCGTGATATCGTGCTGGTCGGATACAGTGTACTGGGGACCAGCAGAATAGAGGGCTGGTAAGAACAAGAACATGGTTTTATTACATGTGATGAGGTCCAAGAAAAAGGCAAATATAATAATATTATTGCAATAATACTGCCTCTTTTGTACAAGAACACAACTACTATAATGCTGCACCTATGTACAAGAATATAACTACTATAATACTGTCCCCTATGTACAAGAATATAACTACTATAATACTGCCCCTATGTACAAGAATATAACTACTATAATACTGTCCCTATGTACAAGAATATAACTACTATAATACTGCCCCTATGTACAAGAATATAACTACTATAATACTGCCCCTATGTACAAGAATATAACTACTATAATACTGCTCCTATGTACAAGAATATAACTACTATAATACTGCTCCTATGTACAAGAATATAACTACTATAATACTGCCCCTATGTACAAGAATATAACTACTATAATACTGCCCCTATGTACAAGAATATAACTGCTATAATACTGCTCCTATGTATAAGAATATAACTACTATAATACTGTCCCCTATGTACAAGAATATAACTACTATATTATTGCTCCTATGTACAAGAATATAACCACTATAATACTGCTCCTATGTATAAGAATATAACCACTATAATACTGCTCCTATGTACAAGAATATAACTACTATAATACTGCTCCTATGTACAAGAACTTAACTACTATAATACTGCTCCTATGTACAAGAATATAACTACTATAATACTGCTCCTATGTACAAGAATATAACTACTATAATACTGCTCCTATGTACAAGAATATAACTACTATAATACTGCTCCTATGTACAAGAATATAACTACTATAATACTGTCCCCTATGTACAAGAATATAACTACTATAATACTGCTCCTATGTACAAGAATATAACTACTATAATACTGTCCCCTATGTACAAGAATATAACTACTATAATACTGCTCCTATGTACAAGAATATAACTACTATAATACTGCTCCTATGTACAAGAATATAACCACTATAATACTGCTCCTATGTATAAGAATATAACCACTATAATACTGCTCCTATGTACAAGACTATAACCACTATAATACTGCTCCTATGTACAAGAATATAACCACTATAATACTGCTCCTATGTACAAGAACTTAACTACTATAATACTGCTCCTATGTACAAGAATATAACTACTATAATACTGCTCCTATGTACAAGAATATAACTACTATAATACTGCTCCTATGTACAAGAATATAACTACTATAATACTGCTCCTATGTACAAGAATATAACTACTATAATACTGTCCCCTATGTACAAGAATATAACTACTATAATACTGCTCCTATGTACAAGAATATAACTACTATAATACTGCTCCTATGTACATAAATATAACTACTATAATACTGTCCCCTATGTACAAGAATATAACTACTATAATACTGCTCCTATGTACAAGAATATAACTACTATAATACTGCTCCTATGTACAAGAATATAACTACTATAATACTGCTCCTATGTACAAGAATATAACTACTATAATACTGCTCCTATGTACAAGAATATAACTACTATAATACTGCCCTTATGTACAAGAATATAACTACTATAATACTGCCCCTATGTACAAGAATATAACTACTATAATACTGCTCCTATGTACAAGAATATAACTACTATAATACTGCTCCTATGTACAAGAATATAACTACTATAATACTGCTCCTATGTACAAGACTATAACCACTATAGTACTGCTCCTATGTACAATAATATAACCACTATAATACTGCTCCTATGTACAAGAATATAACTACTATAATACTGCTCCTATGTACAAGAATATAACTACTATAATACTGCTCCTATGTACAAGAATATAACTACTATAATACTGCTCCTATGTACAAGAATATAACTACTATAATACTGCTCCTATGTACAAGAATATAACTACTATAATACTGCTCCTATGTACAAGAATATAACTACTATAATACTGCTCCTATGTACAAGAATATAACTGCTATAATACTGCCCCTATGTACAAGAATACAACTACTATAATACTGCTCCTATGTACAAGAATATAACTACTATAATACTGCCCCTATGTACAAGAATACAACTACTATAATACTGCTCCTATGTACAAGAATACAACTACTATAATACTGCTCCTATGTACAAGAATATAACTACTATAATACTGCTCCTATGTAAAAGAATATAACTACTATAATACTGCTCCCATGTACAAGAATATAACTACTATAACTGCTCCCATGTACAAGAATATAACTACTATAATACTGCCCCTATGTACAAGAATATAACTACTATAATACTGCCCCCATGTACAAGAATACAACTACTATAATACTGCTCCTATGTACAAGAATATAACTACTATAATACTGCTCCTATGTACAAGAATATAACTACTATAATACTGCCCTTATGTACAAGAATACAACTACTATAATACTGCTCCTATGTACAAGAATATAACTACTATAATACTGCTCCTATGTACAAGAATATAACTACTATAATACTGCTCCTATGTACAAGAATATAACTACTATAATACTGCTCCTATATACAAGAATATAACTACTATAATACTGCTCCTATGTACAGGAATATAACTACTATAATACTGCCCCTATGTACAAGAATACAACTACTATAATACTGCTCCTATGTACAAGAATATAACTACTATAATACTGCCCTATGTACAAGAATATAACTACTATAATACTGCTCCTATGTACAAGAATATAACTACTATAATACTGCTCCTATGTACAGGAATATAACTACTATAATACTGCCCCTATGTACAAGAATACAACTACTATAATACTGCCCCCATGTACAAGAATACAACTACTATAATACTGCTCCTATGTACAAGAATATAACTACTATAATACTGCTCCTATGTACAAGAATATAACTACTATAATACTGCTCCTATGTACAAGAATATAACTACTATAATACTGCTCCTATATACAAGAATATAACTACTATAATACTGCTCCTATGTACAGGAATATAACTACTATAATACTGCCCCTATGTACAAGAATACAACTACTATAATACTGCTCCTATGTACAAGAATATAACTACTATAATACTGCCCTATGTACAAGAATATAACTACTATAATACTGCTCCTATGTACAAGAATATAACTACTATAATACTGCCCCTATGTACAAGAGTATAACTACTATAATACTGCCCCTATGTACAAGAATATAACTACTATAATACTGCCCCTATGTACAAGAATATAACTACTATAATACTGCTCCTATGTACAAGAGTATAACTACTATAATACTGCCCTCTATGTACAAGAATATAACTACTATAATACTGCCCCTATGTACAAGAATATAACTACTATAATACTGCTCCTATGTACAAGAATATAACTGCTATAATACTGCTCCTATGACCAAGAATATAACTACTATAATACTGCTCCTACGTACAAGAATATAACTACTATAATACTGCTCCTATGTACAAGAATATAACTACTATAATACTGCTCCTATGTACAAGAATATAACTACTATAATACTGCTCCTACGTACAAGAATATAACTACTATAATACTGCCCCTATGTACAAGAATATAACTACTATAATACTGCTCCTATGTACAAGAATATAACTGCTATAATACTGCCTCCTAGCTGTGAGGACGTGTCTCAGCAGTTCTCCTCATATCTGGAGTAAGTCTGTGGAGGGGCCACCCTGGGCAGGAGAAGCTCCCCAAGCAAGACCCAGGCTTCTCGGCCTACACTGGGAGAAAGCTCCCAGGTTCCTTGTAATGAGAATACAGATCCCAGAGCCGCCATTAAGTAATGTAAAACAAGAAGCCAAAGCTCCACTGCTGCCATGAAGTAAGAAAGCAGAGTGAATGTGAGTAAAGTTATGGAAGATTCACCAGTTCCAGTGACAACAAGGAAACCTGAGGTAAAAGTGTCAGTAAATAAATGCAGCAAAGCCCAAGGTCCAGTAATTCCCCAAAGGAAATTTCTGTCAGTGAACAGCCCCAGCCTGGTGCGGAGAAGGTGAAGCAGCCGCCATTACTGACCTCCGGTGTGCGGCTCACTCCTCCACACAGGCAGAGCCGGACATCTCTGGAGAGGCAGACATGGCAGGAAAACCTGCAGCAGCGCGACATGGTGACCGGTGTGGCACGCTGAGGACGCACAAGGGCGCAGGTGAGCCGCAGCAATAAAAGTGCTGTGGGGCCCGGAGCCTGCGGTGACACCATAAAGTCATCTGAGGTAAAACCTGCATTCATACTCCCAGAGCCATACCTCCCAACGTTTGAAGATGGGATAGATGGACAAAGTTTGCGGCGCGCAACGCGCGCCGCGGCAAATTTTAGGCCACGCCTCTGACCACTCCCGTTCACTAGTCACACCCATATCCACATCTAAACCACACCCATTTAGCACTGCTGATCAAACTGTTCATAAAGAATAATTATAAACAAAAAAATATGGCCACACAGTGCTCCATACTGTATAATTGCCGCACACAATGCTCCATACTGTATAATGGCCACACATGATGCTCCATACTGTATAATGGCCACACATAATGCTCCATACTGTATAATGACCGCACATGATGCTCCATACTGTATAATGGCCACACATAATGCTCCATACTGTATAATGACCGCACATGATGCTCCATACTGTATAATGGCCACACATAATGCTCCATACTGTATAATGACCGCACATGATGCTCCATACTGTATAATGGCCACACATGATGCTCCATACTGTATAATGGCCACACATGATACTCCATACTGTATAATGACCGCACATGATGCTCCATACTGTATAATGGCCACACATGATACTCCATACTGTATAATGACCGCACATGATGCTCCATACTGTATAATGGCCACACATAATGCTCCATACTGTATAATGACCGCACATGATGCTCCATACTGTATAATGGCCACACATAATGCTCCATACTGTATAATGACCGCACATGATGCTCCATACTGTATAATGACAGCACATGATGCTCCATACTGTATAATGGCCACACATAATGCTCCATACTGTATAATGACCGCACATGATGCTCCATACTGTATAATGACCGCACATGATGCTCCATACTGTATAATGACCGCACATGATGCTCCATACTGTATAATGACAGCACATGATGCTCCATACTGTATAATGGCCACACATAATGCTCCATACTGTATAATGACCGCACATGATGCTCCATACTGTATAATGGCAGCACATGATGCTCCATACTGTATAATGACCGCACATGATGCTCCATACTGTATAATGGCCACACATAATGCTCCATACTGTATAATGACCGCACATGATGCTCCATACTGTATAATGGCAGCACATGATGCTCCATACTGTATAATGACTGCACATGATGCTCCATACTGTATAATGGCCACACATAATGCTCCATACAGTATAATGACCGCACATGATGCTCCATACTGTATAATGACAGCACATGATGCTCCATACTGTATAATGGCCACACATAATGCTCCATACTGTATAATGACCGCACATGATGCTCCATACTGTATAATGGCCACACATGATGCTCCATACTGTATAATGACCGCACATGATGCTCCATACTGTATAATGGCCACACATAATGCTCCATACTGTATAATGACCGCACATGATGCTCCATACTGTATAATGGCCACACCTAATGCTCCATACTGTATAATGACCGCACATGATGCTCCATACTGTATAATGGCCACACATAATGCTCCATACTGTATAATGACCGCACATGATGCTCCATACTGTATAATGACCGCACATGATGCTCCATACTGTATAATGGCCACACATAATGCTCCATACTGTATAATGACCGCACATGATGCTCCATACTGTATAATGACCGCACATGATGCTCCATACTGTATAATGACCGCACATGATGCTCCATACTGTATAATGGCAGCACATGATGCTCCATACTGTATAATGACCGCACATGATGCTCCATACTGTATAATGGCCACACATAATGCTCCATACTGTATAATGACCGCACATGATGCTCCATACTGTATAATGGCAGCACATGATGCTCCATACTGTATAATGACCGCACATGATGCTCCATACTGTATAATGGCCACACATAATGCTCCATACAGTATAATGACCGCACATGATGCTCCATACTGTATAATGACAGCACATGATGCTCCATACTGTATAATGGCCACACATAATGCTCCATACTGTATAATGACCGCACATGATGCTCCATACTGTATAATGGCCACACATAATGCTCCATACTGTATAATGACCGCACATGATGCTCCATACTGTATAATGACCGCACATGATGCTCCATACTGTATAATGGCCGCACATGATGCTCCATACTGTATAATGGCCGCACATGATGCTCCATACTGTATAATGGCCGCACATGATGCTCCATACTGTATAATGGCCGCACATGATGCTCAATACTGTATAATAACCGCACACGATGCTCCATACTGTATAATGACCGCACATGATGCTCCATACTGTATAATGACCGCACATGATGCTCCATACTGTATAATGACCGCACATGATGCTCCATACTGTATAATGACCGCACATGATGCTCCATACTGTATAATAACCGCACACGATGCTCCATACTGTATAATGACCGCACATGATGCTCCATACTGTATAATGACCGCACATGATGCTCCATACTGTATAATGACCGCACATGATGCTCCATACTGTATCATGGCCGCACATGATGCTCCATACTGTATAATGACCGCACATGATGCTCCATACTGTATAATAACCGCACATGATGCTCCATACTGTATAATAACCGCACACGATGCTCCATACTGTATAATGGCCACACATAATGCTCCATACTGTATAATGACCGCACATGATGCTCCATACTGTATAATAACCGCACATGATGCTCCATACTGTATATTGGCTGCACATGATGCTCCATACTATATAATGGCCGCACATGATTCTCAATACTGTACAATGACCGCACATGATGCTCCATACTGTATAATGGCCGCACATGATTCTCAATACTGTATAATGACCGCACATGATGCTCAATACTGTATAATGACCGCACACGATGCTCCATACTGTATATTGGCTGCACATGATGCTCCATACTGTACAATGACCGCACATGATGCTCCATACTGTATAATGGCCGCACATGATTCTCAATACTGTATAATGACCGCACATGATGCTCAATACTGTATAATGACCGCACATGATGCTCCATACTGTATAATGACCGCACATGATGCTCCATACTGTATAATAACCGCACACGATGCTCCATACTGTATATTGGCTGCACATGATGATCCATACTGTACAATGACCGCACATGATGCTCCATACTGTATAATGGCCGCACATGATGCTCAATACTGTATAATGACCGCACATGATGCTCCATACTGTATAATGGCCGCACATGATGCTCAATACTGTATAATGACCGCACATGATGCTCCATACTGTATAATGACCGCACATGATGCTCCATACTGTATAATAACCGCACACGATGCTCCATACTGCACATGATGCTCCATACTGTACAATGACCGCACATGATGCTCCATACTGTATAATGGCCGCACATGATGCTCAATACTGCATAATGACCGCACATGATGCTCCATACTGTATAATGACCGCACATGATGCTCCATACTGTATAATAACCGCACACGATGCTCCATACTGTATATTGGCTGCACATGATGCTCAATACTGTATAATGACCGCACATGATGCTCCATACTGTATAATGACCGCACATGATGCTCCATACTGTATAATGGCCACACATAATGCTCCATACTGTATAATGGCCACACATAATGCTCCAT